>NC_064920.1:147813708-148438708 GCF_023897955.1 Schistocerca gregaria
GCATAACTGCAGAAGCAAAGATACTTCTTCTGGTCTGAGATTGTAGTGTTGGTGTAAGCGGCCGCTTGGAATACAATTGCACTTTTGAAAAGTCATCGTTAGTAATTCACCATCACCAGTACTGCCTCTCTGTCCAGGTGTTATGTTTCTCAAAGTGGTTGGATTTTTCTTAAGTGTTTTCATTTATCAGCCAAAAGAATTTCATGTACATTTCAAAATATTACGGCCAGCATTACACACCGCTGAACCTGTAGCTAGTATATTTTTATTTTCTTCATGAGAGACCAGACTATAAGATTACACTACCAATATGCAAAAATAATATTATTCTTACTATGATACCTTTCAATATACATATTAGTGTGCATTCACCACTTTCAATGCACTACAAAAAACAAAATTTCTTAAAGAACGTTAGAGGCATTAAAAAACTGACTCTTAAAGTGGCAAATATGCAGCTAAGTGCTTTTTTCCTCATCACGAAATATCAAGTGAATGTGTACTTTACGTTCTGCGTGTTCCTTTAACATCATCCATAATTTACAGGGAGTCGTATGTTGTTTGTGAGGAGCATTAACAACAAGGTATCCCAAAAGAACAATGTCTGTTGGCTAGGTAATAATGTCCATTGCCGTTGGGTGGCGATTGTTTTCTCTCTCTTTGCGCTTCTTCTTCATTTTTCGCATAGGATTTTTCTACAGCTCACAGCCTCTAGGGAAATTTTCGCTCTGGCATTATTTATTCTGTATGAACTTGCACAAATCTCGAAGTAGATAAAGTGCAGTATAATGAGAAATGTCTCTCATTTCCATCTCTGTCTTTCATATTCTGCGTATCATTTTGATGCACCTCTCTAACGTGTACGTTTCTTTACACAGTAAAAGGAATATTTAATGTTCCAGTATTTCCAACATTGGTTCTGCGAAATACGTATTCGGATACGACCGTAGATGGATTTTATGGGAAAGTCACGATGTTTTATCTACTGTTACTGAAGAATTGATGGCTCACTTAGTGTTGTGTAAAAGTGTCTGACGGTATTTATGATACACATGACAGTTGTTTTCTGTGTTTCAAATTGTCGTTTTGATATTACATTAATTGCAAAAAATAGTCCGCCCCTGATAGCTGAGAGGTCAGCGTGACGGAATGTCATACCTAACGACCCGGGTTCGAGTCCCGGCTGGCTCAGAGATTTTTCCGCTCAGGGACTGGGAGTTGTGATGTGGTTATCATCATCATTTCATCCACATGGACAATCGACAGGCAGGTCGCCGAAGTGGCGTCAACTCGAAAGACTGGTACCAGGCGAACGGTCTACCCGACGGGAGACCCTAGTCACACGTCATTTATTTTTGCGAAAAATACATATGTAATCATATCTTTTGTCTGAAGTGGTAGGTGTTTTGTCGAAACTCACAATAACGTTCTCGGTTTTAAGACCAAATTTGAAATGAAGGGGATATTCGAATAAATTTATGTGGATAATTTGTCTTCGCTGTGGTCGTTAAAGCCCTCTGCAGACAGGTTTCGCATTCTTATAGAACTTTAACAGCCTGAGCGGAAGACTTTTCATTCAGTACACGGAATATCGGCTGTGGTTGCCCTCATTTCAAAGATATTTGAGTGCAATCGATAACGTGCTCCGTCGACTTCTTTAGACTAAAAATGTCTGGAACAATCTACACTCCTCGGCAGTACCAAATCATCAGAGAAACCTAGCAGAAACTTATCCATTTCTAAAAAAGTATTAAACTGTAATACACAATTTCTTCTTCGAAAATACTTTTCGAAATTAAAATTAATTTCGTCGTTTCCCTGTAGCTTGTGTACTAAGTGTGTTAACGAAATTTTATTTGCTGCAGCAAACTAGGACTCACCGACATTCCACTCAGTATATGTCTGAAAATGTTAGGTACAATCAAGATTCTTGCAAGGAAGAAGACTAAACAGTAGTATCGGACTTCGTTTGAAAATAAGTTTTCCACACCAAGGTTCGAAACAGAACGCTGTATGTTCAGTGAGATTATTTTTATTTCAACATTATGTCATTTATTGATTGGGGCATCAAGCTGCAAATCATTACGTTATGTGGGTGTGTAAGATATGATTATCACCGCCCTTTCAAATAATACACCTTGCGGCTCACTATAGCCGTTTCGCATCCCTCGTAGGGTAGGCTGTGACACACAGTCCAGCCCATATGCCTGCATCAGCCCTCACACGAGACTAGTTAACCCACGCATGCCCTTCATTTAATAAAAATCATTTTCATAACCCTAAGGAATACAGTCTGGTACGTACAGGTCTCTTCTTTGCAATTAACATGCTGGTGCATTTTGTTTCGGTATTTTTCATATCTTTGCACTCACTCAACAAATCGAAAAGACAATGAGAGCCGGTTTCGTTACGTACTGGAGTAGGGGAGGAAAAACATCTTGTAACACTAATCGCCCTGCGATAGATGTTTGATAAATTTTCTTATGCCGTTTTCAAATTCGCTTTACGTGTGCTGCAGTCTTTTTCTGAAATTACAAAAAGTAAGCTTACTCCAAATGAGAAAAAACTGTTCCATAGAAAAACAGTTATGTAGCTAGGAACAAATCATTCTTCTTCGGGTAGTTATTTACAGGGTGATTTTTTCCACCGTACCCAAACTCTCGGCATTGATCGATGACAGGATACGGAACAAAAAAGGTCTAGTCAACTTATGTCCGGGAAGACAAAGTTTCCATGCTGGAGACCATTCACTCAATCGTACTTTGTTACAGAGACTGCAGCCACGGTTACAGTACGCATGATTTCCTCCTAGAATGTGGTACTGTTCCTCATACGTCACGCCCTAGCGCCCTCTCCTGCCATACTAATTGGTAATGTTGTGTCCGATGCACTTCTCTTGCTGACTCATCTTCTAGTGGATGTGAAACAGCTTTGTACACAGTGGTTCCGTATTCGAAACGAGAGCTTGCCGACAAGATACTTACGGAAAAATAAATGGCAACGGGCGTGGGGTAGCACGGTTTTACCAAGAGACCTACCCCACCGACAACAACCACAGCAGTCAATGCTTGCAACAGTGTTCAGCGGTTTGTCTGAGACAGCTTCGTTCCAGGTAGCAAGAAATCATGAAGGACGTACCCGAAATATTCGGACACCAGACTTGTAGGAACATACGGTAAACACTAAGGAAGGCGACCGCCTTGTCAGTGCCAGTACAGGGTCAGCCAGACGACCGTGTGGAACATTCTCCATGACAGTTGTTACCATCCATATCACTTACAGCGTGTGCGTCGCAGACTTTCCACATCGACAGCAGTTTTGTCAATCCTCACAGGCAACCACGATTCCGGGATTTGTGCCATACATCCTATTCATGGATGAGGCCACCTTAACGCGGAATGGTGTCTTCAGCTTTCATAACTGTCATCTATGTTATACACGCAGAACTCCCATGGTATGATGACAGGGCAACATCAGCATCGGTGCAGCCAGAATGTGCAGGCCGGGATAATTAGCGACCGTGTTTTGGGACCAGTCCTCCTTCCACGTCTCCTAACAGGCCGGAACTGTCGGCATTTCTTGCAAGTGACTTTGCCTCCCCTGCTCGAAGAAGTGCCACTGATGATTCGAAGGGTTATGTGGCTGCTACATGATGGTGCTCCAGGCCACTTCTCCGTTAACGTCCAGACGCATCTCAGTCGTGTCTTCCCTGGTCGATGGACCGTACGAGGGGCCCAGTTGCATCGCCTGACTGTCCATCGGATCTCAACCCAAGTGATTTGGGGTTATGGGGCCATCTCAACATACCCTGTACGCAGAACCCACTCCAAATGTGGACATTGTAGAAGAGTATTCATGCTGCCTTTGACACTTTTAGGACACAGCCTGGCCAATGAGAAAGTGTGAGACAGAACATGCTACGGCGGGTACACGTGTGTGTTGAGGCACATGGATACCATTTTCAACACATGCTGTAACCGTGGCTGCATGGTACAGCGCGTATTAGACCGTAGTCTCTGTAACAATGTGTGATTGAACAACTGGTCTCCAGCATCGAAACCAAGCATTTCCGGATATAAGGTCAATACACATTTTTTTTGTTCAGTATACTATCAGTCAGTCGCCTTCATTAGTTACCACAGTTTAAAAAAAAAATGGTTCAAATGGCTCTGATCACTATGAGACTTAACTTCTGAGGTCATCAGTCGCTTAGAACTCAGAACTAATTAAAGCCAACTAACCTAAGGACTTCACACATCCATGTCTGAGGCAGGATTCGAACCTGCGACCGTAGCGGTAGCCCGGTTCCGGACTGTAGCGCCTAGAACCGCACGGCCACTCAGGCCGGCCACAGTTTTACAGGAGAGCAAAAAAACGTTGAAATGATAGCTGACTAAATTTTAAGAGCAGATTTTTCAGTTATTCAGTTCCGTTCTGTAGTTTTATTAATACCCTTCACATGGTTCATCATACACCCTTTCAGTTGTAACTTGTGCATTTAGGACCGATTCCGTGCCTGTGGGGCAGCAGTAAGTTTTACAGTTTTTGAGGCTTTGTGTGAAGGGCTAACAACCATTACAATAGTAGCCTTTAAGAATGTCAACATGTAGCACTTACTTAAAGTTTATTACAATACTGGAAGCAAGAAATTTTTACATTGGTTTTGCAGTACATTTTTCCGAGAAGTCAAGTAGCAACATGAACAGAAATTAAAAAATCGCAAATTAAGGAGGCTTTAAAATCAACTGATATGTAATGTTTCACGTAGATTGATTTCATAACATCGTCCTCAAAAGGTTATTCAAGCTTTCATTCTCGGACGCACTTTCCCTGATAATGTTCAGATTAGTCTGATTGGTAGTGCGGGAGAGCGTCCCTGACGTTATTCGTTGACACCAGACTACGGTAATATGAGTGGAAAACATGAGCAATTAAAGGTTGCAAATCGACAAGATCTTTTTTCTTCTCTCGGCTGATGGGGACAGGGCCCCGATAACTTCAATAGGAATACGTAATGCATCGCGACTATATCCTCTTCTTAACATGCCCATCTTTTTAAAGTCCGCTGTCAATTCCAAAGGTTCTTTTGTGAGTCTTATCCATTTCACATTTTTCTATAAGAAGCTTTCCCTTTGGTTACTACATTTACTCATTTCTGACGCTTGAGGAGTCCTGAGAAAGCAAAATCATCTTACTGTTTCATTTCAATGAATCTGAAAGTCTTCTTCTTCTCAGTTTGCCTTATCAGTTGGACCCAATCATGTGGATGGAAAATGGGGAGTTTTGACCTTTTGTTCAATTTGTGAGCGATGTGCGTCTCACTCTATAGGCGTGTGACCTGTCAAAAACTTGTGGTCAATAATTTCCAATGATGGGAGATCGTTAATAACACATAACAGTGACTCCGTGCGAGTTTTTGTTCACATCGTCACGTGTAGCAGAATGCGTCATGCACTGCTTGATGTATGAAGGAAAACCATTTAGATATTTCACTGAGCACATGCTACCTGATCGCCTCAGACAGAGCTATCTTCACTCCGCATTTAAAAGTACACTTGTCCTTGCATGAGATCATGGGCAGTCAGACTAAAAGCCCAAAGGAGGCCTATGCAGAAGGCTACAGAACTTTCTAGCTGAGGCAAAGGCAGACCCTGCTGCATGTCACAGGTGCTAACCACTGTACTGTCATCACTTAAAGGACTTTCCCTGTCCTTGGCTTTCGCCTGTTCTTGGTGAACAGTCAGTTCAGTCTGAAGCTCCAACTTCTGTTGTTCTGAAGCACGAGAAATCTTCATGTGCATCTTATCATTTGTGTGACGTACCGTTTCTTGGTTTCTTGATACGAATATTTAACTCACGACTTCTCTGACTCGCCACACATACGGGTGTGCTCTTCATACATTTTTGACAGCATGTAGTGTGATGGGAGGTACCTTTTTGTTTCGTATGAGGATATTGGCAGTACGTGCTGCCTGTCTCGGCCGATTTTTGAATGAGCAAGTTTGCTTTTAAGTGAATGTTGCCCTCTGTTATCCCCATCAATAAAACCGGAACATGAAGCATGTATTCTTTAAACAGCAGTGGCTATAAATTTGTTACTGATATTAAGGGTCCTCATGAAACATGCTTTACAAATAGAAAGAATTTGTCCATTGATCCGCAAGTGATACTTGTGGTTAACGATTCTCATTTTCTGCTTGGTAATATCTTCAACTCACTTTCTTTCTGTCTGCTTTTCTGTAGCCGTAAAAGGTTGGCAACGTAAGAAGCACCTCTGGAGTTATCATCCATATTTCATAATTCTCAAAAGAAAAAAAAATTAGCATTCATTGTCTACAAAAGACTTTCTACATTTATATCTGCGTTCGCTCAGTTCTTTACGTTGCTTGGTTGGCACTTGTTTTCCAATAACTGTAATTTACGCCTCCCCTCTATTTCTAGTCAGTTTTCTATTAACTTTGGTCTCATTCGTTTTCCCATTGTTGCTTAACCATTTCTTTCTTTGTATCACTATTATAGTTACTTCATCGTTTTCTACATGATGTACTCCAGATGTAGATGTTCCTTTAACGTGAACTCTGTTGTTAATGAGCTTCCTCTTCATTGGAGTACGTGTTACAGTATCACTGTCTGCTGACTATCAGAATTGCACTCTTGCTCATCTGTTGGATCTGCACGACAGTCATTGCTCACATTTTGGGTCTGCATAACAGTCATCAGAACTGAACAAAGTATTCAAGATGTTATCAGACAATCATGTAGCTGGTTCCGGATCTAATAAAGAAAACAAACTATGCCTAGCGTTTCCTCCTTGATGCTTAACCTTTCCTTTCTTTGTATCACTATTGTAGCTACTTAATTTTATACATGATGTACTGCAGATGTATATCTCTCCTGCGCATCTACTCTGTTGTTTCTGCTCTTTTTCTTCCTTGGAGTTCGTGTTGCAGTGTCGCTGTCTGTTGAACTATCGGAATAGCACACTGGTGCGTCATCTTTACTTTGCAGACTTGACCGATAAATATTTTATAACTTTTTAGAAAGAAAATTGGACCGGAATGCGCTGGGGTGAGATACAAATACAGTTCCGAATCACAGCAATTGATGTTCTCATAACAATGTGCTTATTTGATATGGCGTTCCTTTATTAATATCTCATTGTCATGTTTAGAGAGTGCTTTGATTCTCGCATTGAATGTATTTAGCAAATAGTTCTTCATTCCACAATCCATATATCAGCTCTAAATGTTCAATAGCACTCAATTTTTTAAAAGAGTCCAACGCCCCTGCGGTTCACAGTAAACCTCACGTTTTCTGAATCAAAATAAAATTTTTGTTGAGTCTCCATTAGTACCGCATGTATTCGCTTCTTGTGGTGATGCAGGGACCCTCCTCGTAATTTCAATGATGTGCTTCAGCTTTCGCAGAAATCTTTCCGATACATGTTACAGTGTGACGTACAAATTTGTAAGCGTTACAAAATGGTTGAAATGGCTCTGGGTACTATGGGACTCCACAACTGAGGTCATCAGTCCCCTAGAACAGAACTACTTAAACATAACTAACCTAATGACATCACATACATCCACGCCCGAGGCAGGTTTAGAACCTGCGACCACAGCGATCACGCGATTCCAGAGTGAAGCGGCTAGAACCGCTCGCCCACAGCGACCGGCTGTAAGCGTTACAGAAATATCTTGTTTCCACATATGTATAGTTTCTTTGTGTTTACTGACTGGATGCAGCTGACTCTTTTGAAACAATTGCGTACAGTAAACGAGGACTATAATTAGACTATTCATTTCTTGTCAGTGTGAAACATCAACTAATGAAGTATTGTCATAGATGAGGACTGTTAGTTACGACTTTCGCAGTGTTGGATTAACAATATCATTTCTCCTGAAACGGATTACGCTGATACTTAGGTACCTGCGTCGTAAGGACCCAAGGTGGATTATTTCGAGGTGTGTGGCTGGCGGATACCCTCACCAGCAACAATTCACGCGTCTAAGTTCGGACCTACGCAGTCTGTCGCTACGATTACCACTGAACCTGTATAAATTAATTAATATATTAGCCCTCCTTCGAACAGAGCGACATTTACCTCTCGATTCTTGAAGGACAAGATGCAGCGTCCAGCTCCGTATAGAGAATGCAGTATAATACAGTCATTAATAATGTCGCCATGTGTTGCGAAGTTTGCAGGCTGCGGTGTATCCAGTTATCATTTTCAGGATGAAGCAACATACAAATGAAGGAAACAGCATCCTTTTCCAAAGAAGGTGTAGCAAAATTTTTTACAGAAATGTGTATTGTTGTCTGATACACATACAATACGTCCACCTAGAACCACTGACGGGAGGAGACATATTGTTGTTTAATATCGGCTTAAGAACACGTTAGAATACAGATACATGTTCATCTTCCTTTTCGTACTTACCTCCCTTTGGCTCTGACACGACTATGTAGCATCTTTGCCCCGCACAGTGTTTAGATACTTATTAAATGATATACTTCATGGCTAAATCAAAATAAGATCGATCACAAGATTTGACCCAAAATAATACATATGGAGGAATCAATGTGTGGAACGTCTCAGGTGATGAATAGCTGCTGTCCATGAGCAAACCCAATATTATGTTTTACTCTTCTTCGTCTCGTTAAATTTTTTGGGTGTGCTGAAAATAATATGTCCAAAGTTTCCACTGAGACGTGAGATTTGGTTTAAAGTCCCGTCTACAACGTGGCCATTAAACTAGGATTTATCAGTCGAGCAATTTAGGGGATGGAAATCGTGTGACCAGTCGAGTAGTCAGCACGCTGGGCGGTGCAGGTGATTGTCGAAGAATGTGCTCTTCCACAACTTGAACACATTCAGTGGCGCATGTCGCTTCAGCTCCCTGCTGTCTCGTTCCGTAGGTGGTGTAAGTGTGTGGCTACTCTTGATGCTACTTCTCTCTGACGTCTGGGTCCCTACTGACGTTCCGCGTACATATCGACCCAATATTCGTTCTTAAGGTATGCCCGAACGATGACTCGTTTCCCGTGCGCAGTCGCCGACGCACTGGAATAAAAGAGCGTGTACAAAATTTTGTGGAAAGAACGGATGTCCACACGTTGCCTCACTGCGCAAGCGTCTGCTGTGGACACTCTTCTGTGCTTGGGAACTTGTGGTGTGTTAACTGTGATGGAAAGGCAACAGAAAAAGAAACAGCGAAATCGGGTGTAGGTAAATAAGTATCTAAATAACAGAGGTAGGAGGAATGCGAAGTTACAGCGTTTTGCTTGCAAATTTCAGAAGTAGGTCACAGCGAAAGTTTAGATTTTCTACTTGGAAAACTGCAACGGTAAGGGTGGCAATTACAACGAGTTAGTTAGCAACCGACGACTTGTACACCAGTTTTAACTATTTACTTCGCATTTGGAAAGAAAGCACTTCAGTGATAATTCCTGAAACTGATAAATAATTTCAGGGAAGTTCTTAGTCAACTTTAAGTGTGTCATTTGTATTTTATTTCATAAAAGCAGTTGTTTAGGCAACTTTAATCATCAAAGATTATATGTATGTTAACATCCCCGAACTAGACAAATTTTGCATTTTCGTACATGAGTCGACTATAACCGAATCTGTGTTATCAGATTTTCTATTTTTTGCATCATCATTTCCTTCATTCGAATTTCTAGTAGTTTGCTGAGGATCTACATTTACCCACCATTTCTTTCGTTCAGATGCCAGGTTCCTCGCCGGCTGATGTGACCGAGCGGTTCTAGGCGCTTAAGTCCGGAACCGCGCTGCTGCTACGGTTGCAGGTTCGAGTCCTGCCTCGGACGTGGATGTGTGTGAAGTCCTTAGGTTAGTAAAGTTTAAGTAGTTCTATATCTAAGGGACTGATGACCTCAGATGGTAAATTCCGTAGTGCTTAGAGCCATTTGAACCATTCTGAACCAGGCTCCTGAGATGCTGATCTACTACATCGCCTTAGCATTGATATTCGTCCACAGCTTTCATACGTACTTTTCATAAATTTCCGGCTTACTCTTCCCTGTTATCTTCGAAACTTACAGTATCTTATTCTTTACAGTTGTATAATTGCAGATTTTTATCTAATACCTTGCGCTATAGGCATTCATATCTCGAATTATTATTGAAATAATCTTTACAAACGGCAATTCTACATCTAGATCTACATCTACATGGATACTCCGCAAATCACACTTGAGTGCCTGACAGAGGGTTCATCGAATTAACCTTGACAATTCTCTATTATTTCAATCTCGTATAGCGCTCGGAAAGAATGAACACATATATCTTTCCGTACGAACTCTGAATTCCCTTATTTTATCATGGTGTTCATTCAAAAAAATATTTTCGCATTCGGAGGTAAAAGTTTGTGATTGGAATGTCTTGAGAAGATTCCGTCGCAACGAAAAACGCCTTTCTTTTAATGATTTCCAGCCCAAATCCTGTATCATTTCTGTGACACTCTCTCACATATTCGACGATAATACAAAACGTGCTGACCTTCTTTGAACTTTTTCGGTGTCCTCCGTTTGTCCTATCTGGTAAGGATCGCACACCGCGCAACAGTGTTCTAAGAGAGGACGGACAAGCGTATTGAAGGCAGTCTCCTCAGTAGCTGTGTTACATTTTCTACGTGTCCTGCCAATTAAACGAAGTCTTTGTTAGCCTTCCCCACAGCATTTTCTGTGTGTTCCTTCCAATTTAAGTTGCTAGTAATTGTAATACCTAGGTATTTAGTTGAATTTATGGCTTTTAGATTAGACTGATTTATCGTGTAACCGAGTTCCTTTCAGCAGTCATGTGAATGACCTCACACTTCTCGTTATTTAGGGTCAGCTGGCACTTTTTGCACCATTCAGATATCTTTCCTAAATAGTATTGCAGTTTGTTTTGACCTTCTGATGACTTTATTAGTCAATAAACGACAGCGTCATCTGCAAACTTCCGAAGACGGCTGCTCAAATTGTCTTCAAAATCGTGTGTATAGATAAGGAACCGCAAAGGGTCTGTAGTACTACCTTGAGGAACGCCAGAAATCACTTCTGTTTTACTTGATGACTTTCCGTCAATTACTACGAACTGTGACCCCTATGACATGAAGTCACAAATCCAGTTACATAACTGAGACGATATTCCATAAGCAACCAATTTCACTACGAGCCACTTGTGTGCTACAGTGTCAAAAGCCTTCCGGAAATCCAGAAATACGGAATCGATCTGAAATGTCTTGTCTCTAGAGCTCAACACTTCATGTGAATAAAGAGCTAGTTGTGTTTCACAGGAACGATGTTTTATAAACCCATGTTGACTGTGTGTCAATAGACCGTTTTCTCCGAGGTAATTCATAATGGTCGAACACAATATATGTTCCAAAATCCTACTACGTATTGACGTTTCTCACGACTTTCCTTTGTAGTCGTCTATAGACTGAAGCGTGCTGCCTTTGGAGCCATCACACATTATGGTACATCAATCGCTTCACATAATAACGTCAACACATTACGCAGTGAAACACGCATGGGTCCTGACTGCCTGTCGTCTGCTAAAAACCTCAAAGATTCCCTCCAAAGATGGGAAGCAATGCGCTTTAGGGACGGCTTCCATATTCAATCAATTACAGATGCACAAATGTGCAATAATATTTATTCTGCTGGAAGTTTATGCGCGTGCACGGAGTTAAACAGAGAAAGTCACTGCGTGGACGAACGATTACGGAGCTGTATCAGGGATTGTGTTTACGCCAATAAACTGTGTGAATATCAAGGCCTCAAACAAATTCTTCCTGAATTGTCACCCAGAAAATTATAATGTAACAGACTATTGTAGCACTCAATATATTCAGCAAGTGTAGTACTCGATACGACGCTCGCGACTATTTAAATGTTGCGTAATTGCTGTTAACATTTCGTCGATTCGTTATTTAATATTCTATGGGTACATAATCACCTAAAAAACAATATTGTTTTCATTTTTTCAATACAGATATTTTTCACCCATTATTACTGTCTCGTAAATTTTTGCAATTATTTTAATTGTGTTCAGCAGCATACTGGAAATACATCTGAATTATGCTGTACAACTTCTGTACAAGACTTTCTACAAATGTTACTTATTAAAATAATTATGTAATTATAATGTAAATAAAATTTCTATGAAAGTGGCTGTTTACAGATTATATCACGCATATTTTATACAGAAAACCAGCTTTTGTCAAATCTGGATTCATTTTAGTCATTTTCTTTCTCTTTCCAAAATGTAGTTGTTTACTGAAACATTTGCTTTCTCGCAACTTTTTAACTATAACATTAGTGAGGTTAACGTTTCAATAACGAATAAAAAATTGTTTTCTCACGTCTTTAATTATACTGAGGCGGTTGTGTCCGTTAAGTTAAATGTCGTTTCGAACATTTAGTCTCAGAGAGTTGTCCTCTTGCGTTCGTTCAAGAGCTAGTCCAGTTCTTGTCATGTTTGAACTCGTTAGTCAAGTTATAAAGAGCACTGTGACGTTTTTAAAAATAAATGCAGAATGTACTGTATTAATTTGGTGCAAAAAAATAAAAGGAAGGTGAAACCAAATATTTATCGAGTTATTAATTTACGTGCAAAATTATTTAAAATTAATTACTGTGGCTTTACCATTCGATGAAATCGTTTTAATCGGCATATTGTTCCGATCGAATTACCTGGAAATCTCGAGCTTATTTTTTGCTAATGTGTATAATAATTGTTATCACATGAACTTATCGAATTGTGATCTTACTGGATGATGGAGCGAACCTGGATGGAACTGAATAATGAATAAGTGACAATGAAACGCATGTTTCCAGTATTAAAATGTATCTAGTTTTCTTCTGATGGATGTCATTTAATATATCACTTGTCGCATTATTAAACGATTTCTTATTCATCGAGAATCATTGCGTATGTACTCGTATTTATGGGTTACGGGCGATTTGCGCTGGACGTTCGGATATGTTATGTCTATTCCCAATATTTCGCAGTTCCAATAACTAATGCAGTTGTTTTAGTTCTGAAAGGGTTCTGGAAGTAGTTTAAACAAAGTGTCGGTCAGTATTAGAATTAAAATTCCATGTGCGAGAAATTTTCCAACTGAAAAGATATCTGCAAATGCTTGCACGACTTTTGATTACGCAAAACCAAACACGTCAGTTCGGTGCAATCTATAAACCCACATTATTTATCGCTAGTTACGTCATGCTGAATAACAAATTTGAAAATTTGAATACTGACGCAGCGAAATTAATGCGTTATTAAACTGTGTGGTGGTGTGTCGCGGATTTAGAAACAATTGAGCGCCTAAACAAGCGAAACTGACGTTTTCCAGGAAAGTAATTTCCTGTTAATGCTAATTTATTTGCAACGAATGGGCAAATTTAATACATCCGCTTGGATCCACTCATGCTTAGCAGAGTCCTCGATTACGATGCGCTTTGTAGAATTACCCTGCCGCCTCATTGATGTGACATATTTGCCGCTCACTCGATAGTCTGGTCCAGCTTCGCGAGGTGAAAGTAAGCAGATATCTCGTTTTTTTTTCAATTTTTTTCGATACACGACAGTGCAACCGAAGAGAAATAGCCTAATTTTTTAAAAATATTCAGTAAAATTAAACTACGTAGAATGAAATAAAGAATTCCGAACTGATATCTTACTTGTAGTTATCAACGGTGATAGAGCAAATGGTTCAAAAAATGATTCAAATGGCTCTGAGCACTATGGGACTTGACATCTACGGTCATCTATCCCCTAGAACTTAGAACTACTTAAACCTAACTAACCTAAGGACAGCACACAACACCCAGCCATCACGAGGCAGAGAAAATCCCTGACTACGCCGGGCATCGAACCCGGGAACCCGCGCGTGGGAAGCGAGAACGCTACCGCACAACCACGATATGCGGGCGAGCAAATGGCCTGCAAAACAAAATTTTTCCTTCTTTTGGATAGAAAATTTGTTATCTTATAGTAGTTTCAAAGGCCACTCGAAATCTGTTTTTCAGTTTTTTCCGTCCGAGATGCTTTATCCCAAAATGGCCGTTTTCATCTAACGTATCACAATATAGATGTGATCTTACTTTTCGCAATTTCATAAATCATATCGAGTATTTCAGCTAAGTAATCTAATTGTACCATTTTAAGGAAGCATAGAAAGGTGATGTCTGAGGGTTTATTCACAAAAACATTCACTTTCTAGCATATATTTTAACAGAAGGCATACAAAAGAAAAGAAAATGATGCAAATGTTCCAACAAAATATTACATCTCTAATATTTTCGCGTGTGTGAATTGTCTTTCTTACCTCGATAACAATATTCGGCCAGAATTGTGGGCATTCATTTCCAACACGTACAGTTTTTCCATAGTAGGTATGCCTTACGGAATATTTCTCCGTGTTGGTCCGATACTTTACTGCAACTTTCTAATAAGAAAGTGTGAGAGCCCAATAAATTCAGTTTCAAAGTCATGTGGCATGCAAGATGTTCATAAGCGATGGTCATTTGATTCACTACTTCTTTGAAAATTGCAGCTCTTATTCTTTCAAGGAATTTTTTTGATTCTTTCTTGAAGCAATGCCATTCTGGCGCTTCTGCGTCTGTCGTACACGTTTCAAAATTTTAAGCAGGCTGAAGTTCCTTGATATGATGGCCCACAAATACACCTTCGTCTACTTTTGGTGCTGAAAGACGAGAAAGCTTTTCAGTTTAATATCGAAACCCTATGCCGTTTCGATCCACCGCCTTTACAAATTTTTTTCATCACAGGCATCCATTCCCGAGGCAGGATTCGAAACTGCGACCGTAGCAGTCGCTCGGTTCAGCACTGAAGCGCCCAGAACCACTCAGCCACACCGCCGGCGCTGGTTGGATGGCCCCGCTCATAATGCTCCAAACATCCTCAATTGGGGAGATATCTGGTGACATTTCTGGCCAAGATAGGGCTTGGCAAGCACGAAAACAAGCAGTGTAAGCCCTCGTCGTGTGTGGGCGGGCATTATCTTGCTGACACATAAGCCCAAGATGATTTTGCCATGAAGGGCGACAAAACGGGGCGTATGGCTGTGCTGCTTGGATGACAGCCCTGGAAGTTGCTGCTACGAAAACAAATGGCACCCTGGATCATCACTCCTGGTACCGGGCCATAAGTAAGTTTGGTTCCCACTGCTGTACGGGGCTTCCCCAGAGACATATTCGCTGGTCGTCGGGGCTCAGTTACAAGAGGGACCCATCACTGAAGACTGTTTCACTTCACTCAATGAAGGCAGAGTGTGGCCAAGACCATTGCACATGGGTTTATTGGTGTACAGAGATCAATTGTAGTCGACGCAAGAGGCCCTGTGTGTTTAGCCTCATTTGTGTGAACTGCCTGATAATGGTCTTTGTGGACACTGAATCATTAGTTACAAGTTGCATGGATGATAATAATGAATCATGGGCGCTGAGTGCATCTCTGACTGTTGCTCAGTCCTCACGTTCTGGCTTCTGACTAGGCCGACCGCTTCCTTGTTAATGCTATGTTCGGCCGTGGTTTGCCCATTCCTGCCAACATCGTCGGGCAGTATAATCGCTCCTAGTTAAATATCTAGAGATTTGCCGGTTACTACAACAGGTTTCTTTGAGCCCAGCTCCTCGTTATCTCTCAAATGCTAACATACGAGGGGCGAGCATCGATGGCACCACCGGCGAGTATCGAGGTCATGTTTAGAATCTTTGGAAAGAAAGCACACCAAGTTGAAGCGATACTGGTCCATTTCTTTGTGTTTGGAATCCATGTTAATCAAGGAAGGCAAGAGATTGTAAGAAAATGGACGAAAAAGAGTTTCGTACGGTGATTAAACATTACTTTATGAAAGGCAAAATGCCTCAGGAGGCTAAAGAGAAGCTTGATAAACATTACGGTGACTCTGCACCTTCGGTTAGAACAGGTTGTAAGTGGTTTCAAAATTTTCTGAGTGGTCATATGGGCACAAGTGGTGCTGAACATTCTGGACGCCCTGTGGAGGTTACGACTTCAGAAATCATTGATAAAATCCATGATATGGTGATGGATGACTAAAGATTTAAGATGTTTGAGATTGATAGTGCTGTATCCATCTAGAATGAACGGCTACATAATAGTCTGTATAAACATTTGGACAAGAGAAAGCTATCCGCGTTTGCTCACGCTTGACCAGAAACGGAATCGTGTGAAGTGTTGCACGGACAGTTTGCAGCTGCTCAGGAAGAATCCGTCACTATGGATGAAACATGGATACATTACTATACTCCTAAGACCAAACAACAACCTAAACAATGGGTTACCGAAGGAGAATCTGCACCAAAAAAAGCCAAGACCATTCCTTCGGCCGGAAAGATTATGGCGACTGTCTTTTGGGATTCGCAAGGGATATTCCTCATCGGCTATCTGGAAAAGTGTAAAACTATTACAGGTGCATACTATTCATCGTTACTGGACCGTCTGAACCGAGCTGCAAGAAAAACGTCGGCGATTGGACCCCAAATTTTTCTATTACTGCAAGGCACCAGCACACACCTCAGCAGTTGTGGTCGCAAAATTTATAGATAAAGGATTCCAACTCGTTTCACATCCCCCCTATTCTCCAGACTTGGCTCTCTCGCACTACTATATTTTCCCCAAATTGAAGAAATGGCTGGCGGGAAAAAGATTTTATTCAAACGATGAGGTGACTGCAGCAACTAATAGCTGTTTTGCAGACTTGGACAATTCCTATTATTCGAAAGAGATCAACAAATTAGAAGAGCGTTGGACGAAGTGTGTAAGTCTAAAAGAATACTATGTCGGACAGTAAAAAGGGTTTCCCCCAACACGCAAGTAGTTTTTATTTTTGCACGGGACTTTCAAACGCCGCTAGTATGCGTATATTGGTCAAACGCTCATCTGCGAAGCTTAGGTATTCCAGCTAGTACACGGTACGATATTCACAAAGACTTTATGCCCTGGTATCGAAATGTCCACTGTTTACTATCTTTGCCAGCTTTGTAGTTAAATTGCACAGCAGCGTTAAACATACATCCATCAGCCGCCATATTTTATATTGTGCATCGATACCGGTGTGAACATAAATTTTTGAGCAATCCGCGTAAGTCTTTCGTTGTGCAGTGGTTCTTTTCTTTTGTTACAATGTATTTATATGATTTGGCCGGCTCCAAAAATAAGGCGTTGACAGTGTATTCGTCAATTTTACGCTTCGTGAAACGCACCAGGTTGCATTTCTCGGTACTGGCAGCAACGTACGTCTTGGTGCTGTGACTTGGCAACCGAATGGCTATATTGTACAGCCTAACACTCAAAGTTCAGTCCATATTTTTATGTCAGTGTTGCATATTTCATCTCTGCAAATGTGACAATCGTTCTCTCAGTAGCTGATTGGCTAATTCGGTTGGTGGATAGGAGTATGACATGGGTTAAAACCTCCAATAAGAGCGTACGTTATGATAGACCACGGTGTCCAAGCCAATTTTCGGCTTCAAAAGAGCTTTATTATTTTTGTACATGTTCTGATCAGTGTTTAAAGCTGCGGTGTGAAACGAAACCTACATCCGATTTGACGTATTTGTGACATCTAAATTCTACTTCAATGAAGCCTCACTAAAAATTATGGAAACTGTAATCGGAGCCCCAGAGGCAACACTGAAATACTACGAAAAGATTTAATAAAGACACTGTTATACGCCAAGAAATATATATGCAACAAACACTTTTGCAAGTAGATCTTTTCAGAACAATCCAAACTACTACTCAATAAGCAGTGTTTACCTATAATTCTACAGCTAGTGTTTACTGGCGTAGAATGCTGACGTTCAGCTCCACTTAATTATAATGAGTTGGTTCCAGTTATCAAACATGGGCGTGCTGATAGGTAATGGCTTCGAATTTATGTGAGAAAGCTCTCAAAGCTTTTAAATTAAGCAAATGTTATTAACATTCTCCACCTTTGTTCTTCCGGTCTACATATTTACTTCTCATCATAGCCACCCTGGCTTCGAATCTTTTGGTTGGTAATTCATAAAGATTTTTAAATAAAAAAATATTACTAACATTCTCCACGTTTATTCTTGATGTCTACATATTTATTTCTCAACATAGCCACCCTGGCAACAAACTCATTTCTGTGGGTAATCGACGAGTCCATGCCTCCCCAGTAGACATGTGATGGGCCAGGCGCTTGGTGAGCACAGAGCCCCAGAGCCCGAAGTGCAGTACAGACGAGCGAGACGTGCTGATAAAAGGCCTCAGATTACTACCTTGACGCAGGAACAGGAGCACATTGTTGAGTGTGGAGAATTCGTTCCAGCAATATCAGTAGTCCCAGACCTGCGAATGTCGCAGCTGCCTGTGATCTGGCGGCCATCTGGGTTGAGCCAGTACCTTGCAGATCACTGAGTAACGAGCTGTGCGGTATGCGACGAGCTTGGTGTCCAGTGGAAAGATGGCCACTACTGTCTCGGCGGCAACTTCCAGGTGAAAGCAGACTTTGATATCCTGGGGTCCTGGCAGATGCGATAGAAGGTCAGATTCAGCATGTCAAGTCGCTGAATGTTATACGTGTGGTGTCTGTTCTTTCGGACGTGTCCAAAAGACAGACACCTGATCCTGTTGCCACTATGAATCAAGACAGAAAGGAATTTAAGACACTGGCTGAAAGTGGGCATTGATTTAAATCAATGAGGCAAGTTGAAAAAGTGTGCAAGATACTGGTTCGAATCAGGTCTCCTGATTACTAGGGAGATGGTCTGACAACTGCGATATCTGGACACAGTGGTCACAACAGCCGTTCGGACTAACCCAACACACTTTATCACACTACTGAAGTAGTACCCTGCTCATTAGCCTCATTATTCGAGCAATTCCAGTAAGAGTTCGATCTCAGTGTGAATCTGTACTGATCATTGGCCGAAAGATCAGATACCACATACGTAAGTGCATGCGTGACGGGCAGTGCAGCTTTCAGGGCAGATGCACACCATGTTCGAACGCTTATGGAAGTCAGTGACGTGTCGTGATTAATGAGGCTAATGATCGGGCACTACGTCACTAGTGTTTGGCATAATTTGAGAATTCGGGTGTCACAGGAGGCTTCCTAGGGTAGTCTATGCGGCTACGATGATCACTGAGTCTGGAGAGCATAGTGGTCAGCGCGTCAGCCAATTAACCAGAAACCACGGCTCGAATCCTGGTAAGCCGTAAATTTTAAACTTGTCCCAGTGATATACATCAATGCATAGTGTTAGCTAATGTCTTTAATACCTTTGCGTCTTGAATGTTATAACTACAACTTGAAAAGAAGGAAAACCAAATCAACCGCTGTAGGCGGCGTGTCGTTTTTGTCAGAATTGCTAGGGCATTTTTTATCAGACTGTAGCTATGCTGTGCAGCGGAGAGAGTCTCAAAAACAAACGCTACTCGTCAATCCATCCCATGAATTGTATGGAAAAGAACCGGCTGCGGCCCATAAACCATTGCATTAACAGCCAAAATTAGGGGCTTGGTGTGGTGACATACCGTGAGGCACGTGGGACGGAGAACAGCCTGCTTCATAACCTAGAAGATCCATTGCCAGAGAACATTTCTGCATAAGAGGTGATGTAATGGATGTAATGGTTCTGCAAGGGCTGCCACATGCGGAATAAATTTATGGCAATAACTTAGCTGCTTCAGCACTGATTTCAGCTGGTTGGTGCTGGCGGATGCCGGAATTTCTTGCATTACTTGCTATACTATGGGTAATGCGGGTGGCAGATACGACAAAAAGTGACCCAAGTATTACACGTTGTTGATAAGAAGCAGCACTTGTCTTGATTGCATTTGAGTTTGCCCTGTTGGAGGGCCATGAAGGAGTGTGCAGGGTGGTAATTAATTAGAGTGTGTCGTTGCCTGCTACGAGAATGTCGTCTAAATAGTTTGCTGTGCCTAGTGCACTGCAGGCGAGGTATGTGAGACAGCACTGCAAAATGACCAGAGTAGCGGCAATCCCGAACGGAATTCTGTCCAAAAGGAGTATTTATCACTAAGAAGCATTGGAAATCCTCCCCAATGAAAACTCCAGATATACATTATTGAGGTCAATCTGGGCTAACACTTTGCCGCTCATGAGGCGGTTCACTATGTTCTCTGCCTTGGGAATAGGATAAGCGTCTAAGGTTGGGTATTAATGTTGTCTTGAAATCTCTGTCATTTCGCAGTGCGCCATTTGGCTTTTCTACGATGATGATAAGAGCGGGCTGGTGGCAGTTGGGAACTGGATTTGGAATACCCTCATCCTACAACTGCCTTATCTCCAGCTGAAGTGTGTCCCAGAGTGCGAAAGTAACCTTTCTCATTATGAAGACCTTCGGTGATGCTGAAGGAAGAAGATTCACATGTGCCTCGAAATCATTGATCCCCAAGGAAGGTTGTGCAAACACTGAGCTCAATTTGGGAAAGAGTTCTTTTAGGTAGTTTTTGGCTCCAGAGATTGATGGTGGAGTCGTGGATTTCCACGCCAAGAGTGTTGAACAGATCCAGACCCAAGACTGGTGACTCCAGGCACATCAATGACCAAAATTCTGGCTGTGAGGGTGATCAAATGGGCTCTAAATTGGACGCTGACTTTAATGATGTCATTGCTGAAACTGTGTAGAAGAGTGTCCACATGACGAATGGGAGGGGGCGCCATGCGATAATAAGACTGACGATCTATGATGGTCTTGGAGGACCATGTGTCTATTTGCCGCCGGATGAGCAAGTTTCTGACTGCTACTGTAAACGATAGTGATCGCTAAGAGCTCATTTTGTAAAATAAAGAAACTGCAAAATAGCTGTCGAATCAACAATCTCTTATTGCACCCACGACTGCTTTTAGGCAATTCAAGTTCCATCATGTGATGTAAACTGTAATAAAGAAAATTTTGTGTTACAATATAATTGGAAAGGCTCCAAATGTTTTGTTCAATACGCCCTCTGAAGTGTAGCGGTATACCAAGACATACAATGCATTTGAAGTTTATCCTAAAATGCATAAATGGTCTTCTGCAATGAGAGTTAATTTGGAGCACAATGTTTGAAAACACGTCACTTCTTAAATACTGAAAGAGTAATACCAATGTCTTAATTCTGAAGGCTTAAAAATGTCATATTAAACTGAAAGCTCCAAAGTCCCGTGTCTATACACTAAACGTGCCACAATCAAAGTTTGTAAGACATGCGAAAAACTGAAAGTTCCGAGAGGACAAGCAAAAACTTAAAAGGATGCACAAAAGTTTAAAGTCCCGCGCATTGTCGAAGAAAAACAAACATAAATATTAGAAAGTCCAACTGCTGGCCCTAGGATCAGATGCGCAAAGGCCACGGTAGGTGTTGGTCTGTAGCTGGTAACTCCTAGAGACGAAGGTCCAAATGATGGCGGTGTCGTCGTAGCGGCGCCTGGAGAGTGACATCCTGACTTTCGGAATGCTTTCGCAATCAGCACATGCCCCAAAGAAATCACTCGGAGCGAAATTCTGAAGTTTAGCCCGGGCAGGGCATCTACCTAAATACTGTCTGGGCGCCAGGGTAGTGCCCCCCCCCCCCCCCCCCCGCCCCCCCTGTCTGGTCCATGACCGCATAACCCGCTCCTGTAATGTCCATGCCCGCATTACCCCTCTGTGTGGCTGGTTGACTGCGGAGCAGGCGCTAGGCCTTTACACAACAGGAAACTTTTGCATTCTCTAGTGTCATCGCTCTGATTACATTTCTAGCATTTAGTTCGCTATGTAAGTAGGCCAATGGAAATAAGAAATTTTGTTTTTTCTTCGGATTCCCTTTGTGGAAAATATATCCTGATGTAAATATTAGGGAAAATGTTCCTCTTTTAAATATTAGCCTTACAACCATAGGAAACCTATGAAAGAAGTTCATTGAACAGTGAAAAATGACTTACAGCGATATTCATTTTGACACTATTACCTCACTTAACAATATAAAATCTAGTCTGCGGCCTTACATACATAAGAAGTAAAGACGCTGGCTTAATGGACATGTATTTAAATGCTTACCGACATTAGATAACTGCTACATTTATTTGCACAATTGAAACAAAACAGAATTTGTGAGAGCGTTATATTTAAAATTCTGTGGTAAACAGAACTGAAAATTAAAAATACCGTGCACATACAAGAAAGTTTTGTGCAAGATACACTTGCGTGTCGAACTAATTTCCGAAGCTCCTGCAGTGCGGTCGGCTGGCGTGTATCAAGAAACTTTCAAACGCAAACAATGCCTGTAGAAACTCTCTCGGAACTCATTCCTTTGGGTAACAGTTAAAGCTGGTGCCACTTCTCTGAAATACGTCTCAGTGCCACGGCTTCGTTACGCAAGCAACTGCGAAGTTGAGCTTAGCAGGTCAGTGAACCCCGTAATTCCATCCTCGGAAAATATTTAGCGAGTCGCTGGATACCGACAGAGATACCTGAAAGTCATTAATTGACAGTTCTCAATGCTATACAACCGAAGTATCCTTCCAAGAAAAATTTTCAACTAAAACGGAAGAGTATGGAGGTGAATAAGGTGACAGGAGGTGCTATATAACGGAAAATATGGGGCAACAAATTGTAAGGTATTTGACCTCATAGAACATGAAAGAACTTTGTGACATAAATCTAAAGAGGAATTGGTGTGTTCTGTTGAAGAATCTGCAATGCATACCGGACTAGAAACATGTAAGATGTAGCGTACCACGTGATCAGGAAAGGAAGAGAACGTGTACTTCATTATTCTTTGTCTTCTGTGAAGCAAATATTATTGTAGGAAACTGTAGCAGCCATTAAGACGTGAAGTCATCATTATGCAATGGAAGGAGGTTCAGGAGTCATAAAACTAACCTAACAACTTAAGAATGTAAAAATATGAGTGAAACTGTTGACGTTGTAATATATTTGTAAACGGTAGGATAAACACAAATAAGCCAATGGACAACGAAATTCAAGATATGAGCCGTTTGTTGCACTAAAATGAAGCTATGACTTTTACCTTTCCCTGACTGTTTAACTGAAGTAGCGAAGATCTTTAGAGTCCCGGTGAGAATCAATTACCGATTCCCGTAACAACTGCTCAGCCAATGGCACAACGTTAAGACTGACAAAGGTTTTGTCCAAGGACGATAATAAAGTTTTAATTGAACTTCGCAACGGTTACTGTAATGTTCTGTATTTTATAAAGACTCTCAATGCATTTTTCACTCTGCGGAAATGTTTCGTGCGTGTTATCGTGAAGACTCTGTGTAACACTGCATGTAAACAGCAACACGCGAAAGCTGCACATTAAAACAGCTATTGCATGACGCTTAACGTAATCACCGCCGTCTTGACATGTGCAAAATGATCTTAAAACACGATCCAGTAAATACGTCCGCAGGCGGCATAAAGCTACAGGTGAATGTTGTACTGCTGAATAGTCGAAACAAGGACGTATTTCGTAGTCCGGCTTTCTCGTACATGAAAGTAGCTACACACTGGGCCTCTCTGAATAATACACACAAAAAAAACTTTGAAGTTTGTAACCCAAGTGAGTGATCCTTGAAATATTTTTATCTTGAAATAAATAGTCATATACAATTTGTCATTAAAATGATTAATGTTTCATAAGGAAAGTCAAGACTCTTTCGTGCACAAAAGATAACGAGTAAGACAAGAGGTGACAAGCGCTAGTGAAAATTTTTGTAAATGCAGATGTCTAAGTGTACATACAAGAACAGTTTATTTTGAGTCATCAGTTTACTAATTGCTTATAAATGATCCCCTAAATGAATTTCTGTCTTGGGAAAATTTCTTAATATCAGAATAGTACTAGAATCCTACGTCCTCAATTATTCGTTGCGCGTATCCCAATCTCTATCTTCTCCTACAGTTTTGTCCTCCACAGCTCCTACTACTATAAAAGGTATTCCCTGTTGTCTTAATACAAATCGTATCATTCTGCCTCTTCTTCTTGTCAGTGTTTCCAATGTGTTCCTTCGTCCACCAGTTCTTCGTAGAATCTTCTCTTTCTTTATCTTATCATTGCGCCCAATTTTCAACATTTTTCTACAATCCGGCATTTAAAACTTTCCCTTTCCCTACTTTTCCGGTATTTCCACCATCGGTGATTCACTACATTGCAATGCTGTGTCCAGAAAGTACATTTTGAAAACTATCCTTCCTCAAACTGAGGAACATAGACATTTAATCGACGTGGCAAATCACTGTCCAAAAACGGAGACCCATTGACAGCAATAATGATAAAAATAATTGAATGTCATAGGGCTAACCACAGTGATAATAATTACAAATAACAATAACAATACAACAAAATGGAACGACGTGTGTAAAAGTCGAAGGTAAATACATCGGACAGTTATCGCCATTATGGAAACAAGGTATCGCTGGAGCTTGTTCCCAACGTGATTTAATTAATATGTCTTACAAGCAATAAAAATAAGACATTTGAAAAGACGAACAAGTACCGAGGAAAACCGATACCACTGCCAACGTTAACAGGCAATTAATCCTTTCTGGGCTGTCACTGCAGAAGAATGCACTTTGCTGCCCACGAAAATATCGCTTGTGTTTGGCGTTGTGTTGTGAAGACGAAAATAGTAATAAATCTTTACGATGTTTATTTTTGATTTCTTTTTAGCCTCTTACCTGGATGACTAACATGTACAGTTACTATCTACATTTACCGCTGCTTCTCAGATATATGAGGAGACGCAGGAAAAATTTGTTAACATACAAGGGCTTATTTTGAGCTACTGTAGGTTACATGATTCATTAAATTTAAATACAATGTACTGGGGAGAGTGTGGTGTGCGTACTGTAAGACGTCCGGTACACCCACCATCAGATTATTTGACTTGTCGCTCTAGCGAAGTAGGCGAATGTCAGCAATATGTCTCGTTGTCTTATCGTGGCGTGTTCATCTTTTGCCGTTAGGTCAGACAACAGAAATGCCACTTGCACGCTCAGAGTAGCAGATTGACGATGACCAACTTTAAACAGAACTTAATTAATTTTCACACACATTTATTAAAATAATAACAATAATAAACCTTAATTAACTTGATTGTGGATGCTATTTACATCTGACAATCTGAAGTTCCTTTGGTCTTGGTACGTTAATCTTATTCTCACATATCTCTGATACTTGACAAAGTGTCTATACATTTCTCTTTCTGGCTATGTACAGGAATATGATAATCTTATTAGGCGCAGACTGAAACTTGACTGTAGACTGGTACAGACAAATGCAGACTAATGCAGACTGACTAATCGGAAGTCTGTACACTCGTTATAATACCTTGCGCGTTCAGGTGTCACTGCGCGAGTGTGATCCGCGAGGAGAAAATGCTCTACGTTAGCAGCAATCTCATTGGCTGCATTACATATTAATATGCGGATCGGCGGAAGCAGAATTTGGTCCGTCTCTAAGACAGCGCCATCTCGTAGTGCGGAGACAGACGAGCGCTGCGCCTGCGCTGTTGTGCTTAGTGGGGCGCGCTCTAGTGGGAAAGTTGGAAACGCGCTGACTACGCGGAACTATGTACACAACAGAGAGGAAGTTATCACAGAGGAAAGAATATGAGGTGCTACTTAACAAAAGTCGTAATTGTGGTCGTATATTCGTAACAAACGAAGTTGAAAGAAAAGCAATTACGCCGGTTACTGTCCCCTAGGTAGATAAAAGAAATTCCTGTTTGTTTCTTCTTTACTTCTGAAGAGAAAGTTATTACGTATTGACTACCATGTATATTTAAGTGTTCCGAAATCTTTTGTGGAAGGATGTGTCTGGAGTGCAGCCATCTGGGAAAAACGAACTGCTCGTAGATCTTAACAAGCAGCTCGTTAACTTGGGAGACAGGGATCGAATTCATGCGGCGGGTTAATGAGACTTGGTCTGAAATAAGTAATCCGCTTGAACTTGCAACAGTTTCTGCATTATAGCTTCACTGACTTCACGTCTGCCTTTATACACTATTGAAATTGGAAAAGTACATCGGCAAAAAGTGTCGTTCCCTCGGGTTGGTGTGCTTCCATAGGCCTGGTATCGTTTTTCAAGGCGCTGGAATGTCAACAAACAACACAGTCATTATGTTTTTGGAAGTACTCAACGGGATGAAAGCCGGTTGGTGCAGGCGGCCTGCTGTGAACGCACGTCGTGACGACTGCCGTGGTGGTGGTGTGATGGCGATCGTGGCGGTGGTGGTCGTGGTTCTGTTGACGTTGGTGGCGGTGGTGGTGGTGTTCAAACAGAGCGGCGGGCGAATGCCGTTACTGGGCGGCGCCGCACGCTTAGCATACACGCGCCGCATTACCTGTATGCAAATGGAGGGCCATAGCGTAGCCCGGCTGCGGCGTCCAAGCAGCCGCGAGCAGCCCGACACGGGGATACTCGCTGGCCCTGACTGCAGCAAACAGCGCGATACCGCACGCGCCGGAGCGTCTGCTGCATCCAGCATGCACGAGAGTAGTTCACTGCACGTGTTCTGACAGTAGCCCAAATCTGCGATTAAGTTTCCATCTGTCATGGATACACTACTGGCCATTAAAATTGCCGCACCACGAAGATGACGTGCTACAGACGCGAAACCTAACCGACAGGAAGAAGATGCTGCGATATGCAAATGATTGGCTTTTCAGAACAACACAAAGTTGCCGCCGGTGGTGACACCTACTACGTGCTGACATGAGCAAAGTTTCCGACCGATTTCTCATACACAAACAGCAGTTAACCGCCGTTGCCTGGTGAAACGTTGTTGTAAGGAGTAGAAATCACGTTTCCGACGTGGTCGGATTGTAGCCTATCGCGATTGCGGTTTATCGTGTCGCGACATTGCTGCTCGCATTGGTCGAGATCCAATGACTGTTAGCAGAACATGGAAGCGGTGGGTTCAGGAGGGTAATACGGAACGCCGTGCTGGATCCCAACGACCTCGTATCACTAGCAGTCGAGATGACAGGCATCTTATCCTCATGGCTGTAACGGATGGTGCAGCCACGTCTCGATCTCTGAGTCAACAGATGGGGACGTTTGCAAGACAACAACCATCTGCACGAACAGTTCGACGACGTTTACATCAGCACTGACTATCATCTCGGAGACCACGGTTGCGGTTACCCTTCGCGCTGCATTACAGACAGAAGCGCCTGCGATGGTGTACTCGACGACGAGCCTGGATGCACAAATGGCATTACAGCATCATGATGGTCGCATCCGTGTTTGGCGACATCGCGGTGAACGCACATTGGAAGCGCGTATTCGTCATCGCCATACTTGCGTATCACCCGGCGTATTGGTATGGGGGTGTCATTGGTTACACGTCTCGGTCACCTCTTGTTTCCACTGACGGCACTTCGAACAGTGGACGTTACATTTCAGATATATTACCACCCGTGGCTCTACACTTCATTCGATCCCTGCAAAACCCTACATTTCAGCAGGATAATGCACGATCGCGTGTTGCACGTCCTGCACGGGCCTTTCTGGATACAGAAAATGTGCGACTGCTGCCCTTTCCAGCACATTCTCCAAATCTCTCACCAATTGAAAACGTCTGGTCAATGGTAGCCGAGCAACTGGCTCGTCACAATAGGCCAGTCACTACTCGGCGATGAACTGTCGTATCGTGTAGAAGCTGCAAGGGCAGCTGTACCTGTACAAACCACCAACCTCTGTTTGATTCAATGCCCAGGCGTAACAAGGCCATCATTACGGACAGAGGTATTCTGGGTACTGATTTCTCAGGATATGTGTTGTGGTCTTCAGTCCTGAGACTGGTTTGATGCAGCTCTCCATGCTACTCTATCCCGTGCAAGCTTCTTCATCTCCCAGTACTTACTGCAACCTACATCCTTCTGAATCTGCTTAGTGTATTCATCTCTTGGTCTCCCTCTACGATTTTTACTCTCCACGCTGCCCTCCAATGCTAAATTGGTGATCCCTTGATCACTCAGAACATGTCCTACCAACCGATCCCTTCCTCTTGTCAAGTTGTGCCAACTCCTCTGCTCCCCAATTCTATTCAATACCTCCTCATTAGTTATGTGATCTACCCATCTATCTTGAACATTCTTCTTCAGCACCTCATTTCGAAAGCTTCTATTCTCTTCTTGTCCAAACTATTTACCGTCGCCGGCCGTGGTGGTCTCGCGGTTCTAGGCGCTCAGTCCGGAACCGCGCGACTGCTACGGTCCCAGGTTCGAATCCTGCCTCGGGCATGGATGTGTGTGATGTCCTTAGGTTAGTTAGGTTTAAGTAGTTCTAAGTTCTAGCGGACTGATGACCATAGATGTTAAGTCCCATAGTACTCAGAGCCAATTGATTTTTTATTTACCGTCCATGTTACACTTCCATACTTGGCTACACTCCATACAAATACTTTCAGAAATGACTTACTGACACTTAAATCTACACTCGATGTTAGCAAATTCCTCTTCATCAGAAACGCTTTCCTTGCCATTGCCAGTCTACATTTTATATCCTCTCTACTTCGACCATCATCAGTTAGTTTCCTCCCCAAATATCTCCTTTACTATTTGAGAGTCTCATTTCCTAATCTAATTCCCTCAGCATCACCCGACTTAATTTGACTACATTCCATTATCCTCGTTTTGCTTTTGTTGGTGTTCATCTTTTATCCTCCTTTCAAGACACTGCCCACTGCGTTCAACTGCTCTTCCAAGTCCTTTGCTGTCTCTGACAGAATTACAATGTCAGTGGCAAACCTTAAAGTTTTTATTTCTTCTCCATGAATTTTAATACCTACTCCGAAATCTTCTTTTGTTTCCTGCGCTGCTTGCCCAATATACAGATTGAATAGCATTGGGGAGAGGCTACAACCCTGTCTCACTCCTTTCCCAACCGCTGCATCCCTTTCATGTCCCTCGACTCTTATAACTGCCACATGGATTCTGTACAAATTGTAAATAGCCTTTCGCTCCCTGTGTTTAACCCCTGCCTCCTTTAGAATTTGAAAGAGAGTATTCTCTAAGTCTATAAATCCTAGAAACGTAGTTTTGCTTTTCCTAAACTTTCTTCGAAGATAAGTCGTAAGGTCAGTATTGCTTCACGTGTCCCAACATTTCTACGGAGTCCAAACTGACCTGCCCTGAGGTAGGCTTCTACCAGTTTTTCCATTCATCTGTAAAGAATTCGGGTTAGTATTTTGCAGCTGTGACTTATTAAACTGATAGTTCGGTAATTTTCACATCTGTCAACACCTGCTTTCTTTGGGATTGGAATTATTATATTCTTCTTGAAGTCTGAGGGTATTTCACTTGTCTCATACATCTTGCTCACCAGATAGTAGAGTTTTTTCAGGACTGGGTCTCCCAAGGCTGTCAGTAGTTCAAATGGATTGTTGTCTAGTCCTCGGGCCTTGTTTCGACTCAGGTCTTTCAGTATCTGTCAAACTCTTCACGTAGTATCGTACTTCCCATTTCATCTTCATCTACATCCTCTTCCATTTGCATATTGTTGTCCTCAAGTACATCGCCCTTGTATAGACCTTCCATATACTCCTTCCACCTTTCTGCTTTCCTTCTCTGCTTGGGACTGGGTTTCCATCTGAGCTCTTGATATTCATGCAAGTGGCTCTCCTTTCTCCAAAAGTCTCTTTAATTTTCCTGCAGGCAGTATCCATCTTATCTCTAGTGAGCTAAGCCTCCACATCCTTACATTTGTCCTCCAGGCCCCCCTGCTTAGCCATTTTTTAAACGACGATTTTATCTTACACCTAGTGAGATAAGCCTCCACATCCTAACATTTGTCCTCCAGGCACCCTTGCTTAGCCATTTTTGAGACGTTTGTATCTTATACCTAGTGAGAGAAGCCTCCACATCCTTACATCTGTCCTCCAGGCATCCCTGCTTAGCCATTTTTGAGACGTTTGTATTCCTTTTTGCCTGCTTCATTTACTGCATTTTTCTATATAGCCAGTTACCCAACAACTAATACATATATAAGCACTACAGAATCTGTCCGTGATTGTTCATTTACTTTGGTACATTTAACTTGCAGATGGCTGTTTCTGCTAGTGGATCCGCCCTCATACTGTAAGTAGGCTGTTTAGGCATTTGTATTGATAACGCCACGTAGTGGTCTGTATGACAACCACTGACTGCGCTGTGTCTGCAGTCTGTGGCTGGTTGGACTTTTTCTTTTTTTTGGTCATCAGTCTACTGACTGGTTTGATGCGGCCCGCCACGAATTCCTTTCCTGTGCTAACCTCTTCATCTCAGAGTAGCACTTGCAACCAACGTCCTCAATTATTTGCTTGACGTATGGCAATCTCTGTCTTCCTCTACAGTTTTTGCCCTCTAAAACTCCCCCTAGTACCATGGAAGTCATTCCCTCATGTCCTAGCAGATCTCCTATCATCCTGTCCCTTCTCCTTATCAGTGTTTTCCACGTATTCCTCTCCGATTCTGCGTAGAACCTCCTCATTCCTTACCTTATCAGCCCACCTACTTTTAAACATTCGTCTATAACACCACATCTCAAATGCTTCGATTCTCTTTTGTTCCGGTTTTCCCACAGTCCATGTTTCACTACCATACAATGCTTTACTCCAGACGTACATCCTCAGAAATTTCTTCCTCAAATTAAGGCCGGTATTTGATATTAGTAGACTTCTCTTGGCCAGAAATGCCTTTTTTACCATAGCGAGTCTGCTTTTGAGGTCCTCCTTGCTCCGTCCGTCATCGGTTATTTTACTGCCTAGGTAACAGAATTCCTTAACTTCACTGACTTCGTGACCATCAATCCTGATGTTAAGTTTCTCGCTGTTCTCATTTCTACTACTTCTCATTACCTTCATCTTTCTCCGATTTACTCTTAAACCATACTGTGTACTCATTAGACTGTTCATTCCGTTCAGCAGATCATTTAATTCTTCTTCACTTTCACTCAGGATAGCAATGTCATCAGTGAATCGTATCATTCATATCCTTTCACCTTGTATTTTAATTCCACTCCTGAACCTTTCTTTTATTTCCATCATTGCTTCCTCGATGTACAGATTGAAGAGTAGGGGTGAAAGGCTACAGCCTTGTCTTACTCCCTTCTAAATACGAGCACTTCGTTCTTGATCATCCACTCTTATTATTCCCTCTTGGTTGTTGTACATATTGTATTTGACCCGTCTCTCCCTATAGCTTACCCCTACTTTTTTCAGAATCTTGAACAGCTTGCACCATTTTATATTGTCGAACGCTTTTTTCAGGTCGACAAATCCTATTAACGTATCTTGATTTTTCTTTAGCCTTGCTTCCATTATTAGCCGTAACGGTAGAATTGCATCTCTCGTGCCTTTACGTTTCCTAAAGCCAAACTGATCGTCACCAGCGCATTCTCAAATTTCTCTTCCATTCTTCTGTATATTATTCTTGTAAGCAGCTTCGATGCAGGAGCTTTCAAGCTGATTGTGCGATAATTCTCGCACTTCTCAGCTCTTGCTGTCTTCGGAATTGTGTGGATGATGCTTTTCCGAAAGTCAGATGGTATGTCGCCAGACTCATATATTCTACACACCAACGTGAATAGTCGTTTTGTTGCCACTTCCCCTAATGATTTTAGAAATTCTGATGGAATGTTATCTATCCCTTCTGCCTTATTTGACCGTAAGTCCTCCAAAGCTCTTTTAAATTCCGATTCTAATACTGGATCCCCTATCTCTTCTAAATCGACTCCTGTTTCCTCTTCTATCACATGAGACAAATCTTCATCCTCATAGAGGCTTTCAATGTATTCTTTCCACCTATCTGCTCTCTCCTCTGCATTTAACAGTGGAATTCCAGTTGCACTCTTAATGTTACCACCGTTGCTTTTAAAGTCACCAAAGGTTGTTTTTACTTTATTGTATGCTGCGTCTGTCCTTCCGACAATCAATTCTTTTTCGATGTCTTCACATTTTTCCGGCAGCCATTTCGTCTTAGCTTCCTTGCACTTCCTATTTCATTGCTCAGCGACTTGTATTTCTGTATTCCTGATTTTCTCGGAACATGTTTGTACTTCCTTCTTTCATCAATCAGCTGAAGTATTTCTTCTGTTACCCATGGTATCTTCGCAGCTACCTTCTTTGTACCTATGTTTTCCTTCCCAACTTCTGTGATGGCCCTTTTTAGAGACGTCCATTCCTCTTCAACTGTGTTGCCTACTGCGCTATTCCTTATTGCTGTATCTATAGCGTTAGAGAACTTCAAACGTATCTCTTCATTCCTTAGAACTTCCGTATCCCAGTTCTTTGCGTATTGATTCTTCCTGACCAATGTCTTAATCTTCAGCCTACTCTTCATCACTACTATATTCTGATCTGAGTCTATATCTGCTCCTGGGTACGCCTTACAATCCAGTATCTGATTTCGGAATCTCTGTCTGACCATGATGTAATCTAATCGAAATCTTCCCGTATCTCCCGGCCTTTTCCAAGTATACCTCCTCCTCTTGTGATTCTTGAACAAGGTATTCGCTATTACTACCTGAAACTTGTTACAGAACTCAATTAATCTTTCTCCTCTTTCATTCCTTGTCCCAAGCCCATATTCCCCTGTAACCTTTTCTTCTACTCCTCCTCCTACAACTGCATTCCAGTCGCCCATGACTTTTAGATTTTCGTCCCGCTTTATATACTGCATTACCTTTTCAATATCCTCATACACTTTCTCTATCTGTTCATCTTCAGCTTGCGACGTCGGTATGTATACCTGAATTATCGTTGTCGGTGTTGGTCTGCTGTCGATTCTGATTAGAACAACCCGGTCACTGAACTGTTCACAGTAACACACCCTCTACCCTACCTTCCTATTCATAACGAATCCTACACCTGTTATACCATTTTCTGCTGCTGTTGATATTACCCGATACTCATCTAACCAGAAATCCTTGTCTTCCTTCCACTTCACTTCACTGACCCCTACTATATCTAGATTGAGCCTTTGCATTTCTCTTTTCAGATTTTCTAGTTCCCCTACCACGTTCAAGCTTCTGACATTCCACGCCCCGACTCGTAGAACATTATCCTTTCGTTGATTATCAATCTTTTTCTCAGGGTAACTTCCCCCTTGGCAGTCCCCTCCCGGAGATCCGAATGGGGGACTATTCCGGAATCTTTTGCTAATGTAGAGATCATCATGACACTTCTTCAACTACAGGCCACATGTCCTGTGGATACACGTTACGTGTGTTTAATGCAGTGGTTTCCATTGCCACAGCCGGCACGGTAGCTCAGCGTGTTCGGTCAGAGGGTTAGCTGCCCTCTATAATAAAAAAAACTGAGTGAATGGTTCAACAACGAACTTCAACGGGCGTCAGGTGACGTCCGCCACGAACAATTCAAACGAACAATATCGACCAAAATGTGATTAAACAAAAAAAAATTGCCTTCTGCATCCTCATGTCGTTGATCATTGCTGATTCTTCCACCTTTAGGGGCAATTTCCCACCCCTAGGACAAGAGAGTGCCCTGAATCTCTATCCTCTCCTCCGCCCTCTTTGACAAGACGGTTGGCAGAATGAGGCTGACTTCTTATGCCGGAAGTCTTCGGCCGCCAATGCTGATTATTTATCAAAATTTAGGCAGTGGCGGGGATAGAACCCGGGACCGAAGACGTTATGATTATGAATCTAAGACCCTACCCAGTTCTTTTTTTTATCTCATTTTCTTAGCTTTTGTTCGTTTCATATGCTCGCGGCGGACGTCGTAAGATATCCGGTTAAGTTCGTAGTTGATCGATGAACTGAGTTTTTTTTTTTTTTTTATTACAGAGGGAAGCTAACCCTCTGACCGAACACGCTGAGCTACCGTGCCGGCTACCCATAGACCACGGGTACCAGCTCGTTGTTGAAGTATTTGCTAATGTAGCTTTGGGACGTTGGATGTGAACTGCACTTAGTGGTGGGCAGTTGAATGTGAGGCGCAAGCAGTGGATGTGGGGAGACAGATGCCAGAGTTTTGAGTGGACGATCTGGACGTGTGTCAAAATAGATGTCAATAATTTATATATCTTATGACTTTTGAACACTATTAAGGTAAATACATTGTTTGTTCCCTATCAAAATCTTTGCTTTGCTAACTATATGCCTATCAGTAGTTAGTGCTTTCGGTAGTTAGAATGTTTCATTTACCTGGCAGTATTGGCGCTCGCTGTATTGCAGTAGTTCGAGTCACGAAGATTTTTGTGAGGTAAGTGATTCATGAAAGGTATAAGTTATTGTTAATCAGGGCCATTCTTTTGTAGGGATTATTGAAACTTAGATTGCGTTGCGCTAAAAATATTGAGTGTCAGTTTAGTGATGATCAGAATAAGTAAAGAGAAAACAGTATGAGTACGTTCAGCTTTGCTCAGTTGTTTCAAAATCAAATAACGTAAGAGTTTTTCCAGCATTGTCATTCTTGACATACAAAGGGGAAGAGTTTCAATATTATACCGTTCAACAAGACAATGTCTGACAGATTCCTTGAGCGTCGGTCTGCACATCTGCAGCGTTTCCACTATAACAAGTAATTCCGCCAATTACTGTTACATCTTAAATTCCGCACTTCCACGATCACGTGCTCCGACGTAATGTAAACTGTTGAGAAACTCTTTCATTCGGTAGTCGACGACTTCATTTTTTTTTCTCTCATCTGCAGAGTACCTCGTGAAGCCTTCCTTGGCCTTTGTGGATACTGCTTCTACAGCATCGACCATGATGAGCCAGGTCGACTCGCGCATTAGTGCCTGACGACCATTACCCGCCATGTATTCCTAGACCGTGCACTCCCACTATGTGTGTTCCGGTGCGCCCACAATGCTGCAAGATGGATATTTAGCACCCGGTACATGGCGAGCAAGGTACTGTATCAATCCATCCAGAAGTTTAAGAATTCTCATTTTTAGTATCTTTCTGATGTTAGGGAGAAATTCGTACATATTCCTACCTGTGCCTGAAGTGTCCTATTCCGTTTGTCACAGTTCTAATACACGATGTTTATTAACTTTCTCGTGTTAACCTCAGTTCCAAGCTCCCTTCGTACTTCCATCTGATTGCCTTCCTTTAACTAGCATAATTATCCTCTTCTTTTAATTTCCATGTGCAGTGGGCATATTTTTAGAATCATCAAAGCATCATTCGGGGCAGGTCAGTGGAAAGCCGAAACTGCCTGTTTGCAATCGTTAGAACATCTAATTTTATTTCATGGTTTCTTGTTTCCTTTCAGGACGAGGCGAGTTCTTATGTGAAGTGCTAGTGATAATTTAACAATGCGATCCAAAGACTCTGAGAACAGTTGCAAGTGTTTTATTCATCAGCTTAGTATTCGATAGGCCAAGTACACTGTGTGGCGATTCTGCAATTTAATTAGATCACTGGGTTTAGCTGCTAGAATTCGAACGAACTGTAGGTAAACGTTTCAAAGGTTTGTTTTTCTTCACGTTAATCGGCACTAATACGAACCAAAATAGCCGCGTTGTGTAGCCGCGTCGTCTGGGGCGTCCTGCCACGGTTCGCATGGATGCCCCCGACGAAGGTTCGAGTCCTCCATCGGGCATGTGTGTGTGTTCAGTCCTTAGCGTAAGTTAGTTTAAGTTAGATTAAGTAGTAGTCGTAGGGACGGATGACCTCTGCAGCTTGATGGCATAGAAAATTACAGCCACGAGCCAAAAATTAAATTCGCCTGATATTGCAAAATTTCCAGTACTACATTAACACTGAGACCATAAAATATGGGACTTGACTGTTTTTTAATTATCACATTCCTTCGACAATTCGCCTTCTCCGTTCCGGCCATGAAAAAATGCTGCTAATAAACAATCAACGATATTTTCACTGCAGTGCAGTGTGCGCTGATACGATACTCAATGGCAGTTTAAAACTGTGTGACGGACCGAGACTCGAGATCTGGACCTTTGCCTTTCGTGAACAAGTCCTCTACCGACTGAGATACCCAAGCTTGACTCATGACCCGTCCTCATAGCTTAAATTTCGCCAGTACCTCTCTCCTACCTTCCAAACTTCACAGAAGCTCTCCTGTTAAACTTGCAGAACAAGCACTCCTGGAAGAAAGAATATAGCGGAGCCATAGCCTCGGGGATGTTTCCAGAGTGATATTTTCACTCTATAGAGGAGGGTGTGCTGATACGAAACTTCTTGCCAGATGAAAACTAGGCGCCGAACAGAGACTCGAACACGAGTCCTTTGCCTTTCACGTGCAAGTTCTCTGCCAGATGAGCTACCGAAGAACAACTCACGACACCACCCCAAACTAATTATGACAGTCTCTCGTCTCCTACATTCCAAACTTCACAGAACCTCCCCTGCGAAGAAGATTATAAACAATCACTTACACAACAAAAGGAAAAATCAAAGATCACGTGGTTCTCACCGGCCTGGTGCAGAACTTTCAAGTGGACTTGCGTATCCTCGACCTACCCCTACTGGGGAAAGAGTACGTACAGTTTAGCGCGGAATCCGGACAACGTCTCGATCCTCGCATATATTACCATCACTGAGTGCTGAAGGTTAAGGACAGACGGAAGTGCTCAGTACTCCGACTGTGATTCGATCCCTCGTTCTTCCAGTATCCAGGCAAGCGCCTTAGCGCTGCACCACCATGCACGTGATACGAATAAAAACCAATGTACACGTTTTCCAGGCACAGTACTGCTTTATAGTCAGTGTGATCACCGAAAGCCCACATATGAACCGGTTCTGAACGATATGTCGCACCGTCTGCACGACATCGTCGAAGGCACAGATTCGGGAGTGTCATCTATTGGCCGTGCCCCACATGTGATTCGGTTCAGACCGCGACAGATGATACAAGGAAGAGTGTTAATTGGGTCGTCACCTACCTCGTATAAAGATGACCATTCCGATTTTCACGCAGTCACAGGATTGGAAGCACTTGCTTAAAGGCTCATGACTGTTCTCCCAGCTGCTTGATGAGATCGCAGTCGGGCTGTTGAGTCAGAATAATTACTATCATTTATAGGGAGATGCTTGTTTTTCTGCCTTCTTGTCAGAAACCGAGCGAAAGCGTACTGTCGTCCAAGTTGTCGACATGAGGAGGAGTTATTTTACATCGCAAGCCACTGAAAAGGTGTAGGCATAAGTGTACGAGACACAATCATAACGGTTGACTTACATCTTCCTTTTCATTCCCTGGTAAGCATGAAGTAAAAACGTGATATTATCTTCTGAAAATATTCGCAAGGGATAGGATGAAAGGGGCAACTAGTAAGGGACAATCTTTTATTTGGTCGTTGGTTACATTAGCAACATAACAGCGGCTGAAATTTTGGTTCGTTTCTCACAAAGCTTTTTTTAAAAATTTATTTCTGTACATTATGACACGGTAGCATACTCAGAAAAGTTTTATGTATTCGTTGAATAGCTTCGAAATAGACCTCGAAGGAACTGTTCGAATCGAATGAAAATCGGTGTATCTGATGTACATATATGGGGTGAGTCACCTAACATTACCGCTGAATATATTTCGTAAACCACATCAAATACTGACGAATCGATTCCACAGTCCGAACGTGAGTAGAGGGGCTCGTGTAATTAGTTAACACAAACCATAAAAAAAATGCACGGAAGTATGTTTTTTAACACAAACCTACGTTTTTTTAAAATGGAACCCCGTTAGTTTTGTTAGCACATGTGAACATATAAACAATTACGTAATCAGTGCCGTTTGTTGCATTGTAAAATGTTAATTACATCCGGAGATAATGTAACCTAAAGTTGTCGCTTGAGTACCACTCCTCCGATGTTCGATCGAGTGTATCGGAAAGCACCGAATTACGTAGGGATCCAAAGGGAACGGTGATGGACCTTAGGTGCAGAAGAGACTGTATGGTTTGTGTTAACCAATTACACTAGCCCCTGTCTTCACGTTCGGTCTGTGGAATCGATTCGTCAGTATTTGATCTGGTTTACGAAATAAATCCAGCGGTAACGTTAGGTGACTCACCCTGTGTGGACAAATAATTCCTGAAGACTTCGATTATTTATTCTAGAGAAAAAGCTTCGTAAATTGAGCATCCCAATAACGCGTAGTTCCACTTCAGACTCTTATGTAAGCTATTATTCAGTTTGGTATTGTTTGAGTTGCTGGACATCCTCGAGAGACGTATTGTGCCAAATTCTGCCCATTTGGTGCGTTAGATCGTCAAAATAGCTGGTCGAAGGGCGCTGCCCATAATACTACAAATGTTCCCATTTGGGGAGAGATCCGGAGCTCTTTCTGGCCAAGGTAGCGTTTAGCAAGCATGAAACAGAAACTCTCGCAGTTTGCGAGCGGGAATTAACTTGCTGAAATACAAGCCCTGAATGGCTTACCATGAAGGACAACGAAACTGGCTTTGAAATGTCGTTGGCGTACCGCTTTGCAGTGAGACTGCCCAGGACGACATCCAAGAAGGTCCTCCTATGAAGGGAAACGGCGCCCAGGGCCATCACGCCTTGTTGTCGGGGCTTATGACAGGCGACAGTCAGGCTGGTGTCCCAGCGCCGCCTTGGGCGTCTTCAGCCTACAGTCACACTGATCAGACTAGAACTGCTTTCAGTGATGAGTCCCGTTATGAAATGAGCCGTGTCCGAAGATGGCCCGGATACGAGCCTGATTGTCACCGGTCCAACAAATATGAATTATGATCTAGAGTGCCATTCTTCTTCATAGTAGGTCCCCTTCGGTCGTCATCCGGGGGCCCATACACCAAAGTGATACTTTGACGAAATTCTACGCCCCAATTTGTTTCCTTTCACGGCAAATCGTCCTGGGCTGACACTGCAGCAAGATAAACTCGCCCGCACAGGATGGGAGTTTCTACCGCTTTTCAATCCTTGTCTAGCAAGATCGCCGTGTCTCTTCCCGATTGAGAACGTTCTGAGCATTGTTGGGTGGGTTCCTTTACACTTAGTACCGGTTTCGTGAAATTCAGAGTTTTGTTACGAAACTTCCTGGAAGATTACAACTGTGTGCTGGACCGAGGCTCGAATTCGGGACCTTTGACTTCAGCTGGCAAGTGCTCTCACGACTGAGCTGCCCAAGCACGACTCACGAACCGTCCCTAGAACTTCTGTTGTTCCAGTACCTCTCTTCTACCTACCAGACTTCACTGTAGCTCTCCTGCGAATCTTGTAGAACTAATACTCCTGGGAGAAACCATATTGCGGAGACATGTCTCAGCCACAGTCATGGCGACGTTTCCAGAATATTTGCACTCTTCCGTGGAGTGCCCACTGATACGAAACTTCATAGCTCAATCTGCCGGACCGATACTCAAACTCAGAACCCTTGCATTTCGTGGACAAGTGCTCTATCGATTTTTGACCATTTTTTTCGAACTCACGAAACCTGGTTTTCGAGCCCAGTGCTCTACTGCACTTTTAATTTTTTTTCAGGCGAATATTCTAACTTTTTTAAAACTTTTTTATTGTGTTTATATTTTTATAAATTTTTAATTTTAACTTCCATTAATTTTTTCAGTATTTTTATTGTTTTTTATTTTTTATTTATTAATTTTTTGAATTTTTTATTTCATTCCACTACAGGAATACTCTCAGCATGTTTCATCATTCAAAGCTCGTCTTCTCGAAAGTCTGTTTTCGCATTTTGATCTCTAATCAATTGCTTGATCTTTACCCAATTCGCTATTATGTTTTTTCCCCCACGTTCTCCTCCTAGTTCTGAATGCTTCAGTGGTCAAAGCTGCACGCTGCCTGTTGAAGTGCAAGATTTTGAAATCCACATGTGGCGTCAAAATGTAATTAAGCTTTAAAAACCTTGTTTCGTTTTCCCTCGGCGGCTTTAACCAAATAAATAGAGATATAGTGTTAACTGTTGTGTGAAACAGAAATGTTCTCTACATAGATTCCCATAACATAGATCATAAACGAGAACCTCCTGGTACATCTCAGTCGAAATGAAAATGTTCAGCTCTTTTCCATAACGTTGCGAAAGTGTAAAACAAAGGACCAGCTGAAATGTCTGAAAACGGTGGGCTAGACCAAACAAGAGAGTTAAAACATCAGCAATCAATGTTCTCAATAACTGAGCATTGCAGACACATCAGTTTCGCCTTTCTTTCCTTCCACGTTCTTTAATTTATTTTTTTAAATTCTTCCTTGTTCTTTCACATAGTGGTGATTTTAGTGCTAACTTTTGCCTATGTCTGATATCCTTCAGTAGCAGTTGTGCTTGTGTGGCGTGGTATGATCTTTAGTCCGGATATGAACGCTCTTCCTGAGCACCAAGTAAGTAATACAGTGCGTGCCCTGCCAACCACGTCCATATATTTTTCTTGGTTGTGAGACAGAAGGATGTACTGTCCTGCCCTTTGGCAAATCGAAGCCATATTCATTCTACAACAGATAAGATTGTTCTCACCACAAACATATCTGTGTTGCAAAGTGTCTACATGATTGCACTCCCTTTAATCGGAATGGTCATTTTTGTACCAGCAAGGTGAGGACCCAATTAACACACTCACCAGTCTCAATCTTGCTCGTGTCATCCGGTGCGGACTGAACCGAATCACATGTGGGGCAGGGCCAATCGATGATACTCCCCGATCTGTGACTTCGACAATGTGGCGCAGACGATGTCACATATTGTTCAGGACTTGTTCATATCTACGCTTCCGGCAAACGACATCACGCTGACTCTAAAGCAGTACAGTGCCTGGAAAACCTGAACACTGATTTCTTTTCTTATCACAAGCCTGGTGGTGCAGCTGTAAAGCGCTTGTCTAGAAACTGGAAGGTCGCTGAATCAAATCACTGTCTGAGTACTGACTACTTCAGTTTGCCTCTCACCTAACCCTCATCTATCAGTGACGGTAATATACCCTAGGATCGACATATGGTTTTGGTTCCGCATTAAATTTTATGTACTCTTTCTCCAGTAGGGGTAGGTTAGGGGTACGCAAGTCGGCGAAGTGCAGCCCACATAAAAAATCATGTGATATTGTTATTATAAGGATCTTTGACTTTTCCTTTTGTTGTTTAAGTGGCTGATTATAATCTTTTCCTTTGTAATTGTTAGAATGCTTGTTTTCTACGTTTCCAGGGAGTCTTTCACACACTGCCATACTGCAGACTGTTAACGAATGTCCGAGCAAACAGAATAAGTTCACAGATATTTTAAGCAATAGATCCCAGCGAGATGCCCTGTAAGACAAGTGTTTATCAGAGAAAAGAGTGTCGTCAGGAATGTCCCAGGGAAGTGTAATAGGACCACTCTGGTTCTCTGTATACAGAAAGAATCCGAACAATACACTTCGATTGTTTAGTGACGACTCTGCAGTGCACGGGGAATTGTCGTTTTGGAGCAACTTTTGGATATAAGATGACTAGGTGTAATGAATGGCAGACTGCTGTAATTGTGGGAAAATGTAAGTTAGTGAAGATGAGTAGGTAAAAGTTCCCTGTAATGTTCTAGTACGGTACCGGTACCGGTATATGTGAGCCGCAGCTTGTCACTGGTGATGTGGTTTGAATATCTAGACGTAACGTAAACGACATGAGATGGAGCATCAAGTGAGTAATACACTGAAGAGCCAAAGAAACTGGTACCCCTACCTAATATCGGAGCCCCGTGACCGCGAAGAAGTGCCGTACCGCGACGTGGCATGGACTCACCAAATGTCTAAAATGCTGGACGGAAATGGCACGATGAATCTTGGCACTCTTCCGCAGATCGGATTAAAGGAAGACATCGAAGGCACTCTCAGACTTGCTACTAGAATTATCTCCGGTAGGTTTGATCAACGCACGAGTGTTACGGAAATGGTCCTCAGTGTCAAATGGAAGTCGCTCTAGGAAAGAAAACGTTCTTTCCATGGAACATTAATAAAAAAATTAGAGAACTGAAATCTGCGGGAAACTACAGGATGAACCTACTTCTATCAAACCAAGTTTAGTATAAGGATCGCCAAAACAAGTAACAGAACTCAGGGTCCGCACGCGAGCATCCAGGCAGTCGTTTTTCCCACACTCCATTTGCAAGTGGAAGGAAAAAAAAAATGGTTCAGACGGCTCTGAGCACTATGGGACATAACATCTGAGGTCATCAGTCCCCTAGACTTAGAAGTACTTAAACCTAGCTAACTTAAAGACATCGCATACATCCATGACGGAGGCAGGATTCGAACCTGCGACCGTAGCAGCAGCGCGGTTGCTGACTGAAGCGCCGAGAACCGCTCGGCCACGACGGCCATCGGAACGGGAAGAGAAATGATGAGCAGTGGTGCAGTGGTACGTGGTACATTACATGGTTTGTGGTGTATGTATGTAGATATAGATCCAGATTGCCCAAGAGAATACAACGATAAAGTAAACAAGTAAACGCCTCTTTCCACAAGATGTTCCGGAACGAGATGAGCCAATTGATGATTTGAGTTCCTGTGCTGCTTCACATAGTAGTCATGTCATACCTGTCGGCGCTTTCCGACGTTTATACCAGGGCAGACTGAAAAATTGTGAGTTTGTAACAAAAAATGAAACATGTCGTTAATTATTTGACAAGTACAACATACAGCGTGGTTATAATTAAAAGGACGGTGGCCCAAGCGCAGCAGTAAGAGCTATATACATCGCAGTACGCTGAAACATCATAGGTATGATAATTAATTTCTGTCCTCGCAAAGTGAGATGAAAAAATAATAGTTCCACTTACCGTCATCGAGTGAAAACTTGGTGCTGTAAGCTGTCAGAATTTGAAAAGTTTCCTTTTTTGACGTCAGAATGTTGTTTTCCCAGAAAGACAGCAACAGGAGTGCTTTATTGCAAGAATCTCGAAGACAGAAACAGTGAATGGGCTAAAGAACATGATCAAGAAATTTGAAGAAACAGGTAAACTAGGCAGTGAAGCAGGGAGAGAGGGTCGGCCCATTCGCAAGGCAGCTGTTGGTGAAGTTGCTGTAGCTAGACCTGACCGTGCAGCACATGCCTCAGATTCTGCAGCCAGTGCACGAGTTGTGTCACAGGAATTTTCTCTGCCCTGGTCAACAGGTGAACAGATTTTGCGGTACATTTTACATTGGTATCCCTGCAAGATTCAGAAATTTCACCAAATGAATACCCAAGGTAGACAACGAAGCCATGACTTTGCCCTTCGTTTTTTATCACGCATGGAAATGAATGACATGTGGCCGGGTAATATTCTTTGCACGGACGAGGCACATTTTATTCTGCATAGTACTGTGAATGCACAGAACTGACGCATATTCTGCAGGAAGGTCCACTGCACTCATCTTATATAACTGTGTGGTGTGGTTTCACAAGCTCCTTCACTATCTCGTCGCGACAACATATCGGACTCATTAAGGGGGGACGTTGATGAAAATCACACACTATTTCAAAAATGCACCAAATCCACAGTTTTGGAGATATGGCAATGAAAGTTTGTACAACGCTTTACGTGAAAGTAGCACATTTACATATAAAATGCAAATTGATTATATAAATTTAACTTTTGTTTAAATGAAATTTGAAATTTTATTTTCAAAAACTAATGTATGTTCCTTTTTCTCAGGAAGTATTCAAGAGATTTCTACAAAACTTTCTCTGTTTCATCTTCTTATATGTTGTAAGCTTCTCTCATGAGGTTTTTGGAATAGGTCAAATAGGAAAATTTTCATAATTTTTTAATTATAATTCCACAACTACAATTTTAGATTCATGCAAGATTCCAAGCACTGTGCCCCATATCTCAGCTTGCAGCCAGAATTTCAAAATCTGCTCTTGAGACAACGTTTATTACGTTTACAGAAATATGTGCACGAACGTTTATAATTATAAAATTCATAAAATCTGAGGAAAAGGTACACAAACTTTAAAAAACAAACTTTTCAGGAAAAGTTCTACTTAACTATTTTTCCTTATGTCACTTCTTGAGAAGGCACCACATTTGTATTCTGAGTCGTCTTTCCCTTCAAGGCTTCTCTTCTAGTTTCTTGTTGTCTGCCTTCTTTCCTTTACCAGGTCTTCAATTGACTTTTCAGCTGCAGAGACACGCTGTAAATATACTTTTCTCATGACGTCGTGAGTAACATTTCCTACCTTGAAGCTCATTCTTTCTAATACCTTCATCCTCCCAACGTTCCCATCATTAAATACAATAACTGCATCATAAGTTGCGATTACGGCAACTGTAGCAGATGTAAATGTGTTTTTAGGGCGTCATTTCCATATGAGTGAATTTAGAGTGAATTTTGTAATAGCACATAACAATAATACGTACCTTATCGCGGAAAGCTCGACGGATACTGAAGTCGGAAGCAGAATATGTAGAACGGTACTGGCTTGACTCTGTCGAAGTCTGACTGATAGTTTACAAATTGCAGGTGCAACTACTGACGCGCGTCACCTGTCAGTAAATGCAAGAAACTTCCTTTTCGTAGGACCAGAAAGCAAGTGCTAATTAGGAACACTGTAGGCAGATGGCCCGCATGGATCACAGCAACGCGACCCTTGGCTAGACACGCCAACCTGTTGCTGGGGTCCCGCGTTTGAAGCTGTGAAGTCAGCCACCCACAAGTGCATAGCATAGCGGCAGGTATTTCTAGCTGCGGGCGAGCTGTAACGAGAGTAGGATGTCACGCAGGTACATCACTGTACATATCGAGTGGATCAATGATTTTGATCTGTTCCACATACCAACTGATACACATGCTGTCACTAGTCCTTCATTTTTTGTGTGTGCGTCGGAATGTCCTAGGCGCAGTTGCAGTATGGTTATTTGTTGGCTACCGCGGTTGTTTTAATTTTTTTAAATGACCAGTTTCGATTCCCATTAACCATCTTCAGATCAGTAGATCCAAATAAATAATTAATAAACATGTGCTCTATTTTTGAACACTGTCACTGCTCGATGAAACTTTGATACTGCATCGAAAGAACTGCTACGGTGTAGTACATAATATAACTGAAAGAAATACGTAATGAGATGAACAGAAATTACACTTTTTGCAAAACAATAATTACACTGAAGACACCGCCACTCTTGATGGTCACCAGGACATTACAAACGGAGAAACATGGTTCTTAAAAAAAGTGTGATGACCATGGAAGGCAATGTATGCTCTGCAATGTGCTCGTCTGCTTGTTGTAGTGTCGGTAGGGCGGCTGACAAGTGCTGGATGATCGTTGGTGCAATGCGTCTGCCCTGTGCATCCCAAATGTGCTCGTTGGGATTTATGTCGAGAGAATGAGCAACCCGGCGCATGCGCTTATGTGCTCTCGTTCTACGAGCTCCTTCCCCCCCCCCCCCCCCCTCGATGACCTCGCACATTGACAGCCATAAAAATGAAGTCCTCGCCGAAACCACCCGTGAAAAGGAGTCTTGGGAAAGGAGTACAGCTTTACAGTAAAGTTGACCACTGAGTGAACCGTGTTCAAAGATTTGGAGAACAGTATGCCTACACAACATATGCCTCCTCACACCATAACACCTGGAACACTAAGACGGCCATGTTCGACAATGCTCTTGGGTGCATTACATGTTTCCACCTCAGCGCATAAGAGGATAATTAGTTAGTTACGTGTTCCATTGATCAATCTCACGAACAGTTAGGAAGTGGTTCGCGTCAAGTACATAAAAAATGCCCATATAAATAAATTTTTATTTTTATTTTTAAACCTTTAAATTTTTATTACCAGCCCACTACTTTAAATGGAACAAAATGCATGTATTAAATCTGTAGATTTATTTGTTCTTATTCAAGAATTCATCTATGGTATGGAAGGAATTGTCAAGGAGTTATGATTTCAGTTTCTTTTTAGAACTGTTACTGCTGTCTGTTAGATATTTTATTTCATCTGGTAATTTATCGAAAAGTTTTACAGCAGCGTATTTTACCCCTTTCTGTGCCAAGGATAGGTTAAGTCTTTCTTTCTTCTGGTATTACAATTATGACTGTCACTGTCGTCTGTAAACAGGTCCATTAATAAGTAAATGTGCTGTGAGGCTCTTGTAAGAATTCCTCACCTTTAAAAAGACATACCCCGAAGATGTGCGACTATGAACCCAACACATTATTCCAACCACTTTCTTTTGAGCAGCGAATACTTTTTGCCTAAATGTTGACTTACGCCGAAATATTATTCCGTATGACAACAGAGTGTGAAAGAATGCAAAGTATGTTAGCTTGCTGATTTCTGTATCCTTCAAATTAGCAATTATTCTGATTGCAAAAGTGGCTGAACCTAGTCACTTTACGAGATCCAAAACATGAATTTTCCAATTAAAATTCTCATCTATGTGTACACCCAAAAACTTAGTAAGCTCTATCCTGGCTACCGACTTCTGTTGATGTGTTATATTCATTGAAGGAACTGTACTTTTTGCAGTAAACAGTTAGATGTACTGTGTTTTTTCAAAGTTCAGAGCAAGCCCATTCGCAGAAAACCAGTCAATAACTTTTCCAAAGACATTATTTTGTCATTTTCTATTGGAGTTTGTTTAACTGGATCAATACTGATAGTGTCCGTTTAGCGTCTTGTTTCAGATAAGAAGGGAGGTCATTCACATATATCAAGAACAGTAGGTGATCCATAATCGAACCCTGTGGAACACCTAAAGCAGTTGCTTCCTGTTTTGTAGGTATCAGCTAAATCACTCATCTGTTGTTCCATTTACGCCAGAGAATTGTAGTTTCTGTAACATAATGTCATGGTTCACACAATAAAATGCTTTAAATAAGTCACTGAAAATTCCGGTTGGTGACATTTTACTATTTAAAGGCAATATTATGTGGGTTCCTTCAGGATTGTGGAATATGATCGTTTTGGTGGCTCAGGTTTTATGGTACGGGAAAGCATGATGTTGCATGGAGGTACTGACATTCAAACTTTTGAACACGATACATTCACGCCTCCAAGTTGTTGTGACACTAGTACTTCACCATGTGCGTGTATTCTGGGGTACATCCGGCCCTGACTTTCTTAACTTTTATGGATGACATTGCGCAACCGCATCGAAAAGCGAAGGTGGGGGAGCTCTTGGAACGAGGGTAATCGCAGGAAAGGTCTGCCTTGTCTGTTCCCTTGACTCAAATCCCATCGAGAACGTGTAAGATGAACTAGTGAGACTTATTGCAACACGTCCACTTACAGCAACGACCAACCAACAGTTATCAGCCTTCGTTCGTTCGTCTGCAATCCCAGGGAAGCGTCATGAATTATGATTTCAATGTAATTATTGTCTTAGAATAAATGTGTGATATCAGTTCGTCCGATTGCTTATTTCTTTCAGTTCACTTCTGTACTATAACATAGCAGTTCATTCTAAGTATGGTCCGTGTTTCATCGATGGAACATTTTGTGAAAGTTACTTTCACCGTTTTGCATAGGTGTGACTTTCCAACTGCGAAACCGTTTGCCTCATTCTAAGCTCGCCGGTAAATTCTTGAAAACAACAAAATGGCCAGCCCTCAAAAAGTGCTACCCATCTTTACGAGAGGAAATGAAAATTGTTACAAATAAAACTTCTTGTGCGTAGGTACCACAGACTCTTTTAATTTAAAGGAAGACTTTATTCCACGATGATGTATTGTGAAGTTATTTGAGCATTCCTAGTTTCGAGTGTGCTTTATTCTGAAGTGCATATTATGTACATGTCACTCCCTTGGAAAAAATACATGAATGTTCATAAAAAGATTGTGAACCCAGGTTATGTCGTATATATAGCTCAGACACAGAATCTATTCCATTAATAACGCTAACTGATAAGAAAGTTTAATTTGGAGATGGCAATGCTTACGCAAAATACAGTGAAGGGGAGGGTGTTACTCGGAAGTAGCACAATTGCACACTGCACACTGCACATTGCAAGTCACCTTCAGTGCTGCCTTAAAAAGTAGTAAATGAAGCCTTACAAATAAGGTCTGGGCAGGACACATGTTTATGATATCCTTTGCCTTCATCACATAATAACCTGAAAACAAAGGGCGTATGTCGTGAAACTTTTGATGACGCCCTCTCCGCCGCTGTAGAAGTCGACGAACTGCGGTCTCGATGTCTTACGTGGATTGCTTAAAACTCCTTCCGAAAGATAAATGCAAGAGTGGTGAGCATAATAGCTCCGGAGAATATTTTAGAGGAAGTAATTGGAGCACGTTTTGTATGAAATAAGTTTACTCATCGTAGCACTGTGGCAAGGCACACGTGGCAGACTTTGTGAACAAAGATAATGTGTAGCATAATGAATTCTTGAAACCCACATGTATGAAGCATCCAATATAACACATGATCAGCTCTGAAACACAGGTTAGCCGTTATGGCTCCGGAAAGACTATTTAACCATGGCAAGGCGCCCTAGACCACATCGCTACCCTGCGCGGCTGGTTTTCGTGTCGACAAGTGATTTATGCATACCGTGGGTGAGTAATGTTGTGACCTCTCTATAAAAAAAGATTTGATTTGTTGTTGTGAGATGAAACATGAGCTGGAATGGTTTCCTTTTCTTAAACTCTCACGTGTGTCTGTGTTTTAATTCTGATCAAAGCTAACGGTGTAATTATGAAAACGCTACCTGATGAGGTGGGTCACCAACATATCTGAAACAGTATAACCTTTACGAAAATAATTTAAAAAAAACATAAAACTCTAATCTAAAGAAACAGTTCAGTGAAATGCAGTCATGTGCAGTGCAGTGAACAGTGATACAATGCGTGACGTCAAAGGACCCGACTTGCACTTCCAACATTCAGAACAAACGGAATAAAAAATCTGCATAAAATTACACGTTGAATCCTGAAAGAGTAAACAACCAAAATGGGTTTCTAAAAATGCGTTATGAATTTACGTGAGCGAGTTGACTAAAGAAAACTCCGAACAGTAGATGACATACTAATCCATGTAACGTGGCGCTGTAAGAATGAGGATGTCTCCATGAGAAATAAAATCTGCACTGACCTTTGCCTAAACTGAACCTGATGTTACTTTTAAAACGCAGACCCTAATTATGAATGCTGTCGTTGTCCTAACTGTGATGTAAAAGTGGCCCAAACAAATTTTTGTAATTTATTTGTAGCAGAATCGGTACTGTCCTAGAAAGTAATAAACATAAAATATACAGCGCAGCAGCAAACCATCTGAAAAGTAAAGAGAGTCTCCCACAGTGCAATGCAACAACACACAGTTAAAGAGGATCATGCTTTAGTTCTAACCACAGTGTTCCGCGAGGTGCAATGCGGCTACACACAATTAAAAGTTGAAAGTTTCGTAAGGAGACAGACTTTCTAAGTAATTTAAAAGAGACTAGCACTCAAAAACTACATTGAAACTTTGGTACTTTAACAACTGCCATTATCGTAACAAGAATCCCTTACACATAAATATGTTACTGAGTCTGAGATGAGTTTCTGAAATGGTGAAGGTGTTGCATCTAAAACTCTGACAGCAATCTATGTGAACAGATAATTTTAATTGATTTCGTCTCAATAATCAAACTAGTTGGCCCGGACAAACAAAGAAAAATCTCGCTAAGATTTTGTCTTTTATAAAGCATGTCATAAAACACCTGTCAGCAAGCAATGCAGCAACTACTTTAAGTGATAATGTTTCCACTTCTCAAATAAATCTTCACTAAGTCATGTTTCCCAAGTCGACGTTCTAAGCTCTGCTAGCAACTTCTGGACCGTTTGGTAGCATGACAGCACCCGAGTCTTTCTCATACTTCTCACAGAATGCTACTGGCAACGACGATCCTACTGATAACCAAAGATCACATGACTTGTTGTGAGTACCACCTTTAAGTCTCCGATTTCACCACCTTTGGGGTATCATTTCGAGAAATCTCTTCTTAAACAACACCTACAGTATACGATCAACAACCTCTCCAATTATCAACTTTCTATCCTTAACAGTTTGGGCTGGCCTGTCATAAGGGATTCAGCCATAACATTGCCTTTCATCTATATACAGAAGTTATTATGTTTAGTGTGTTAACGTTGTTACGCCCACGTATGTAATGTAGTTTATATTATGTCATTTTAACGGCTCAGTCGTTGCATTAATCCTACTGCAACCGAATTTTAGTGTCCTCATCCACTACACATAGGCTTAGTTTCTCGCTGTCCCTAGTTCTAGTTTATTGCCCTTTCTACTTCTGGTGTTGTGGGGACGTTCCGTGATGTCCCATATGTATACAATTCTATTCCTCTCGTGTTTTCTATTTTCAATCCGGAAGAAGCTTTTCATAACAAGACTTTACTTGAACCTTAAAGACGAATCTATACATGATTACCGATGTTAATGGTGTTCTGCAATAAATTTCAGCTAGCAATAGCGAATACTCTGTTGAAGAATCACAAGAAGATGAGGTATACTTGTTAAAGACCGCGAAATACTGGAAGACTTCAGTCAGATTCCATCATGGTCAGGCAGAGATTCCGAAATAAGATAAGGGGTTATAGGGCGTGCCAAGGAGTAGGAATTTTGTATTGATAAAGTGTAGGCTGACGTTTAAGAGATTGGACAGGAAGAATCAATAGGCAAACAAGTGCGATACGGAAATACTAAGACATGACGAGATACGAGTTCTCTGAGGCGATTAGGAATAGCAGTTTAGTTGAAGAGAAATGGACAAGAAGAAAGTAGAAAACTGTTCAGCGAAATTCAGGAATACAGAAATACAAGTCGCTGAGGAATGTAATAAACAGGAAGAGCTGGAAAGCTTTGGTGAAATGGCTGCTTGGAAAATGTGAAAAAATCGAAAAAGAAATGAATGTCAGAAGAAATGACTCGGCGTACTGAAAAGTCAAAACAACCTTCGGAGAAATTGAGCAAGGATGGTAACCTAGAGAGTGCAACGTGAGTTCCACTGTTGGATGTAGATGAGAGAAAAGAGGAGGGCATCCTGGTTCCTGATCTTACGTGTGCGAACAGTTATTTATTACTGTGTTCATTTTTGTCTAGATTTCTCCCTCTGTGTTAGCGTCTTTATTCCAGTTCAATGTGTGTGTTTGGTGTGGGTGTGACCTCTCAGGACTGACTATACCTATTGTCATATATTTTTGTTTGCGTAATTGTGAGAGTAACAACACTTTTCATGACTTTACCTTTCATTTGTTATGTCAGTTCCACAGTTATCGGTATCTTGTAGCTCTTCCGCTTGTCTGCAGTTGGTGCCACCTGAAGAGTGTAATAAATAGGGTATTGTAATGAAAAAGATATTACTGGCGACTGAAGCGGGTTTTTATTCTGTTAATTAATCTTGCCATTGTGATGCCTGTCCGTATTTGTCCCTGTGCCGACGCTGTATAGTTGCTATACTCAAGTAAGAAACCCCATAACAGCAATTACTTTCTGTGTTCGTGGGATCCCTTTCTGTCAGATATTTATGTCTGACACACAGAGGAGTTTGTGAATACAACAGTAATGCGACATTTAGTCACCAATCTCAACAGTTTTTCTGTATGAAGCTCAGACGCGTTCGGCACCATGTAAAGCCCTGAGTGCTACCAAATCTATCCAGGTCCGGATGGGTGAAACAGTAGCAACCTTCTGTCTCAGTAAGTTTGCAGAAATGGCTCCCTATCCCAAGATTGTCCCTCAGGACACCTTCAACAACTTCTCGTGAAGTGTCAGCGTCGTTCTCTTACACCCTCCTCTGGAAAGACTAGTAACTTAACAGCAAGCGTAAACGTCTGCTTAAGGTCTCCCCGGGCCTAGATATATTGCTGCTCCGAGGCAGAACGGAGAAATCCAAATCAATGTGTAAACAGGGCTGGGAAAGAGCGACCATTTCTGCACTCACCTCAACCGCTGCAGGAAATAGCCAGGATGTGTAAAACTCATAACTGTTCTGTCGACTGCGCTAAATAATGTAAAATAAGCGCTTGATTTCGAAAATAACACACCTTATCTTCAGGCACGTTTGGTGGATTGAATAGATACTCACATTAATCCGAATTTTGGTGTACGCTGACAGGAAACTCAAACCTATTTAAGTCCCCAGTTATCGAACTGATCAAGGTACATCTACTGTGATACTTAGTTATACCAGTTTCTGCTGAGTAGTCAAAAGTCCACTCGTCGCTTAGGGATTTCACATATATTGCAGAAACGGAAATATTAACATCTATAACTATTTGACATGAGGGGCTTTTACGCAAAAGTGTGGACATGAGGGTTTCTACATCAAATAAATTGCAACAAATCGCGTTTTTGTGCGATATATTAATGTACGGATTGCAAAATAGTGCACAACTTGTGCTGCAGTGTAAACTTGTGCTTTGGGTAAAACGTCCTGTCCGTCGTAGTTTGTGTAATTAACTACTTTTCAATTTCGCTTTCTTTTCAATATCACATTTACTTTTGCTGCGACGTCTTTCCTTCTCTTTCTTGGTGGTTCTACTCAAGTCATATTAGAAGTGGTTTACCAGTACAGACGTAAAAGTTAAATAATGTAATAATATAATGAGAACTGAGCATAATATATGTTGCTTTACAGTCACATAACGTTCATGTATATTATTGACTGTCAGCTGTTTAGCACTCAGATACGATAACCTTAAAAAAAAAGTAAACTTCTACGGAAACCAACGACAATAAAAGAGAATATTTCCGCTCATTAAGTGTAGAAATGCCTAACGCCACTGGACATGAGATGTTTCTCAATAAAACAGTAAAATTTGCCATCTCATAACGTGAAAACCATTAAGTGAGCATGGCGTATTTCTATCACAATCAATGTCACTACATTCAAAGATACAAATTCCATCATTATCTCATTTTGCAAAAGAGTGTGGACAGGAGGGTTTTCTGATTTTATCGATTCAGTTAATAAAGGGGTTTTGTCCTATAACAATAAAACAGATCACTCACAACTACTACTGCAAAATGCAGCCTTCTGCAGGTTCTTAAAAGTGCATTCCTCAGTATATCACTCAGAAGCAGGTGATAGATGACTAGAATATTGAATACAACAGAAATATAGATTTAAATGTTAAAATACATTCTTTCGTTCCTATCTGTTATTGTGGATGTCATTAACATAGGACCAATATTTCATATTTCGCTGAATTCCATTACTCTTAATTCCTATTTTCACAATCTGTGGTTTCCTGACTCCATCTCGGAAATATGTACACTTTGGTAGATTTATATAGCTGTTAAACGCACATTTGACCGAGTAGGTCACAGTCTTACAATCTGCGATACAGTGGCTACTAAGTACAGAGAGTAGTGTCGGAACATGGCTCTGAGAAGACTGATGATTGAATATGCAGATAAAATGTTTCATAGAGAACACGTGTCATTGAAGCTTCCTGGTAGATTAAAACTATGCGCCGGACCGAGACTCGAACTCGGGACCTTCGCTTTACGCGGGCATGTGCTCTACCAACCCAAGCACGACTCACGCCCCGTCCTCACAGCCCTACTTCTGCCAGTATCTCGTCTCCAACTTTCCAAACTTCACAAGCGTCATTGTTTTATAAAATTCAAGAAAACCTCACAAGTAGATAACTGCACCCAAACCTTGGAGATCGACTGCTAAGATGCTGCATGATATCTCTAATTCTGTGCAGTTCTGAAGGATCAACACTAAATATGCGAATAGAGAAGGAAATTGAGGTGTTTCAAATGCAGGCTCACCGCAGAATTCTTGGTAGACAGCAAGAATAAATCATACCGAAGAACTGAGACGGACACACCAATAGCGAGGAATGTTTACTGCTGTTAAAGGAAGAAACAGTGGATACCTAGTACATATCGTACGGAACATCAAAAATATACCTCTACAGTTTATAACAGAGAGGGAGATCTATGCTCGAAGCAGAAAAGGAAGGAGAAGAATATTTTGGTTTGATAACTTAATGCCGTGGACAGGTCGGCAGCTCCATGCTGCGGTTCGTTGTAAAGAAATGCTTCGTCTGGTCGCCAGCATCCATTATGGATGGACAAAAGAAGAAGCAGAAATTTAAAATAGCTCTAACTGATCCCCTCTGTTTCTTGTTTATTTTACGACCATTGTATTCTGGGATCCTAATATCTTGCAGATTCTTTAGAGGGCATTGGTGAAACGTAAACATGACAACTTTGAATTACTGTTATGTTAATTCGGTATACGCGTGGCAACACTGAAAGTTATTTGCCCTGACACGATCATCCGTACTTTCATTAGCATTAAAAAGTTTTCCTGCTTTTTATTGAAAACAGAATACAATGACCTCAGTTATAAACTGAAATTACTGTTGCAAAAAGCGTATCTCACTACAGCCATTTACAAAAGACAAATCTAATTGATATTCACTGGGCAGGAAATTAAATCAAAACTGTTACTCAAAAACCAGTATGGAAAGAATCTCACCTGGAAAATTAGAGCATAATCAACACCAACAGCACAGCATGAAAAAATTGCGCCAGCTGAAATATGCTAAAGTAAAACTAAACTATTCGGAGAAAGATTGAAATGATTTTCTCACACCAAAAAAATTTCTTTGGAATGAAAACACTAATCTGTTTCTAACTTTCTTAATTAATGATATAATTAACGTTACGATTACAGTGAATAAACGTCTGGTCTGTGAAATGAGTATTGAACTCAAATTGTCGTGTTGCGTGTTGTAAATGCAAATGGTGTGCTTACTCTGTGTTACTGTTAGCAAAACTTTACACTAATCTAATGGGCAGTGCAACTCCCAATTCCAATAAATAAATAGTCACTGCAAAATACATTCAGCCCCTTAGGCACTGAATCATCTGGCCCTGTTCAAAGTTGATAACTTTTGCCCCTGTGCACATAACAAATCAATTAAATTGTCTTATCTCTAAAGCAGCAGTGGTGGAATGCGATATATTCTGGCCCCTCATAATATCCGGCCGGAGTGGGCGAGCGGTTCTAGGCACTACAGTCTGGAACCGCGCCACCGTTACCGTCGGAGATTCGAATCCTGCCTCGGGCATGGATGTGTGTGACGTCCTTAGGTTAGTTAGGCTTAAGTAGTTCTAAGTTCTGGGGAACTGATGACCTCAGAAGTTAAGTCCCATAGTGCTCAGAGCCATTTTTGAACCCTCATAAAAAATATAAATATGCTACGTACAGTCTCAGCAGTGTGCAATACTGGCAATAATACTCAAAATGCACATAAAATTCATTTGGCTGATACATGAGAACATTTAAGAAAATCCGAATTTTTAAAAAAAACTATGACCTGGACTGGGAAGTGGCATTGATGTTGGTGAAATACTAATACTCAGCTTTTTTTAGGAAAACTATATTGCAAGTTACGTTTGTCTTTTCAAAAACATCTGATAACTGAAGCTACATTACTCGCAACAGACTCACCAATAATAAGATTTAAACAGCAAGTATTATCTAACTTCATTAATCCAACATAAATGGAAATCATCAAATTACACATAGCTCTGTTAACAAATCTTAAAAGCATTACAAAAACTGAAGTACTAATGCCAGCAGTAAATTGCTCCAGTACCATGAACAGAGGTAGGAGAGTGGATAATGGAAGATACAAACAAGTGGAACATGACCATTTCTACCTATGTCAACATTGAGCAATCCATCTGATCAGAAAAAGTTCAGTATCCTAATAAAACTACAGACTGGATGAATTAACAAGGCTTTATATCAGAGTGAATAGTGAAAATTGAAAGTGAACTCTGAATAAGATAACATCAATAAGTGTGGCATCAGGTTGCCTATTAGACACAGAATAACCTAGCATTACACATAACATCGCTGCTGGTTCATAACGTTATACTGTGGCTCTCAGTAGCCTTGTACTTGGAATACATGCAAACCCTAATAAATAAAACAATTGTAGAGCAAAAATCAATCAGAGGCACCAGGTGGCTTTCCTACATACAAAAATGCTGATCTTAATAGCTGTAAAATGTTTGGGGCTCCAAGTGGCCTAGTACATGAAATGAATGTAAATTTAATATCCATTACACTTGAATAGAAAATGTCAATCAAAGAGGCCAAGTTGTTTTCCTTATTACATAAATGGTGATCTTAGTAGCTATAAAATGTTTCAGAGATCATATTTGTGGCCCAAAGTGACCTAGTTTTACATGAAATAGTTGCTGACCTCAATAAATGAAATGGGCCATAATTTTCTTTGATGTTCACAGTGGCCTGGTTTTACATTAAATAAATGCTGACATTAATAGCAGATAAGTGGCTAAATGTGGCCTCTTTTTACATAGCATAAACATCAAATTGAGAAAGTATCATAACATATCATTTACTTATAATTTTATATGGCACTCAGAGGCCTATGCGTAATTCATAATGAGAATGTGTAACTCGGCATGACTTTTTACAAGAACAATGTGCATAAATAGCAATATTATAAAATCGTATGGGTCTGTAAGGTCCGTATGAGTACTTATTAGACAAACAGCGGCATAAAATCAAAGTATGGCATTGTATGAGTATAGACACAATATTTATATGTTATATGTCACCCTCAGGACTTCATAAAACTGTCTATTAAATAACCTATATCTCTAACAATGTGCAGATCCACAGGGAAGGATATTGGAATTATTGATACGGAAAGTGGACTTTGTCTGTAAAGAAACTGATTAACAGTCAATCATCACTCATCTTGAGTCAAGAACTGTTATGATCAAAGCAAAGAAACAATATGATTATAGTATATGCAAGCCTAAAGACAGGTGTACCAGGTGCAATATTGCTTACTGACTAGATAAATGTAACATATCACAGTAAGTCAAGAGATAAATATGCAAAGATGAGAGAGAACTGCAGAAATAGTGGAAAATATGAATGTGATCAGTTATCTGGAAAAAGAAAGAAGTCATACATGCTAACATATGAAGGAAGTGCAATCTCATAAGGAAGGTGAAAAAAAATTAGGTGCAAAACTTCTGTAACAGTCTCCAACAAACATCTCCAATTATTTGGCACAAAGTAAGACAGATTTTTCCAGAAGAGACACAATATACACAAAATACATATTAGCATCATACAATATCATTACAGAAAGACCATGAGTATATCAATGGCGTGAACACTCCTTAAACATCGACATGCCATCATCATTCAGAAAAATTGGTGCAACTCAGGGCATGAACACTCATCTAACAGTACTCTTAAATCCTAAATCTTTATAGACAATCTGGCTAATTTACCTCATGCACCAATATGGAAATGGTTTAAAGCCGTGCCAGGAAACAGTGTGAGTAGTGTCAGTGGTGTTTGATGTTCCATGTAAGTTTCGTATGTCATGCGTTCTATGTACTGTATTTCCTGCACATTTATGTGCATCTATTTATGAGCATAATGTCTCATTTCGACACAATGAGCATTTGGTACATTGGTTCAGCAAAATATACCAAATAGATGAGTATACGTAATGGGCATGAGTGCAGGGTACATTGATTTCTTAAATCTACATAGGTGAAAGCAAGTAACCTAATGACATCATCAAGTACAAGAGATACACAGCAAATTAGAGCACGACATTGGGCATAAATGAAATATGGCAGATTATAAAGTACAAAGAGTGACTAACCTAACAAAAACTGTAATAATAGTTCACCAGACAATAGCATAAATGTTACTAGTAGTACTATCTTCAATAGGGTGTGCAATAATGGCAAAGTGGAATAGCACAGAATAAAAAAAAATGACACATTTCATGGTATCACTAAAGCCAAAATAGCATCAGAAATAAATGATCATACGATATACAGAAGCTATACACAAAAGGACTCACATTTTTATTACATGAAAAAATAACTGAGCTACAATTTGCAGCGGTCAGACCACTCAAGGGATGCGATCCGCTGTCAAAATAAATGGTGTCTCTTTCAGTTGTTGTTCTCACGCACATGCGCTTGAAAACAGAAAAACGCGCAAGGTCTGAGCCTATGGTAACAGAAACGACTGGCCAGATTCTCCCTGAAGGGCACAACGTCGCCACCTAATAAAATGCTAAGTAATCAAGGAATCTTGTAAACAAGGAACCAATAGAATTTGTATAAGCATGGGAAATGCATCAGGTAAGGAGAATCTGTGTTGTGCCATATTATTATCAACACTCATATGTTAATCCGAACAAACATATACGAAAGCTGGCAATACAGATACGGACATCTGTAAAAAGTTTGGCAATTAACATAGTTCATGAAAGTAGCAAAAAAATTATACAAAGCTGAAAGGTGTATACATATATAGAGCATTAGTATGACGTCTTCCGAATGCAAGATGTGGAAGTGAAGAAGTAATTTATATCGTCAAAACTGATGCAGTACTGCAAATAAAGTAGCTGATTACATTGAAATTTCGTAGAATAAATGCCGTAAAATTTTCTTTTGTAATTCTTGCTGCTAAAATAAGCATGCGTATAACTTCGTTCATAATCGCTGCCGTATTCTTCGCGCTAAGACTAACCTTGTTGGTATTTCAGTAATTTCTCATTATTGTTATACAATGGAAATTAAAACTCAGTGCATATTCAGGTGGTGTATTGCTACAAAGGACGTAAAAAAATAGACAAGTTCAATGTATCAGTCTTAAAATCGTGTGTAACGTCGCAGTCGGGGAAAACAAAATCGTATAAAAATTAATTTACGTTATGGCAGAATCTGCTATGTTGTATTTACATAGCACAATGTAAGTGATCCAGCTTGTGCTTTTCTTGGCACAATATTTTTGAGATGAATGTAGATGTGCTCAGTTTATGAAATCGATGTTTTCAAATAAACTTGCTCAGTTTGTTGCTGGTGATATTGGGCTGCGGCTACTTTACTGTTAACTTGATATTTGCGGAGCGGAGTTTTTTTTGTTCGACGTAGCGCTACATTGTTGACCGCTCCGCTGCTGGTTTCAAGGATTACATGGCACTTACCTGTCACAGATAGCATACTCCGTCTGTTCCGTTTGTACTGCCCATTGCCCTTGACCTTGACTATTTGTAACATTTGAGAAGTCTTAGCATTATCAGAGCTGTTTGCAGTTTATATAGGATAACCGTGCTGGGTCGGTATACTGGAATCTGTGTGTTTGCTTGTATTAAATAAACGGTGAAATGAATGTAAAATATTTTCTTCCCCTTGCGTAGTCTGTTGCGAAAATAATGTGGAACTTTTGTTAGCATTGTCCTGACGGTGTGTCACGTTAGATAGTACTGATTCATTGCAGATAATGAAATCCTGTTCACGCAAAATGACATCTCCATATATTCCAGTCTATTGAATAGGCTTCCTCTGGCGTTTTCGTGGCTAGGCTTTTCTGTACTGGTGCTGAAAGTATTACTCTGAGTGGTTTCACAAATTTTACCTGAAACATCAGAAATTTTGCTTGACAGTGTAAGGTCAACTTTGCCAGAACATAATATTCTCATGAATGCTGCTGTCTACTGTATCTCTCTCACGTAATCATAGTGAATATGTCGTTTGTTAAAATTATAAGTGGGTTGTTGAAATAAATTCGAGCTGTTGTGACCATCATTCTTACAGGCTGTGACATCAGATAAGGCTAACTTATCGTCGATAATAAAACTCTGTTTTCTCAAAATAATATATCCATCCGTGCCGGAATTCTGAATGTGACTTCCACGAAGTTGCTGTGTTTTATCATATGTAGTAATGTACATCGTTTTCTTGGAGCTGATAATTTTGAAATCATACTTTGTAGTGTCACGGTTGCACATAGTTGCTTTGAAAGAGATAAAAGGAATGGTGATGTATTGCGTGGTTTCACAGGAATCAGTAGGAATAGGAGATCGAAAAAAACTGTAGTTGGAAAAATTTTGCTTCTCAGAAGGGGCTGCTAAGTATGTCAGTGGGCTGTGAGGGGTGTATTTAGTTTGGTTTTCCGCACAATTCAAAGATTCAGTGTAAGAGAAATCGTCTTTTTCATCAAAAAAAATTTTGCGTTGTGTCGCAGTGACAGTGTAATATTTCTGTTATGCGTCACAGAAGGAAACAAACTCTGTTCAGTGGAAGGGAAATCGTCTGGTTCTTCAAAAAAGTTTACGTTGTGACGCAATCACAATTTCATATTTCTGGTATGCGTCACGGAATGGACCAAACTCCGTTCTGTGTTGAGACTGGACGTGGCGTCTTATGTTTGATTCTTCGCATTATTAATATGAGGGAAGTAAATGTTATTTGTTGACGACTGATTTAGCTGTATGAATCTGGTCTGGAAATCGATCGATGGGGAATAGCATTTATCAGCACAAAGATTGACTAAAGCAAAAGTGTTTACATACGTTGAAGCGGAAAGTTGTGGTGTGAACGGCGTTGTGTGTACCATTTTTGGGTTGACAGAAAACTTTTTTACTGTTGATGTCATCATGCTTAATATGAGGCTTGATAACTTCACTAATAACTGTTTCAGACTGCGTGAGTGGCTCAACAGAGTGGTCACATACGTCACTCCAGACGGCATTGCCGTCAGTATTAATGGAATGGAATGAAATTTCTGACGTGGGTAGCTTAGCTTTGTTATCAGATTTCGTAGGCACAAAGGGTTCATTAATGTTTTCCGAGATTATCAAACTGCTGTTGTTGGCTGTGGCGTTGGGTGAAAATCTACAATGTCATTCCTCTTAATAGAGGTCGGGGTTAATTTCTCCAGAAATTTTGATAAGTTTCAATACATTGATGTCCTGTAGCATTAATGTCATCTCTTAGAGGTTTGGGACTGCCTGCGCATTGCCTTGCTATGGCTTCAATCTTATCACAGACACGTTTTTCACTAGCCTTAATGTCTGTATCTACCTGTTTGAAACGGCTACCAGTCGTTTCTGTGTATCGTTTAAGCTCGTCACGTATGGTGGAAAACTGTTCATTAAACTGAGTGGTTGTGTCAACTGTATTTCTCGTATGATGAAAAATTGTTCACCATTTTTATTAAATCGTTCACTGAACATGTGCATGAGGTTTTGAAACATCACTTCTATCTCGCTTTGAATAGACGTATGGGTGTCACTTGTGTTGTGCTTTGTGGTGCGGAGACACCATCTACAACCATGGATATCTAGTCTGTTGCGTTACCTGCATAATTACCGTTTACGGAATCTGACGGATTTATTAAAGCAGATAGAGTGCTTTCCACTACTGCATCCTCTGACATACTGTTGGCAATGTGATTAATTGTGTGCAACGTAGATAAATCACTGACCTCATTCGGTAACCAATCAAGTTTTGAATTGTACAGATCAATGGCCTCCGCAATACCGGAATCTACCGTCTGATTACTGGTCAAACTAGTGGGTGAAATTAAAGTGTCAGGAAACTGTACATTATTTTTGGAAACGGAACTCACGTTTTCTGTGGTGCTTTGCAACTGTTGCATCGCAGAGTGGTCACTATAATTCTCAAAGCTGTTGAGAAAAATCGGAGTATCATCCAATTCGATATCTTTAATTGCGAGATTACTCGCCGGGAACTTGACACTTTTGCGCTGCATCGTATCAAATACAGAGTACAAATCAAAAGACAAAATGTCAGTACTCAACTCAATGAAAATAAACAAGGAGGAGCATAAGAGTGACGATGAACTGTGGAAAACTTCTGTACAAGTTAGTACACTGCTTTGCGCCAAAAAATTTAACTACTGTTACCACTACATAGTGGCTGAGAGATAAGAATATTCATACCTGACTACTATAATATCAAAAATTTCACAAAGCGAACAACTGGCAGAGCTGTCGCCAAGTGTAACTTTCTTTTATAGTAATAAGCTTTTTAAGATTACTTTGAATTAATGACGGATCTGTGAAATGAGTACTGAACTCGAAGTGTTCTGTTGCGTGCTGTAAGTCCAAGAGGTGTGCTTACTCTTTGTTATTTTTAGCAAAACTTCACGAATCAATTGGGTTATGCAACTGCCAATTCCAATAAAGAAATACAGTCACTACAAAATACATTCAGACCGTTAGGCACTGACGGATGTTAACGGTCTTCTGGTATTGCCGAGGTCCGTTCCTGATGGATTTAACACCGTTAGGTGCAGCCATCAATGCCGACAGTTCTTGTTCCTCACAGTCACGTCTGCAGACTACCATCAGGAGGAGGGGTCGCAGGATTCTCGATGTGGACAACGTGGTCATACTCCACGATAATGCCAGGCCACATGTGGCAGAGAGAATCGCCGATAGGATCGGCTCATTTCATTAGGAGACTCTGGACCAACCACCATACACTGCGGGTCTCAGCCCTCCTGATTTCAACGTTTCACTCCTGGAACGCCGTTTCACGGGCAACAATGAAGCTAGACCGCAGTACCACGGTGGTTCCACAATGAGTGGGCCAATTCTACCACAGTATCCTCCGTCCGAAAAGGTCCCCCTCGTAAGGCCCAATTTACCGACCGACCGCGATGTCATTCTCTTCCGATAGACAATATTGGATGCAGATATGGGGATGTATGTTATCAGCATACCGCTCTACCGGCCGTTGTCAGTTTTCGTCACCACAGCTGTTCCGTCTGAGTCAAGTAGCTCCTCAATTGGCCTCACTAGGGCTAGGTAGACCCCGCTAGTCAACAGTGGTCGGCAGATACGGATGGTGACCCATCCAAGTACTAGCCAAGCCCAACAGCGCTTAATTTCGGTGATCTTACGGAAACCGATGTTACCACTGCGGCATGGCCGCTGGAAATTCCATCACAGGCACCTCAAATTTAGTGCTGCGATGGGGCAAATGTCTGAACCGGTTTGGGGTCTATGTGTAAAAATAATGTAAGATTCACAGAATAACATGTATATTTGTTATTACGTGTATATACCTTATTTCGGCTAATAAAAAATGGGGGCAAGGACTTACTGATTCGCCCTCGTAAAACCGTAGCAGACGGCAAAACTCTTGTTGATTTCCACAACATGCGTAAACCACCCAACGGTGAAATCATCGTAAAATGAAATATTGTATAAAACCGCCTCATCCTACCGCAGTAGAGCAGCTACTTACTCCATTAATTTTTCATAGATAGATCACCGGATTTCTCCACAACACACAACCAATCTTCCTATTAATAAGACAATGCCTGCAAAAATTCTTCAAAAATTCTTACATCAGGCGTTATCGATCTGAAATACCTTGGCATAGCCTTCTCGTTTTAACAGACTTAAACGATATCACTAATAATTTATTACCAGTACCACATTGCTACGAGATTATCTAAGCAACATGACGAAAAACGGAAACAAACACGAATGACTCAAAAACTATTAGTCCGATTACAACCTGACATGAAACTGATGGATAGTTAAAGTTTCATGCCTAAATTGAAATTCTGTACCGGACCACAATTTTAATCAGACATCGATAAAATGTTTACAACTCGCGAATTATTGCTCAAAAGAGCATGGAACCCTAGATCCCCGGGTGTTTACGTTCTGAACGCCAATCTGCAGTCAAAATAATTGGCCATCAAAGAGCGCAGTTTCTAAAACATTGCATTTTTAATGATTTTACATTGGTGTGGAGCCACAGTCATATAAAACTTTTTGAAAGGTACAACCACCATTTGACGGTTCAACCGGTTTTATTGCAAGTAATACAAGTATCAAAAATCATTAGACTTGAGTAGACTTGTGTTCTACTCTGATTGAATGATTTTTGATACTTGTAACACTTGCTAATGACATAAGGGCAAAATCTAGATTGTGGAATAAAATCTGTGGTACAGTCAAATGGAGGAAAGTAGTATTTTTAGTAGTGGAATCACATGTAACTGCTTGCTGCGCCGCTGCGGCGTTCGGACGAACCTCGTACCTCCACAAACTGTTAAGCTGATTGTGCAGTAGTTCTCGCAAGTACAGATGAGATTCTTGCGGAAGTTCGTTGGTATGTCTCCAGTCTCATACGCCAACCTGAATAATCATTTTGCCGCCTCTTAATCAAATTCCTGTCTAATTTCGCCATAGCTTGTGGAGTGTCCGCGTAATGCATGCTCTCCAGTAGCCACAGTTGTCAGTTAACCTAAGAGGGAGAGGTCCGTGTGTCATGTAAAGTCATCTCTGTGAACTTCGGTACCTTACCGAATTTTCGGAGGCGAAGATTGGGAAAAAGCCCATAACTTCCATGTACGAGCTTGGAAAAAGACCTGAAATACAGGCTTATTATGCCAACTGTATCAAACCAACTATTCTTAATTCGTCCCATATATTCGGTTATACTTTGGCTTGAGGAGCCAAAAGCTTCAAAGTCTGAACGCAATGCAAATGGCCAATTACGTCAGTGCTTATGTATTATCCAAGATCCGTCACGTAGCTGCAGTGTTAGATGTACCCGAAAAACATACGAGAAAAATACTTTCCCTGGCGGCGTAGCATGTGTAAAAGTTCAGTTTGTTGAAGCTGCCTTTTCTCAACACAGTAGCACCATCATTAAACGGCAGACTGGGACTCAGCAGTCTGTACCAGCACTGAATGACATTACTCCTAAAACATACAAGCAAGACACCCAGGGAAGACAAAGGATCCAACACAGAAAATAACTTACAAATGTTTCAATCCCAAGATTTCAGGTGGTCTTTTTATGTCGACCGAGAGAGAAAAATCTACATGTATGTCTACATCTTGTCGTTTACTTAGTAGACACTCGACCAGAGCTAGTGATCCAACGCGCTCCTAATCATCCTGTGGTAATCAAATATCCCAATACAAATTGCTCAAGTTCGAAGAAATGTCCAGGCAAAACTTTTACCCAGAATATTTGACCTACGTTTCTAGATGTCGTCACCGAAATGCAGCCAACTCTTACTAAGAAATGGAAAATTAAACTGAACCCAACAATCTTACGCGAAGTGTGTACTATAGAAGCGAACATGGATCACATGTACAGGGTGTTTCTAAAATGACCGGTATATTTGAAACGGCAATAAAAACTAAACGAGCAGCGATAGAAATACACCCTTTGTTGCAATATGCTTGGAACAACAGTACATTTTCAGGCGGACAAACTTTCGAAATTACAGTAGTTACAGTTTTCAACAACAGATGGCGCTGCAAGTGATGTGAAAGATATAGAAGACAACGCAGTCTGTGGGTGCGCCATTCTGTACGTCGTCTTTCTGCTGTAAGCGTGTGCTGTTCACAACGTGCAATTGTGCTGTGGACAAAATGGTTTATTCCTTAGAACAGAGGATTTTTCTGGTGTTGGAATTCTACCGCCTAGAACACAGTGTTGTTGCAACAAGACGAAATTTTCAACAGAGGTTTAATGTAACCAAAGGACCGAAAAGCGATATAGTAAAGGATCTGTTTGAAAAATTTCAACGGACTGGGAATGTGACAGATGAACGTGCTGGAAAGGTAGGGCGACCGCGTACGGCAACCACAGAGGGCAACGCGCAGCTAGTGCAGCAGGTGATCCAACAGCGGCTTCGGGTTTCCGTTCGCCGTGTTGCAGCTGCGGTCCAAATGACGCCAACGTTCACGTATAGTCTCATGCGCCAGAGTTTACACCTCTATCCATACAAAATTCAAACGCGGCAACCCCTCAGCGCCGCTACCATTGCTGCACGAGAGACATTCGCTAACGATATAGTGCACAGGATTGATGACGGCGATATGCATGTGGGCAGCATTTGGTTTACTGACGAAGCTTATTTTTACCTGGACGGCTTCGTCAATAAACAGAACTGGCGCATATGAGGAACCGAAAAGCCCCATGTTGCATTCCCATCGTCCCTGCATCCTCAAAAAGTACTGGTCTGGGCCGCCATTTCTTCCAAAGGAATCATTGGCCCATTTTTCAGATCCGAACGATTACTGCATCACGCTATCTGGACATTCTTCGTGAATTTGTAGCGGTACAAACTGCCTTAGACGACACTGCGAACACCTCGTGGTTTATGCAAGATGGTGCCCGGCCACATCGCACAGCCGACGTCTTTAATTTCCTGAATGAATATTTCGATGATCGTGTGATTGCTTTGGGCTATCCGAAACATACAGGAGGCGGCGTGGATTGGCCTCCCTATTCGCCAGACATTAACCCCTGTGACGTCTTTCTGTGGGGACACTTGAAAGACCAGGTGTACCGCCACAATCCAGAAACAATTAAACAGCTGAAGCAGTACATCTCACCTGCATGTGAAGCCATTTCGCCAGACACGTTGTCAAAGGTTTCGGGTAACTTCATTCACAGACTACGCCATATTATTGCTACGCATGGTGGATATGTGGAAAATATCATACTATAGAGTTTCCCAGACCGCAGACCCATCTGTTGTTGACAATTGTAACTACTGTAATTTCGAAAGTTTGTCTGCCTGAAAATGTACTGTTGTCCCAAGCATATTGCAACAAAGGGTGTATTTCTATCGCTGCTCGTTTGGTTTGTATTGCCGTTTCAAATATACCGGTCATTTTTGAAACACCCTGTATCTACGCAAGACAATGATCAGTCTTCGTACATGAGTAAGAAAAATGCTCTCTATAATCACGATAACTGCCATAAATAAGATGAACGTCGACCATGTTTTGCGACCAGATTGGAAATTTTTCCCTAGCGCTAAACACCATTCATTTGCCTGGATTGTTGCGTGGTTGGCGTCCTTTACTCACCAGAATCACGGGGACAAATTTTCAAGAGTTTATCGACTATTTATGATTTGGACACTGGAACCTTAAATATGACCTTGGAACTAGATGTGGACCGTTAGCGCATAATCACCTGCGTGCGTATCTCGAGACATGTTGAGAAAGGGAAATGACGATGAAGATCATGCATTAGTCAGCAACACAATCACCTGGCGGGATAAAAAGTTCTAGAAAATCGTTTAAATTGTAAATTCCCGGTTGTCACTTTTTGTGTTTCGTATCATGATGTGATCTGATGATAAATTTGTGATCTTAAACTGTATTTCTGACTGGAAATAGGCAAAAATATGACAGTAATCCCTCAATCACTGATTTCTGTTCTTTTAAACATACCCACTGATGATGATGTCGTACCACATAACTGCGATGGCCATATTGTGGTTGATTAAAGTAGGAGGAATGATGCAAAACAATTTCTTGAATCTAATGTAACGGGAACGAGTTGCACAGTGCGGCCTTAACGGCGCAAGAACAGTGTCTGGCCGTGCGTCATATATTTCTATTGCGTGATGCATCTAAAATTACCTGAGGGCCTCGAAGTAAAGGAGTGAATTCAAACCATTGGATTTATTGACAGTTATCTTTACATGAAGGAAATGTAAATGCTCTTAAATACTACTGTGTCTTTCGAAATGAAGACTTGATACGAATTTAGTAGGCAAGTGATCAGCAAGGGGATGCCTCTATGCGAACAAGGGAAAGGATTTTATAACGGCAACGAACAAGAGAGAGAGATCGTATTACTCAGTGACAGTCATTCGTAGGCCGGACCGACTTAACAAATTCGTTAACCGGTTTGCAAGGGACAAGAGCAGAACGAGAGAAAAATGAGAGTGAGTTTCACTTATTGAACCCAAAGAAACGAGCATTCTGATCAACCAAACCGGACCGGTGCAAACAATTTAAGTTACGACGCGTGGCAAAGATTTCAGCAATTGGTAAACCATTTGGTACAAAGAACAAGCTCTGATCACGACCAGACTAACGGTACGCCACCAAGCAGTTACGGTGCGTCTCACCGTAACTGCCTTGTGGTACAGCTGCACAGCGTGGCAGCTTCTCCAACACGGCCAGAATGTTGCTCCCTCCGTTGTCAACTGCCCACCATTCGCTCCTCAACACCCTCGAGAGGACTCACTTTTTGGCGGACACTCCGGCCAATTGCGGACCCGGTCTTCGGGTGCAACACAACGACCCAATCGGTCCTCAACAAAAAGCGTGCCCTACGAGTCACTTGTTCGTCACCAATTTTAGCTGCAAGGTTTTTTTCTTTCTTTCTTTCTTTTTTTTTTTTTTTAGATGGAGTTCGAAGCTTCTAACTCCACCTTCCAGCAACGAACGGAAACACTCGTCCACGAATTAAGTGGAAAATATTGGTTCATGTACGCGCTCCAAGTAGTCATGTAAAGACAGAAAGGACTGGGGTCTTCTGCAACATATCTCTCCTTGACACCCCGCCTTGCTACTATCCTGTGGTTCCAACGCATGCATTACTAAGCTCGGAGAGAGCCGCAATGGAGTGTTCATGAAACAGACCGCTTACTATGCACATTGGTCCGAGTAGAGTTAGATAAAGGTGACATATACAGGGTGTTTCAAAAAATGTGTTTGCCTCTGTAAGTTATGAAGTAATAGGTGACGGAAATATTTATTGTGGTAGGTAACCATAAGAAACGTTGCACTGTCTGCGGAGCTGTAAACATAGATTATTGTGTTACTATCCGAAGAGATACACTAAAAAGATACCACTTCTTATATGGAAAAATACTTGTTTCTATCATGCACTCCAATCAGTAACACCAGCTGTGTATACATAAATTTAAATTACATTCCTACCACTTATAGTTCGGAAGCTACAACTCTTCAAAGTTTCAGGGGCAGATACCACAAGCTGTACGTAACACTTGGCTGTGTGGTGGGTGATGGATGGTCTGGCGGTGCGAAGTTGATTTAAATGAGATGTTCAAATGTGTGTCCATGTTCCTGAGTGCACAATGCAATGCGCCTTCTAAAGAATCTGCGGACGACATGTAACATTGCCGGTGTCATGGAGCAACATGCAACTTGGTGCGCCGTTTTAGATCATCTGGGCCGAGTGGTTCTAGGCGCTACAGTCTGGAACCGCGCGACCGCTACGGTCGCAGGTTCGAATCCTGCCTCGGGCATGGATGTGTGTCATGTCCTTAGGTTAGTTAGGTTTAAGTAGTTCTAAGTTCTACGGGACTGATGACCTCAGAAGTTAAGTCCGGTAGTGCTCAGAGCCATTTCAACCATTTTTTTAGATCATCTGGGGAGGTGGGCTCAGCGACATAAACACGATCCTTTAGACATGATCCTTTAGATAGCCCCATAAAAAGAAATGTAATGGATTTAAATAGGGGGAGCTTGCGGGCTATGAATGAGGTCGACGGCGCTCCAACCATCTTCCTGCAAACCTGTGGCTCGGTTCTTCCACAACAGCACGCGCAGAATGGGCTGGGTTACGATCGTGCTACATCCACCATATGGACTCTCGTGTGTAGACACACATATTCAAGGAGACCACCCAAACTGTCGACTATAAACGCGCGATATAACTCACATGTGAGTGTACCTGGGAAGTAGTAGTATTTGAAATGTGGTGCTATACACGAATGTTGAAAATTAGGTGGACCGATAAGGTAAGAAATGAGGAGGTTCTACGCAGAATCGGAGAGGAAAGGAATATGTGGAAAACACTGATAAGGAGAAGGGACAGGATGATAGGACATCTGCTAAGACATGAGGGAAGGACTTCCATGGTACTAGAGGGAGCTGTAGAGGGCAAAAACTGTAGAGGAAGACAGATGTTGGAATACATCCAGGAAATAATTGAGGACGTAGGTTGCAAGTGCTACTCTGAGATGAAGAGGTTAGCACAGGAAAGGAATTCGTGGCGGGCTGCATAAACCAGTCAGTAGACTGATGACCAAAAAAAAAAGTTGAGGGTAAACAGGTGGTACCGACCGAGGACTGTCTGCGGCCCGGTGGTGCTCGTTACAGCGATTCACTGCACCATAGTTTGTGAACGTGGTCTCATGAGAGAACATAACACCTTATGTAAAGATTCCAGCGTGAAATTATGCATGGCCCATTCACAGAAGGTAGCTCTCTCACGGAAATCGATCCCGTACAGCTCCTGGGTCAGTGACAGGCGGTACGGGTGAAACCTTTGGCCGTGTACTACACGCCACACTGATGTGAGATTGACACCAGCGGTTGTAGCAACGGCTCGTAAGCTGACACGAGGATCGTGGTGTACTGCATTAAAACAATCACGGCCGTCTCCTCACTTATTGCAGTTCTTCGTCTGTTTCTGCCGCGCATTACCAAGCTACCTGTTTCCCGAAGTCTCTGTTCGCCATGTAAGACGGTAATGGCTGCCGGAGCTCTTCGCCTAGGATATCTCACGGCGTACGCCATGGCTGCTTCAGTGGCACCGTGTCGGCACTCGCCGGGCATCAGCAACATGTCAACGTACTCGTCGTTCGTGTATGCCTTCTTCATCCGATGTCAGTAGCTGTGGCGTATTGAGACCCGTCTGTGTGGCTCGAACTGTCGGGTACACGGCCGTGTGCATCGACAGTCGGCAGTCTAACAGCGTATCGTGTTCTAGCTTCATGATACCGGCGACGTTACAACTCGGCCACACCGCTGTGTCAAGGCGCATTGAGTTATGCGCAGCGTGTGTGGGGTCTGCCGCTGAAACTCTGAAGGGTTGTAGCTTCCAAACTAAAAGTAATAAGAATGTAATTTAAATTGATGTATACACAGCTGGTGTTACTGATGCCAGTGCATGATAGAAACAATTATTGTTCCGTTTAAAAAAAATGTATCTTTTGCTGTAACGCTTTAGATAATAGTACAATAAACTACACTCCTGGAAATTGAAATAAGAACACCGTGAATTCATTGTCCCAGGAAGGGGAAACTTTATTGACACATTCCTGGGGTCAGATACATCACATGATCACACTGACAGAACCACAGGCACATAGACACAGGCAACAGATCATGCACAATGTCGGCACTAGTACAGTGTATATCCACCTTTCGCAGCAATACAGGCTGCTATTCTCCCATGGAGACGATCGTAGAGATGCTGGATGTAGTCCTGTGGAACGGCTTGCCATGCCATTTCCACCTGGCGCCTCAGTTGGACCAGCGTTCGTGCTGGACGTGCAGACCGCGTGAGACGACGCTTCATCCAGTCCCAAACATGCTCAATGGGGGACAGATCCGGAGATCTTGCTGGCCAGGGTAGTTGACTTACACCTTCTAGAGCACGTTGGGTGGCACGGGATACATGCGGACGTGCATTGTCCTGTTGGTACAGCAAGCTCCCTTGCCGGTCTAGGAATGGTAGAACGATGGGTTCGATGACGGTTTGGATGTACCGTGCACTATTCAGTGTCCCCTCGACGATCACCAGAGGTGTACGGCCAGTGTAGGAGATCGCTCCCCACACCATGATGCCGGGTGTTGGCCCTGTGTACCTCGGTCGTATGCAGTCCTGATTGTGGCGCTCACCTGCACGGCGCCAAACACGCATACGACCATCATTGGCACCAAGGCAGAAGCGACTCTCATCGCTGAAGACGACACGTCTCCATTCGTCCCTCCATTCACGCCTGTCACGACACCACTGGAGGCGGGCTGCACGATGTAGGGGCGTGAGCGGAAGACGGCCTAACGGTGTGCGGGACCGTAGCCCAGCTTCATGGAGACGGTTGCGAATGGTCCTCGCCGATACCCCAGGAGCAACAGTGTCCCTAATTTGCTAGGAAGTGGCGGTGCGCTCCCCTACGGCACTGCGTAGGTTCCCACGGTCTTGGCGTGCATCCGTGCGTCGCTGCGGTCCGGTCCCAGGTCGACGGGCACGTGCACCTTCCGCCGACCACTGGCGACAACATCGATGTACTGTGGAGACCTCACGCCCCACGTGTTGAGCAATTCGGCGGTACGTCCACCCGGCCTCGTGCATGCCCACTATACGCCCTCGCTCAAATTCCGTCAACTGCACATATGGTTCACGTCCACGCTGTCGCGACATGCTACCAGTGTTAAAGAGTGCGATGGAGCACCGTATGCCACGGCAAACTGGCTGACAATGACGGCGGCGGTGCACAAATGCTGCGCAGCTAGCGCCATTCGACGGCCAACACCGCGGTTCCTGGTGTGTCCGCTGTGCCGTGCGTGTGATCGTTGCTTGTACAGCCCTCTCGCAGTGTCCGGAGCAAGTATGGTGGGTCTGACACACCGGTGTCAATGTGTTCTTTTTTCCATTTCCAGGAGTGTATGTTCATAGCTCCGCAGACAGTGTAACGTTTCTTATGGTGACCTACCGCAATAAATATTTCCGTCTCCTATTACTTCGGAACTTACAGAGTCAAACACATTTAGTGAAACACCCTGTGTAAGTGATAAGTGTAGACCCATATGACAATGCAACACAGACACACTAGAGAAACTATGTGTTTTCTTTGTGATTATAATTATATAATATGTACGAGAAGGAAGGGCAATTTTGGATATGCATCAACACTTTAAACACCTGTGATTCTTACTTCATTTCATTAAAGTAATTAGTAAAAATAATACTTCCTGTCACGCAGGATAATGCACGGCGCGTCACGCTATATGAGCTGCTCCTTTCCACACAAGCACCCTCTCTACATGCGTGAATGTAGCGGGTGTAACGTAGCTGAGTTGTCCGCCGACACGGGAAGGTCTGACCGCCGCGGATTCACACGGCGTGTCGCGTGCCGGTCAGGAAGCGTCTATTCACAAGGCCGCCCCCACGCGACACTGTAGCGCACGCGATGGTGGAGGGGGGGGGGGGGGGGACGCACAACGGCGTGCCACAACGGCGTGCCGTGTAGTGCCGTGCCGTGCTGCCGGCACGTGCCGCGGTTGGCCACGAGCTCTCACTGCCGGCCGCCACGCGACTTGCGCAGGGTCAAGGTCTCCGAAACGCGGCCCGCCTGGCTTCCCCACACTTCTCTCTCTCCGTCAGCGATCTCACTGCACAGTCCCCCGCGGCCCTGTGTAGGACAACTCGCAAGCCTCACCCTCCCTCTGCTGGGCGAGAGGGGGCGGGGAGGGTGGAGTACTGACCTATTGGTGCACAGGTGTGCAAAACCTAAGGACGAACAGCATTAGTTAAAAACAGTCTTGGTTAAAATTTTAGTTTCTTTATTTTTCAGCTACGCGTTTCGCCTTATTTAGGCATCTTCATGTTACCTTAATTTGGTATTTCTTAGAAGTATCCTAAGAAACACCATATTAACCTGAAGATGCCTAAATAAGGAGAAACGCGTAGTTGAAAAACAAAAAACTAAAATTGCAATCAAGACTGTTTTTAACCAGTACTGTTAAGCACTGGTTTTCTGTATGCCACATATGGATTGGAAGAATTTCTTAAGGACGAAACTAATCATCCGCATGATGTTTCAATATCATCTAACACAGCTCAATGTAACTTGGACGACACAAACTGCTACACTATCGTAGATCAGGCAACTGAAAGAAATATTTTGTTTATTTATTTTATTTATTTCTTCATTTAACCTGATTCGATTAGGGTCATCAGGCCCTCTATTACATCGGATCAGGATTTTAGCCATACAGTACTTTCTTTACATCACAATTGTCCAAGAAGTAACAATTTTAGTACCACAGATAGTATCAAAATCATTTTAGTATATGTACTGATAATCTGAGTAAATAATACTGATTGTGAACTAATGAAGTTACTGAAATTTCCAATGTTGAGAAATGAGAATGAGTGACCTATTGTACCCGATAACAAACTTTCTGTAGCCAAGATTAGATAAATATTTATTTGTTTTCGACAAGCGCTTTCGACAGACTTTGCTGTCATTTTCTGGTCTTAAAAAATTATTGTTACAAAACGTACTCGTTGTGAGTTGGATCCTTATGCCAGGTAAATGAAATGTAGAACATTAAGCAAAAGAGTGTGAGAAATAAAACGTTTGCAATCAAAAAGCACCTTGTACACTTTACCATGTCCATATATGTGGCGCTCACAGATGATTGTTAAGTCTTAAAAAGCACAGTAAACTGTAAAATGTACAGAACGTTTCTGTTTCCGGTAGCGTGTTCCATTCACTTATGAGTCACGTTAGACGGCGTAAATGCTACAGTCTTAAAAACATGATATCGAGTAAAATGTACAATAGCACATTTATTTACATTAGCTTCACGTGTTCCATTCAAAGTATTTCTTCTAGTACAGCTGCCGCTGCTGTAGTCGCTGGCCGCTGTGACCAAGCGGTTCTAGATGCTTCACTCCGAACTGCGCTGCTGCTACGGTCACAGGTTCGAATGCTACCTCTGGCATGGATGTGTGTGATGTCCTTAGATTAGTTAGGTTTAAGTAGTTATAAGTCTAGGGGACTGATGACCTCAGATGTTAAGTCTCATAGTGCTTAGAGACATTTGAACCATTTTTTGCTGTAGTGAAATAATAATAATAATAATAATAATAGTACACAAGCATGTTCCGAGCAGAGTTGTGAAGGACGAAAAATACTCACTGTTGTTCGACAGCTGTGTTACGAAGCTGCTAGGAAAGCAAAGAGAGCTCCACTGTAAGTTTAAACTTAGCCAAAGACTCAAAGATAAACAGAAAATCAAACGAAGCCAAAATTCAAAGTAAAGAGGCCTATGAGTGAAGCGTTCAACGAATACGAAAGTGAAACTCTAGCCACCAACCTCACAGAAAATCATAAGAAGTTGTGGTCTTAAATCAGTGAATACATCGAAGCCATTTGTAGAGACACTCTGTGACGGCAATGGCACTGAAACAGAGAATCACTCAGAAAATCCAGAAATAGTAACGTCTCTTTAGAAAACTGTTTCACATAGGAAGATAACACTGAAGCTCCTGCTTTAAATTGCCGCACGAACGAAAAAATGATAGATAACGAAGTAATGACAAAGGTATAGCAAAGCAACTGTAATCCCTCGACAGACGAAGGACAACTGGATCTTACGGGATACCAGTTCGAATCTATACAGAGCAGCAGTGTACTATACGTCTCTTTAGAAAAGAAGAGTTCGCAATGACGCGAAAAAAACACAAGTTATTCCCGTTTAAAAGGATTGTCGAACAAACGCGCAAAACTATAGTTTTTTATCTCTGATATTGGTCTGTCGTAGAATTTTGGAACAAGTTTTATGCATATCTGTTATGAAATTTCTGGAGACCGAAAATCTGTACAGGAGCCAACACTGGGTCCAAAAACAACGATCGGGTGAAACCCAGCTCTCTCTGTTCGTTTACGAGGCACATGTCTTTCGTTTTTCATTTCTCTAAAGATGTTTGGCTCTTTGTACCGTTCTTCTATATTGTGGCACGCCCTCCATTCTCCAGTATTTGAATCGCAGGCTGTTCGATTTATTATCCTTGGAAATTTTCTCTCAAACATATGGTCTTGCTTAAAGTCTTGTTTTCGGGTTACAGTACAAATAGCGTCATTAATGATATACACAGTGCTACTTGCGTTATTAATGCTTTATGTAATCTCCGTTGTACATATTGAAATATGTTTATAGATTTTAAGGCAGGGTTTATAGACTAATTGCATCTGTACCCTCCTGCAGTAATGCTTTAACTTTCTTGCAACTGTAGTAAAAATTGATTCATGGTATTCGAATTCTTTCACGTGCTGATACAATTCACTGTTAGATCTTCGGTGTTTTTTCAGTACTCACTTGTAGCACAAATCTCGATGCCACTGATTCTGCGGTCTGAATACCTACTTTCAGTTTTTCTTGTGTCGCGGCAAGTAGATATTTTCATTCTCTATTTGAACTCAATGAAAGTCCTCTTTCCCGAACTCCTGCGCTATCTTTGGTTCAAAATGGCTCTGAGCACTATGGGACTTAACTTCTAAGGTCATCAGACCCCAAGAACTTACAACTACTTAAACTTAACTAAACGGACATCGACCCATCCATGCCCGAAGCTAGATTCGAACCTGCGACCGTAGCGGTCTCGCGGTTCCAGACTGTAGCACCTATAACCACTCGGCCACCCCGGCCGGCTGCGCTTTGTTTCCCAGTGTTAGATTGCAAAGGACATATGAGAATCTAGCTCATTGACTCAATCTTATTCGAACTTCCTACTATACTGCCTACTGTAACCTCAATTTTCATGTCATTTAAGCATAGCACTAAGAGTTCCTCTAATTTCATTGGTGTGCCTCACTCTCGCTCTTTCAAAATGCGCCTGTAAAAATAAATAAATAAAATAAAAAATAAAAAACTAACAGCAAGCGACGCATACCGATAGATGTGATTTACATGTACAGACAAACAAATTATTACACTTTCAAAAACACTGGATAAATCAATCAAAATAGTGCTTCAGAAGTTGTTGAAAGTCAATGACACGTTGGCCCACCTCTTGCCCTTATGCAAGCAATATTTCACTGAGCATTGGTTAAAATAGTTTATGGTTGTCCTCCTCAGAGACGTACTGCTAAATTGTGCCCAGATCACAAAATCCCGAGCTGATCGGAGGACCATGCCCATAAAGCTTCCCCGGCCGCGGTGGCCGTGCGGTTCTAGGCGCTTCAGTCCGGAACCCTGCGACTGCTACGGTCGCAGGTTCGAATCCTGCTTCGGGCATGGATGTGTGTGATGTCCTTAGGCTGGTTAAGTTTAAGTAGTTCTCAGTTCTAGGGGACTGATGACCTCAAATGTTAAGTCCCATAGTGCTCAGAGCCATTTGAACCATAAAGCTTCAAACGTTTTCAATTGAGGACAAATCCGGTGGCCTTGCTGGCCAACGTAGGGTTTGACAAGCCACAAGCGGTAGACACTCTCGCCGTGTGCGGGCGGGCATTATCTTGCTGCAATGCAAACCCGTATTGTCGGGCATGGAATGTCAGAAGCTTGAACGTGGTAGGGAAACTAGAAAATCTGGAAAGGGAAATGCAAAGGCTCAATCTAGATATAGTAGGGGTCAGTGAAGTGAAGTGGAAGGGAGACAAGGATTTCTGGTCAGATGAGTATCGGGTAATATCAACTTCAGCAGAAAATTGTATAACAGGTGTAGGATTCGTTATGAATAGGAAGGCAGGGGAGAGGGTGTGTTACTGTGAACAGTTCAGTGACCGGGTTGTTCAAATCAGAATCAGAATCGAAAGCAGACCAACACCGACAACGATAGTTCAGGTATACATGCCGACGTCACAAGCTGAAGATGAACAGATAGAGAAAATGTATGAGGATATTGAAAAGGTAATGCAGTATGTAAAGGGGAACGAAAATCTAATAGTCATGGGCGACTGGAATGCAGTTGTAGGGGAAGGAGTAGAAGAAAAGGTTACAGGAGAGTATGGGCTTGGGACAAGGAATGAAAGAAGAGAAAGAGTAATTGTTTTCTGTAACAAGTTTCAGCTAGTAATAGCGAATACCCTGTTCAAAAATCACAAGAGGAGGAGGTATACTTGGAAAAGGCCGGGAGATACGGGAAGATTTCAATTAGGTTACATCATGGTCAGACAGAGATTCCGAAATCAGATACTGGATTGTAAGACGTGCCCAGGAGCAAATATAGACTCATATCACAATATAGTAGTGATGAAGAGTAGGCTGAAGTTCAAGACATTACTCAGGAAGAATCAATACGCTAAGAAGTGGGATACGGAAGTTCTAAGGAATGACGAGATACGTTTGAAGTTCTCTAACGTTATAGATACAGCAATAAGGAATAGCGCAGTAGGCAGCACAGTTGAAGAGGAATCGACATCTCTAAAAAGGGCCATCACAGAAGTTGGGAAGGAAAACATAGGTACAAAGAAGGTAGCTGCAAAGAAACCATGGGTAACAGAAGAAATACTTCAGTTGATTGATGAAAGAAGGAAGTACAAACATGTTCCGGGAAAATCACGAATACAGAAATACAAGTCGCTGAGGAATGAAATAAATAGGAAGTGCAGGGAAGCTAAGACGAAATGGCTGCAGTAAAAATGTGAAGACATCGAAAAAGATATGATTGTCGGAAGGACAGACTCAGCATATAGTAAAGTCAAAACAACCTTTGGTGACATTAAAAGCAACGGTGGTAACATTAAGAGTGCAACGGGAATTCCACTGTTAAATTCAGAGGAGAGAGCAGATAGGTGGAAAGAAAACATTGAAAGCCTCTATGAGGGTGAAGATTTGTCTGATGTGATAGAAGAAGAAACAGGAGTTTATGTAGAAGAGATAGGGGAGCCAGTATTAGAATCGGAATTTAAAAGAGCTTTATAGGACTTACGGTCAAATAAGACAGAAGGGATAGATAACATTCCATCAGAATTTCTAAAATCATTAGGGGAAGTGGCAACAAAACTACTATTCACGTTGGTGTGTAGAATATATGAGTCTGGCGACATAACATCTGACTTTCGGAAAAGCATCATCCACACAATTCCGAAGACGGCAAGAGCTGACAAGTGCGAGAATTATCGCACAATCAGCTTAACAGCTCATGCATCGAAGCTGCTAACAAGAATAATATACAGAAGAATGGAAAAGAAAATTGAGAATGCGTTAGGTGACGATGAGTTTGGCTTTAGGAAAAGTAAAGGCACGAGAGAGGCAATTCTGACGTTACGACTAATAATGGAAGCAAGGCCGAAGAAAAATCAAGACACGTTCATAGGATTTGTCGATCTGGAAAAAGCGTTCGACAATATAAAATGGTGTAAGCTGTTCAAGATTCTCAAAAAAGTAGGGGTAAGCTATAGGGAGAGACGGGTCATATATATAATATGTACAACAACCAAGAGGGAATAATAAGAGTGGACGATCAAGAACGAAGTGCTCGTATTAAGAAGGGTGTAAGACAAGGCTGTAGCCTTTCGCCCCTACTCTTCAATCTGAACATCGAGGAAGCAATGATGGAAATAAAATAAAGGTTCAACAGTGGAATTAAAATACTAGGTGAAAGGATATGAATGATACGATTCGCTGATGACATTGCTATCCTGAATGAAAGTGAAGAAGAATTAAATGATCTGCTGAACGGAATGAATAGTCTAATGAGCACACAGTATGGTTTGAGAGTAAATCGGAGAAAGACGAAGGTAATGAGAAGTAGTAGAAATGAGAACAGCGAGAAACTTAACATCAGGATTGATGGTCACGAAATCAATGAAGTTAAGGAATTCTGCTACCTAGGTAGTAAAATAACCAATGACGGACGGAGCAAGGAGGACATCAAGAGCAGACTCGCTATGGCAAAAAAGGCATTTCTGGCCAAGAGAAGTCTACTAATATCAAATACCGGCCTTAATTTGAGGAAGAAATTTCACAGGATGTACGTCTGGAGTACAGCATTGTATGGTAGTGAAACATGGACTGTGGGAAAACCGGAACAGAAGAGAATCGAAGCATTTGAGATGTGGTGCTATAGATGAATGTTGAAAATTAGGTGGACTGCTAAGGGAAGGAATGAGGAGGTTCTACGCAGAATCGGAGAGGAAAAGAATATGTGGAAAACACTGATAAGGAGAAGGGACAGGATGATAGGACATCTACTAAGCCATGAGGGAATGACTTCCATGGTACTAGAGGGAGCTGTAGAGGGCAAAAACTGTAGAGGAAGAGAGAGATTGGAATACGTCAAGCAAATAATTGAGGATGTAGGTTGCAAGTGCTACTCTGAGATGAAGAGGTTAGCACAGGGGAGGAATTCGTGGCGGGCCGCATCAAACCAGACAGTAGACTGATGATCCAAAAAAAAAAAAAAAAAGCCAGCCGCTGTAACCGTGGCCGAAACATTAGTTTTTCTCCAGCAGCAGTAGTTTTATACATTATGATGCGGTACCATACCGTTCATTGCTATCCATTCGAAATTACCCATGTACATGAGTTGCTTCCTGTTGACCTGCCATCAAGAGAGACCTTTGCTTTACAATTTCTTACTCGCGTAGAAATGAACAACGATTGGCCGTTGAAGATTTTGTGGACAGACGAAGCAAACTTACATCTGAAGGGATATGCCAATCCACAGAATTGTCGAATATGGACAACTGAAAATCCACACGCGAATTAGCCAGTACCACTTCATCCTGAAAAGGTCAGTGTCTGGCGCGGGTTTAAGGCATCATTTATCATAGGGCCATATTTTTTCGAAGAGGCAGGTGCTTTCGGCCCTGCTACCTGTACCGTCACTGGTAAGCCTATGGGTGTCTTCTGCGCAACCGCGCCATTACAGTTCTCCAACAGCCGCGCAGGAGTAGCCGAGCGGTCTCAGGCGCTGCTTTCATGGACTGTGCGGCTGGTCCCGGCGGAGGTCCGAGTCCTCCCTCGGGCATGGGTGCGTGTGTTTGTCCTTAGGATAATTTAAGTTACGTAGTGTGTAAGCTTAGGGACTGATAAACTTGGCAGTTAAGTCCCGTAAGATTTCAGACACATTTGAACATTTGAACAGTTCTCCAACAGCATGGATGTGAGGGTGGGATCATTTTTATGCTAGATGGCGCACTTCCGCACATTGCAAATACAGCTCTACTTCGGAAATGCTAGAATTACCAGCAGCCATTTCCATACTGCCTGACCGTCCCGATCACCTGATCTTAATCCGTGTGACTTCTGGCTGTGGGGCCATCTGAAAGTATTCCGAGTGCAAACTTAACTGCACTGAAGGCACGCATTCTGAACGTGACTCCAGAAACACTTCGATCAGTTGTGGAACATGCTGTTTGTCGATTTCAACTTGTTTCAGAAAACGGTGGACAGCACATTGAATACAGTTTGCACCAGTCACACCGAAATTAACAATCCGATCTGATTTTGACTGATGCTATTTTATGCGGTTTTTGGACTCAGGAAAATTAAAAACCGATTTTTCCCATCCGATCTGATATGACCTTGCCGTGATCGATGGGCTTACGTAATTAACAGTATCACACCAGTGCACCCATGCACACTGAGTAGTACAGCTTGTTTAACGCCGAACGTACACCTTAGGCAATGTTGTACGATCCGTTTGTTACTTTTAGGCCTCTTCTATTAAATTATGATGCTTACAGCGGATTCTATGCCTCCATTTTGTAACTATTTATTTTTATTCTGCCATAGTTTTTCCCCCTTCTCCGACAATATTCCGTTGGAATTTGACGTCATTTTGACCAGTGGTGTTAGTTCTACAGCAGTTTGAAAGTTTACTTTAAAATAGCGATAGTCAAACAAGGAACTGTCCATTGTGTTAACGATTCTGACAACAATACCCCCGTCAGTCATTAAGGCAAATTACTAAGACGCATACAGCATACTGTTCTCCGCGCCCACTCACATCCCAAAAAGTACTGACCGGTCACTAACATAATTCACCTGTAACTGACTGGAAGAAACCTTTCGGCTTTAAGCCACTGCAGGAACCCTGGGACAGGACCGTCAAAATTGGTTCCACGAAGGTAGTCAGAACTTCATTTCGTCTGGTAATAAATCCATACGTAAACCAACTCTAAATGTTTTCAGCCCTTTATTATTGATCATCAAACGATAATTCCTGGACTGTTCTCTGGGTATGCAGTATCTTATACAACAGTGTACATCTTTCAGAAACATATGGTTGCAAAGAAGTGTAGGCGCCCCGGTGGTCCCGGTCGCTTACGGTGGACTGGAGGCCGAGCAGTGACCTCTCCAGTTGTCAGGGTGCTCGGAAATGACTGAGGACGCTTCAGAAACGCCAAAGAAACATTATTAATTCATAACACCTTTATTCCTGCAAAGTACAATGAGGCTTGGGGATATCAACGACCTTCCCCGAGTCCTCGCTGAATTGTAGCCATGACACCAGGTCCGGGCCGCACAGTCTTGCTAGCGCAGCACCGAGTGCTGTGACGTAGCGGAGGAATGCCCTTACTTCGGCCGCGTGTGGCTGGCGGTGTCCGGCTGGCCAGCCGGCACGGCGGCGGCCAGCAAGCAGCTACGCGTGCAGGCTCTGGGTTGGAGTCCCGACTCTGTCAGCACGAGAGGCGTTCTCGTAGTGCACAGAGTACTCTATCCTACCACGTCTTCTTCCCTGCTCCTCCTGGTGGCTCGTCCGCGGTGGACGGGCGGAACGGGCTGCAGTCCCCCAGCGTCGGCTCATCCGGTTGTGACAGCGGATGCACAGGGCCTAGGCCCCGCACGATCTCGACGACGGCTCGCTGATGTCGTCAGCATTGGCGGCGAGCGAGTCTGCCGCGATGTCTGCTAATCCTGGGTTGATGATTGACAGCGGCAGCAGAGAGGACCAGAGCTGGTACTGTCCCCTCACGTCTGCTGCTGGATGGGCCACCCATGCTGCAACATCTCCTTAATATAGATTAACATGTCGGTCACCGAGCTGAGAACTACGCAGCGACCCAGTACACATCTAACTGCAAGTCTAACTGCGAGTTTGAGTGCCTTATTGCTATCAAAGCTGGCGTATTTAAAGGAAGCACGAGCGATGTCCTGACGTCATGCTCGTTTGTAATGAACGCATTCGTTCCACTTATACTGCTGATTCATCTGTCTTACTCGCCCCTTAGGTGTTCTTGCGACAGAGTTACGTGTTGTTACGACAGACTTACGCGCAGTTGTGAAATGCAGTACAGCTGACGCTATACCTGTGTCTTGCACTCTACGGAAGTCTCCGTCCAACACAAACCCGCGTGCTAAGCAATTCTCTCTCGCCTGTTGTGTGTAACCAGGCCATTGCCCCTGCGTGATGACACATTACGACATATGTGCAATCCTCTTAGCATTGGCTAACTTAGTGCCTCTGGCTCTCGGCATAGGCAATGAAACATTGATAATATTCCACGTTTCCAACTCTTTACTATTCCGCGAAACTACAGAAGATAGCCGGAACAACCCACGCTTAACTATGGTTTGCAAACAGTGAGATATGTCACTTAAAATAAAAGTAACAGACAATGCGGAAAGCTTCACACTTGGAATTATATTACCATGGTCATAATACGGATTTCACGGAAAGACTAACCTAAGATGGAGTCACCCACTGCAGTAGTTTGCATAGAAATGTAGTGTAGTTTCATTTGCATACGTCGACACTTCCAATGAAGGAATTTGGCAGATTGTATGCATACAGGACCTTTAATAACAAATCCGATACATATTTTGAGCGGCAGCAACTCCCTGACTTGCAACACTGCCATCAACTTAACTAATTTCCATCCACTAACCGATTTTAGCTTAAAACACGGTAGCATAGTTCTATAGGCGTTCTTGTGAAAACTGAGAAGAGTTTCTAGCACTATATGTCAAATATGCATCGTTTTATAGGATAATTTCTCATAAAGGTAAAACATGGCTTAAGTACTACATTGGTTTCTGTGTCCACTCGCTGAAGATACTAAATCGTATAATAAATGATAATCTTGTGCTTAGCTTCAACACCCACTGAGAGAAACTATTTCACTTAATGTGAATCAAACGCGGATATCACAAAAACGAAACACATTACATTTGAGATGGTGGAGGGTTTTTGTACCTTCAGCAATATTTTTAGCTCATGGCTTAGAGTTTGTGACATAAAGTGTATGAAAAATCTGTACAATAGTGGATGACAAGCTTCCGCCCGACGTATAAGTAACCACAACATGGAACGACAATAGCTATGTTTGTAGCACAAAAAAAATGTTCGGCTGAAAAACAAGACGAAGGGCTTGTTAAATCTGGTTGAAATTCGTATCCGGTTTCGCTAAAGTATTATGATAAATCTGATTTTTCCTCATCTGTTTCGCGGAAATAAATTCCAGCATGGAGTTTTTCTCTACGAGGCGCTCATTTCAATATGACGGGCCTCGGCTATTCATATAGAGTGGCTATTATTCTCTTCTGCGCTGAGAGACCACATTTGTCGATGACATCAATAGCCACTAATTACAGGAAACGCTTTCATAAATACGGCTATCTCCGTGGATAGTTACAGCAATACTCTTTACCTTATTAACGGATTTCGTCTTTACTGACGTTCACAATAGCGCTATTCAAAAAAACAGACCATTGTATCAAGTTGAAAAACTCTTCCGCTTTTTTCAAGTTTGTTATAACATAATTATCTCGGAGAAATTTTGACCTACACCCGATTACCTAAACAGAATCAGTGGGTGCAACTGTACTTGCGCGAACGTGAAATAAGAATATGCCTCCATTATACAGGGTGTTCCATTTTTATTGACCAACCTAAATAACTGTTTGCCCAGATGAAAATTACAAAATGTTCCAAGCAAATGTTCTTTAGCCCTCAGGGGGACATCAATCATCATGATTTCCTTCGTTGTAGCTTTGTTTTTTACAAAGATACGAACAGCGGTATGAATTTTTTAAATGGTACCCTGTATTTTTTTATCGGTGATTCATTTCCTCTCCTAAAGATCTATTGAAAAACGTATCACAGTTTACCATTAAGTGAAACACAACGTTATTAATTACGTAACACAACATTGACTTTGAGCCTGGGATTACAAACTCGTCCACTTGTTGGAATTGTCAGAAAACAAATGAAAACCCAATAAAAACATAGCACAAAATTGACTTTGACTGTCCTGTGCCATTGGCCAAGAGTAGAATATCCAAAATATTTCAAAGTGGTGACCCTGGAGACCGATACACTGGTGCACTCGTTGAATGAAAGAATTATTTACTGCTTGCAGAGTTGCCTGCTGAAGAGAATTACAAGTAAACACGATCTGTAGTTGTTGGAATATCGCGGTAGTCAACGTCTTTAATGCAGCCCCAACAAAACTCTCTCAGAGGATTTAAACTAGGAGACCTAGCAGGCCAAGTAACTGTTCCTTATCTACCAATCCATCAGGATATCTTCTACTCAGAACACGACGTGTACGCAAGCCATTATGTGCTGGACATCCATTGTGTTGATACAACGTAAGCATTCCGGTTCTTAGCGGCACTTCATTCAGAAGGTGACGAAGAATTCGTCTGAGGAAGTTGGCATACGCTGTGCCGTTTAGACTACCATTGATGAAATAAGGACCAATAATTGCAGTATCAAGCATCCCACACCAGACGTTAACTCTCCACTGATGATGATGTTCCACCTGTCTAAGCCATCGTGGGTTGTCGCTGGACCAATAATGCATGTTCCTTGTATCTACCTGTCCTTTGTCTGAGAAGGAACATTCGTCGGTAAATAGAACATTGGAGAAGAAGTTCGGGTTGGCGAGGATTTGCTGCTGACCCCACTGACAGAACTGTACACGATTCTGTATATCACTCTCATGCTATTCTTGATGCAGGTGTACATGCTAAGGATGGAACCGGTGACGCGCAAGAATATGATGTATATACTGGTCTTAGGAATGCCAATCTCGTGTTCAAGCTGTCGTGTGCTCACATGTGGATTCATAACAACGGAAGCGAGAACAGCAACCTAGACAGCTTAGTCTGTGCGAGTGCTATGACGATTACGTTGTCTTTGGTTGAAACTTCCCATTTCCTGAAACTGCGCAATAAGACGAGAAAACATCCGTCGGGCAGGTGGATTCTTGTCAGGATATCGCTCTCTGTAAGGTTCCGCTGCATGTGTAGCATATCGCCTACCTTCAACAACAACAATAAAAGAATCGTTATGCCGGCGCAGTTTGCAGGAAGGACGGCCTTTAATGTATGCCTACTCTACACAACAGTATTTAAAAGGACTAAACTATTGTACTAAATGTGCCCGTACATAAGAAAAATTACTGTAATGCTAACTTACATTCGCCATAGATGAGTAGCATTTCTACCTTCTCTTCGTTGGTGTGCATTCTACTCACACAACTCTTCAACTGACGATGGTTGACGGAATGACGTGTAGGCATTCTACTTATGTGTAAATTTGTCCTCTGTCAACGTGAGCGCGTGGAAGTGTTTCATTATCCCGAGTACCTGCACTATGAGCTGGGTGCGTCAACGTCAATGTTATGTTATGTAATTAATAACGTTGTGTTTCAGTGAATGGTACAATGTGATACATTTTTGAACAGGTATTCAGGAGAGGAAATGAATTGCCGAATAAAATGTACAGGGTGACATTTCGTATCTTTGTAAAAAAACAAAGCTAGAACGAAGTCAGTCATGCTGATTGATGTCCCCCTACCGGCTAAAGAACATTTGCTTGAAACACTTTGTAATTTGCATCGGGACAAACAGTTATTTAGGGTGGTCAAGATAAATGGGACACCCTGTATACTGCCTGTAAACGCAGAATCGGAGGAGGAAACGAAATGAAACTTAACGGATTGAGATGTTATGTGGTGTTATTTCAATTATTGCAAATTCTCATCATATTTATAAGGAGTTATCAAATGAAAAGTAAGAAACCTCGTAACAACCAGGCCGTTTGAAATTGGCATATACCGGTTTGAGATAACATATAGACACAACTAGGGAGGCAAATGCATTGCCCGACGTGGTTGTGTGAATGTGTCACCTCACCACAAAAAGAATTCGGAGCTGTGCCCTTAGCAAGTAAGACGTTGCAAACTGTATTTTTGACGTCTGAGGTCCAATACTCATCGAATTCCTCGAGCACAGAGAAACCATTAACAGTGGCGTGACCTGTGAGGCACTCCATAGCCTGAGCATTTCAATTAATCTAGAGCAAACGGCCTGGGCTGCTTGCGAAGGGAGTGTCCAAACGTCTCCAAGGCCACATAAAGCGTAATAGGCAAGTTGAAGTGGAAGCAGCTTGAGTATCCGCCGTTTAGCATGGAACTATCAACCTGCACCTCGCATGAGTTTGGTCCGCTAGGGAAACATCTCAAAGGGAAGCGCTTCAACTCGGACGACGAACTGAGGGACAGAGGAGGACAGCGTCTTGACACAGGCACAGGAATTCTGGTAACAGGGATGGATAGATGGATGGGTGGATATGTAGGGGCGCACAACAGTAGGGTCTTTGGCGACCGCGTGAAAACAGCTTGAGATGGGTGTCGGTGAAATAAATTAAGCACGAGTATAAAAGAGCACAGAAACTAAAAGTAACAAACTATGTAAAACTACGTGTGTACCCAAGTGAAAGCACGAAACGAAATATCAATTCAATATTAAAACTAAACAGGAAGAAAGTGGTATAAGAAGTTAAAACAGTTATTACAGATGGATGTGACTGGCTGACCGCAAGAATAAAAAAAAGATGAACCAGCCACTGTGTGACACACTAAAATGTCCAGCATAAAAGCTTAGGACAGAACAGACACATCATAAAATTTCGAAACTTGAGTCACACTCGTCCCATCTTCATCTAAAATAGAGAGCAGATTACCAACCATACTTGTTTTCGCCCTTGGATCAAGGTATGAAATGCACGGTGTTAAAATACGGGGTGTCTTCGGGTAGTGAACAGTGGAATAGTTCCGCTCAAGCTTTTGGTGATTACTTTTAATAAGAACTTATATCCACAGTGCTGGTTCGTACCTTTTCTTTTGAACACCCCTCATGCAATGAACTTGGCAGTAGGAGCATGACGTTACATCCCTTCTGGCCTGGGTGCATGCACTGATTCGGCTGGATCCTCTTCTAAGGCAAGTGAACCCCTATGATATTCTGGATACTGGCACAAGGACAAAGTCAACATGAGAGGTTCCATACCTTCTTTTACATGTCACCTCTCAATTTTATTAAGGTTTAATGTCATTGCACGGTGGTAACAGGCCGAATAAGGATGTTGCAATGAGAGTATTTGTACTGAGAACTCAAAATACTTTTCCCTTGATCCCTATGCACATTGGGTTACTTCCCTGGGTGGCCTGTACCAAGCGAGCACCGGAGGACGCGTCACACTGCATTTCTGGTTGGGGGCTGCACTTCTGGAAATACTGAGAGGGTCATGCATCAGTGAGCTTAAGCGCCTGGCGGAACGACTGACGTCGATCAAGTTTCGCCTATCGTATGCAGGGCGAAACGACCTGCGAGACGTCTGAGTGTCGCCGCAGTTTATGCGTTTACCATTCTGGGGCGTCCGGAACGAAGACTGCGGACACCGACTGACTGAATTGTCCTCTTGATTCTGAGAATACTTGTGGACTGTGCCCTGCTGGGCGCGACTGTCAGGCGCCAGATGACCGTTGGTCGAGGCATGTTGTTTTCAGAGCCAGTCAATGGTACGTTCAGTGCCCTTAGCTGAATAGCAGAGGCGTGATTGGTCAATTTAATCAAAGGCTAATTGACGTCATTAAGCCATGTTCAAAACTGGAGGGCACGGTCGCTATTGGCACAAGTGATGTTCTGAGACAGTGTGGGGGAATTGTGGAATCAACACTGAATGATGATTCGCGGTTTTCGAGGGTAGTAGGGAGTTGAGTAATGTTGGCTTGGCTCTTGTGTTGTGCAGGTGCAGGGCATTCAGAATCTGATTTTCATCAGAGTCTGACAGTCTTGCAGCTCATTCGCATTTTTTTGGCAGAACTTAGAATTCCCGGACATCCTTCGATGCCAGAGTTTGAAACAGAGTTGCTGCACAGCAGAAGTCGGCGCCTACATCAACAGAACGCTGCCTACCGACGACGTGCTGCAGATTTCAGGACTGGTATAGTATTTTGCGGCTTCGGCATTGTAGGACCTTTCATTTTTATACTGAATCCCTCAGCAGCACGTGAGCTCGCTTTGCTACAAGTCCACCTTGCTTGTTTCTCCATGTGATCCTATTTGAGTTCTCACTACTAATCGCAATACTGCATTATAGTCGGGGTGGGGGGGGGGGGGGGTAATATTTGATTCATTAGGACCTATCGTTAGTCTATTCTGTCACAGAGAGTAGGAGCCCTTTGCTCTCAAACCAACTCTTATTCTCGTAATACTTCTGTATAACCTACCCTATAGCCTATTGTTTGTACTGAAAATCAATTACCTTTTGTGTTCTGATTTATAATCAATCACATTGTAATATTTAATCTGCATATCATTTCATAGATAGATGCAGAATCCGATTTACTGTCTTTTATTATGATAAAATTTTACTTTTTTCTTTACTGAATAGATAATGATTTTTATTAAATTTTTGTGAGTGTGCGCTCCTTATTTTACCAACTAGCAGGGTCCACCATCAATTCCTTTCGTTACCGTTGCCCACATAATCAATTATGTGGTAGGTAAGGAGGGGGTCGAGTGCAAGCCCAGTTCTCGTCCCAAATTCGCCGCAATTAAAGAGGTACAAACACTTCTCCACCCCGGCACCTCGCCAACGTGGGTGTTGGTCCAACAGCGTTTTATTGGGGAACCTCAAAATCACGCAGTGGGTCAGTATTGACGCATGCCATCGATTGAACAACGATACTGGCGCACCTGAAGAGGCACGTTGTCGGTAACGTATCGGTGTTCCAACAGAGTTCTCTCAATCAGCCATACCGTGACCTGAAGTCATATCCGATGGCTTCCCACAACATTATGTAAGAGTAACACAGTTGTACGTCTCCAAAACACCAAACGAATGGGACCGTTCCCCAGGTCTCTACAATACTAGCCGACGTTGGTAATCTTGGGTAACGCAGAACGTTAATTCATTGCTGAACACAATGCGACACCATTCATCATACCTTCCAGTCACAGATCCACTTCAAACTTTGCCGTTGTTTTATGATGATCATATAAGTCCCTAGTATGGCTGCTGCTATTGTTTGACCAATGGTGTGGGATGACAGTGAATGTTATGGGGAATGAATTAGTTTTTTCTTGGATGTCATGCCCAGATGTGAAGGGTCTGGGGTGTTCTCAGTGCACAACCTGGCGATTCTCCTTTGAGTTACACGAATATACACTCCTGGAAATGGAAAAAAGAACACATTGACACCGGTGTGTCAGACCCACCATACTTGCTCCGGACACTGTGAGAGGGATGTACAAGCAATGATCACACGCACGGCACACCGGACACACCAGGAAACGCGGTGTTTGCCGGCGAATGGCGCTAGCTGCGCAGCATTTGTGCACCGCCGCCGTCAGTGTCAGCCAGTTTGCCGTGGCATACGGAGCTCCATCGCAGTCTTTAACACTGGTAGCATGCCGCGACAGCGTGGACGTGAACCGTATGTGCAGTTGACGGACTTTGAGCGAGGGCGTATAGTGGGCATGCGGGAGGCCGGGTGGACGTACCGCCGAATTGCTCAACACGTGGGGCGTGAGGTCTCCACAGTACATCGATGTTGTCGCCAGTGGTCGGCGGAAGGTGCACGTGCCCGTCGACTTGGGACCGGACCGCAGCGACGCACGGATGCACGCCAAGACCGTAGGATCCTACGCAGTGCCGTAGGGGACCGCACCGCCACTTCCCAGCAAATTAGGGACACTGTTGCTCGTGGGGTATCGGCGAGGACCATTCGCAACCGTCTCCGTGAAGCTGGGCTACGGTCCCGCACACCGTTGGGCCGTCTTCCGCTCACGCCCCAACGTTGTGCAGCCCGCCTCCAGTGGTGTCGCGACAGGCGTGAATGGAGGGACGAATGGAGACGTGTCGTCTTCAGCGTTGAGAGTCGCTTCTGCCTTGGTGCCAATGATGGTCGTATGCGTGTTTGGCGCCGTGCAGGTGAGCGCCACAATCAGGACTGCATACGACCGAGGCACACAGGGCCAACACCCGGCATCATGGTGTGGGGAGCGATCTCCTACACTGGCCGTACACCTCTGGTGATCGTCGAGGGGACACTGAATAGTGCACGGTACATCCAAACCGTCATCGAGCCCATCGTTCTACCATTCCTAGACCGGCAAGGGAACTTGCTGTTCCAACAGGACAATGCACGTCCGCATGTATCCCGTGCCACCCAACGTGCTCTAGAAGGTGTAAGTCAACTACCCTGGCCAGCAAGATCTCCGGATCTGTCCCCCATTGAGCATGTTTGGGACTGGATGAAGCGTCGTCTCACGTGGTTTGCACGTCCAGCACGAACGCTGGTCCAACTGAGGCGCCAGGTGGAAATGGCATGGCAAGCCGTTCCACAGGACTACATCCGGCATCTCTACGATCGTCTCCATGGGAGAATAGCAGCCTGCATTGCTGCGAATGGTGGATATACACTGTACTAGTGCCGACATTGTGCATGCTCTGTTGCCTGTGTCAATGTGCCTGTGGTTCTGTCAGTTTGATCATGTGATGTATCTGACCCCAGGAATGTGTCAATAAAGTTTCCCCTTCCTGGGACAATGAATTCACGGTGTTCTTATTTCAATTTCCGGGAGTGTATGACCGTGCAGCTCTCTAGATTGAAAATATAATTCAATCAAGACCTTAAGCTGTGGACAGGCGTTGATATACATCAACGGAACAGTTGAAAATGTGTGCCCCAAACGGGACTCGAACGCGGGATCTCCTGGTTACATGACAGACGCTCTATCCATCTCAGCCACCGAGGGCAAATGCAGGGACTTATCCCTTGTATGCTCCTCGTGAGACCCACATTTCCAACTTAATGTCCACTGCATCCGTAGTGCCACTGCCCATTACATTCATTACTCGCGGTAGACAATCTTACAGACTCCCGTAAGATTTCGGGCAATGCGTTTGCATCCGCGCAGAAGGAGAAAGTCAATGGCCGGTTAGCCTCATCTATATGAAGCTGGTATCTGTTCTTCATGACTTGCTTTGCCCGATCTCTTACGGGTCCCGGTAAGATTGTCTGCTGCTAGTAATGAGTGTAATGGGCAGTGGCACTACGAATGTAGTGTGTGGACATTAAGTTGGGAATGTGGGTCTCACTGGGAGCGTGCAAGGGATAAATCCCTACAGTCGCTCTATCCTCAGTGCCCTCGGTGGCTCAGATCGACAGAGCGTGTGCCATGTAAGCAGGAAATTCCGTGTTCGAATCCCGGTCGGGGCACACAATTTCAACGGTCACCGTTGATGTATGTCAACCCATTGAACAGCTTAAGGTCTTGATTTAATTATCATTTCACTCCTTTTGAGGTGGTCAGACGTTGTCGATTGGAACTTGACGAGGAGTATGTCTGTCCTCACATCTGCCTCATATCGGGCAACTGTCACATCCAACAGTTCCGCAAAACTGGATATTACACCGAACGCGTTAGTATAGTGGTTAGCCCACTGGACTCGCATTCGGGAGGACGACGGTCCCGTGGTCGCTTACCGTAAATGCCGGGATGGTCCCTTCGAAAGGGCACGGCCGCTTTCCTCTTCGATCCTTTCCCAGTCAGAGCTTGTGCTCAGTCTCTTATGACCTTGTTGTTGACGGGACGTTAGACACTAATCTCCTTTTCCTCTAGATATTGTACGATTCGATCAACCGGCCAAACGGAAACAAACAATGATGTCCCTCCCAGACTGTGTCTGGACATGATAACGTGGTCTCACATGAAGTGGAGTGACACCGTGACAGTTTGGCTGATGAACGCTGAAGAACAACGCAAGGTGGGCCGTCCGGATTTGGCCGAGCGGTTCTAGGCGTTACAGTCTAGAACAGCGTGACCGCTACAGTCGCAGGTTCTAATCCTGCCTAGGGCATGGATGTGTGTGATGTCCTTAGGTTAGTTAGGTTTAAGTAGTTCTAATTTCTAGGGCACTGATGACCTCAGAAGGTAAGTCCCATAGTGCTCAGAGCCAGTGCAAGGGGGAAGTTAAACTTCAGAAACCGTAAGACGATGATGGTTACTGATTAACTTCTTTTTATTTCTTTACACACATAATAGACATATTACAGAAATCAAAAACAATAATGATCTGTATATTACGTGGTACATACAAAACTATCAGAGAAAAATAATTGATAGCAGTGTGTGACAAAGACTAACGAACAAAATCCCGCTGAAGATAGCAAATAAGGTGCTGAAACATTTTTTCATAAAAAAAAAAGCAAACGCATTTTTTTGCATACATTGTACTCAGGTTGCAGGTTTTTCTTGATCCGCACCTCAATCGGTAAAAACGGATACCTTGCCGTCTGTCTGTCAGACATTTTAAAACCATTTTCCTCGTGAACGGGTAGACGTATCACGTTGAAATTCAGGTCACAATTTAAGGTGTAAGGTCCCTTTTATGTCATATATTTTGATTCTCACAGACTCCCCGTTGACCAAATGGCATGAAATAACCCAAGGAGCAAGATTTTACACTACAGTCAAAGGAAATTTCCGCAAATTGTTAGTTTGCTCTTATATCACTCGACAAAAAAGCTTTATCAGTTGTTAACAGACTGTCTATCCTTCCGTTCGTCTGCTAAGAGTCCTTTTCCTCACGAACGGTTAGACGTACGAAAGTGATATTTGCGACACTCACTAAGAACTGTCGTATTTGGCTGTATAATAAACTTAGCTTGAAGGCCAATGCAATCAAAAGATACGGACATGTTGTCATGTTTTGATACTCGCAAACTCACTTTTTGAAAGCTACATTGTTTACTTCTCCTTAAAGCAGAATCAGAAAATTTGGTAATAAGGATTCCACAGAAGAACTAAAGGGAAAAAACCAGAAAACTGATAATATGTAATTATACCGCATCGAAAAATAGTCTTTTGTCATTTGTTATCTGACTTCAAACTTAAAATTAAAACATTCTCCGACGTTTTGGAGGCCTGGGACCGCTATATTGCCAGTATTAATGTCGATAACAGACCAGAACGGTCGATATTCTCAATATTGGAATGGATTAACTATTGGATGCACAATTAAGTTGTACTGATTCCTTCGTGACCGAGTCCTGCTTGCATCTGGCCATATGTTTTATTTTTTTATTGGTCTTGGCCCACTACTTTCGCCCAGGACGATGCTACTCAAGCGGTTCTAGGTGGCGGTTCTAGGTGTTTCAATACGGAACCGCGCAGCTGCTACGGTCGCAGGTTCGAATCCTGCCTCGGGCATGGATGTGTGTGATTTCAGGTTACTTAGGTTTAAGTAGTCATGATTCTAGGGGACTAATGAGCTCAGATGTTCAGTTCCATAGTGCTTAAAGCTATTTGAACCAAAGCTACTCAGACTGAAGCAACTATGCACCATTTAGGACATGCTATCATACGTTTAGTTCCGTTCCCCATACCTCTGGTAACAACTTCGGCTATGGCATTTATTTTATGTCGTAACACAATGCTACTGCTGTCAGTGCACCTGTTAATGTCTGGCAACGGCCTGTAGTGTTAGGTGTGACAGAAGAAGAAACAAAAACCTCTGAAGTGCTGAAACATATATCAGCAAAATGAACAAACTGTATAGCAGAAAATGGAATTTATATCAAATTATTCGTTGGAAGCACAGAAAATAAGAAGTTCTACAACATCCAAAAGATAATTATAAGTGTTGCCAGATTGTCGTACGCTTCGACTCAGTTGGAAAACTGAGGTACACCAATAGTAACCCTACTCTTAGAGAATGTAGCTCCTCTCTTGTTTAGTAGTCAGTTCTGGATGTCTGATTTGTATTACAAATTATCACCTCTGATACTACTGATATTAATGAGATGTCTAAATCATACAGCAAGGACCATAAAAGCTAGTCCAGAAAAATATTTCATACACCATATGATACGAAACCCAAAGTGCACATTCTCCCTGCATTGCAGGTGGTTCGAAATTGATTTCTTATCTTAAGGTGAATATATGTAGTGTCTGTTCTTTGGGACATGTCCGAAAGAACAGGCATCACATATATATAAGTAAGGCGAAGACGGCGAATGATCTCTTCAGTGCTCATGCTACCAGGCTCGAACTCTTACGGGAATCGGCGAAAACACGCGAGTATCAAGAGTAATGGGCAAGGGCCCTAACTGCGTAGTGCGTGGATACGTTGAGAATTTGGGTCTGACGGGAGCGGTTGTACGGTAGTTCGTGCAGTTGCTATGACCACTTTGTCCGAATGGCTTAGTGGTCGCAATGTGTTCCCAGTAATCAGGAGATCTGGTTTCGAATCCTCATGCGCCACAAATTTTAAACTTTCGTCATTGATTTAAATCAGAGCCCACTCACAGGCAATATCTGTAATTCACTTGTGTCTTGTGTCTTGTGTCTTAACATTTTAAGTTACATGAAATATTTTCCAGGTTAGGTTTAACTTGTCCATCGATACAAAAACGTTCATTTAGAACGAAACAAATATATACAAAAAAAAAAAAGAAAAAGAAAACAGAATGCGAAATTTAGCGAGATAAATAGATTGATGTGGTAGACGAAGTAGAAAGTTTTAGGGGAAGCAAATTTGACACAGCATGCCAAGAAATAAATGATCGAATCTGTTCATAAATGAATCAGTACGACACGACTTCAGCAGAAGGTACACGATGCTAAGCCAGTAGATAGTTTGTATTTAGGGTCTTGAAAAAATTGCTACAAAAATTGTGTTTTAGAGAAATATCTTCAAGACTTTGCAGAGGATGCTCGTACTTCACTTGAAGACGAAGAGAAAGAAAGAATAAAATTTACATAAAACAGAACGGATGAAGCTATTGGTTGTGTTTGCCACAAGTAATACTCATTGCAGAAGGTCTTCCCGACTGTTAGGGCAAAACTGCCTCAGAAAAACAGAAATGCACTATTGAATTCAAAACAGGAGTAGACAGCTACAGAAGTATAGAGCAATCAGAAACATTAAGACAGACGGAGATAATTTGAGACTAAGTCGAACAAAATACGAGGAAGCAATTGTAACATACAATAAATAGGAAGACATGAATCTGAAAAAGGGAAACAGGGTCAAGAACGGGGAAAGGAAGAAAAGAAAAAGATCGACTGACTGTGAAACAAGGACTGTTTGGCAGCGGTAGAGAACCGTTGGTACGTCTGAAGACACTGGAGCAGCATGAGAGATCCACGAAAATGTGATATTATTCTGGCAATAAGAAAGAAAGCGACCGCAAAAATGGGGTAAACCAGAAGCCAGAAGATGAAGCAGGATTACGTTGCAAGTGTAAGTGATCTAAGGAAAAATAAGACCACTGCAGAATATCAGGTATTAGCCGAGTTGTTTAAGACGGAAAGACACTAAGGAGGTAAATAACATAGCTGAAGTTGTCTACCGGGTATGGAAGACACAGAAAGGTGAAACAATACGATCCCAGTGCCAATAATAAGAAAGAGGCCAATAGCAATGCAAGCAACTGCAAAAGAATATCGCTACCGGAGATCAGGTACATACTGCGGTCAAAACTCCAGAGGAGAGAAGACCGAATAGAAAGTAAAGTTCAAAACTATCAAGCGCGGTTTAGGAAAGTAAAGTGATGCATAGAAAAGATGTTTACAACTATTTATACACAAGTGTTTCTTTTGACATGTGTTCATGCACTACTCGGCGTCTCTGCACATCATCTAAAGAAACACTTTAGGGGTACACTGACAGTCACTGGTAAGCTTGAAACTAGTTACCAATCGAATGAAATATTTTTAAAAAAATGATTTTTGTGATCAAGTCAGATTGTCTTTTCTTTTAAACATTCTTCAGCATTAAGAACTTATTCTTTTCAGTGGGCATTCCTAGGCTCAGTGCATAACAGTTGTTCAGATGCTGCACTAATCGCCCACTCATAATAAACGAGTTCAGGCCCCTAGGGCATACATGGTATGCATCTTTATATTTTGATTTAATATAGAAGACGGAATATGTTGTTGATTCAGCAGTAATGTTGTTCCTCGCCTTAGAAGGTTTACAACAAATCTGCACGTTTCATACATTATTCATAGGTTTTGGAAAAATAAAGGGGATAGAAAAATACAGAAAAAAATACTGGGACCTAAAACAGGTTGCGAGAGACGTTTGTGAAGACTTAGGGAAGAACTGTAGCGGAACATGAGAAACCAAACTGCACAGGGTGAGATTTGCGGAGCCTATGATCGGGATGAATTTGGGTAGAATTATGGAAATAAGTAGGAAAGACAGGAATCATGTGTGTTGTTGAACTCAGGATTGGTCGGAATTGAGGATGAAAGTGGGAGGACAGGTAAATTGGAGAACCACGTACACACCGACCAGTATGTTCAAAAATGGTTCATATGGCACTGAGCACTATGGGACTTAACTACTGAGGTCATCAGTCCCTAGAACGTAGAACTACGAAAACCTAACTAACCTAAGGACATCACACACATCCATGCCCGAGGCAGGATTCGGCGTCCAGTATGTCATAGATTGACGACAGAGAAGAGTACAGGGAAAGGAAAGAGAGTCACAAATGAGATAGAGATGAGGAGAGGATAATGAATATTTTTTAATGAAAATTCCACAGTCTGATTCTATAGATAGTTTATTATACTGCACAATCATGATTTTGGCCATTGGACAATTCCAAGTACCGCAATGTTGGACGTGATCAGACTTTCATAAATGAAGTCACTGTCGAAATACATTAAACTTAATGTACTGAATGCCTTGCAAGAAGATTGGGAGCGAAAAAGAGAAAGGAATCTGTAGGAAGAAGAAGAGAATGGGATCGATAAAGGGATACTCGTAGTCTTTCAAAGGACGTAATGGAAGAAGATGAAGAAGGAAGATGTTAACTGAATCTCTTGATACAATGACACCACAGTAAATATCTAACATTAAGTGTCATTCCTAGTTAGTCATGAGCGGAAAGTAGGATCTGGTAATGTATAATGTGCAGACATGTACTGAGCACGCAATCGAAGAGAACTGTCCTGAACCACCATCTTCCAGTATAACTGAAAATACGTTGAAATTCCAGGATCACCTGCTACATTTCAAAATTGATATTAAAAGTGGCGTCGGCGATGACTACGTTTCATAACGTTGCTGAAGTATAGAAGATGCAATATCACGGTAAGACTTGCAATTGCGTATAATGATAAGCACAGTTTGTGAGGCATCTACTAATAGGACCTAGCACCTGCTGGGGTTCTGAGACATATGTGGATGGTAACGCGTTTATGACATATTTACTCCTGCTTACAGCTTCATATTTAAGATTTATGGCTTCTAAGTAGTTCTACATTGAGTTCTACAACATACAAAAATATCAACAATATTGAAAAGTATATCTGGGTTATGACTGTCTCAGCAATGAAACGTCCACGGAAATATATAACAGTAATCTAGAAAGGAGTAGAAGAAAAGGTTACAGAGGAATATGAGCTGGGAACAAGGAATGAAAGAGAAGAGAGACTAATTGAGTCGTATAATACATTTTGCATAGTAATAGCACATACTTGGTTCAAGAATCGCAAGAGGGGGTGGTATAATTTGAAAAGACGGGGTGATATGGAAAGATTTCAATTAGATTTCATCATGGTCAGACAGAGATAAGGAAATCAGATACTGGACTGTAAGGTACACCCAGGAGTAGACATTGACTCAGATCACAACGTAGTAGTGACGAAGTGTGGGCTGAAGTTTAAGAGATTAGACAGGAAAATTAATACACAAGGAAGTGGGATACGGGAGTACTGAGGAATGATGAGAAGCTAAGGTGAAAATGCTGCATGAAAAATGTGAAGAAATCGACAAATAAATGTCAGAAAGACTGACTCAGCATGTAGGAAATTCAAAGTAACCTTCAGTGACATTAAAATGAAGGGTAGTAACATTAAGAGTGCAACCGGAATTCCACTTTTAAATTAAGAGGAGAGAGCTGAGAGGTGGAAAGAGTACATTGAAAACCTCTACAAGGGGAAAGATTTGTGACAGAAGAACAAACAGAAATCGATTTAGAGGAGTTAGGGGATCGAATATTAGAAGCAAAATTTAAGAGAACTTTGGAGGACTTAAGAATAAATAAGGTAAAAGGGATAGACGACAGTCAATTAGAATTTCTAAAATCATTAGGGGAACTGGCAACAAAACGACTACTCACGTTGGCGTGTAAAATATATGAGTCTGGCGACATACCATCTGACTTTCGGAAAAATATCATCCACAGAATTCCGAAGACTGCAGAGTTGACAAGTGTGAGACGTATCGCACAATCATCTTAACAGCTCATGCATCCAAGTTGCTGACAAGAGTAATATACAGAAGAATGGAAAAGAAAATTGAGTGTATGTTAAATGACGGCTAGTCTGACATTAGGAAACGTAAAGGGTTGCCGCTGATAATGGAAGCAAGATTAAAGAAAAACCAAGGCACGTACATAGGATTTGCTAACTTCGACAATGTAAAATTTCCAAGATTTTCTAAATTCTGAGAAAAATTGGGGTAAGGTATAGGGAGAGACGTTTAATATACAGTATGTAGAACAGTAGAGAAGGAATAATGAGAGTGGATAACCAAGAACGAGGTGTAAGAGAAGGACGAACTCTTTCGCCCCTACTGTTCAATCTGCACTTCGAAGAAGCAATGATGGAAATAAAAGATAGATTCAGCAGTGGAATTTCAATTGAAGGTGAAAGGATGTAAATGAAACCATTCGCTGATGCCATTGCTATCTGAGTGAAAGTGAAGTAGAAGTATATGATCCACTGAATAAGATGGACAGCCTAATGAGCACAGAAAGTGTACTGAGAGTAAATCGAAGGAAGACGAAAGTAATGAGAAGTAACAGGAATGAGAACAACGAGAATGTTGACATCAGGTTTGATGGTCACGAAGTAAATGATGTTAAGGAAATCTGCTTCCTAGGCAGCAAAATAACCTATGACAGCCGGAGCAAGGAGGACATCAAAAGCAGCCTAGCGCTGGAAAAAAGAGCATTCCTGGCCAAGAGAATACTGCTACTATAAAACATAGGCCTTAATTAGAGGAAGGAGTTACTGAGAATGTACTTTCGGAGCACAGCATTGTATGACAGAGAAACAGTATCGAAGCATCTGATGCTACAGACGAATGTTGAAAATTAAGTGGGCTGATTGGGTGAGGAATGAGGAGGTTCTGCGCGGAATCGGAGAGGAAAGTAATATATGGAAAACAATGACAAGGAGAAGGGACAGGATGACAGGACATCTGTTAAGCCATCAGGGAATAATTTCCATGGTACTAGAGGGAGCTGTACTTTTACAGGAAGAGCTGTAGATGAAGGCAGAGATTGGAATACATCCAGCAAATAGTCGAGGACGTAGATACAAGTGCTACTCTGAGAAGAGGGTGGCACAGGAGAGGAATACGTGGCGGAACGCATCAAACCAGTTTAAAAAAATAAAAAAATAAAAAGATCTAGAAATGAGTACTAGTAATTTCGTCAATGTGTAAAGGAATATTTTGCTAATGTGAACATATTTTTGTTCCACGGTTTAGCTTGTTCTTCCACTGTTTTACTACGTATATAAGTATGTTTATTGGAAACAGTAGCTGAGACACTGTTGTACTGGCATCCTAAGCGTATCTCTGGTTTTTCTTTGCCAAGAACAATATGTGGAGTTTTGTAATAAATTCTTCAACAACTCGAGTGACATCATATTACATGCCCATCCTTACTTCCATCCCCTAATTTAATCCTTTAAACTTTCCAGCCATCCATCTATTCAGCTATTATTCATCTGTCCACCCATCCATCCACAGCACTGTCCATTCATCCATGCATCTCTACAACTGAATCTGAGTCGTAGTTTGAAGAAAAAAATATTTCTTGAAATACATTGAGGAAAATGTATAGACTAACACAACGCAAGTTAGGAGGTTAAAAATGTCGCAGAGAGGACGAAGAATATTTACAGTATTCAGAGAGAGCCGCCAAACTGAAATGGAAAACTTATTCAAAGAAGAGTTTCATAACTGAAAAGATAGGAGGCCATGCATTTTGTTTTGTTTTTACAATGGCTCTCTGCTTCATTCCACCTGCCAGACGTAAATTTCATGTTGTCTCCTTATATAACTGTCGTTATTTCGTCATAATCACCTTAAATATCATAAGAAAGGAAACGTTATTTCGTTCCCTAGTTTAACACGTGTGTTAGTATGATTCATTTGTTCAGTATTCTATACTTCTAAATTGCAGTCTCATTCGTTAACAGCGACAGAGCAATTTATCTCTACACCACGACAGGTCAATTTAGCTAGAAGGGAGGCGCAGGGGGAAAGTTTATGGCTATAGGTTGTCGATGCAGCTACACGCCAGGGAACTGTCATTACAGTAAAGGCCCTTCTCATTTATCTTACTGCTACATCAATATCACTTCCAACTAAATATCAGTATTTGGGCATCGTTTGGTGAAAGGATAGAAGAACACTATAACTTTTCCTAATTTTAATTTCTTATGAAAGAAGGGAAGATTGAAAGGTAAATGAGGAGTGTAATATGATGCATTTTTTGTCACTGTGGTACTCACTACGATAATCATTTTTAACAGCTTAAAAATAAGTGTTAATGAAATGTAAATACCTAGAAGAAATCGCCTTGTCTGATGGGTAAGGAAATGAGCTGTTAGAATGAGATTACGAGACGTGAGCTAAGCATTTCATACAACAACATGCGTTTATACGAAAAATCAGTCTCCGAAATAACGAACAATACTTGCAAGAGACTGATACGTCCTGAATGCACGCATTTATCAGAAGTACTAATTTCAGCTGAAGTTAATGAAAATGAAGAAATTAGATCAAAGAAAAGATTATTGGGAATATTTTACAAAATAAGACCAATGTAGAAACGATTATATTAGGAAGTAGAATATAATTATAAAAACACATAGAAAACATAAGGGTTAAAATTCGGGTACGTCAAAAAAATGAGATAACTGATAAAAAAGTAACATATTTTGAAAAATCTATGTGGGTGGGGAGATGACCTCAAAGATTATAACGAATCTGACATAAACAAAGAAAAATCTGCCAGTTGCGAGTAGCCCTCGAGCGCTAAGGGTCCTGCACAAACGTAATTATGTATACATCCAGTTGATCCATTCCAGTATCGAAGCTATCGATCTTTTTGTTTGATAATGACACTGATACTGGCAAAATATCGGTTTCATGACTTGCGACTGTTCCAATTTCAAGCTTCAAGTCGGATAACGAATGACTAAACCCTATTTTACCGTGTGATACAATTATAAATTAATCGTTTTCGGATTTTTTTCCTTCTGTTGTACTGAGAAATCTTGCTTCTTGGAAGATTTCATGATTCCAGCTCAGCATGGAGTACCTTGGAGGTTTTGATTAATGATTTTGGGAGAGTCAAAATACACTATATGAAAGACCGTATGTTTTTATTACATCGACCTACAAGCTTCATTTCTTTTACATTGCCAAGGGACAATAGAACTTAGCATGTGACACAAATTTCAACCTCACGCTTCTTTCTGTTCCTGAGAAAAATATGTCTTAACAGATGGGTGGACAGTCTGACAATCGGATAACAGTTGACAAGTTTTGGTGCGATATAATCATAAACTAATAATTTTTTATTTTCTTTTTTGGGTATAGTATGAAACCTTGATTCGTGAAAAATTTCATGGTTTTAGGTGAGCTGAAAGCGAGTCATCGAGTATCAAAATATGTGACGTGAATTTAATTGCCATGGCTTAGAACCTTAAGTTCGCCGAGGAATGACAGACCTTAATATACAACACAAATTTAACTTGATACGTCTAACCATTTATGAGTAAGAGGGTTTTAAACATAGAGACAGAATGCCTGATAGAAAATAAGAAAAACTTTCTTCGTCTGATATAATTACAGATTAATTATGTTTGAATATTTTGCCTTGTTTGTAATGTGAAACCTTGTTTCTTGTGGTGTTTTAAAATTCTAGGTCAACGGGAAGTTCCCTATAGCTTTTGAAGAGTGACTTTGCGAGTATCAAAATATGTGACACAAATGGCCGTACCTTTTGATTGCTTTGACCTAGAAGCTGACTTTTGTTATATTTCCGAGGTACGATAGACCTTAATAGGTGACATGAATTTCAACTTGATATGTCTACCCGTTCGTGAGGGAAAGAATTGTGTAAAAAGTCGAATAGACACACAGACACAAGGATTAAGTGATCCTGCACGGGTTTAGTTTTCACCGATTGAGATACGGAACCCTAAAAATTGAGGTCAAAACTACGTAGGAAACAAAATTTAGAAGTGGGATTGTCTACAAGACCAATCATTTCCATGTAGGAAGAGCAAAAACTGTTAGCTGAAGAGAGAAAAGATAAAAATAAAGGGATCAAGTAGTATTTTAGAAAGCGTGAAGTTAACTAGTCGCTTAAATAGGATCTTTGTGTGTGACCTGTAGCGGAAGACTAATTGCTAGACCAGGAACTGAAGACCGGCGTTGTAGGCGGAACGTTACCAACGTCTTGGTTCATCTCAAAGATTCAACGTTCCACCAGAATCTCTCCGTACCTCCAAAACTCCACGAACCTCCACTAGTCGCAACTATTTAAATGGGAAAGCAGGCACTACGGTTGGAGCCTTACACACACACACACACACACACACACACACACGCATGCTCTCTCTCTCTCTCTCTCTCTCTCTCTCTCTCTCTCTGTTCCACGTAGGAACAGCCCAAATGGATAGCTGAAGAGAGTAAAGATATAAATAAAATGGGTGGAGTAATACTAACGAATGCATAAGGTTAACACAAAGCCATAGTGCCTTATCTAACCTGTGACGACCTCGACGAGGTACCAGACAATATGTTATTATCTGACAGTGTCTGATAAAATATCTACGCTATGAAAGGACGTTTCATAAACTTCTCAAACTACACGTATAACTAAATAATTCCTTATTTTCACTGAAGAGATTGTGGTGTGCTATAATCACTCGATCACTGTGGCTGTGAAAGAAAACAACTACACTTCCACAGCAATGAACTATAAAAATAAGATTGTGTCAACTGCGGGAAAGGAAATGTATGTCCAGCATGAGGTAAAAAAGTGACTTACAAGACATGGTACAGAACAAAACCAGACCAAAAATTCTATATACGTACGTCCGGAAAAAAATACATATTGAACTATGTGCCATTCTGTCTCATAATGGCCATCTCGGTGTTGGCGCCTACATAATGAGAGGTAATTGTTGTCGATCGCACATTTCTAGCACTTTATTCTAATTTCAATCTGTATTATCTCCTGTAAGACTATGGGGCACAGTCTTTGAACACACTGTAGGTATTACAGTAATGTCAGTCTTACTTCAACATGGTTACTTTCCGCGCAAAATGGCCCATTCGAATGTGGGTAGTGAGAGTCTAACGGAAAAGCATGGAAGCAATACAGGAGAAATTAAACTCTATGCATGAGTTGACTGGAACGAAAAGGAAAAGAAATAATTAGGTACACTTTGTAGATAGATGCAAGGCCAAAAAATGAAATTAATTTAAAAATACTTAGAGGTAAGGAAGGCTGAAATGTCGATTACAATGCGGCAGTAATATTGGTTTGCTCGTTTGCAGAAGGAAGACAGCTGCGATTTGTCGAGAGCGAAGCTAAGCCGATGATAAATGATAAAGCTTTAATCACTACTTGAATGCAGCGTGATTTTAGATCAGACGCAGATAACTTCATAGTTCGTTTACGAGTCATATAACTCCGCTGAAGAAGGAGATGGAGAGAGATTTAGAACAGTGTATATACAAAGACAAGAAATTGGACGTACCGTATCTCGTATCTTAGTAATGAAACGGCGGTAAGTACGTGAAAAACGTTATAAGAATGCCAGTGCCTAAGAAACAAATGAAAAAAAAACAGAACTTGAGAGAATCAAGTCACCTATCCGGGCAAGTTAATCCCTCAAAATTCAGTAAAAAATGATGATCAAATTCTAATATAAAGATACTAAAGAAGGATAAGAAAACTTAAACTGTACACTTACGTTAAACCTAAATGGACAACAGCGCCTCAATATTCCCCTATGACTCAGAAACTAAAATAATCTGCCACTATGTATACAAATGATTCTCTGATCAGTTTAGCGATGTGCGTCCTTCCTGTAAAAGAAATACATATTTTCGTATCAAATGTGCATATGTGTGATATCGTATCCTATCTACTTCCAGTAGGCTCTATCCATTTTCACGAGCCCACTGATATGCTTGAAGACATTGGATAATTACGTTTATTTGTTTATTAATTTGTGTATCTGACCAGCTGAGTATAATGACATTTCTTACTATTGTTTGATGAGTGCTTCTTTGCTTTTCCATTCTGCTTTAGTTGGTGCTTGTGGTGTTAAGTGAATATGTTGTTTTACTGTCATTTTTTAGGATGCCCATTGGAAAAATTCTATACTTGCTCGCCGTTAAAACTGTAACTTTAAAGTTTTACTTCTTAACTGCTTAGAAGCTCTTGTGGAAGCCTTCGCCGCGTCTGACTTTGTTATCATTGTTTCACGAATATTGTTATTTATGGATTTTTTTTCCTACTGCATTTCATTTTGACGATGCAATTTTGCATTCAAATTGGGTTCTATTGATGTAAAGATTTTATTTTTAGATTTCGTTTTGGTTAATTGCGATAGCTTTAACTAATTCTCCTAATAGTAATTAAATTGCAAACCATCCAAGTGCGTAATCTTAAGAACTATGGATAATATGAACATCGCATAATCTACGTTGAAAGTTTCTCGATTTAATCTCGTCTTGCGCATTACTTTTCGTACCTCATACTTTACAGTGCAGGTCAAAACTACAAATCAGAGACATTGTAATCACTTTTGTCATTTGGCACAAACGGTTCTCAAATGCTGAATGCCTCATCTCACTTGCTTAAGTCATGCATTTGAAAGTTAAGAAGTTTGTCGAGCTGTATTGTCACTTTCTGGATTGCCACTCAAGTGGATAGTCAAGCGTTAAGAGTATGCCAACGTCTTTTATTCTTAGTACTTCACTCTAATTATTATTAGCTCTATCGGCAGGTCTTGCACGATACCTGCAGTTCATTTGTGTTTCTTACAACTTACTTAGTTGTGAAGAGGTCTGTTTGTTTAAAATTGTTTATATTCTCTGGCCTCAATAACTTACCACTCCCCAAACCATCTAAGTATGTAAGTTTTCGATTTTCTACTGCAGTCCGTTCTCGGTATATTAGGTGACTCTGTGTAGTCGTGTTGTTGGTAGTATTTGAGAGCAGTTGTTGGATACTCTTGATACTGGAGTGTAGCTCTTGTTGTTTATCATACCCTATTTTTCTGGTTGCCTGCATATGAATCTGGTTTCGGCAGATGTCATTACTGAGATTTCTGTTAATTTTTATAAGTCTGTCCTGGCTTGTACTTCACCAGGGCCCAGTGAGGCTATTATTGGAAAATAATATATCTGCTCGTAATGTGTTTTCTTCTCTATTATTACTATATGTGCTGTGCCCATTTTTAAGAATTACTGCTGGGCAGAATATTGTTGTTTTTGATATTAGCAGCCAAGCATTTCTATTGATGTCGTCTGAGTTTTATGTGATGCTGTATGTTGGTTAATAAGTGCTACTGTAAAATACTAAGCCAATGCTTGCACGACTCCTGATCAGAAGTCCACTCCAGCCAAATCCTGCGCAATAGTTGATACCATTGCCTAAGACAGCAGACAAAAAAGAAAATTAGTAAATCGAGAAAGCACGATGCTAATACCGAGTAATGTGTGGATGGTAATTAAGAACATCTCCAGAGCGGAAAAGGAGACACTAAGCACAAAAATACCAGTTGGGCCTCTCATGATATTCTAATAATATCTGGATGAGAATTGATGAAATGTGGGAATGAATCCACTTTTCATACAACTTTATGGTTTTGTTATATTCTGTAGAGTGTTTTTCCTCTGTCTGTGTGTACTGCTTTCATTCCAAGGAGGAATAGCAAGCTGGGAACCAAAATTGAATGTTTCATTTTCACTTTCATTACATCTGATATTCAGAACAACATCACCTGTAACCGTCTTTCCTGAACATGGATGATCGCTGGATTCAATGCATGTGCGAGTAATTACACCTTAATGCAACTTTATGAATCCACGTGGATTTCATTGATTCAGCTATGCAGCAGATACCCAAGGATGGTAGTCGGGTTCTTAGAGGTGTCTTCAGGTGCCCCTCACTTGGGACGTTATATACGCAATGTTTATTGATGGGTAAATCCTCGATTGGTTCCTTCAGTCCCAATGCAAGAGCGGTCTTAATTCAAATATTCATCGGAAAATGTTGAGCAATAGGAAACAGGCGTTGCTCTCATGTCTTCTTAGTGGAAGAGGTTCCTGGTACCACTAAATGATTCGTCTTGTCGATTCGTTATTTCAAAGCCTCAAAGTGTTTCGCATTCTGGGCATAGACCAGAGGCAGTTTCGGTTTTGGACAGAGTCGAGTCGCAGAATGATCACAGAAGGGTCACTGAGCTGGTGTGTGGTGAGGATGATGTGCCACTTGCGTTCAGACTTAGGCAGTGACTCTGAATTACTTTAGACTTCTCGAGTTAGGAATATTTCTTTGATCTTAAAGTCATATGTTAGAGGCAGCCAAGAATTCCGGAGAGCCAGCCGTGCTCTGGCACGAGTGCCATAACACATAGCCTCGCTGTATATATTTCCTCACACTGCCACAAACAGCATTGTCAGATTTCGAGCGGGGGAAGAAGGGAAAACTGCGAAGGCGCCCTTTTAAATGACACTGCAGTCGCACTGCATACGACTTGGTCTTACGTTTCACATTTCTCAACAACTTAGATCAGAAATATTAAAAAAATCTTCTACAAACTGTCGGCATACGGACAAGCAAAGACAATTTCACTCAGATTGCAACATAAAAGCGACTTATGTAGTTTCATAATCGACAAAAAGCCTTTCATAGACAAATGTTGATCGGTATGTTGTAGCACTTTTGCAATCACGCCATGCAGACGTGAAAACTCTACCTGAGGAAAGCTATTTAGATGTGCTTGACAGTTTTAAAGTAAAATGATGTGTCTTTAAACTGGAAATTACGCTGGAAGCCAGTCAGTTACATTTGCATATGAACAGGGTCGCTTTTGACTGAAACATCAAATGGTCTCTAAAACGGATCCAAATCAAATGTAAAATTGGATTACTCAAACATCGCGTTTTCTTTAAAGCCCATGAGCTCCACTCAAAATTCAAGTCCTGCAGTCCATTTAAGATATTTTACTTTTTGTTTCTGCACTACTTTTTTAATCATAAATTCAACAACATCTAGGTTTAAACTGAAAAATCGTTCCAGGCATGCCGCTTGACCCGCAGTAATATTTAAAGTCTCCATTCTCTTCGTTGAAGTCCACTGAATTGAAATGAATAATGTGTGAAACTTCAGTAACTTTGTTATTGATACCATCAATTTCTTCACGTGCTCCGTGTCTGCAAATTTAGCACAAAGTGCTTCTTGGTGTACAGAATAATGATTCCTGTCTGTCGACCGTCATAATTTTTTGCTCTTTCATCGTCAACTAACTAACCTTCAAATTTTTTCTGCGTGGTATTGCAATGACGTTTCACAGCAAATTTGCAGTACCCTTCACTTATGCGATTGCATAACATGTATTGAGAATTATCATCCATCCCATCTGCCATTTCTGTTCATTTTCGAACGCTTGTGACGATAGGTCGTTAGACTGCCTCTTTTCGAGCAAACAGCCACTGGACCTGTGAATGTCCTTCATACCGCGAACAGTGCTGAGACCACGGTTCTGATGAAATGAAAAGCGTTGTGCCGGCCAGAAAAACGCCGCATCACAAAAGTAAAAGAAATGTTGCCCTTTACCGAGTACTTCCGAAAAGAACCGAGGGAAGTTGAGACAGCCCGATCGTTGGCTTGCATACTGCCCTCACACTCGGCCCGTGTGAAGTTTGGGACGCTGTGGCCCGTCCACCATTATGGGCTTCTAGTAAGTGATAATTTTTCTAGCATATCCCGATTGAGTTTCGTAGTTCCTTCTGCCTTGAGTAACAAGCCAGTTATTATAATTAAAATAATTGGTTATATTGAAATAATAGTGTTATCAATTAGATACTTATGTATGTTATACAGGGTGATTCAGAAATGCATGTAAATATTTTAAGGGTGTATTTGTGAGGTAAATAGAAGACAAAAATGTTCTATAAATGTTTTTCCATAAACGTTTAATTCCAGAGTTATCGTTAAAATACGATAGTCATGTCCGTATCAAAACGACGTCAGTGCAAGCAGCAGGATGCCATATTCTGGTACGTAATGCACATACGTATCTCCCAACAGTTGATTCGAAACTGCATGAATAGTGTTTGTTTGTGATTGCAATTGCTGTTTGCTCCTACTGTACAGAAGATGGCGCTGATGTTGTTGGTAACGGAAACGTACTTCCTGTCGTTCATTCATCGTCGGAAGGCTACAGGTTTCGTGCACATGATGTACTCAAACAGTGAGTATGCTGATATGCACCTTGTGTATGGTGCAGCAGATGGAAACGCACTTGCAGCAAGACGAAGGTACAGTGAGCTGTTTCCAAGACGACGGTTACCAAGTCATCAGACGTTTGTATCTGTGAACAGACGTATGCGGGAGTATGGCATTCGTCCTGGGCCACATTCAGGTCGACCACTTGAGCATGCAGTGAACGTCGAGGAACATGTTTTGGACCTGGTAGACCAAGATCCAGCCATCAGTACGACACAAATTAGTGCAGCTGTACGACTTCCAAAATCTACTGTATGGCGGCTGCTTCGGAGACAACAGTTGCATCCATTTCACCTGCACAAAGTGCACGAATTGACACCTGCAGACTATCCTCGCCGTCAGCAATTCTGCCAGTGGTTACAAGAGCGTCATTTGAATGATCCAATGTTCATTCGGCGGATATTATTCACATATGAGGCCATGTTTACTCGTGCGGGTGTAATCAATTCGCATAATATGCACCAGTGGGCTGTCGAGAATCCTGGCGCGAGAATTGTGCGTGGATATTAACATCAATTCTCCATAAACATTTGGTGTGGTATTGTGGGGAATGACTTACTCGGACCTCATGTTCTACCTCCAAGGCTGACTGGGCACGCTTACCGCGAATTTTTGAAGGGGGAATTGCCTGGACTGTTACAGGATGTCCCTCTTGCAACACGAGCCACCTTGTGGTTTATGCACGATGGTGCTCCTGCCCATTACAGCCGCAACGTAAGGGCGTACCTCAATGATGCGTATCCACATCGATGGATAGGTCGCGGAGGACCAATTGCTTGGCCAGCCAGATCACCTGACCGGAACCCTTTAGACTTTTATTTATGGGGCCGACTAAAGACATTGGTGTATTCTTCTGCAGTACCGAACAGAGAAGTGCTACAACAAAGAATTGAAGGTGGTTGTGAAATTATTCGTGGAGAGTTGAACGGACTGTGTAATGTGCAGAGATCATTGCGGCGACGAGCACGGGTCTGTCTGCAAGTTCAGGGACAGCATTTTGAACATGCATTGCATTACGATTTGTGCAAATACAGTACAGTACAGTCTGTAAATTCTTCACGTATTTTCCTTAGTTATTTTGCATTGATTTAGTTCAATCAACAGGAACTAAAGTAATACAGTATTCGCGAGGAATTGTTTCAGTTTGTTACGTCACGTTTATTTACCAGTTTGCGTTTTTAGTCCAAATGCACTGTAATTAAACTGTGAACTCTGGGAAGTAAATACTTTACTTTGTATTGAATGTATTATCATGTTTTGTTCATGACTCTGTAATAAGCCAAGTATAGCAAAAATTGTATAGAACATTTTTGTCTTATATTTACCTCACAAATACACCCTTAAAATATTTACATGCATTTTTGAATCACCCTGTATATACTAGTGTATGTTAAATGCTATAATTATAATATAAAACATTTTACTACATGTAATTACATATCTTATTATATAATAATTTCATTTTCTCTAAAAACGTAAGTAGCTATAATCTTTTATAAATATCACTTTTGCTAGAAAATGGTGAACATCAACTTCAGTTAATCTAGGAGTGTTTGAGACTTTGTAGGTGAGTGCATTAGTATCCATGTTGCTTTCCTGAGCCAACAAACTCCTCGCTGAATAATGATGATTAACACAGTTTCCCCTGAACACAAGGACCCCCAGCTTTTCCCTGTCCTCCCTAAAGCCCAGAAGTGCCCCCAAATGCACGAATGTCCTGGAGCATTACTTCAAAATTGTATGTAATTATTGCATTGTAGTGTTTTTTACATGATTTCTATGTAATTTAAGGTACAGAGCTGTGAATAAAAGGCAAGAGAACTAAAATAAGAACATTTATTAATAAATAAAGAAATTTCATTGGAACACATGAAACCCAATTAAATCCAAGCAAGTGAGGGGGTTCACTAAGTTTTAAATGTGCAGGAAAATAGAATTACTCATATTTTCAGCAATTTTATGCTTCATGCTTCTACACAACTGTCACATTTGCATCCACTTCGTTTTGCGCATTTTCCACAAACTGTCTTCCTACAAACAGTGAACTTGTAAGTCGTTTAATTACACATTCAGAATTTATAAAAATTTGACATATATGACATTTCTGAGGTATTTCTTCTTCACTTCATTTCCACTCTCTTCACAATCGTCTGTGGTCCTACGAAGTGAGCGACTCTTCACGTATTTATTCACAGGGCAGTTCCTCCGCAAGTCGCCAAATAAAATATTTTTTGTTTTGTTTGATCTTCTACCCAGTTACAGCCATGAATACATACTCATTTTGTTCTGCTAGGTCAAGATAATTGTACAAGGAGTGTACGACCATTCTATTGAAGAGGCCCTGACAGAATACTGCCAGGATATTTTGTGTGATATGTCAACACCAAATTTTATTTTGTTGTAATAACTTACGGTTTCTGGAAGTTTTTTCTTATTTGTATTTCAGTAACATTATTTCGAAGCGAGCTAATTACTAGCACCTTATTTATTCTCGTTTCTCGATAGAGCGTCAAGGAAATGTTAGCAAATTTTAAAAATTTTGTCGGGAACAATGAGATCTTAGACGTCAGAGCCTGTGGTATTTCTATTCTTGCTCTATCGACTGTTCCTACGATAGCGGCTGACTTTTTTTTCAGTTTCTTGTTAAGTTTGAGAGAAGTGAAGTAAGTATCTGAAGTGATGTTTCTGCCTCTGAATAGAAATGATTCCATAACATTACATAATATGAAACCCATTCATCAGGGGACCGTGCATTATCCTTACTAAACCATTCAGACTATACCTGCTATCAACACCTACAGCTAACCAGTACTTTGTTCCATAGTTTTAATTCTTCGAAACCATATATTGTGCGATCAGGGACGTATTTTTACTCTAGAAGAGATGCTAGTGTATACTTACGTAAGATTCAGGCTTGTGACACATGGTGCAGTTTTGTGTGGATTTGATCCAAGCACTTCTGCAGTTCTGACACGGGCGCGTACGATCCTAGTTGTTTTTGCGCCCTAAAACAAAAGAAAACAAAACAGACAAGCGGCAGAAAACATTGTAAATCCATCAGTCTATAAATGTGCAGAGCGTGTTGACTCCTAGTCGAATCTAAAGGGTATTATAGTATCGCAGAATCTATTTCAGCTCATGGTTTTCAGATGTAATGGTAAGCCTCAGGAATATGACCATCTGCTGTGGAGGCCTGTACTTTTCGAACCACCTGCACAACGAGCACAAAAAATTGCAATAAATGCTTCCACTTCTTCCGTAGTCATTGATCATCTGTCATTTCCAAGTACTCTTTTGAACCTTCAGAAAAAGTTCGTCACCATCTGAATCATCCTCCAGAACCCTTTGTAATTGTGAAAGTAACTCACTTTCACATAAATAATGTGTGCGATGCATTTCAACGTTTACCTCACTATACCTTTGTAACACTGATTATTGCAATGGAATTAAAAATAAAAGTATGTCGTGTAGTGATCTCTGTTGTAATTTTGTACAATTAAAAGCAAAAGTGTGTCATATAGTGGCCATTGTTGTAATTTGTACCACAGTAATATAACTAAAAGTTGATTATTGCATCATAGAGTAAAGGAGATTCAATAAGGGGTGCACGAAATTAACTGATTTTTGCAAGGAAGTGAAAAAGGGAAACTGAATTGAGCCCATTGTTATCCCTTCATACCACAATTTCATGTATTTAAGTTAATTATTATATCACAAAGCAAAATAGCTGAAGCTATAAAGCGCATGAAATAAACGTTAGGCACACCAATTAACAAAATTACAGTGTTACCTTAAAGGGCACAGTTTGACCAGTCTGGGTGCTAAAGGTGAAACCTGAAAAAAAATCATAATAAGTTGGGCGAAATGCGCTGTTTTTCAATACAATCACAGTACAATCCAAATGAATAAGATTCGTAACAGAGAGTGTTGCTCCAATCACTCTGCTAAACAAAAAACCAAAAAAATCCGTTTTACCGCTCTGGGCGTTATAGTCCTAAACAACCGTCGTGTTGTGACTTTAGCCATGTTCCATATATAACAAAGCTCAGAAGTACGTTCCATGTAGTGAATAAACACCCATTAAGCATCAGTTTAGTTCATTAAACTTTGCCCCAATCGTCATAACAGCACACCTTCCCTCTTCCTGTAATGATGGACCTCATATAGCTTGAGAGGACGTTACTAAAAGTTCAATCACTGATCGGTTGATCTGACTTTCAGGTTTCTGACAGGACCTAGAGCGAAAGTCAGTTAATATCTCTGGGTCTTCAAACGACTTGGTATTCAGGGAAAACAAGAGAAAGGTGAGCACTGCTCTGCTCAACAGGGATCTTGTGACTACGAAGAGTTCCAATTATATGCCGCAGGACGTTCCACCGAAGAGCTAGGTACCTGCGAGTATAGGGAAACCTTTTGGCGTGTTTTATTGTGATTCTTCCTCCCTTTTATTGAGGATAGAGATCGTTGGTATCCTGTCAACCTGCATATTAATCCAAATTCTGAAACTGTTCATTTCTCTTATTGCTTATTTGATATAGACATTGAACAGCAGGGAAGAAAGACTGCACCTCTGCCTTAATTTCTTTTTAATGAAAGATTTTCGATTTTCGTCTCCCGTTCTTATTGATTCTTCTTGGTTCTCAGACATACTGTATAGGCCTACTACCTGTCTATCCCTATAGCTTACATCAGTTCTTTTCTGAATTTGGAACATTTCGCCACATTTTACATGGCCGAACGCTTTTGTGGGTATGTGTCCAGATTTTTCCTCAGTCTTGCTTCCGTTAACAAAGCTAGCGTCAGATCTGTCTCTGGTGCCTTTGCCTTTACGAAGTCAAACTGGTCTTTATCTGACAGATCCATAACTTTTCATTCTTCTGTTTCTTATTGTCAGCAACTTAGATACATAAGATGTTCGATAGTTCTCTCGATTATCTGCATTTGCTCTCTTCGGGATTGTGGGGATGGTATTTCTCCGAAAGTCATCAGACAAGTATATCTCCAGTTTCATAGTTGATGCATATCGACTTCAACAGTCCTTTGGTTGCCTCTTCCCCCATGATTTTGGAAGTTGTCTCTCCCTTCTGCCTTATTGGTTTGCAAGTGTTGTAAACGCTGTCAAACTCTGACTCTAATACTGGATCCTTTATCGTGTAGCACTTCGCTGCTTGCCGCAATTTTTGCACTCAGTCTCTCTCCCGGCTTCTAATTACCCAAAACCTCTGTAATAAATTCACGCTCAAGGGTGGTCATTCCTGTGATTTCTTTGTGTACGAATTTATCCAGGCGCATTTTAATATCTTTTTGTGACTTCCAGTAAGGGGATAATGTCAACTGCAGACTCATTTATCATTTTCTGAAATGCAGCTATTTTTAAATCGTATGTGATTTTGTTGATGTTCAGAGTAAGAAATTATATGCTTGCGACATTATTTAATATATTCTTTTACTTGTTGTCTGATTATTTGAAGTCATTGGACCAAACCATTTTCGTTCCTTGTCACGCAAAAACAAAGTATCACGTGAGAACATATCATGGAATCTTTGGCGCCTATCTACAGGAGGTGACTGGGAAAATTTCTGGGCTCTAAGTACGCCTTTTATTGGACCCTAACGTATTTTCAGTCTGTAATCAACGATCTTCTGGAGCAATCAGTTCGACTTTTCTTCCTTCTTGGCATGCGTCACTTGATGCTGCCTTTGGTCCACGTATGTGGCACGACGCCATTGATCTAGGATAGCTTCTGGTACTTCATGCTGTGCGTTCTTCTGAATTTCAGAAGAACGCAAAGTCCCCAAGACTGGATAAGTTTCACGGAAGCTCGAAATTTAAAGCGGACGCCAATGCGAGATGGTTTTAATAGTTTCCACAATGAAACTTTGTCTCACAATACGGTAGAAAACCCAAAGAGATTTTGGTCGTATGTAAAGTACACCAGTGGCAAAAAAACAGTCAATGCCGTCATTGCGCGATAGCGATGGAAATGTTACCAATGATGGTTCCACTAAACCGGAGTTACTAAATACAGCTTTCCGTAATTCCTTCATGAGACAAGACGAAGCAAATATTCCAGATTTGGAAACCAGAACAGGTATTACCATGAGTGACATAAAAGTAGATATCTTAGGTGTTGCGAAACAACTCACATCACACAGAAAGGCAAGTCTTCCAGTCCAGATGGTAGACCAATCAGGGTAATTTCAGAGTACACAGACACAATAGCGCCTATCTTAGCAAAAATGTACAACCGCACACTTGACGAATGATCTGTCCCTAAAGGCTGGAAATTAGCACAGGTCACACCGATATTCAAGAAAGGAAATAGGAGTAACCATCTCAATTACAGACCAATATCACTGACCTCAATTTGCAGTAGGATTTTGGAGAATATACTGCACTCTAACATCATGAATCACCTTGAAGAAAATGACTTATTGATACATAACCAACACGTATTCAGAAAATATCGTTCCTGTGCAAGGCAGCTAGCTGTTTATTCCAATTAAGTAATGAGTGCTGTCGACAAAGGGATCTCAGATCGAGTCCATATTCCTAGATTTTCAGAAGGCTTTTGATACCACTCCTATTAATCAAATTGCGTGGATATGGAGTATCGTCGCAGTTGTGTGAGTGGATTCGTTATTTCCTCTCAGAGAGGTCACAGTTCGTAGTGATAGACGGTAAATCATCGAGTAGAAGAGACAGAAGTGATATCTGGCGTCCGCAAGGTAGTGTCATAGCCCCTCTGCTGTTCCTGATTTACATAAATGATCTAGGTGATAATCTGAGCAGTCCCCTTAGATTGTTTGCAGGTGACGCTGTAATGTACCGTCTAGTAAAATCATAAGACGATCAATTCTAATCACAAAATGACCTAGAGAGAATTTCTGTATGGTTCAAAAACTGACAATTGGCACTTAACCAAAGTGCGAGGTCATCCACATGGATACTAAAAGAAATCCGATAAATTTTGGGTATACGACAAATCGCACAAATCTAAGGGCTGTCAATTCAACTAAATACCTAGGAACTACAATTACGAGCAACTTAAATTGGAAATACCACATAGATAATATTGTGGGGAAGGCGAAACAAAGACTGCGCTTTGTTGGCAGAACGCTTAGAAGATGCGGCAAACCCATTAAAGATACAGCCTACATTACACTTGTCCGTCCTCTGCTGGAATATTGAGGCCCGGTGTGGGATCATTACCCGGTAGGATTGACGGAGACAATCAAAATATTGCAAAGAAGGGCAGCGCGTTTCGTGTTATCGCGCAATAGGAGTGAGAGTGTCACTGATATCATACGAGAGTTGGGGTGACAGTCACTGGAAAAAGGCGGTCTTCTTTGCGGCGAGATCTATTTACGAAATTTCAGCCACCAACTTTCTCTTCCGAATGCGAAAATATTTTGCTGACAGCCACCTACGAAGGGAGAAATGATCATCATAATAAAATAAGAGAAATAACAGCTCGAACGAAAAGATTTAGGTGTTCCTTTTCCTCCGCCAGTCGAGAGTGGAAAGGTGAACCCTCTGCCAAGCACTTAAGTGTCATGTTACTTATAATCCGTCGTGATTGCAATTTTTTTTTATTCACATGACCGGTTCCCAATAATTCAGAACCATCTTCAGATCGGATATTTCAGTTACTGGAGTAACCCGTCCAAATCCAAACTTTCACATGCACCATCTGAAGATGGTTCTGAATGAACCGAAACCGGTCATATGAATAAAATAATTTTCAATCAAGGCGGATTACAAGTAACATCATAAAATCACTGATTACTGTTATCCCATCAGACATTATGTCTGTTTTTGCAAACTTAAGTGTGAATTGCAGAGTAAATATGCAGATGTAGATGTAGATGCATATTCTGGGGTGCTACGGTTTTTTTTTATCTGGAAGTAACATTTTGCTGGTATTAACAGACCTTGTAGATGTAGTTAATCCAGTTACTTTAACTAAAAAGCGAATTGAAATTTCCGCACTTTGCAGCTAAATTAATTTTCATTGGATCCTTTGATATCTTTTGTTATCTCGAGGTATCGGGTTAGCATACTGAATGTCATAGCGCTGTTGTCTCAGACTGCTTGAACTAAATAGAAATCTAAATCTGCGTGCGGCTTGGGCCCTCCGTCTGGTTGACCGGAAGGTTTTCTGCAAGTCTTTCCCGATGATGTCACTTCGGCGACTTGCGCGCCGAATTGCTTTAACTGAAGATCAGAGACCTACTTTAGCATAAGTACTCTGCAATGTGAGTAACACTTTTTTATGCTTTCTTCTTAATTTATATCGAGGTAGGATACTGAAATATTTGTAGTCCTACATACACGCCTATGGTAGACCCACTTTGGCAAATTGCTGTAACAGACACCTACTTAACTTTCAGAACTGTGCACTGTGATTAATTAGTTGCATCCGACAGTCGAAATAATGTAAATGACACTCTTTTTGTTGCTTTAGTCTTCTATTGTCTCAAAGTAATATATAGAAAGTACTTGTGGTCCTACTACTCATCCTCTTAGTCATCTCAGTTTGTCGCATTACTTTAACTGCAAACTGCACGTGCTTAACCTTTTGAAATCTGTACTGTGATTAGAGAGCTGCCTCTCCCAGTGTAAATAATGTAACGGATGATCAAAAAGTCACTATAAATTTGAAAACTGAATAAATCACGGAATAATGTAGATAGAGTGGTACAAATTGACACAAATCCTTGGAATGACGTGGGGTTTTACTAGAACCAAAAAAATTCAAAAGTTCAAAGAATGTCTGACAGATGGCGCTTCATCTGATCAGAATAGCAATAATTAGCATAACAAAGTAAGACAAAACAAAGATTATGTTCTTTACAGGAAATGCTTAATATGTCCACCACCATTCTTCAACAATAGCTTTAGTCAAGGAATAATGTTGTGAACAGCACTGTAAAGCATGTCCGGAGTTATGGTGAGGCATTGGCGTCGGATGTTGTCTTTCAGCATCCCTAGAGATGTCGGTCGATCACGATACACTTGCGACTTCAGGTAATACCAAATACAATAATCGCACGGACTGAGGTCTGGGGACCCGGGAGGCCAAGCATGACGAAAGTGACTGCTGAGCACACGATCATTACCAAACGCCACGCTCAAGAGATCTTTCACGCGTCTAGCAATATGAGGTGGAGCGCCATCCTGCATCAGCATCGTACATTCCAGCAGGTGTTTATCAGCCAACGTGGGGATGATGCGATTCTGTAACGTATCGGCGTACCTCTCACCCGTCACGGTAGCAGTTACAAAACCAGAATCACGCATTTCCTCGAAGGAAAAAGGCCTGATAACAGTAATAATAATAATGAGCGTATGGCATTGGTGACCGGGAGACCCCACAAGTTCTTTAACGCCACTACGGCGACTTGCGAGTGAATGACGATGAAATGATGATGAAAGACACGCAACACCCAGTCATTTCGAGAAGAGAAAATCCCTGACCCCCCCGGGATCCGAACCCGGGAGACCGTGCGCGCGAAGTGATAACGCTTGCGCAAGACCACGAGCCGCGAACCTCGATAATGGTAGATGTAGTAAATCCAACCCATACCGTGAGTTTCTCATCGTGCAGTGTAGTTTCCATGACAGTTCTAGGATTTTCGGTGGCCCAAATTCTGAAGTTGTGGGCGCTGACAGACCCTCGGAGCGTGAAATGAGCTTCGTCGGTCCACAACACGTTACTCAACCAATCGTCATCTTCCGCCATCTTTTGAAATGCCCACACCGCAAATGCCCTCCAATTCACTAAATAGCCAGGTAACAGTTCATGATGCCGATGGATTTTCTACGGACAGCATCGGATGGTACGCCTAAGTGCCAACTAAACAGTAGTGTATGGAATGCCGGTGCGAAGTGCGACTCCACGAGTGCTGACTTCTGCGTGCACAGACGAATCCGCTACAGTCTCAGTTTCTTCCTGGACTGTCCCAGCAGCATTACGCCTCGTGCTCCATCGCCCACTACGGGGTCTATCGTCTAAACAACCCGTGGCTTCGAACTTCGAAATCATTCTCGCCACAGCTGCAGCTATCAATGCACCTTTACCCGATTGAATCCCCTTCCTATGGCGATAGGATCGTAACGCTGAACTAGCACATTCCCCATTCTGATAATACAGCTACCCAGTTCCTTTTCAGGTAAAGTCAACATGCTGCAACTGCTGGCGCATCTGATTCTCTCAATCTCTCTCTCTTTTTTTTCTTTATTGTGATTTAATTCCCCTGTCCCATATGGGCAGGGGAGGGCTGTCAGCGGCACAATCCGACGCTCTTCAGCCGAATGACATGACAACTTAAAAGAAGAATAAAATGTTACATAAATAAGGCGAGAAAGGGAAACTTAAAACAGAATAATTGGAGAAAATGGAAGTAAAAAATAGACTAACATGGAGACGTTCATGGAGGACAGTTAAAAGTCACCAGAAAGTTAAAAAATGCAGTTGGATAGTCTTCAAAACTCAGAGACGACACTGAATGGACATGCACACGTTAAAAGTCGGCCATACTAGTAAAAACACTCCGGAACAACACACTTAAAACCTACTTGGAGCACACACGAGGAAGAATAAAACTGCCTGGCGGGACCTGCCGAGGGAAAGGGCAGAGAGGATGGAAAAGGACGGGAGAGCACGGGGCAGCAGGGGAAGCGGCGGGATGAAGAGACGAGGGGCATCAGTGGGTTCACGAAGAGGCAGGAGACACGTGGGGCTGGTGATTCTCTCTCTCATTACAGCTCCTTTTATACACGATTGTCATGAGCAGTCACTGAAGTTTTGCTGTCCAACGCCATCTGTCGCACATTTTGTTAACTTTGTTCTCTTTTTGGTTCTAATAAATCCCAATGTCATTCCAAGCATGTGTGTCACTTTTTACCTCTCTATCTTCATTGTTCCGCGGCTTATTAAGTTTTCAAAGTTATACTGACTTTACTGACTTTTTGATCACCCGGTAGGTAACACTTTTCCTTTGATCCTTTTCGAAGTAGCATTCAGAAAGTATTTGTGGTCCTAAAACACATCCTTATGGTACGCCCACTTTTACCTGCACTTACATTACCTTCCGCAATCTGCACTGTGATTAATGAGTTGGTCCCTGACAGTCGAAATGGCTACGCCGTAGCCGGGAGAGCAGCTGGGCGCCCCCTCGTGGCAGCCGAACGAGCTGGCCTGACCCTTCGATTGCAGGGAGTGACCGTCGGCTGCAGTCCACCTGGAAGCTGATTAAATGTGTCGGCCGCGTGACGGAGTTAATCAGAAGGGGACAGATGTCGATGGCGGCCCGAGGTCGATGGCAGCGCCGCCGCGCGTGCCGTGCTCCGCTCGCCCGCCGCTGTTCCGTATTGATCTGGAGCGCAGCGTCACTTGCCTTGACGTCACGGGCACGCGTTCGCCGGCCGGCCGCAGCTGCGCGCCGCCGGCAGATGTCAGCCGAAGCAGACTGCCCCACGCTACACCCACATCACTCTCACTCACTTCTTCCGCTCTCCTCACCTGCTGTGGCAGCACTCCGCTGTGCGGTGACACACGTCAGCACCTATTGCGTCGCGAAAAGTGCTGGCCGGCACTTTCCCCCACAGCAGCAGAAAACCAGAAAACGTAAACATCCGTTAGAAGTTCGGCAATGTGCGACGAAAGAGTGCCATTCCCAGTTTTTCTTGTACTACCGAAACGTCACTGTTGCTGTTGCCCTGGTCCAGTCCGAAGACTGGTCTGATGCATATGTCCATACTACATTGTCCTGTGCAGGCATCTTCATTTCCAAATAATTGCTGCAACCTACATCCATGTCAGCCTGTTTACTATATTTATCTTATGGACTCCCTTTACAGTTTTTATCCCGCACACTTGGCTCCAAACTTATGATTTCTTGTTGTCTCAAAGTGTGTCCTATTAGTCGATCACCTCTTTTACTCAAATTGTACCATAAATTTCATTTGTCCTACATTCTATTCAGTACTTCTTCATTACTTATATTTACTTACGTGATGTAGCAATCTAATCTTCAGCTTTCTCCTGTAGTGTCACATTTCAAAAGATTCTACTCTCCTCGTGTCTGAAATGTTTATCTTACACGTTTCACTTCCATAGAGGACTGCACTTCAAATACATTCAGAATCAGTTCCTAAAAATTAAATCTGTATTCAATGTTAGCATATTTCTCTTCATCAAAAACACTTTTCTTGGCATTGCGAGTTGTTTACTATACTCATCTTATGGACTCCCTTTACAGTTTTATCCCGCACACTTCCCTCCAATACCAAACTTATGATCCCTTGTTGTGTCCGATGGTGTCCTATTAATCGATCACCTCTTTTAGTCAAACTGTAGCATAAGCTTCATTTGTCCGCAATTCTATTCAGTACCTCTTCATTACTTACATGATGTACCCATCTAATCTTCAGCATTCTTCTGAAGTGTCACATTTCAAAAGGATCTATTTTCCTCGTTTCTGAAACGTTTATCTTCCACGTTTCACTTCCATACAGGGCTGCACTTCAAATACACTCAGAATACAGCTCCAAACAATTAAATCTATATTCGATGATAGCATATTTCTCTTCATCAAAAGCCGGCCACTGTGCCAAGGTGGTTCTAGGCGCTTCAGTCTGGAACCAAGTGACCGCTACGGTCGCAGGTTCGAATTCTGCCTCGAGCATGGATGTGTGTGTTGTCCTTAGGTTTAAGTAGTTCTAAGTTATAGGGATTTATGATCACAGGTGTTAAGTCCCATAGTGCTAAGAGCCACTTGAACCATTTGAATCTTCATCAAAAACACTTTTCTTGCCATTGCGCTTTGAAATTTTACATCCCCTCTACGCTCTCCAGTATCTGTTATTTTTCTGTGTGTGTGTGTGTGTGTGTGTGTGTGTGTGTGTGCGTGTGTGTGTGTATGTTTGTGTTTCTGTGTGAAATCTAATGGGGCTTTATTACTAAAGTCATCAGCCCCTAAGCTTACACAATACTTAACCTAAATTATCCTAAGGACGAACACACACACATGCCCGAGGGAGGACTCATCCTCAGCCGGGATCAGCCCCACAGTCCATGACTGGGGCGCCCAAGACCACTCGGCTAATCCCGAGCGGCATTTTGCTGTGCAGAGAACAAAACTCGTATGCTAATTGTAGTGCATCATGTCCTAATCTAGTGTTCTCGGCATACCCTGATTTTTTCGATAGCAGACGATTAGCTTTGCTTTGCTTTTACTCGTGTTTGCCTTACAGTCACACTTCAAGACACTGTCCACTCCGTTCAAGTGGACTTCCAAGCCCTTTGCTGCCTCTGACAGAATTACAGTGTCATCAGAAAATCTCAAGGTTTTTATTTCGTCTCCCTGAACTTTAATTCTTTCTCCAAATTCTTCTTTGGTTTCCTTTACTGCTTACTCAGTGTAGCAGGCCTTGATGACCGAGCGGTTCTAGGCGCTACAGTCTGGAACCGCTGGACCGCTACGGTCGCAGGGTGCAAATCCTCCCTCGGGCATGGGTGTGTGTGATGTCCGTAGATTAGTTAGGTTTAAGTAGTTCTACGTTCTAGGAGACTGATGACCTCAGAAGTTAAGTCCTATAGTGCTCAGAGCTATTTGAACCATTGTTGTTTAGTGTACAGACTAAAAACATTGGGATTGGTACAACTCTGTCACTCCACTCTCAACCAGAGATTCTATTTCGGCGTGTCGACATTTACAAATGCCTTCTGGTTCCTGCACAAGTTTTGCATTATGCCCCACTTCATAGTTTCAAAGAGTGCAGTCCACTTAACGTTATCAAAAACCTTCTCTTAGTCTACAGCTGCTATAAGCCTACATTTGCCTTTCCTTAACCTATCTTCTACGTTAATTAATAGGGACAGTATAGCCTCGCGAACTCCTACATTTCTTTGGGATCGAAACTGATGTTTCTCAATGTCAACTTCTACCGGTTTTTCCATTCTTCTGTAACGAATTAGTGTTAGTATTTTGCAATCGTGACTTATTAAACTGATAGTTAGATGATATTCACACCTGTCAGCACCCACCTTTCCATTTAGAATGATTGTACCCCTCTTGACGTCCAACGGTATTTTGCCTTTTTCATACAACTTGTACACCAGGCGGAACGGTTTCGTAATAGTTGACCCTCCCAAAGAAATCAGTAGTTATAACGGTATATCGTCCATTCCGAGTACCTGGTTTCCATTTAGTTACCTCAGTGACTTGTCAAATAGTTCTTGCAGTATCATATCTCTTACCACCTCTTCATCTACGTCCTCCTCCATTTCAATCAAATTGCCTTCTAATTCATTTCCCTTGTACAACCCCAGTAACGAAGCTGTAATAAAACTCTTTTTCGCTGCTGCTTGGCAGCTGGTAGACTTTAGACCTAAACATTGGATATATCCCGTGTCTAATATTGTGATGTATGTAAAACACATGTCGTTAATTCTTTGCAAGGAAGTGCTCATGCTGTACTGTACGACTGGATCCATAGCACTGTTATATGTACATAGCTGACGATAAAAATTGCAACACCACGAAGGCAGCGAACAGGAAACGTTAGGGGGCAGCGGAATGGTTCAAAATCATGAAATGTTTCATTTTAAGTGTTTTGCATTTTAAAAATCTACACTCTTTTCTCGTTCAACTGATATATAATTTATTCAGTTCAGAAGACTACAACTATTTTTGAAATATCTTCTTCATGGGCATGACCCACTCTGGCACTGTCAAATATTGTACTCACGAATCTACATGTTAGTCATGTACATTGTAGTGGTATGAAAGAAAATAAGTGTTACAAATAAGTGGTGTGGCTAATCTGTCATAGTTAAATATATATCGATCATTCGATTGTCGTGTGCTTTATGTTTATTTACTCTGTTGTAATCCTGAAAACATTAGGAGTTAATTCTGCCCATTGAAGTCTCTGTTTTACTTAAGGATAATGATGGGTAAACGTAAAGTGACTAGAAATCCTCTGAAAGCTTTCTAGAAAAGAAGGAATGTTGGAAAGTCCAAGGTAGGTGATATTACCGTAAACAATAAAGACGATAACCAAGTGCGTGAACCTAACTTTGCTGATACACCTACCCATAACGCTGAACGTGAGAAAAAAAGTACTTCACAGAGGAAGCTTGCTTCAGTTAATGAGATGTATGAATGTTTTACGGGTGAATCGGGAGTGAAAGAAATATTTCATATGACAGTTCGCAACGGAATTTTTGCAAACTGTTTAAGACGTATTCAGTGGAGTGAAATCAGTCTGGAACACTCTATAAAAAATCACTTAGGACTTGCCAGTGAAATTGAACTGAAGTGTGGTGACTGTTCATACATGATCACCTTTTGGAATAGTGTTGTAGTATCTCCAAATGAAGAAAATGCTAGCAAATTCTCTGAACACAACTTTAGATTTGTTTACACCTTGGTACAGTTGGTAAGGGCGCTACTTCAGGTGAAGTTTTCTGTAGCATGATGAATCTTCCAAATCCCCCCAACCAACTATAACAGATTTATAGGGACTAAAGTAGTAGATGTCTGTATAGAGTCTATGAAGAAAGCTCTGGAAGAGGCAATAATAGAAAGCAGTGGTAACAGAGACTTGGCTGCAGAATTCGATGGTAGCTGGCATAAACGGGGACACACATCTCTTCATGGCGAAGTATCTGCCACCGGTATGTACACAGGGAAAGTTTTAGATGTAGCAGTAATACTTAAATTTTGAAGATGTCCACAAGAACTAAAGGTACATATTAAAATAATTGCACGGCTAACTATAGTGGCAGTAGTGGAGCAATGGAACTGGCTGGTGTTGCTAGTATATTTCAACGTCCTGTTGCGTGTGATAAAGTGCGATGTGTGAATTACCTAGGTATCGGCTATTTTTAAGGTTTCAAACATGTTCAAGAACTGAAGCCCAAGGGTGATGATTTTATAGTGCAGAAATGTAAGCTTATTGGGCACGTAGAGAAACGAATGGGATCAAGACTTCGGCGACTGTAAGCTTCGTACAACAAACAAAAACTCAGTGATGGTAGAGGGTTGGATGGGAAGGGAAGATTAACTGAGAGTGTAATTGACAAAATACAGAACTATTATGGAACGGCTATTAAATAAAACGCACACATTGTCGATGAAATGAAAAAGACTTATGGACTCCTTTTTTTCATACCTTTTCAACTGAAGAAAGTCCCCATTTTTACCTGTGTCCCAAAGGAGAAAACAGTTTTTGTCGGTTCAACAAGGGATTGCTTACTTGTGAAGTGCATACTCATAAACACAGTCCACCTGATGCTATTTTCAGAGACTTAGCAGCACCTGAACCGTTGAATAAGTGTGTTCATGGAAAAACTCAAAACCCCAAATGAAAGTGTAAATAGTGTTATATGGTCAAGAATCCCCAAGACTGTGTTTGTTGGAACAGAAACCACTGTGGTGTGTATGATGCTGTAGCTACTTTCACTGATGGCAACATTTTAAGGTGCAAAGTATTTCGAAATATGGGGATGAAGATAGGTTTCAACATGATAGAAGATGAAGATAATCCATCCTATTGGCCAGGAATGCAGTAAAAAGGTAATCTAAACTTCGTCGCTCGATTCCCAGAAGTTTTATTTTTTCATACAAATTAAATCTGTCCTCAGGATCTACCAAACCAAATTGTTTTGGATTTTCAGAAAATGTTGCACAGTCCTTTCTGCGTAACTTAACACAGTCTTTTTCCAAAAACCTGAAAGTGTGTACACGACTGCAGCTCCAATCATGTATCTCGAAGGCAATTGATGTTTATAATGATTATCGAAAGTTCTTTTTAGGCGATTGTTATGTCTTTAGAATCTTGAGCGACAAATAGGAGCGTGCAGTAAACTATGCAACGAAAAGGTACGGCCGAGCTACAACGACACATCACATTTGGAAATACTTTATATGGACATGGGTTTGGAATATCTTTATTCCCTTATTATAGCTCCTTGGATACTTTGTGTACTACATTAGCAATGGGAAACACACAAAAACACAACTTAGCACCCTACCACATTAAACTCTTTTTCCCATACAGTGTTGAAATTAATAACCATTAGTAAAAAGCTTTCAGTTAACTTGCCGCGTCAAATGCAGGTAAAATCCCAAGGTACCGAAAACAATCACTGGAAGCTTGGTATTTAATTGGAATTCAAGACAGTAAGTTAACTGAGATCTTTTTACCCAAGGACTCCATCTCGGAAGGCCTCATATCCACATTCCGTTATAGTGAACACATGCATCAGGCTCTCATTTAATATGGGATGAGTTGATCTGTCCCTGCAGTGTTTCGTCTGGCTTCGAAGCCTTCTGGATTACTAATACTCTGTCTCTTCTACTATGTTCGGCTCGGAAAGTTTCAAATGCACCTACAATTGAGAGCTCGGTCGATCTGGATCCAGAGACCGCTTAGGCCAGGCATTTTATCCACGTCTCCCTGTTTGTCATTAACGTCGCGGTCTTCAGTTCTAAAATGCAGTCCTTCACGCTAGTCATCTTTTGCAAGCATTTACATTCCTGTATAACTGCGTTCAACAAGCCAAGGTCAGGCTCTACAGTTATTACTAACCCCCTCCCCCCCACTTCTTACACTCTTACACACACACTCCTTCCATTACCATTACCAAACAGACATTTCCCTTACCAGCCGAAGCCCTTCACTTAGTTAAGTTGTGAAAAAAACTTGTTTTTATCTTTTTCATCTAACCTTCAGTATCCCCCTACAGTACCACATTTCAGAAGCTTCCATCTTCTTGTCCTATGGACTGCCTGTCGCGCACTTTTCACTTCGATGCAGCGCCACACTGCTGGCCCATAACTCCAGAAAAGACCTTGAATGTACTTAAATTTATAGAATGAAATTTTCACTCTACAACGGAGTATGCGCTGATATGAAACTTAGTGGCAGATTAAAATTGTGTGCCGGACCGAGACTCGAACTCGAGACCTTTGCCTTTCGCGGGAAAGTGCTCTACCGACTGTGCTACCCAAGCACGACTCACGGCCCCTCCTCTGGCAGAAGTAAAGGTGTGAGGACGGGGCGTGAGTCGTGCTTGGGTAGCACAGTCGGTAGAGCACTTTCCCGCGAAAGGCAAAGGTCCCGAGTTCGCGTCTCGGCCCGGCACACAGTTTTAATCTGCCAGGAAGTTTCATATCAGCGCACACTCCGCTGTAGAGTGAAAATTTCGTTCTAGAAACATCGCCCAGGCTGTGGCTTAGCCATGTCTCCTCAATATCCTTTCTTTCAGGAGTGCTAGTTCTGCAAGGTTCGCAGGAGAGCTTCTGTAAAGTTTGGAAGAAAGGAGACGAGGTACTGCCAGAAGTAAAGCTGTGAGGACGGGGCCTGAGTCGTGCTTGGGTAGCTCATTCGGTAGAGCGAAAGGCAAAGGTCCTGAGTTCGAGTCTCGGTCGGGAGTGCAGTTTTAATCTGCCAGGAAGTTACATAAATTTATATTAGACGTTAACAAATTTCCGTTCTTCGGAAATGCTTTTCTTGTTATTGTGATTACACATTCGACATGAGAGTTTGCCCATCATCATGCACAATGCTCCCCAAATAACAGAACTCATACACTACTTGTTGTATCTCATTTCCTAAACTCATACTCTCAGCATGCAAACTTGTCTGGTTTTCTTTGCATCTCTTTTAATAGTCACAACGGTATGCTGGTTTTTGCACAAGTTTCTGTATTTTGTCTCCGCTATCTAAAAGTTCCAGTGAGTGCAGTGTAGTCCGTATTGTCAAAACTCTCCAAATCTTTCCCTGAATCTAAAAATGGTATAAAGGTAGGTTTGTCTATAGTCAGCCTATCTTCTAAGATAATTCGTAGGGTCAGTATTGCATAACGTGTTTTTACATTTCTGCGGGACCCAAATTGATCTTCCACACGATCGTCCTCTAACAGTTTCTTCATTCTTCTGTGCATAAATCGTGTCAAAAGTAGCAACTATCATTCGTTCAACCGACCCATCTGTAAAATCCACACCTGTCTGGAGCTATCATAATGGAACTGGAATTATTAGTCAACCTGAAATCTGCACACCTTGCATTTATTTTTCCATGGCTGGCTCTCCCAAGGATTTCAATCATACTGAGAAAATTTCGTCTACAAATTTTAACTTTGGTTCTTCATCGCTTTGTCAGTTTTTTCTATCAGTGTCCTATCTTCAGCTACTTCTTCCCTTCCTGCAGTACTGCTATCAGTTTTGTTTCCTTTATGTACTAAAAGAAAGGCACCGTCCGAACAGGCCTTGAAGGCCCAACGGTACCGACCAGCCGCCGCGTCATCCCCAGTCCTCAGGTGTCGCCGGACGCGGATACAGATGGGCCGCTCTCCCAGCCGTTGTGAGTTTTTGTGCCGCTACTTCTCAATTAAAGCACCTCCTCAATTAGCCTTACAAGGGCTGAGAGTACTCTGCTTGCCAACAACACTCGGCAGAACCGCGCAGTGACTCACACAAATGCTAGCCAAGCCTGTGATCTTTGTACTGGCTTGACATCTGAGCTCTAGATATTCATACGGTTGCTTCTGCATTCTCCAAAGGTACCTTCAATTTTCCTATAGGCAGCCTCTGTTTTCCGTCTAGATGTGTTCGTCTCTATAACCGGTACAAAGGAAAGAAGGGAACTGAGGAAGATGGGAGTGTGCAGAGGATATATATAAAAGGGGCTGATGACCTTGCAGCACTGGTATCAGCGGTTCCCGTCAGATCACCAAAGTTAAGCACTGACAGGCTTGGCTACCATGTGGATGGGTAGCTCTACGGGTCAGCGGAGTGCTGTTGGCAAGCAGAGTGCTCTCATCCCTTGTAAGGCCAATTGAGGAGGTACTTGAATTGAGAAGTAGCGGCACAAAAACTCTTAGCGACTAGCCATTTTGTACTTTCCGTCACTCTTAGCTTTATATGTTTGTCTTTCCTTTCGTCTGCTGCATTTTTATATTTCAGTATCTTCTGAGTTATCCGAAGATTACCACTGTGCCTTACATTTGTACCTATGTGATCCTCTGCTACCTTCCCTATTTCATCTCTCGGAGCTAGGCCACTCGTTTATTGTTGTATTCCTTTCACCGTTTTCGTCCTTCGTTGCCTAATGCACGTGGAATGCTGGTACGTTCTGCCCCTATGTATTTTTCATGGGCGGAAGAAGCGATCTACCACTTGAGAGATACAGAGGCTATAGACTGTGCCGAGACTTACCCCAGTTCACTGCTAGTAGCGCCACGTCACCACAACGCATCTATTTGTAGCATACTAGTATTGTACCATAATGTAAGAGTAGAATTAAGAGTTGAAGTTGCCTTTCTTAATTTCGTCAGCAAGTGCTTTTGTATGTTAATGTTTAAACTGTCAAATCTCAGACTTATCAGATGAATATCTTTCCCTAAATACATGATTTAAAGAAAAAAATAAGTGCGCTAAATAATACAGCTAGGAAGCCAAAAATTGGTCAGAATTTGCGAATGTACGTCAAAATTAACTGTTACAAGCTTCATCTTCAGTAGAGCAACATTTTAGTCAGAATCCATGTTAAGACAAATGTGAGGCGCTTAAATAGTAAACACAAAAGTAGTAACCGCGTGACCTCACTGAGCTACCTCTAATAATCTTCGAGTAGTTTACTGAAAACTAAATTTGGAACAAAAACGTCCTGATTTGTAGTAGATTAAGTATCTGTTATATTTATGCTAGAAGATTCTGATTATAGCACGTGATGAAACCTATTGAATAACAGAGCTACAACAAGTTTCAAGGCCTGGATGTTAATAATAACAAATTAAATGCCTCTTAAAGTTGCAGTTCAGAGGCCATGTTCTACTGTCAGTTCAGTTCTAAAAATTCTAGATGGCAAAGCCTAAATTCAGGCGATCTAAAACTTTTTCTCTAACTTTAACCAACTTAACTACATTCATACAAAAATTATGAAATTCTAAGTTTATTGATTACATTGTTATAAAATATTGTGTGTCCGACAAAGCGGCCGTTTAAAGGCTACTACCGAGGGCATAGAGCGGATGACAGAAGGTATTTCCTTGGCCGTCCGCTGCGCCCGTAGATATACTGCCCGGGACGCAATACTTCACTTCACTTTGCACGCAGTAAGATCTTCGTCAGTCAAACGCTGGAGTACGAGCTGCCTCGGATGACGCCACAGACAGCCTGTTTATGAACGCATATTTTCAGTAATACTAGAAAGTGAACTCGCGAAGATTGTACACCGTCCTGGATCGATTAGATTTTTGAAAAGACCTCACTTCACACCCAGTTACCGCATGCTCCACGTCAGTCGAATGCCAGAGTACTCGATGCCTCGGATTTCGCCCCAGACAGACTGCAACTAAACTAATGTTTTCGGTGCAAATAGGAAGTGAACTCACAAGGACTGTACACCGTCCTGGATCGCTTATTTTCACGGAAGTAACTCTTAGTTTGCCGCCCACAGTGTTAACAAATCCGTGGAGCAAGTGGGAATAGTTATTTTGCAGTTTTGTGTTCAGAATTTATTCTGATTGCCAGAAGTCAGGGCGAAAGACCACATACTGGCAGCTTACTGTAGAGATCAGCTCTGAACTGCTCATAGCGTTGAACTGCTCATAGCGGTGTTTAGCTCAGAGAGATTTATTGTTGGTATTAACATCATAAATACTACGATGTTGTGTGTATGAAAATTTATCAAATATATCTATCAATTAGAAAGCAAAATCTTCATTCATAATCATACCTCCTGACTCCGTTGCGTAAATAGAGAATAAAACCATGTTTTTCAGTGGGTTAGACAAGAATGTGGTCTTGCAGAGTCGGAAATATAGTCAGCACATTCTCCATCGCTTGCTGGCTGACCACAAAAGTGGTTTCTTGGCTCTCGTAAAAGACGGTGAACAATATTCCAATATTTTCTAATACTTACATATGATGCACTATTATTATTAACCCGGCGCCCCACAGTACTGTGACGACTTGTAAATATTAAGTTCTGTCTTGGAAATACAGGACTTCTGGACCCCTGTTTACATTACCTTTTTCCTTATTTATGAGATAAAAGAAATTATTCAGATAGTGAAGGGAGCGGAAAATTTAACTCATGGCGGACTGGAATTCGATAGCAGGGAAAGGAAGAGAAGGAAAATTAGTAGGTGAATATGGAATGGGGGTAAGGAATGAAAGAGGAAGCCGCCTGGTAGAATTTTGCACACATCATAACTTAATCATAGCTAACACTTGGTTCAAGAAACATGAAAGAATTTTGTATACATGGAAGAGGCCTGGAGATACTGGAAGGTTTCAGATAGATTAAATAACGGTAACACAGAGAGTTACGAACCAGATTTTAAATTTAACACATTTCCAGGGGCAGATGTGGACACACAATTTATTGGTTATTAACTGTAGACTAAAACTGGAGAAACTGTATAAAGTTAGGAATTTAAGGAGATGGAACCTGGATAAACTGAAAGAACCAGAGACTGCAAAGAGTTTCAGAGAGAGGATTACGGAACGATTGTCAAAAACGGGGGAAAGGATCACAGTAGAAGAAGAATGGGTAGCTTTGAGAGGTGAAATAGTGAAGGCAGCAGAGGATCAAGTAGGTAAAAAGACGAGAGCTAGTAGAAATCGTTGGATAACAGAAAAGATATTAATTTAATTGATGAAAGGAGAAAATATAAAAATGGAGCAAATGAAGTAGGCAAAAAGGAATACAAACGTCTGAAAAATGAGATCGACAAGAAGTTCAAAATGGCTAAGCAGGGATGGCTAGAGGACAAATATAAGAATGTATAGGCGTATATCACTACGGTAAGATAGATACCGCCTACAGGAAAATTAAAAAGACCTTTGGGGAAAAGAGAACCACTTGTACGAATATCAAGCGCTCGGATGGAAAACCAGTTCTAAGCATAGACGGAAAAGCAGAAAGGTGGAAGACGTATACACAGGGTCAATACAGGGGCGATGTACTACAGGACAATATTATGGGAATGGAAGATGACGTAGATGAATATGAAAGTGGAGATACGATACTATGTGACGAGTTTGACAGAGCACTGAAACACCTGAGTCGAAACATGGCCCCGGATTTGACAACATTCCATTAGAACTAGTGATAGCCTTGGAAGAGCCAGCCCTGACAGAATTCTTCCATCTGGTGAGCAAAATGTATGCGACAGGCGACATACCCTCAGACTTCAAGAAGAATATAATAATTCCAATCCCAAAGAAAGAAGGTGTTGACATGTGTGAAAATTATCGAACTATCAGTTTAATAAGTCACGGCTGCAAAATATTACACGAATTCTTTACAGACAAATGAAAAAACTGGTAGACGCCGACCTCGGGGAAGATCATTTTGGATTCCGTAGGAATGTTGGAACACGGGAGGCAACACTGACCTTACGACTTATCGTAGAAAATAGATTAAGAAAAGGCAAACCTACGTTTCTGGCATTTATAGGCTTAGAGAAAGCTTTTGACAATGTTGACTGGAATACTCTCTTTCAAATTCTAAAGGTGGCAGGGGTAAAATACAGGGAGCGAAAGCCTGTTTACAATTTGTACAGAATCCAGATTGGAGTTATAGGAGTCGAGGGACATGAAAGGGAAGCAGTGGCTGGAAAGGGAGTGAGGCAGGGTTGTAGCCTCTCCCCGATGTTATTCAATCTGTATATTGAGCAAGCAGTAAAGGAAACAAAAGAATAACCTATAAGAGCAGCTGGACAGAATGGAAAGTATATTGAAAGAAGGATACGAGATGAACATAATCAAAAGCAAAACGATGACAATGGGATGTAGTCGAATTAAACCGGTGATGCTGAGGGAATTACATTAGGAAAAGAGATTCTTAAAGTTGTAGATGGGTTTTGCTATTTGGGCAGCAAAATAGCTGATGATGGTCAAAGTGGAGAGGATATAAAATGTAGACTGACAATGGCAAGGAAGCGTTTCTGAAGAAGGGAAATTTGTTGACATCGAGTATAGATTTAAGTGTCAGGTAGTTTTCTCTGAAAGTATTTGTTTGGAGAGTAGCTGTGTATGGAAGTGCAACTTGGACAATAAACAGTTTAGGCAAGAAGAGAATAGAGGCTTTCGAAATGTGGTGGTACAGAAGAATGCTGGAGATTACATGGATAAATCACGTAACTAATGAGAAGGTACTGAATAGATTTGGGGAGAAGAGAAATTTGTGGCACAACTTGACTAGAAGAAGGGATCAGTTGGTAGGACACGTTCTGAGGCGTCGAGGAATCACCAATTTAGTACTGGAGTGCAGCGTGGAGGACGAAAATCGTAGCGTGAGACCAAGAGATTAATACACTAAGCAGATTCAGAAGGATGTGGGTTGCAATACGTACTTCGAGATGAAGGAGCTAGCGCAGGATAGGGTAGCATGGAGAGCTGCAGCAAACCAGTCTCTAGACTGAAGACCCTAACAACAATCAATGTGCGAGTAATGTGTCCTGAGAAGTTGAGAATAGCTTTTGGTCACACCCCATATATTACCCACTGTAATCCATAGTCATATCGACGCATAAACGACGCAATGGAAAATTAATACAGTGCAGTTGATAACGTGCAACATGTCTGGACCGCGATAGAATTGTTATCATTAGATTCCTGAATTATTAGATCGCCACTTAGAGATATTTTTCCTGTTTTTGAACATGTACGTGGCAGCTGCCTTCGTTTTCTTCGCTTTCTACCTGAGAGTTGAGACATGAAGAGCTGAGTGTGATATAACGTGAATTAGCACTTACCTTGACAGGACAGTATGCAGCTCGTGGCCTTGCGGTACTGACCTCCTATCCCTCGCAAGGGGACCCGGGTTCGATTCCAAGCGGAGTCAGGAATTTTTCCTGCCTCGGCGTGACTGAGTGTTGTCGTATTCTCTTCATCATCATCATCATTCATTCATTCATTCCCATTTACGGTCGTAAGAAGGCAATGGCAAACCACCTCCACTAGTACCGCGGTGCGGGTGTCCCCTATCGCCCCCTACGCTCCTCGGAGTATGGGATTTCATCATTTGATGGGACACGTATCAGCAGATCTACAGAGACGCTTTTCTTTTTATTCTTCTTCTTCCATTTGAAGGAGTGGGCGTCGTTCCATTCTGAAGCCGAAGAATTCGACAGGTTTTTTCCACCTCTTCATTATCCGCCCAAAATTCTGTTTTACATTTCGTTTGAAAATAATGCTTGCCATGGCAGGCGCCCAAGAGGTATCTTATTAATGTGGCTATACCATTTGGTCACTGTTTTTTCTATGTCTAGTTTTTGTCTTATAACTTTCATTCCGCACCCTGTGTCTTAGCGGTAGTCCAAAAACTGACCTCTGAAACCTCAGTTGCACTAGTACCACGTTCATGTCCTTTACTTAGGATCCAGTTGATATGATGATGATGTCTGGTTTGTGGGGCTCTCAACTGCGTCGTCATCAGCGCCTGTACCAAGTCCCAATTTTTTACACAGTCCAATGTGGCCTCTGTCACGAATGACGATGACGAAATGAGGAGGACAACACGAACTCCCAGTCCCCGGGCAGAGAAAATCCCCAACCAGGCCGGGAATCGAACCTGGCACACCCTGATGACGAGGCAGCAACACTAGCTGCTAGACCACGAGCTGCGGACGCAGTTACGTAGTATTGCTTCTGCAAGGACGATTATGTTAAAAAATGGAGGAATACTGTTTAACGAAAACGTGTTGATGTTAAAGATTCCATGACTTAACAGCACTAATTTTGAATCTGAAGTAATAACGTTCTGTATCAGTTATCAACCGTGTTGTTTTATTGCTTCGTATAATTAAGAATAACAGATTAGATTTATTACCAATTTTAATAAATATAGAATAATACAGCTTTGTTTGTTTTACAACAAGGAAACGGACTGTTAGGATCCAGTTTTCACGACCCTGCATAAGAGCAAGCTCACAATTATTGTGCTTTTTTAGGGTCAACTCTTACCTCACAGTTCTACTAAGCTATCTCCTTATACATCCATTTATGGCATTATGTTTCTGTGTATTTTGAATCACATCTGAAATAGTATTTTCTGCTTATATGTCTGTCCCGAGATATTTAAACAAATTTGCCTGTTCCATTACCATTGTTGTCCTCCTCATTTTGCTCTTCTTATGTGCTTCCCTTCCATTGTCATTACTTTTATTTTTACAGATATGACCATCTGATAAGTTTGTAAAATGTTTTTTAATCTAAACACATTTCTTTGTAAAGCCCTTGCGCTGTTGGCGAGGAGAACTACATCGTCGCTAATAAAATAGTATTAATAGATTTGTGCCTTCCCAGGTCGACATTCTTGATGATTTTTGACTTCCACTCATCTACAGTGATATATTGCCAACTGTTTATTTAGGCTAGGAGGCTAGGAATAAAGTTGAGGCGAATACAGGTTATTCAACAGTGTTTTCGGAGTCTGTTACTTCTATAATTAATCCTTACATCAAAATCTTATAACATTCATTGTGCACGCGGTCGCTTTTTTAAGATTAAAAATCAGGTAAAAATAATCAGTGGCAACGAAAGCAATGTGTGAGTGCGCGCGCGCATTTGTGTGTGAGTGTGTGTGTGTTTGTGTGTGTGTGTGTGTGTTTTAGAGAGAGAGAGAGAGAGAGAGAGAGAGAGAGAGGGAGAGGGAGATGGAGGGAAGAGAGAGAGTGAGTGAGAGAGAGATATAGTGAGGCACAGGGGGGGGGGGGGGGGGTGCAAGGAATATTACACGATTGCAGTGGTCCAGAGAGACGGTCATGAAGGTATTATCATGAGGTTTTATTCAAAGCTACCTCAATGTTCTGTTCAAGCCGCTGAATGTATGGTGCCCGTGAAGCATTATGAACCAGATGTCACCACATTGTGCCTCACGTGGCACGCATGAGACTTCCACGTTGACATATGGGCTGACGACTATCTTGAGCATCGTATCCCTGTTCGGTAAGCTGCAAATCTGACATTCTATGTGCGATTTTTGTGCCATGTCGTCGGATGATCAGCAATGGCTGGACGATTGTAGTGGCATTTTAATTCGCTACTGCTTCTATGGTCTTGATGATGTGTTAGGACCATTGAGCATCCAGATCGGCCTCAATGAGACTTATGGAATTCAGTTTGTTCTACGAATTGTGCTAATAGACTCAGTACTTGTACGTGTAACTCAACTAATCCAGTAAGATGCTCGAAACGATAGAGCACCCATTTAGAGTTTCCGTTCACAGTATGTGATTCATAACATTTTCACCACATGGCGCTTTAAATCGTAGTCTTTATTGCCCTTTCTCATTGTCTGTGCTAATATGGTGCGGACGTCCACAACAGCGCAGGCGTGGTGAATGCCAACACCTAACAAGGAATATTTGTTCGGGAACATAGGCACATCTAGTACTATTGCGTTGAAATCTCTGTTCCACTACCTACTACATAATTGTTGTGCGTTGCTATTCTAATCAGTCAGCAATCCTTTCCTTCCAGCTACCACTCACTCTCATTAGTCTTACTTTGTTCCTAAATTATAGAAGAGATGCTCATTCTATAAGTGGATTCCCATATATTTGTGTTAGAATCTTGTTTCATTTTAACAAACTTACCATAATATTCGAAAGAATCTCCTAACTTAAAGTGATATGATTGAGCCTCATATCTATCGTCATCCCTATTTTTTTTTTTATGTTCAATAGTCCCCAAAAGAGAACAGAAATGACAATAATAAATATGGATTATCCAGCCTATTTAGATGCTAATACAGTGAATGAGGAAGGAAAAAAGGAGGAAATTTGTGTTTAACGTCGCAACAATTTGAAACTGAGTACATACGCCGATTACGTAAGGATGCTTGTGAAAATCTGCCTTGTTCTTGTTATACAAACCATTTCGACATGTTTTAAATGGAAGTAACGCCTTTGGCTATAGAGACCGTTGATGCTACGGCAGAGAAGTGATTTTGGCCTTACGCCATTATAGAGTACTGCACTGTTGGGCATGATGAAATGTGTGTGAAATCTTATGGGACTTAACTGCTAAGGTTATCAGTCCCTAAGCTTACACACTGTTTAACCTAAATTATCCTAAGGACAAACACACACACACACACGCACACACACACACACACACACACACACACACACACACACACACACACACACACACGCACACACCCATGCCCGAGGGAGGACTCGAACCTCCCCCGGGACTAGCCGCACAGTCCATGACTGCAGCGCACTAAACCGCTCGGCTAATCCCACGCGGTGATCAGACATCTGTAAATGAAGTTATTGTCGAAATATATTAAACTTGTTTATATGAGGTATGTGTCATAACATTAAAAAAGTGGAGATATCCAAAAGTGTCCGGCAGAAACAAATGTATGACTACTCGGACATACACTGAATAGCCGGCCGCTGTGGCCGAGCGTTTCTAGGCGATTCAGTCTGGAACCGCGCAACCGCTATGGTCACAGATCCGAATCTGGTCTCGGGCATGGATGTGTGTGATGTCCTTAGGTTAGTTAGGTTTAAGTAGTTCTAAGTTCTAGGGGACTGATGACGTCAGATGTTAAGTACCATAGTGCTCAGAGCCTTTTGAACCATACGATGAATAATCGTGCTACATAGTGGTCCCCAAAAGCATACATTACATACACAACCACCGTTATTTCTGGACACATCAATTTATCACACAGTTATTCAATCCATGTCACTCATTCTTGTTTTATTTCTATCAGATACTTTGTGAATATGTTCTCGTCTTTATGTCGTGGCACATGCATTATATAATGAAGTTTAATATATTTCGACGATGACTTTGTTTATAGAAGTCTGATCGTTCCAACATAGTGGAACTTGAAAATGGTCAAATGCCGAAATCATGATTTTACGGTAGAATAAACAATAGATACAGTCAAACGACGAAACTTTAATTTAAAAATTATTACGTGACTGTGGCCTCAAAGTACGGTAAAATTATTCCGCCGTCTGCGTACATCTGTTGGGATAAACGGGGACATCTGAATGTGGATGGCCAGATTTAAAATGGTGTCCTCCGCAATGCGACTTCAGAGTGATAATCACTACGCCACGCCGCTAAATACAGTGCCTAATCACTCTTTGCGTCCCCGAACTTAAACCATATTCTAAAATCCAAAACTAAGTACCGACGAATCAAATTTTTTCATTACCTGAAGTGACATAATATTTACATTACTTCGAGATTCCAGCTGTATGGTACGTTAATACACATTTCATTTACCGTTTGCCAGTGTTTATTCAACAAGTCTACTCTTGCACGTGCCCTTGCCGCGTAAGACTCTGGGAAAGGAATACCTAAACTTTGAACGACTTCGCAGGACGCACTTTTCTGAGCACGCCAGTGGAAACTTCGTAGAACTTGAAATAGGCACGGGGATGGCGTATCTGAGGAGAGGGCGATCTTAAAGTGGCACAAACGTTCGACAGAGGAGGGTAGGACAACAGCATGGGCTTAGGAAAATCTTGTACCGAAAGCTGTCGAAATTGTTTTCTGGTCACCAGATAGTCTGACTGCTGTAATAAGCTTTTATGAAGTCACAACGACTTTTGGTGGGGCAAAGATGCCAATTGTCTCACAGACCGATAATGTTACTAGTGATAGCTCCTTCGCTTCATTAGCGATTATTTCAACCGTAGAAGTTCATTCACGGTATGATACAACAGTTAGCGTCGCTGCCTTCGGTGCGGAAGGACTCGGGTTCGGTTCCTGGAAACTTCTTACATTTTTTTCTAAGGCTGAGGGTTTTGTAAGTGAGCCACTCGGCCTTGTGGGGACAAATAAGCAGCTTGTATCAAGAAGCACCATCACCATCACGATCCATCTACCGGCAATAACAGTTGGAGAGATAGGTGACATGCTTATCATATGTCGCACGATCATTGATCTGTCCTCGTACTGCCTTGTAGGCAGCAGTCGACCAGTGAACATTATCTCTGAGTGCTGGAAATTATGAATCATCTGGGTGATCTAATTGGAACTCTGACCTGCAACCTGATCTTTCGTGGGAAGAGGTCGCAAAGTCCACTAAAGGCAAGGTTACGGGTTCAAATCCGGTTCTGGTACAAAGTTTTAATCTGCCACGAAATTTCAAAACAGTGAACACTTCGATACACGGTGAAAAATTCATTATGGTTACTCAGAAATCATCTCATTAGCTTTTTGTTCCATTTCCAGCCCAGTTTTATTAAGTTTCTATTTTCAAGCCCTGTCTGCGTTTCCCGTTTTGTACATTCATTCCAGTCACTTCATTGTCATCAAACATTCCGCGTTGATTCCATTATTACTGATGATTAGTACTTGCAATTTTCTGACAAAAATTGAAACACCCAGGCAGGAAGAACCTCACATGTTCTGAGGGTATGTAGCATTATTTCTTTGATTACAATATCGAGGCATATTTAGAAAGAACCTGGCAGTATCAGTCCATTATATCAGTCTGGAGTTGCATCCTCTCTGGCCTGGATTCAAGCACACATTAGGTTGGAAAGAGTCTCATAAACCCTTTACATTCTCTGCTCAAGCAAGCCATAGTGTTGTCGTCGATATCCCAGAAACTAGTTGGTCCCACACACGTCCTATCAGGGACAGGTCTGAGAAATTTGCAGGTCACTAAAGTACCTCAACTTCATGCAGACAGTTCAGAGAAGTAAATGACACTTGTTGGTGAGCATTGTCCTGTTGAAAAATGGCAAGATGATATTGTCGCATGAGAGGTCAACACAAGAGGACGCAGGATATCCGTGATGTGCCGTTGTCTCGTCGATATTCTTCATTCACAGGTTCCTACTCGTCTCTGATCAGTGGTGCGGTTTCACACAGAACGTTACAGGGGTTGCATTATTCTTTTCTCGAATGGCGGGGCAGGATGTGAACGGGTTATGATGCACACCATACGATGATCCTCCATTGTAATAATCAAATGTGGTAAACCGAAACCTTGGAAACGAGTATGGTTGCCCTCACGTTCCGATACAGTCCAACATCGGACCCCTGTTTATCCTGATGCCTCACAAATCTGATCTTTGCCAAGTGATGATAATGTTATCTCCCAAGAGTCTGCAGCACCTTCGTATCTTTAAGAGTGATCACACAACATCTGACGCCTGTTTATAACCTACCAGGTCTGGGAACAATACTTATCACTAACCACACTAATGCACTCAGACGGCCATTATACCTGTTACAAGTGGGTGCAACCCCAATCATTTAGGTAACTGTTGACCGTGTGTTCGTATACGAAGTTACATCGATATCCGCCATGTTTCCAAAGGTTTCACGTTATCTGTCAGGCAGTGGACTAAGCCCGAGACAAACAGAATACTGCACATAAATCCTAATCGAGAATGATTTCTGAGCATTTTCATCTACAGCTAGTTGATGACCTTGGCCTTGCTCCTGTGTGTGCGTGTGCGTGTGTTTGTGTGTGTGTGTGTGTGTTCTGATTACTGGCAGTGGCAGGTAACCATTAGATTAGTAACGTATGCTACTTCCGTCCATACAACGTTGTTGTACAGTCATACATTCCCAGAAATTTCTTTCCCTCGTTATTGTCTCTTTTGGTGTTGGTCTGCTTCTTACATCCCCTTTGATTCGTACACCTTACGCCATGCCTTATTTTGCATCCACGGCACCAGAGTTTGTGCAGTTAAACTTGTCGCCAAGCTCCTTTCTGTTGTTCCTCTTCCTTTATTTATAATTCTTAATTCCTATTTTGCGCCCGTTGTGATGTCCAGTCCTTTCAATAGGTCCTCTGTAGCTTCCTCATTTTCACAGCCAATATCAGTGTTCTCAGGGAATTTTGTGAAGCCCTTAGAGGTGAGTCTTCTGCTTGTGGGAGCATTTTCTCCTTGCCTTTTGTTTGACATCACGGTCTGCTTTATCGTATACAGATTCATATTGAGCACTTTCTTTTTATCGTTTATAGGCCGCCAATAACAAGAGTCAACTTAGTACTGAGAACTACTGCTGGTACTATTATTACTAGTAACAAAGATAACAATAAAAAATAATAGTGATAGTATATATTTTGATTTAATGGCAGTTCGCTGTCAGCTGAGCACAGCGGTTACAATAGATCTCATTAAAACGATTCTCTCTGTTAAGTTCTTCTTTTCTCTAGTCTATAAACTTCTTTCCCAGTTAACTGAAGTGTGTTTGCTCTTACCATTCCACCTTTAAGTTGCGTTTTCACAACAACTGTGATGTTGTTGGCAGAAATTTTCATGATGGGCCGCGCCTGAAACGCATAAATAAAGTCTTAATAACAAGTGAACAGCTGGTATTAACGAGCCTAAAGCGGTGGTAAGGACGTGCTCAGTATTTATATAATGATCGACTGCATCACCCGTTTATTTCTAAATTTAAGGCACAATAAACAAAAATCTGTTCTGAGGTATATCGGTGTCCAAAACCAACTGTTTTCAGTCGATTCAACACTTGTTCCATTGGGTTCATATCTGGAGAACAGGCAGGCCACTACATTCTGGTGGTCCTGTTATGGAGAAGGAACGTGTTGAAGAGAACAGCACGACGACCCCGCGAGTTATTATCCACCAAGTTGAAATTGTCACCAAAATGCTGGCGATATAGCGCCACTGCTGGATGCAGAATCTCATCCCTGTACTGCAGAGCTGAGAGACTGCCTCAACAACCACGACAGCTGTACAGTGGTTCCATGTAATTTCACCTCAGAACAACACTTCACAACCACCTTTTGCACTTGTGGAGCACGCTGTTGGAGGCGTTCCGTGTTATCGGGTCGTCACCAAACACGTTGTCTGCGGTTGTGAGGGTACAAACAGATCCGAGTTTCGCCCATAAACAACATCCGAAGCCAACCCACGGCGTCCACTCTGCGTGATCTTTGTAACCGAGTCCACGGTGTTGTGGTGTACTCTGTGATGCTCGCCATGGTCGTAGGTAATGGATATTCGAATCATGCCGTTGTTCCCTAACTGTGGGATACGATACATGGCATCCTGCAGCTTCTTCTGATGCCGAATTAGTTTCGGAGCATCGAGACTACGGTTGCTTTGACTCAGAAATCATAGCTTCGGGAGTCCAGTGCCTTGGAAGGCCCACCGGTACCGACCGGCAGCCGTATCATCCTCATCACAGAGGCATCACTGGATTAGACTAGATTGATTAGATTAATACTTGTTCCATAGATCATGAATACGACACTTCGTAATGATTTGGAACGTGTCAGGTTAATAAAAGGTGTCTGTACAAGAAATTACATTACACAAAATATTGCATGACACTAATGATTAAGTTTTTTTTTACTTAGTTTTTATCTAAAAATTCAGCCAATGAGTAGAAGGAGTTGTCATCTAGAAATTCTTTTAATTTATTTTTAAATGTTAGTTGGCTATCTGTCAGGCTTTTGATGTTGTTTGGTAGGTGCCCAAAGACTTTTGTGGCAGCATAATTTACCCCTTTCTGTGCCAAAGTCAGATTTAACCCTGCATAGTGAAGATCATCCTTTCTCCTGATGTTATAGGTATGCACACTGGTATTACTTTTGAATTGGGTTGGATTATTATCAACAAATTTCATAAGGGAATATATATACTGTGAGGTTACTGTGAGGATCCCTAAATCCTTAAATAGATGTCTGCAGGATGACTGTGGGTGGGCTCCAGCAATTATTATGATTACACGTTTTTGTGCAATGAATACTTTTCTACTCAACGATGAATTACCCCAGAATATGATGCCATACGAAAGCAGTGAATGAAAGTAGGCATAGTAAGCTAATTTACTGAGATTCTTATCACCAAAATTTGCAATAACCCTAATAGCATACGTAGCTGAACTCAGACGTTTCAGCAGACCATCAATGTGTTGCTTCCAGTTTAACCTCTCATCAATGGACACACCTAAAAATTTTGAAAATTCTACCTTAGCTACAGACTTCTGTTCAAATTCTATATTTATTACTGGAGTTGTGCCATTTACTGTACGGAACTGTATATACTGTGTTTTATCAAAATTTAAAGAGAGTCCGTTTGCTGAGAACCACTTAATAATTTTGTGAAAAACATCATTTACAATTACATCACTTAGTTCTTGGTTTTTGGATGTTATTACTATACTTGTATCATCAGCAAAAATAACTAACTTTGCATCTTCATCAATGTGGAATGGTAAGTCATTAATGTATATCAAGAACAGTAAAGGACCTAAGACCGAACCCTGTGGGACCCCGTGCTTGATAGCACCCCAGTTTGAGGAATCAGCTGTTGTTTTAACATTACACGAACCACTTATTTCAACTTTCTGCATTCTTCCAGTTAAGTATGAATTAAACCATTTGTGCAGTGCCCCACTCAAACCGTAATGATTTAGCTTATCTAAAAGAATTCCATGATTTACACAATCAAAGGCCTTTGAGAGATCACAAAAAATACCAATGGGTGATGTCCGGTTATTCAGAGCATTTAATATTTGATCAGTGAAAGCATATATAGCATTTTCTGTTGAAAAGCCTTTCTCAAAACCAAACTGACATTTTGTTAGTACTTTATTTTTACAAATATGGGAGGCTACTCTTGAATACATTACTTTCTCAAAAATTTTTGATAGAGCTGTCAGAAGAGAGATTGGGCGGATATGAAAGGGTATGTGGTAATCACAACGCTCTCCCGGCCGCGCATCCGTTTACGAGACCGGAGCCGCTACTTCTCAATCAAATAGCTCCCTAGTTTCCTCACAAGGGCCGAGTGCATCCAGCTTACGACAGTGCTCGGGGCAGACCGGATTGTAACCCATCCGAGTGCTAGCCCAGCCCGACAGCGCTTAACTTCAGTGATCTGACGGGAACCGCAGTTACCACTGCGGCAAGGCCGTTGGCGTAATGTATATATACTTATAAATTATATAAGGGGTCAATTTCCAATCAGTACATGAACATTTACGACAGCAACACATCTTCACGACGTATAGGGATGATCAAGAAATTCTTTTATTACTTGCGTGTATTTAATACTGGTAGACGTCTCTGTATGCTCGTGGCTCCGGTGGCGATAAGGCCATCGTCTCACTCGTGTTTAGATGGAGAAGCAGCGGCTTTCTATAGAACGACTGCTAGAACTACGTTAGCTGACTCTACGCGGTAGTACAGAAATACACTCCTGGAAATGGAAAAAAGAACACATTGACACCGGTGTGTCAGACCCACCATACTTGTTCCGGACACTGCGAGAGGGCTGTACAAGCAATGATCACACGCACGGCACAGCGGACACACCAGGAACCGCGGTGTTGGCCGTACAATGGCGCTAGCTGCGCAGCATTTGTGCACCGCCGCCGTCAGTGTCAGCCAGTTTGCCGTGGCATACGGAGCTCCAAAAAATGGTTCAAATGGCTCTGAGCACTATGGGACTTAACTGCTGTGGTCATCAGTCCCCTAGAACTTAGAACTACTTAAACCTAACTAACCTAAGGACATCACACACATCCATGCCCGAGGCAGGATTCGAACCTGCGACCGTAGCAGTCGGGCGGTTCCGGACTGAGCGCCTTAACCGCTAGACCACCGCGGCCGGCAACGGAGCTCCATCGCAGTCTTTAACACTGGTAACATGCCGCGACAACGTGGACGTGAACCGTATGTGCAGTTGACGGACTTTGATCGAGGGCGTATAGTGGGCATGCGGGAGGCCGGGCTGACGTACCGCCGAATTGCTCAACACGTGGGGCGTGAGGTCTCCACAGTACATCGATGTTGTCGCCAGTGGTCGGCGGAAGGTGCACGTGCCCGTCGACCTGGGACCGGACCACAGCGACGCACGGATACACGCCAAGACCGTAGGATCCTACGCAGTGCCGTAGGGGACCGCACCGCCACTTCCCAGCAAATTAGGGACACTGTTGCTCCTGGGGTATCGGCGACGACCATTCGCAGCCGTCTCCATGAAGCTTGGCTACGGTCCCGCACACCGTTAGGCCGTCTTCCGCTCACGCCCCAACATCGTGCAGCCCGCCTCAAGTGGTGGCACGACAGGCGTGAATAGAGGGACGAATGGAGACATGTCGTCTTCAGCGATGAGAGTCGTTTCTGCCTTGGTGCCAATGATGGTCGTATACGTGTTTGGCGCCGTGCAGGTGAGCGCCACAATCAGGACTGCATACGACCGAGGCACACAGGGCCAACACCCGGCATCATGGTGTGGGGAGCGATCTCCTACACTGACCGTACACCTCTGGTGATCGTTGAGGGGACACTGAATAGTGCACGGTACATCCAAACCGTCATCGAACCCATCGTTCTACCATTCCTAGACCGGCAAGGGAACTTGCTGTTCCAACAGGACAATGCACGTCCGCATGTATCCCGTGCCACCCAACGTGCTCTAGAAGGTGTAAGTCAACTAGACTGGCCAGCAAGATCTCCGGATCTGTCCCCCATTGAGCATGTTTGGGACTGGATGAAGCGTCGTCTCACGCGGTCTGCACGTCCAGCACGAACGCTGGTCCAACTGAGGCGCCAGGTGGAAATGGCATGGCAAGCCGTTCCACAGGACTACATCCAGCATCTCTACGATCGTCTCCATGGGAGAATATCAGCCAGCATTGCTGCGAAAGGTGGATATACACTGTACTAGTGCCGACATTGTGCATGCTCTGTTGCCTGTGTCTATGTGCCTTTGGTTCTGTCAGTGTGATCATGTGATGTATCTGACCCCAGGAATGTGTCAATAAAGTTTCCCCTTCCTGGGACAATGAATTCACGGTGTTCTTATTTCAATTTCCAGGAGTGTAGAACGAAACGAGGTGGATATGAAAATCTCCACCCCCGATTTCTCTAAATAATTTCTGGTTTTGCTTTCTAATACACTGCGCAACACAATTAAAGGATCACTTCTTCGAAACACTCACATTGCATAAGTGTGAAATATGGTTCAAAGATGCCTATAAGCTTCCTCTGTACCATCACAAAAGTGTGGTGCCCTGTGACGACATCCTCCGCTCCAAAAAATGGCTCAAATGGCTCTGAGAACTATGGGACAACCTATCAGGTCATCAGTCCCCTAGAACTTAAAACTACTTAAACCCCACTAACCTAAGGACATCATACACATCCATGCCTGAGGCAGGATTCGAACCTGGGACCGTAGCGGTCCGCGGTTCCAGACTGAAGCGCCTAGAACTCACTCTGTGCTTCGATAACTCTTCGAACAGCAAAGTGTCGACACATGCGAGAAAAGGACGCAGCCGAGGACTGGATGTGAGGTGTAAGGTGGATTAATGATGTCACTTTGGCATTAAATTTCAGCACAATTCTTCGCAATGCCACGGTGGATTTTGTCACAGGCGTGTTACCCACATTTCACCTCTTAGACATCCCTTTCGGTTGTGTTTGCCTCTCTTCATGAGCTAGGAACAGCAAACCGTCAGACACATTTGTAACATGATCGAACAAGTCTTTCTGGAGAGAACGTTGGATTACAACAGCGGTATGTGACCGAGCGTTATCCTGTTGGAAAAATAACCCTATAATTCTGTTCATGAATGGTTGCACAACAGGTCGAATCATCAGATTGACCTACAAATTTTAGTCAGGGTGCGTGCGATAGCCGCGCGGGACTAGCCGAGCAGTGTCAGGCGCTGCAGTCATGGACTGTGCGGCTGGTCCCTGCGGAGGTTCGAGTCCTCCCTCGGGCATGGGTTTGTGTGTTTGTCCTTAAGATAGTTTAGGTTAAGTAGCGTGTACGCTTAGGGATGGCTGACCTTAGCAGTTAAGTCCCATAAGATTTCACTCACATTTCACAACTTTTTTTTTTTTTTACACGATCACCGAAGATGTGTGGGCGGCTTCGAGGATGTTCCCGAACCGGGAGTTGGAGGGGGTCAGGACTTAAATCCGTTATATTCACGCACATAGTAATGATGTATTCCCATTGATCACACCACAGGATGTCTTTGGCGCTTCGGATCACGTTCAATTTTCGTCGAATGATTTTGAACGACACCTAATGATTCTAAGCTGTACCTGAAAGTAGAAACTGCGGTAGCACTCCACTCCAAAGTGGTGCAATTGTATTGCAGCCCCAATAATGTCCCTAGAGAATGGTTGAAACAACCGAGGCTGTCAGTAATGCGACAGGTCACCAAGAGCTACTGGTTTCAACGCACCATGAAAAGGGGTGGTCTTATTCACGCCTTACATGTCACCTCCTGAGCCATTTACGTGCAGTTCTAAGGAAATGTGTCTGAAATGTTTTCCTCGGCCACGAATAAGAAAACCACGTGATTTCAACGGTGTGTGTTGTGGTTCTGATCTCTGGCGCAGAGACGTCGAAAGAAGTGGTGTGATTTGGTTGAGAGAGCCTGTGACTACCGTCTCAACCTGTGAGACATCCACAGGGGCGTTGGGCAGAATTGTGGTGAAATCTGGTGCCAATGAGGCAACATTAAACCACTTAACATCTGACGTGGAATACTGAGCTGTAGTCCTTTCTTCGCTTGTGTCAACAGCTCCCTGTTTGAAGCGTAGCCAAGCCCAATAGCGTCGTCGCATAGTGGCACGCTCTTGCACCATTACAGAGGCAGGCTGTTTGAGCCAAATTACAGACTTATGCGTCACAATGGGCAAAAATGACGGAGTTTCGAGAAAAGATATCCTCTAAACTTTTAGTGCATTATAGTTTGTTATATCTACAACACTAGACTTTGCAAAGACGTAGAGAAAGAGATGGCTTCTCACTTGGTGCGACAGGTACAGAACAGGTCGTTATGTACACTACATCAGATGAGGCCAAATGCAAGCGCGCGTGACGTTAACGGTAACTGTGGAAGTTACATTGGAATTTGTGCTGTTTTCCATTTGGGTATTCCCTTTTTCAGGAGTGGTAGCACGAGAAAATTAATTAATTTTATAACGGCGTCCGTGTAATAGCCGCTTCCAGTTCACCGCCCACGCGAAATCTGACTGCGGAAGCTGCCGTATTTATCGGAGCGGCGGTCGCGCAGGCCGCCAACTTACCGGAAGTAAATCCCGCCGGTAGTGGCTAAGCGCAGGGAGGGGGGAGTGGTACTACAGCACGGTAAAACTGCTGTGGCCAACCGGCCCTTATTCTTCAGCGCTAATACCGCGTGCAGCAAACGGCAGGAAAGTTGGCAAGTGGCTTTTAAACAGGCCCGCCTAATGTACCGGTATCGATTCGTGTAAACCTTGGCCGCTCTCCAGCCGGCACGGCTCAAACGGACGCTGTTGCTAAGCCCCGGCGGTCCGAAATGCGGTCGCCGCGCAACGTTCAGACCACATGCTCTCCGCTAACAACGACGCTAATGCGACGTACGGCCGACCCGCCCGCCGGCTGCCTGCAGGCCTGCAGACCGCAGGTTTTGTGTGCAACTGCGAGACGGTAAAAGTGACGACAATCACGAGCTGAATATTTACTCCACACTGTGACTGTGCATTTCTGCTGTCTTGTAGTATTACTGCAAATTTACTCACTCGCTCTTGTTTAAAACTACAGTATTTCGATAAATTTAATTATTCAGGTCGAGTCCTCGTTATGAGAAGGTGTTTAAATAGCTTAATTTCTCGAGCTAGCATGCGAAATGTGGAGGGGATCTAGACACAAACTGATAGCGCGCACAAAATTTCTGGTTATTATCATGGTATTCCGAAGAGGCTTGCGTGTTTTTATGTTGTTACCTTAAAAAAATCTAGGCGAATGTTAGAACGATCCACCTTTCCACCCAATAAAGACAATACGCAACCAGCTTTACAAGTACACTACTGGCCATTAAAACTACTGCACCAAGAAGAAATACAGATGATAAACGGGAATCCTTGGACAAATAAATTATACTAGAATTGACATGTGATAAGACTTTCACGCAATCTGGGTGCATAGATCCTGAGAAATCAGTACCCAGAACAACCACCTCTGGCCGTAATAACGGCCTTGATACGCCTGGGCATTGAGTCAAACAGAGCTTGAATGGCATGTACAGATACAGCGGCCCATGTAGCTTCAACACGATACCACTGTTCAACAAGAGTAGTGACTGCTGACGAACCAGTTGCTCGGCCACCAGTGACCAGACGTATTATGAGAGATCTGGAGAATGTGCTGGTCGGGGCAGCAGTCGAACATTTCCTGTATCCACAAAGGCCCGTACAGGACTTGCAACATGCGGTCGTGAATTATCCTGCTGAAACGTAGGGTTTGGCAGGGATCCAATGAAAGGTAGAGCCACGGGTCGTAACACATCTGAAATGCACCGTCCTCTGTTCAAAGTGCCGTCAATGCGAACAAGAGGTGACCGAGACGTGTAATCAATGGCACCCCATACCACCACGCCGGCTGATACATCAGTATGGCGATGACGAACACACGCTTCCAATGTGCGTTCAGCGCGATGTCGCCAAACACGGATGCGACCATCATAATGCTGTAAACAGAACCTGGATTCATCCGACAAAATGACGTGTTACCATTCGTGCACCCAGGTTAGTCGTTGAGTACACCATCGCAGGCACTCCTGTCTGTCTGTGATGCAGCGTCAAGGGTAACCGCAGCCATGGTCTCCGAGCTGATAGTCCATACTGCTGCAAACGTCGTCGAATTGTTCGTGGAGATGGTTGTTGCCTTGCAAACGTCCCCGTCTATTGACTCAGGGATCGAGACGTGGCTGCACGATACGTTACAGCCATGCAAATAAGATGCCTATCTCGACTGCTAGTGATACGAGGCCGTCGGGATCCAGCATGGCGTTCCGTATTAAGCTCCTGAACCCACCGATTCCATATTCTGTTAATAGTCATTGGATCTCGACCAACGCGAGCAGCAGTGTCGCGATACGATAAACCGCAATCGTCATAGACAATCCGACCTTTATCAAAGTCGGAAACGTGATGGTACGCATTTCTCCTCCTTACACGAGGCATCACAACAACGTTTCACCAGGCAACGCCGGTCAACTGCTGTCTGTGTATGATAAACTCGCTTGGAAACTTTTCTAATGTCAGCACGTTGTGGGTGTCCCCACCGGCGCCAACCTTGTTTGAATGCTCTTAAAAGCTAATCATTTGCATATCACAGGATCTTCTTCCTGTCGGTTAAATTTCGGTAGCACGTCATCTTCGTGGTGTAGCAATTTTAATGGCCAGTAGTATAAATTGACACAATAGACTCGCGATTCTCAGACAGATAGTCCACAGTATTTCATTTATCATCTAAGATAGACAAAGGTAATGTTTCGGGATTCAGGAGGACCGGAGACAGCTAGACTTTTGCATATACCAAGAATTCCGCATGGTGGTAACAGAACTCATCCACGTGAAATTACAGTTCATTAAGAGCACTTATTAGTCATCTTTCGCCAAGATGAGGTTTTACCAACGGGAAGAGCACACGACGATAGAAAGTTAGTGCTACATCTTATATATTATTTCAGTTTCACCAGATGCAGCAACATTGTTTCGATGTTCCAAAAATAGAAAACTGTCCCCGTTGCAAGTGTTTCATTAACAACGATGCTATTCGCGCAGTTAACATATACTCAGATTGTCTGTAATTAGTAACAACAATCTTGTTACATAACAGTTTATTCGCGAACCTATCTAGCACCGATCAGTAAGACAGGAAAGCTATAGTTGAGAAATAAAGTGATTCACTTGCCTCGAACAGCGCATGAGCGGTACTTAAAAGCCATTGATGTGAGAGCGTTAAAGCAATTGTCAGATATGGATATAAGAAACCTTGAAATGACAAATGAAAATTGCTAAGTGAAAGGCGTAAAATTATAACATTAATAAGAAATTAAATCTAAGTGAGTCCACGATTGGCAACCAAGAAAGAAATTGACCGATCCATGGTAATAAGCTGTAATAAGCTGCGTGAAGACAAGGTAAAAAAAAAATGTTCAAATGTGTATCAAATCCTATGGGTCTTAACTGCTAAGGTCATCAGTCCATAAACTTACACACTACTTAACCTAAAGTATTCTAAGGACAAACACACACTCCCATGGCCGAGGGAGGACTCGAACCTCTGCCGGGACCAGCCATACAGGCCATGACTGCAGTGCCTCGACCGCTCGGCTAATCCCGCGAAGCTGAAGACAAGTTAGCAGTCACAGTACGTATCACAAAGGTAAACAAATATTGCGCTAAAGAAAGTATATTCAGCAAAGACTCGGCCACGCAGTAAACTATTGTGAGTAAATTGACCAACCTATAATAATAATCTGCGTGAAGACAAGTTAGCAATCACAGTACGTATCACGATGGTAAACAAATATTGCGCTAAAGAACATATATTCAGCAAAGACTGAGCCACGCAGTAAAGTGACGTGAGTACGAAACTTAATGACAGCACGGACTGGAAGCGCTGGTATTAAAGGAAATAAAGTAAATGCTGAACGGAGCATATTAAAAATGATGGGATAGAATAAAATTATTTTCAAAAATTTAAAAGTAGACATACTAGTGGTAATATAGAAAATAACGAATTCCAGTGAACTGCAAACTATTAAGATAGAACAAAGTGTCAGTGCAAATGAACAGGTAGAAGCAGGAGAGGGGGGCGGGGTGAGAGGGGGAAATATAGGAGCTGGTAAACGTGTGGTGAAGGGGAGGGGGGGCAGGAGGAATGTAAAAAACATAAAGGCTTACAAAATTTATGATCATCCAGATGTTAATGACCGTCTGAAGATGGGTTCTATCCTAAACGCGTCAAATAAAGTGATTGGTTTATCAGGTGGTGACTCCTTGTTTAATGACCAGCACAGCCACTGTGAACTATTTCTACTGATTTGCAAAATGTGTGGTATCAAAGTTCCATACAACACTTATTAGGGGCTGCAGTTATCGACCGCGGTCCGTACTTGCATCGCTGGACCCGCGAGTCTGGACTAGCGCCTCTCCGCGGCTTGTAACAAGTCTCTAGCGTGCGCTCGTTCACTCTTGCTCGCGACGTCAAGTAGGAAAGTAGTATAGCCTTCAGCTGATAAGAAGCACGTCTAACAAGGCGCTTAGTTAAAGTATAGCCTGCATGATGCCTCTATAGCTCTCTGTTGTAATTATATTCCTCCTGACTATGAAGACTCCTGTACCACCAGTTAGGTACAATGTATTATTCTTTACCAACGACTTCGAATTATTTTAGTCGTTGTAGACCCAGACCACGCAGCCAGCTCCTTATCCACTTCACTGATGAACCTGCTGTATATGCATAGAAGCGGTCTGTATGTTTCTATTTAGCATTGGCCACCAGTCATTCACATTGGCGACGATTCGTTTGTCGCCATCATAACAAAATGCTCTCTTTCTTCCTGTATCACATTGTGTCACAATTACAAGTGGGTTAAAAGATTTGAATAGGTTGCCACAGGAGTGGAAGTTGCGTTGTGGCTGATCAGACCACTTGAATACCGACGATGCGTCGATCCTTTGATATTATTCGAATTAGAAATATGATGAAACTGGCTTCCCATAATTCCGTACTCAGCCACATCGGCTGTGGTCAGTATACAGCACACTTGACATAGTCATCTTCCACCTATAGAAAATTACTCGTGATAACAGTGTGATAGAATACAATCTGAGATCGTTTATAATACGTTATCGCCCAGTAGCGCTGTAGGAGATTGCCGTGTTGTTCCCGACGCTCAGTACGTGCATGCTCTTCACTTCGAATGTCAGTCTGCTAACAGATGGGATTCAAGGCGTGGGCAATACTGAGAGCACCTTTACATTTCCCATTACTCCACTACAGCACCGAATTTGTTATGGTGCTAACTTTAAATCTATAATTACAATGTACTTTACGTCCGATGTAAGCGCTCTATTCGGTGTTGCACACAGGAGTACCAGGAAAGCTGGCTGCGACCACCGTACGCAATATAGCATCACAAGGGCATTTCTTGTAACCAGAAACTCCTCAAAATACAGTCATAAACTCATTGGGCGTGGGTGTCCTTTCAGCGTATTGCATCATTCAGCCGTTCTCTGAAAAAGGTGCAGTATGTTGTTCACATACCTATCAGAAGGTGTGGTTCGCTCTAAAACGGTCTATCCAATAATTCGTATCGTACTAGTATCATACTGCAAATAGGCTTGTAACTAATGAAGATTTTCCAGAACTCCAGCCGGCCGGGGTGGTCGATCGGTTCTACGCGCTACAGTCCATTGCCGGTGGAGGTTGAAGTTTTGACAATGCCATACACTCATGCTGACGCAATGTCAGAAAAATCATTAGATGAACGTCGGCCGAAGAACCCGAGACAGAAGCCTATAGGTAGTTTCTCAACAAGTGGCCACGAAAGCTTTAACAATTTTGAACTCCAACATTGTTCTGAGAGTTGATGTTCCTCGAAAATGTTCCGAAGCATCATCAGACATGAGAAAAAAATAGAGCATCAGCCTTCCTATCAGGTGCAAAGTGCATCTGAGATGATGAAAACTAGTAGAGATGCCATTCTGTGTGACTGGTAGAACGATTACAATAGTGCTTTAGAGTGTCTAACCAGGCTCCGTAGTGTACATAACAACAGCGTCAGATGTTAAGTGATCACTGCAAGAACACGGAGATACAGCGTATCCTTGTGAGTCGCGTCTGGTATATTTGGAGAGCGATCAGTAAGTATCGCTGCACATTGGTTCTGAAAGCAGATTGATTTTATTCAGCACTCCAGTACACCACATTATTCTCCCTTCTTGCGGCAGAAAATTATTTTTCAACATAATCTCCATTCAATGCAATGACACTGCAGCACCTTACTGGGAGGGCATGCAAGCTCGCATGGTACCACTCTACTGGTCGAGTCACCAGTGTTTTTTGCGTTGCGTTTCTCTGGATGATTACCTGTAATCGTCGGCCATGTTCCTGAAGGGTCATCGTCAAAAGCAGGGACAAGGCCGGCTTTTGTCGCTGGCAGTCTGCCCAGTGGATCTAGTGTCTCATTGTGTCTGTTAGATGCCCTACTGTGTGGGTTTCGGCGTAACATTGTGACGGCCATGCCATCGTAAAATTCTTCATCCCTCAGAACCGCGTCTCGTAGTTCACGTCTGAAAAATTACCTGCATGCAATTATTAGTGTGACTGTTAGTGGTTTGTATTCAAGAAACACGAGCTTATTTATTCGCTTTGTCTATCAATAATTCGTATATTTTTACATAACCATGTCGTCTGACATATCGTTTTAACAAAAATTGTTTCAGGAATACAATGTTATATGTGTTATTTGTTTGACGCCTTACAAAGGTTACTTAGACCCGTAAAGAAACCAGAGTAAAGTTATAGGAGTCAAAGGACATGAAAGGGAAGCACTGGCCGAAAACATAGTAAAGAGCTGAAGACTGTCAAAGATATTATTGAATCTGTACATTGAACAATCAGAATGGATCAGGGAGAAGAACTGCAAAGTTTGAGGTTTACTGACGACTTTATTATTCCATCAGAGACGACAAAGTATTTTGAACAGCAACTGAACAGAATGGCTAGCGTCTTGAAAAGAGATTATAAGACGATCATCAATAAAAGTAAAACAACGATTACGGTACATAGTCACATTAAATCAGGATATGCTGAAGGAATTGGAGTAGGAAATAAGACACTTAAACTAGTAGCAAAATAACCGATGGCAGCAGAAGTACAGAAGAATAGGATTTTTTAAACATTTATCTGTCTATACATTTTATACATTACAAATCCTGCACCATGACTTTTGTCTGTATCTAAAGGCCAGTCTCAGGATCTACTGTAGGGATTCTGATAAGGTTTTTGCTAATAGATAGGTTCGGTCACATGGAACCTTTGTGTTGTGCCGTTAGCTAATTTAAACAGCCTACCCACAAATCGGTGGCTAATTAGGGTACTAGCAATGTGTTCAATCAAAGCTATGTGATATTCGATCATAGCTTACATTTTATTTAAAATGCATATAAGATGGTTTACTCGTTCCAAAATACAAATACCCATCAAAAATTAACACACATCTATATAGTCTTCAAAACAAAAATCGACTGACAAAATATCAAGCCAAGAAGTTCTTAACATCAATGTAACAGCGACATTCACAGATACTGGCAAATGTCTCTAAGAATTCATATTTTGCCAAATCTCAGAAAAATTCGCATAATATCTCAATAACTTTAAAATAGTTTCTCCAAATATTAACTACAGTAGAATACCAACACGAGTTTTAAAACTAGAAGCATGACACATTACATAAATCTGCACAAACATTAGGTAAGCCTCTTCAGTTCTGTTAATAAAATACAAAACCATTCAGCAGAATAGCGACAGAGTTTTCAAAAAACGATAGGCTGGCTGGAAGGCAAATCGATCTGGCGAAATCACAGAACCCTTTACGTCATATGTTCCATGTACGTTGAATATATCTTGAACACCAGCGGGGCTACTGACGTCCGCTATCATTACAACACAAACAAATTTCACAGTATACCACAGAATATAATGCAGTTCGTTTCCTGAAACATGCTTTATCTAGGCACAGGCTAACGGCAGATGAGCAAGAGACTGATAACAGCATTGTTGCGCGACAATAACAATTGAAATCTCGTCCAGGAAAAGACATCATTAATCTTTTAACGTGAAGAGAAATAGTCCTAATAAATAATTATAATTCCAAGACAGACATGCTAACCGCCTTTAATCTCGCCTCAAAAATATGTAGTAAAAGGTTAACTGTAACAGAAGCCTTAAGTTTAGGTTAAAATCAACAGTCGAGATCGCAATAACATTTGTTTATTGACCGGTTTAGGCTTGCGTTAAAGCCATACTCAGACATTTTGGGTTTCTCTGAGCCACTGCTGGTGGCTTCTCAGTTTTTCAAGTGATATCACGATCGTGCAGCACCAGCCACAGGGAGGCTCAAAAAATCTTAGGACAGCTTTACCATAAGCCAACCGGTCACTAAACGTGTTTTTCCTATTTCTACTGTTGATTTTGAACCTACGTACAGCACCAGATCGCTGCGCTCGTCGGACAATTTTGTCCTAACTTATGAGCCTCACTTTTATTTGACAATCTTGTGCTCACGAGCTGCTTAGATGGATATGGCGCTATGAATATGGTGCTATTAGCTATCAGGAAAAAGCACACGGTTTATACATCGTTGAACAATACCGTATTTTGCTGCACAGTAGTAACGGGTTCCAGATTAATACTCGCTGGTGCTGCAGTGATATTTGAATGCTTCTCGGGTGGGGGCAGTTCTTTCAAGATACGTACTATTGTGTACGGCTGAGCGTGTCTGTCCACATGCGCCCATAGGGAAATAAAAATTTACTAATTTGTGGTAAGTTCTTATGGGACCAAACTGCTGAGGTCATCGGTACCTAGGCTTACACATTACTTAATATAACTTAAACTAACTTACGCAAGGACGACCCACACATACACACACACACACACACACACATACACACACACACACACACACACACACACACACACACACACACACACACACACCTACGCCCGAGAGAAGGCTCGAATCTCCGACGGGGAAGCCGCGCGAACCGTGGCAAGGCGCCAAAAACAAAGCGACTTCCCCCGGCGGCACCCAGAGTTTACTGCCACTTTCGAAAAGGTGTGATACGATGAGGAAGTGGTAAGTGCGCTTTCTATTGTGAAGCTTGTCGGGTCATCTTCGAATTAGGTGATATTATAATGGTGGGACCCGGGTTTGGGGCCTGTTTTATGGTACGTGTGGCCATTACATGCGCACTGTATGTTTGTGCTTCTGCACCTTTGTCTGAAAGATGAATGTCAACTTTGCATCTGTAATCGGAATAGCAATTACTTCTGCTTGCTTCAAGGTACGAGATGATTACGGTGGTTCGTCCGAGCTGATTTTAAGAATATTATGGTGCTTGTCTTGTTCAGTATCGCTGGTCTTTAATCTGTCTGAAGCACCACATAAAACTGTGATGTTTGATTTATACTCTCGCAGCTAATGTAAGGATAAGCAAATAAGCCTAAGGCTTCTGTTAAAACTGAGGTTTCACTACATATTTTTGAGGCGAGATTAGAAGTATTTTGCTCGCCTCTCTGGGAATCATGATTATTTATTGGAACTGTTGCCCTCATCGTAAAGGTTGATGTTGTCCACTCTCGAGGACGAGATTTAAAAAGTTACGATGGCACAGAATGCACTACTGACACCCTCTTGCTTATGTATCGTTAGCCTATGTAGAAATAAAGCCATGTTTCGGGAAACAGATTGCATGATGTTCATTGGTATACAGTGAAGCCTTTTTGTTGTAACGATAACGGACGTCGTTAGACCCACTGGTCTTTAAGAGATCCTCATAGGATATGGAGGATATGACGTAAAGAGAGCTGTGATTTTGACATATAAAATTGCCATCTAGCCAGCCTCTCGCGTTTTGAAAACTTGGTTATTATTCGGCCCAATGGTGTTGTATTTTACGAAAAGAAATTAAGACGCTAAACTGAGGTTTCTGCAGTTTTGCGTAATGTTTCTTGCTTCTTGTTTTAAAACTCGTGTTGGTATTCTACTGTAATTAACATGTGAGGAAACTACTATAAAATTCTTGAGACACTGAGGGAATCTTTATCAGTTACAGCAAGGTACGGGAGGTTACAGCTAGATTACATCATGGTCAGGCAGAAATTGCGAAATCAGATACTTGATTGTAAGGCGTACCAGGGATCAGATACGTACTCAAATCGAAATTTAGTAGTGATGAATATTCGGAGGGATTTCAAAACACTTGTCAGGAAGAACGAATAAGCAAGTAAATGGGGTACGGAAGTACTAAGGGAATACGTAAGCTTGAAGTTCTCTCAGGCTACAAATACTGCGATAAGAAATACCTCAATAGGCAGTAAAGTTGAAGAGTAATTGACATCTCTAAAAAGAGCAATCACAGAGATTGAAAAGATAAGCATAGGTACAAGACAAGAAATACTTTAACATATCGACGAAAGAAGGAAGTACAAAAATGTTCCGGAAAATTCAGGAATAAGGAAATAAAAGTCGCTTTGAGATGAAATAAATGGGAAGTTCAGGCAAGGTAAGGCGAAATGGCTGCGTGAAAAATATGAAGAAACCGAAAAAGAAATGATTGTCGGAAGGACTGACTCAGCGTGTAGAAAAGTCAAAACAACATTCCCTGAAACGAAAGCAAGGGTGGCATCTTTAAGATTGCAATGGGATTTCCACTGTTAAATGGAGAGGAGAGAGTGGACAGGTGGAAAGAATACTTTGGAATACACTGAAGGCCTGTATGAGGAAAGGACTTTTCTGATGACGTGTTAGAAGAAGAAACAGGAGTCGTAGGGGATCCGGCATTAGAATCAGAATTTGAGAGCTCTGAAAGACTAAAAATCAAATAAGGAAGAAGGAATAAATAATATTCCATCACAATTTCTAAAATCATTAGGGGAAGTGGCAACAATATGATTATAGAAGGTATGAATCTGCCGATATACCATCTAACTTACGAAAAACGTATCACACAATTCCGAAGTCTGCCAGAGCCGACAAGTGTGAGAATTATCGCACAATCAACTTAACGTCTCATGTAACCACGTTGCTGAGAAGAAGAATATTTAGAAGGATGGGAAAGAGAATTGAACATGTGTTAGATGGCGATCAGTTTGGCTTTGGGACAGATAAAGGTACCAGAGAGGCAGTTCTGACACTGCAATTGACAATGGGAGCAAGACTAGAGAAAAATCAAGACACGTTCATAGGACATGTAGACCAGGAAAAAGCGTTCGACAATGTAAAATGGTGTTAGATGTTCGAAATTCTAAGAAAAACAGGAATAAGCTATGGGAAAAGAGGGTGATATGCAATATGTACAAGAACCAAGAGGGAATAATAAGAGTGGAAGATCAAGGACGAAGTACTCAGATTAAAAAAGATTTAAGACACGGATATAGTCTTTCTCCCCTACTGTACAATCCATACACCGAGGATACAATGATGGAAATAAACGAAAGGTTCAAGAGTGGAATTAAAATTCAAGGCGAAAGGATATCAATGATAAGATTTGCTGACGACATTGTCATTCTCAATGAAAGTGTAGAAGAATTACAAGATCTGCTGAGTAGAACAGTATAATAAGTGCAGAATATGGACTGAATTAAGTCGAAGAAACACAAATGTAATGAGAAGTAGCAGAAAGGAGAACAGTGAGAAACTAAACATCAGGATTGGTGATCACTAATTGGGTGAATTTAAGGAATTCTGCTACCTAGCCAGCAAAATAACCAATGACGGGCGGAGAAAGGAGGCCATCAAAAACAGAATATCACTGGCAAGAATGGCATTCACGGGCAAGAGAAGTCTACTAGTATCAAACATAGGCATTAATTTGAATAAGAAATTTCTGAGAACGTACATTTGGAACGCAGCATTATAAGGCATTGAAACATGGACTGCGGAAAAACCAGAACCGAAGAGACTATGAGTATTTGTGATGTAGTGATAGAGACTAATGGTCTGATGTTGAAAATTAGATGGACTGATAAGGAATGAGGAGGTGTTCCGAAGAATCGGCGAGGAAAAGAATGTTTGGAAAACACAGACAAGGAGAAGGGACAGTTTGGTAGGATGTCTGTTAATACATCAAGGAATAATTTCCATGGTACTAGAGGAAGCAGTAGAGAGCCAAAACTTGGAAGGGAAGACGGAGACTTGAACACATACTGTCAGAAGACTGATGACTCAAAAGAAAGCACATATCTCTCGCTCCAGAAGGAACGTCCACCTCCGTTTGCTGCCTGTCTACTGCTCCACACTCCTCGGATAACTTGTCGAAGCGGTCACCGGACTCTCCGGTATCTCCTACAGGGCCGCGGTTGGCTGCAGTAGAACCACCGGAATTGTGTACACAGCGTGACCCAAGAAACACCGACAACCCTTTGGGACAGGTTTCTTCCACGAAAACAAGTAAAAACTATCTAGTAAACATGGGTTACAAAATGAGTACCGTACGAAATGGTTCAAATGGCTCTAAGCACTGTTAGACTTAGCACCTGAGGTCATCAGTCCCCTAGAACTTAGAACTAGTTAAACCTGACTAACCTAAGGACATCACACACATCCATGTCCGAGGCAGGATTCGAACCTGCGACCGTAGCGATCGCGCTGTTCCAGACTGAAGCGCCTAGAACCGCTCGGCCACTCTGGCCGGCGTTACCTTAAGAGTTCTCCTCATCTTCGAGATTATGAATAGATCACTTCTACTGCAAGGACTGTGCTTTCCACATTTTGGAAGGTGGTAGTATTGAACAAAGCAAGAAAAAAAAAGCCCAGTGAACATGGCGTCTAAAATGCATACTCCAAGACCTATGAGTACTTGTTCATCTTTACTAGTGTGAAAAACATCTCTTCTATTGAACAAGTGCTCATACCTCTTAAAGTATGAATCTTATAGCAAGTGATTGCTGGACTTTTTTTGTTATGGTGTAAGGAATCTGTCCCTAAAGCTTATCAGAGTCTTTTGCAACGCCCTGTGTTACTCATTACTCGTAAGTAATAATGATAGTGTAACGTATGCGTTGTTACCTCTTCCGTATTTAATTAGTGTTTTGAATGGAACATCTTGCCAATGATGTCAGCTAGGAGCTGGTCAGTTATAGATCGGCTGGAAAAGCGGTAAACAGGCGCCGAAACTCTAGAGAAAACCGAAGGTTGCCCACTGTGTAGGAAATGCTGGTGTAGCGTTTACGTGTGTGACTTGAAGTCGAAAGATTACGGAATCGAGTCCTAGACGTACAACGGATTTTCAGTATGCTTTCAACTTAGCATTCACCTTTCTGCGATGTGGAGATTCGCCAAAAACGACATCCTGTTAGGATTCCACGTTGAATGTGGGTCCCCTTATTCTGGTTGGAAAACGGGAGTAACTCAAGTTCAGGCAAGTCGCCGAAGAGGCATCCAATAGGAAGACTTTCACGACGCCATTGAGCCACACGAGTTATTGCCAGTATCTGCACGTATCACCTTCTTATTCTCTACCTGTTACGTACTTAACTTCCTTGCTACCTTTCTGTTTTTGTATGTTAATACTAATCACAGGAACTACTGTTGGAATTTTGGCAAGGCTTTCAGTAATATTTTCTCACGAGGAATGTTTAAGTATATAATTTATAAATATTTCGTGCTGCTTCGCTGAACTATGATAAATTAAAGCCCCCGTAGTGTTTCTCTGATTACGTGTGAGGACTAATCTCGCAAAGTGCTTTAGGGATTTTGATACGTTCTTCACTAGTGGGTAGACTCATTTGCCAGGTACTTGTGTGTATATAATTTATGATCACTACGTCAAACATGTCGTTCCCCCGTAAATACATATTGCTTCCCACTAGAAGCCAGGGCGGTTCGCCAGTCTAATGTAACAATGTAAGCCTTAGGACGTCTTTTCTAAAGGTATCAGTGTATAGTGTGGAAATGTACAAAAATGAAACGTGGACGATAAACAATTGAGCCAAAAAGATAATAAAATCTTTTGAAGTTCGATGTTACGGAAGAATTATGGTTAGATGGTAGACTGGATAACTAGTGCGGAGGTAGTAAATCAAACTGTGGAGAAACGAAATCTTTGAGACAATTTGACTGAAGGAGGGATCACTTGATACAACACATCCTGAGATATCTGTGGGGTAAAAATTGTAGCCAAAGACCAAGGGAAGAATACAGTAAGCAGGCTCAGAAGTATGTAGGTTACAGTATTATTAGGAACTGAAGAGGCTTGGCCAGTATAGACAGGTTTGGACTCAGAACCACTACAGCACCGTGAAACAAAATACGTCCGCAGATGCCTTTCGTATGTGGTGAAATTTTTCCAAGAAATGTTTGGATTAGAAAGGAAACAATAACAGAAGAACTCAAAATTCATAGCCGTAACTAAACTAAAATCTAGAATCGTTTCAAGTAGCATGAATATCTGTATTGGAACAGCAATTACGATTTTTCCCTGAAAACTAAATTTAAGAGCATGGAAGCAAAAAAGTAGTGTGCAAACTCAGCAAAATACAGGTAGCATAAGAGGTTGAATGGTCTAATAAGAGAAACGATGAAGAACAAGAACAACAAGAAAAAGAAGTCACGAAGAATAAGTATTTCCAGGATGAGTATTACGAGGAGTGCAAGGGCTGCTGAAGGTATAGGTTGCATCAGATGATTCTACTGTTACTTTTTGCTACTTCGTCGAAGATCATGTTCATCATTTTTAAGCAATGAAATCGACAGTTCGTTCAATAACACAACTGGATATTAATTATCTTGGTGGAAGCTACGACGTCCCTCAGTTCTGGCACAATGATAGCAGCGATCCAGAACGCCCGAGCGAAAGGTTTTTCAATCTCTTGCGGCGGCGTCCTCTGTAATTTTCGTGGCTTTTACAGCTGCAGGCAGCAGATCCCTCATCGTTATGAAGCTATATGGTTTCATTCTCTTTATAATATTACGTTTCTTTGGTATTCTAATTTACTTTCGAAAGCTTTTCCAGAAATAGGAGCTATATGGAAGGTTACGTAATTCGTGACATGGCGCCAATATTTGGCGCATGCTTCATAGATCGGAAAGTTCTACAGATGGTTTTTTTTTTCTGTTTCCTCTGGAATGAAATTTATTAGTTTATTTCCAATAAAAATAATTCTACACCACTGGCTGTCTTTGGTTTAATCAAGATATCCAATTATTTTCGATTCTCCTACACTCCATAATTCCCAGTGGCTTTGAAGTGCGTATTGTAACGTGTCAAATTGTAATGTCTGAGCTATGGTCAAAACTTTCTTATAGTTTGCAGTATTTAAATGCAGTTGTTGTTGTTGTGGTCTTTAGTCCTGAGACTGCTATTATGCAGCTCTCCATCCTGATCTATGCTGCGCAATCTCCTTCATCTCCCAGTACCTACTGCAACCTACATACTTCTGAATCTGGTGAGTTTATTCATCTCTTGGTCTCCCTCTACGATTTTTAGCCTCCACGCTGCCCTCCAATGCTAAATTTGTGTTCCCTTGATGCCTCAGGACATGTCCTACCAACCGATCCCTTCTTATAGTCAAGTTGTTCCACAAACTTCTCTTTTCCCCAATTCTATTCAATACTTCATCATTAGCTATGTGATCTACCCATCCAATCTTCAGCATTCTTCTGTAGCACCACATTTCCGAAAGCTTCTATTCTCTTCTTTTCCAAACTATTTATCGTCCATGTTTCACTTCCATACAAGGCTACACTAGATACAAATACTTTCAGAAACGACGTCCTGACACTTAAATCTATACTCGATGTTAACAAATTTCTCTTCTTCAGAAACGCTTTCCTTGCCATGGCCAGTCTACATTTTATATCCTCTCTACTTCGACCATCATCAGTTATTTTGCTCCTACTTTACTCCTTTACTACTTTAAGTGTCTCATTTCCTAACCTAATTCCCTCAGCATCACCCGACTTAATTCGACTACATTCCATTATCCTCGTTTTGCTTTTGTTCATGTTCATCTTATATCCTCCTTTCAAGACACTGTCCATTCCGCTCAACTGCTCTTCCAAGTCCTTTGCTGTCTCTGACAGAATTACAATGTCATCGGAGAACCTCAAAGTTTTTATTTCTTCTCTGTGGATTTTAATACCTACTCCAAATTTTTCTTTTGTTTCCTTTACTGCTTGCTCAGTATACAGATTGAATAACATTGGTGAGAGGCTACATCCCTGTCTCACTCCCTTCCCAACCACTGCTTCCCTGTCGTGCCCATCGACTCTTATAACTGCCATCTGGTTTCTGTACAAATTGTAAATAGCCTTTCGCTCCCAGTATTTACCCCTGCCACCGTTAGAATTTGAAAGAGATTATTCCATTCAACATTGTCAAAAGCTTTCTGTAAGTCTACAAATGCTAGAAATGTAGGTTTGCCTTTCCTTAATCTAGCTTCTGAGATAAGTCGTAGGGTTAGTATTGCCTCACGTGTTCCAACATTTCTGCGGAATCCAAACTGATCTTCTCCGAGGTCGGCTTCTACCAGTTTTCCATTCGTCTGCAAAGAATTCGCGTTAGTATTTTGCAGCTGTGACTTATTAAGCTGATAGTTCGGTAATTTTCACATCTGTCACCACCTGCTTTCATTGGGATTGGAATTATTATATTCTTCTTGAAGTCTGAGGGAATTTCGCCTGTCTCGTACATATTGCTCACCAGATGGTAGAGTTTTGTCATGACTGGCTCTCCCAAGACCGTTAGTAGTTCTAATGGAATGTTGTCTACTCCCGGGGCCTTGTTTCGAATCAGGTCTTTCAGTGCTCTGTCAAACCCTTCACGCAGTATCGTGTCTCCCGTTTCATCTTCATCTACATCCTCCTACACTTCCATAATATTGTCCTCAAGTACATCGCCCTTGTATAGACCCTCTAGATACTCCTATCTTTGTGCTCTCCCTTCTTTGCTTAGAACTGGGTTTCCATCTGAGCTCTTGATATTCATGCAAGTGGCTCTCTTTTCTCCAAAGGTCTCTTTAATGTTTCTGTAGACTGTATCTAGCTTACCCCTAGTGAGATAAACCTATACACCCTTACATTTGTCCTCTAGCCATCCCTGCTTAGCCATTTTGCACTTCCTGTCGATCTCATTTTTGAGACGTTTGTATTCCTTTTAGCCTGCTTCATTTACTGCATTTTTATATTTTCTCCTTTCATCAATTAAATTCAATATTTCTTCTGTTACCCAATGATTTCTACTAGCCCTCGTCTTTTTACCTACTTGATCCTCTGCTGCCTTCACTGCTTAATCCCTCAGAGCTACCCATTTGTTTTCTACTGTATTTCTTTCCCCCATTCCTGTCAATTGTTCCCTTATGCTGTCCCTGACTCTGTACAACCTCTGGTTTACTCAGTTTATCCAGGTCCAATCTTCTTAAATTCCCACCTTTTTGCAGTTTCTTCAGTTTTAATCTACAGTTCATAACCAATAGATTGTGGTCAGAGTCCACATCTGCCCCTGGAAATATTTTACAAATTAAAACCTGGTTCCTAAATCTCTGTCTTACCATTATATAATCTATCTGATACCTTTTAGTATCTCCAGGATTCTTCCCTGTATACAACGTTCTTTTATAATTCTTGAACCAAGTGTTAGCTATTATTAAGTTACGCTCTGTGCAAAATTCTACTAGACGGCTTTCTCTTTCATTTCTTGGCCCCAATCCATATTCACCTACTATGTTTCCTTCTCTCCCTTTTCCTACTGTCGAATTTAGTCACCCATGACCATTAAATTTTCGTTGCCCTTCACTACGTGAATAATTTCTTTGATCTCACCATACATTTCTTCAATTTCTTTGTTATCTGCAGAGCTAGTTGGCATATAAACTTGTACTGCTGTAGTAGGCACGGGTTTCGTGTCTATCTTGGCCACTATAATACGTTCAATATGCTGTTTGTAGTAGCTTACCAGCACTCCTATTTTTTTCTTATTAAACCTACTTCTGCATTACCCCTATTTGATTTTGTATTTATAACCCCGTATTCACCTGACCAAAAGTCTTGTTTCTCCTGCCACCGAACTTCACTAATTCCCACTATGTCTAATTTTAACCTATCCGTTTACCTTTTTAAATTTTCTAGCCTACCTGCCCGTTTAAGGGATCTGACATTCCACGCTCCGATCCGTACAACGCCAGTTTTCTTCCTCCTGATAACGACGTCCTCTTGAGTAGTCCCCGCCCGTAATCCGAATGGATGACTATTTTACCTCCGCAATATTTTACCCAAGAGGACATCATCATTTAACCATACAGTAAGGCTGCATGCCCTCGGGAAAAATTACATCTGTAGGTTCCCCTTGCTTTCAGCCTTTCGCAGTACCACAACAGCGAGGCCGTTTTGGTTAGTGTTACAAAACCAGATCAGTCAATCATCCAGACTGTTGCACCTGCAACTACTGAAAAGGCTGCTGCCCCTCTTCAGGAACCACACGTTTGTCAGGCCTCCCAACAGATAACCTTCCGTTGTGGTTGCACCTACGGTACGGCTATCTGAATCGTTGAGGCACGCAAGCCTCCCCACCAAAGGCAAGGTCCATGGTTCATGAGGGGCTGTAGTATACTGGCTGACCTTTAAAATTGACAACATGACGTCGCAACTGTTCAGGAACCACTCGGTGCCTCCTTCCAAGTTTCTATGTCCGACCAAACCAGAACACTATAAGACTCCACGAAAGTTTTGACCGTAATCATATGTCCGTTGACACCAGAGATAGTTAACCGCATTTTTACTTGTCACCCAGTTTTGTGTCTCTGTTTCTAATAACATTTTCTAATCGCACACTAGATCCACTGTAACGGTAGTTTAAAAAATAAGGAAGAAACTTTACTTTATAAAACTTATAATGCAGAGTTACAGGAAGTTGAAGCACGTAATAACTACCTACCAAACATTGAATGTGAAAATTTTATGAACACCTAATGCCAATGGATTTGAACACCTGTGGCTGGATTTGAACACCTGTGGCTGAGTGGCTCTAGGCACTTCTGTCCGGAACCGCGCTGCTTCTACGGTCGCAAGTTCTAATCCTGCCTCGGACATGGATGTGTGTGATGTCCTTAGGTTAGTTAGGTTTAAGTAGTTCTACGTCTAGGGTACTGATGACCTCATATGTTAAGCCCCATAGTGCTTGGAGCCATTTGAACCATTTTGAACCCCTGCAGCCTGCCGCCCACCAATCTGGATCATCCTCTAGTGCGAAGTAATGACGAGACTGACTACCTCCAGATCACACTTGTCTTTTTTCTTAAGTCATCAGTATTCTGACTGGTTTGATGCAGCCCGATACGAATTCATCTCAGAGTACCATTTGCAACCTACGTCCTCAGTTATTTGCTGGATATATTCCAATCTCTGTCTCTCCTACAGTTTTTCCCTCTCGAACCATTGAGGTCATTCCTCATGTTTTAACAGATGTCCTATCATCCTGTCCCATCTCCTTGTCAGTGTTTTCCACATATTTCTTTCCTCTCCGAATCTGGGCAGAACCTCCACAATCCTTACTTGATCAGTCCATTTATTTTACAAAATACGCATGTAGCATCACATCTCAAGTGCTTCTATTCTCTTCTGTTTCAGTTTTCCCCACACTCCATTTTTCACAAGCATTTAATAGTGTTCTCCAGACATACATTCTCAGAAATGTCTCTTAAATTAAGGTGTATGTTTGATACCTGTAGACTTCTCTTGGCAATGAATGCCCTTTATACCAGTGCTAGCCTGCTTTTGATGGCCTCCTTGCTTCGCTCCTCGTTGATTATTTGGCAGCCTAGGTAATAGAATACCTTAAACTCAACTACGTCGTGACCGTCAACCCTTATGTTAAGATTCTAGCTGTTCTCATTTCTGCTACTTCTCATTACTTGCGTCTTACTTCGATTTACTCTCAGTCCATACTCTGTACTCATTAGACTCTTCATTTCATTCAGAGATCATTTAATTCCTCTTCACTTTCACTCAGGAAAGAAATGTCATCAGCGAATAGTATCATTGATATTCTTCACCTTGAATTTTAGTATCACTCCTGAACCTTTCTTTTATTTCCATCATTGTTTCGTCGATGTACAGATTGAACAGTAGGGATTAAAGACTACATCTCCCTCTTACACCCTTTTTAATACGAGCATTTCATTCTTATTCTCCACTCTTATTATTCCATCTTGTTTCTTGTACTATTTTATATTACCCGTCTCTTGCTGTAGCTTACCTCTGTTTTCCTCAGAATTTCTAACATCTTGCACAATCTTACACTGTCGAGAGCTTTTTCCAGGTCGTCAAATCCTATGAATGTGTCTTGATTTTTCTGTAGTCTTGCTTCCATTATCAATGGCAGCGTCAGATTTACAGCCTTTACCTTTCCTAAAGAGAAACTGATCGTCATCTAATACATCCCCAATTTTCTTTCCCAATCTTCGGTATACTGTTCTTGTCAGTAACTTGGATGCATGAGCTGTTAAGCTGACTGTGCGATAATTCTCCACTTGACAGCTCTTGCAGTCTTCCGCACTGTGTGGATGATGTTTTTCCGAAAGTCAGATGATGTGTCGCCAGGCTCAAACAACGTGAGAGTCTTTTTGTTGCCACTTTTAGGAATTCTGATGGAATTTTATCTATCCTTTTTACTTTATTTGATCTTAAGTCGTCTTAAATGCTGATTCTAATGCTGGATTCCCTATCTCTTCTAAATCGACACCTGTTTCTTCTTTTACCACATTAAGACAAATCTTAACACTCATAGCGGTCTTATATTCACTTTCGTCTCTGCATTTAAGAGTGGAATTCCTGTTGCACTCTTAATGTTACCACCCTTGCTTTTAATTTCAAAAAAATGGCTCTGAGCACTATGGTACTTAACAACTGTGGTCATCAGTCCCCTAGAACTTAGAGCTATTTAAACCTAACTAAGGACATCACACACTTCCATCCCCGACGCAGGATTCGAACCTGCGGCCGTAGCAGCCGCGCGATTTCGGACTGAGCGCCTAGAACCGCTAGACCACCGCGGCCGGCGCTTTCCATTTTAATGAAGGTTATTTTCACTTTCCCCTATGCTGAGTCAGTTCTCCCGACAATGATTTCTTTTTCGGTTTATTCACATTTTTCTTGCGGCCCGTTCGTCTTACCTTCCCTGCACTTTCTATTTATTTCATTTCTCAGCGACTTGCAGTTCTGTGTTCCTGAGTATCCCGCAGTATTCTTGTACCTTCACCTTTGATCAATCAACTGAAGTATTTCTTTAGTTACCCATGGTTTCTTCGCATTTACCATCTTTGTACCTATGTTTTCCTTCCCAACTTCTGTGCTTGCCCTTTTTAGAGATGTCCATTCCACTTTCACTGTACTGCCTACTGAGTTATTTCTTATTGCTGTATCTATAGCCTCAGAAAATTCCATTCGTATCTCCTCATATCTTAGTTCTTCCGGATCTCACTTCTTTGTGTATTGATTTTTCCTCGCTAATCACTTAAACTTCAGCCTACTCTTCATCAGTACTACGTTGTGATCTCGGTCTATATCTGCTCCTGGGTATGCCTCACAATCAATTATCTATTTTAAGAATTTCTGTCTGACAATGATATAATTTAACTGAAATCTTCCCATATCACCCATCCTTTTCCAAGTACATCTCCTCCCCTCGTGATTCTTGAACAGAGTATGCTTTTTTACTAGCTGAAATTTATTACGAAACTCAATTAGCCTTTCTCATTTCTCATTCCTTGTCCAAAGCCCATATTTTCCTGTAAGTTTTCCTTTACTCCTTCCCCTACGACGGCATTCCACTCCTCCATGACTTTTAGATTTTCATCTCCCTTTACGTACTGTATTACCCTTTCGATATCCTCATATACGGTCTCTCTCTCTTCATCTTCAGCTTGCGACGTCGGCCTATATACCTGAAATATCGTTGTTGGTCTTGGTTTGGTGTAGATTCTAATAAGAAGATCCCTGTCACTGAACTGTTCACAGTAACACATTCTCTTGCCTGCCCTCCTATTCATAACGCATCCTATTCCCATTATACCATTTTCTGCTGCTGTTGATATTATCCTACACTCACCTGACCAGAACTCCTTGCCTTCTTTCCGTTTCACTTCGCTGACCCTTACAGTATCCTGACTGATCCTCTGTTTTTCACTTTTCAGATTTTCTAGCTTTCCTACCATATTGAAGCTCCTGACTTTCCACGCCCCGACTTATTTTCTCATGGTCACCTACCCTTTGGCAGTCCCCCCTCAGAGATGCGAATTGGAGACTATTCCGGAATGTTTTGCCAATGGAGAGATCTTCAGGCACTTTTTGAATTACAGGTCATATGTCCTGTGGATACACGTTGTGTGTCTTTAGTACCGTGGTTTCCATTGTCTTTTGCATCCTCATACCGTTGAACATTGCTGATTCTTCCGCCACTAGGGATAGTTTCTCACCCCAAGCACAAGTGAATGTCGTGAACCTATGCCCATACCTCCGCCTCTCTGACAAGGCCGTCGGCAGAATGTGGGTGACTTCTTACGACGGAAGTGTTCGGACGCCAACGCTGATTGTTAATCAAAGTTCAAGCGGTGGCGTCTTTCGAACACGGGACCGAGGACGTTCCGTTTATTAATCACAGACGCCACCCCTAAACTATGCTTTTATACTATGCCCATGAAAACGGGTACATAGCCAGATCTTGACCGTGGTGGGGACCCCAAAGTATATTTACTCCAATCAACGACCGTTAATATGCCAGACTGATGTCATTATTAGTTTTGTTTGTGGACTACTTTGAGTTTAAAAATTAGAGTGTCGTGTGTATAAAAAAAACCTAATGGATAACGCCGGAAAAACCGTCAGACTCTGCTCTGATGCAGCTGTTTGTTGTATACAGAGAAATTCCGAAGCCAGAAAATTATAGTTTCAAGTAGGAAGAGCTTCAGAGAATTCATGACTGGTGAGTGGACTGTCGATTGACCCACAACAAAAACAAATATAACGTATTGTGCATAAATAGAAAGAAAGACCAAATATTGTGTGATTACACGATTGCAGAACTATCTCTGGAAGCACTGTCGCTCACAACATATCCAGGAGTATGAGTACGTAGACATTTAAATTTCAACGACCACGTAAAACCAGTTGCAGATAAGGCAGGTGCCTGACTAAGATTCACTGAAAGAATCCTCAAGAAATGTGGTTCTCCCACAATGGGGATAGGTTACAAAACCCTAGTTCGGCGAGTACTCGAATACTGTTCAGAAGCCTGAAATCCGTACCAGACAGGATTGATAGAGGAAGTAGAGAAGACAAAAAGAAGAGTAGCGCGTTGCGTTACACGCTTATTTAGCAAGCGCGGAAACATCACAGAAGCGCCCTGACAACTCCACTGGAAGTCGCTGCAAGTGGGGCATTGTTAAAGTTCCGAGAGCAATTGTTCCTAGAAGAGTCAACCAATATATTGCTTCCTCGTAAGTATCACGAATAGAGCACTCACGTAAATTGAAAGAGATTCGAGCTCTCATGAAAGGCACCAGTAATCGTTCATTGTGCGAACCATTCGCCACTGAAACTGGAGAAGAGTGAACTTACAATGCCACCCGAAGAATCTTCCGCTAAGCGCTGTAGGATGGTTTGCGGAGTGCAGATTGAGATGTAGATGCAATAGGTAGTTAAAATTCAAGTGCAGTTACTCACAGAGGTCCACTATGGGCTTTAATTACCGCGTATGGAAGCAAACATTGGTAGATATTCTAATACGTTAATGCGGAACCGATCTACACTGAAAAAAAATGGTTGTAATTTTGGCCGACAGGTGCAAATCAGGAACTGTGAATGCAAGAAAGACGGATAGATATGTTTCCATGTCTAATAGTTTAGGAACAGGACACAGGCAGAAAAGGTCCACAAGTGAGAAAGGAATTTGATCAATTTGAGTCCCGGAGACGATGAGATGCTGTACAGCACCAGATTTGTACCTGGTGGTCAAAATTAGAACAAATTTTTCCAGTGTAAATCGCTTCTGTATTAACGTTCTAGAATATCTACCACGTTTCGGTGCCACACAGCAATTGCAGCTTACAAAGCTCCTCTGTCAGCCACTGCACTTTAGTTACAGTCACTTGGTAGTTGTAGCGTTACTGTCTGAGACAGCAATCTCAACAAAGCCCAAGCTGACGTCAGTTCTGTGCTCTTTAAGAATCTTTGATATTTTTGACAAAACAGTTCCACGTGGAACATTATACAAGATTAAAAAATATTGTGCTAACTACATGGCCAGACAAAATTTCGTAATAAAATTCTTTATTTCCGCCTGTTATCACAAACTTGTTAGGTCCTCAGACCACCAGTATCGGCCAGCTATGATCCATCTTCAGATCTACAGTAAAAGAAGGGAAAACCACAAATACAACTACTGGAATTTATAGAACATAAAGCAATATAAAAGGCCGTAATGAAAAGCCGTAGTCTCACCGACTCCACTACCTTAGAACATGTTTCTGAAACAGGTGTACCTCGTCATATTCAAACTGCATAATTTTCACATGTGTATCGGTAATACCTTCCATTGCGGCCTACTTTATTGTTTCAAGCAGTGTTTTTTCCCATGTTTTGTTGCAGATCTGAAAGTGGTCATTTCTGACTAAAACCAGTAGTCTGTGCACCTAACATGTTTGTGACAATTTACAGAAATAAAGACATTTATGCTGCACTTTCTGGATTCCATTCTACTCTCGACCATGTCACAGATTGTGAAAATTTCAGAATTTAATGTGAAGATTGGTCAATGTTTTCTTCTTGTCAAACGTATGCCAGTGGTTCGTCAGATAACTGGGAATTTAAGATCGACACTTCAGTCTAAAATTCTACTAGCACAAAATTCGTTACAGTTTCATACAGGGACACTCACCTAAAACTTGCAGCGCAAATATTGCGGAAACTAAAAGTACTAGTGATGTGCGGTTTTCACAGAATGGTCTGGAAGCCGAGGTCTCGTATTGTTGGCCAATCAACAGATTGTAATAATACATAGAACGTGTATTTTTGTGCAAACTTATACTTTTTTAAGTCGTAAAATGCCTAGTGACATTAAGAGACTAGAAGTAAACTAGAGCGTCAGCACTGTTTTCTGCAGACTTTCAGTGCGAGTCGATTACGAGATATCGTATTCTGAAAACTTTCCGCGCCGACACATGTTTGTGCCCTTCAACTTGCGTAGTTGCTAGGTATGATGTTCCATGTCATTTTTGCTTACGGTGTGCTTGCGTATTCCTTGATTGATTGTTACTTGCTACTCTGTGTATGACAGTTCAAGCACTAGGTTGTGAGTGGACGGTGGGGTTTACCAACGCAGAAAACGCCGACTTACTCATGGTGTATTAGGAGTATAGTAATAATGCACTTCATTCTTGTACAGTGTGTAGCAAGATATCCCAATAGACGTAAACCGTGTGGGCAGATATTTATCACCTCTTCAACTAGTTACGTGAGAGTGGTACTGTAACACCTACACGTTATAGAAGCAAACAAGTGACGTTAGAAGAGGGAAAAATTAATCTTCTTGCTGCTGTTTGAGTTGATCCGCACCTAATCTCCAGCATAATCACACAAGGAAATGACGTGAGTCAGGCAAGTGTTCAAAAACTGGCTCTGAGCACTATGGGACTTAACTGCTGAGGTCATCAGTCCCCTAGAACTTAGAACTACTTAAACCTAACTAACCTAAGGACGAAACTTCCTGGCAGATTAAAAGTGTGTGCCCGGCCGAGACTCGAACTCGGGGCCTTTGCCTTTCGCTGGCAAGTACTCTACCAACTGAGCTACCGAAGCACGACTCACGCCCGCTACTCACAGCTTTACTTCTGCCAGTACCTCGTCTCCTACCTTCCAGACTTTACAGAAGCTCTCCTACGAACCTTGCAGTACTAGCACTCCTGAAAGAAAGGATATTGCGGAGACATGGCTTAGCCACAGCCTGGGGGATGTTTCCAGAATGAGATTTTCACTCTGCAGCGGAGTGTGCGCTGATATGAAACTTCCTGGCAGATAAAAACTGTGTGCCCGACCGAGACTCGAACTCGGGGCCTTTGCCTTTCGCGGGCAAGTGCTCTACCAACTGAGCTACCGAAGCACGACTCACGCGCGCTACTCACAGCTTTACTTCTGCCAGTACCTCGTCTCCTACCTTCCAGACTTTACAGAAGCTCTCCCACGAACCTTGCAGTACTAACACTCCTGAAAGAAAGGATATTGCGGAGACATGGCTTAGCCACAGCCTGAGGGATGTTTCCAAAATGAGATTTTCACTCTGCAGCGGAGTGTGCGCTGATATGAAACTTCCTGGCAGATTAAAACTGTGTGCCCGACCGAGACTCGAACTCGGAGCCTTTGCCTTTCGCGGGCAAGTGCTCTACCAACTGAGCTACCGAAGCACGACTCACGCGCGCTACTCACAGCTTTACTTCTGCCAGTACCTCGTCTCCTACCTTCCAGACTTTACAGAAGCTCTCCTACGAACCTTGCAGTACTAGCACTCCTGAAAGAAAGTATATTGCAGAGACATGGCTTAGCCACAGCCTGGGGGATGTTTCCAGAATTAGACTTTCACTCTGCAGCCGAGTGTGCGCTGATATGAAACTTCCTGGCAGATTCAAACTGTGTGCCGGACCGAGACTCGAACTCGGGACCTTTGGCTTCCGCGGGCAAGTGCTCAACCATCTGAGGTACCGAAGCACGACTCACGCCCGCTCTCACAGCTTCACTTCTGCCAGTATCTCGTCTCATTTCAGCGCACACTCCGCTGCAGAGTGAAAATCTCGTTCTGGAAACATCCCCCAGGCTGTGACTAAGCCATGTCTCCTCCATGTCTCCGCAGTATCCTTTCTTTCAGGAGTGCTAGTTCTGCAAGGTTCGCAGGAGAGCTTCTGTAAAGTTTGGAAGGCAGGATGCGAACCTGCGACAGGAGCGGTCGCAGGAAAGCGTCCTACGCATTCTCTGTGGATATAGTTTCCTTGCCTATTGTATCTCTCTCCACAAAGAGCTGCATGAAAATGGTTATGAGAATCGTGTTAACTTTTGTACATGGACGTTAAGAGTTGATATTCTAATGAAGTCACGTTTACAAATCATGGCCAGGTGACTATTGGTCTTATGACAATCGCCGTCAGTTAGAACGTCATCGTCCATAGAGTGTAAACGTGTGTGTGTCATAGTAAACCATCAGCTCACAGGCCCGTTGTTGGCAGCCGGAACACTGAACGCCCACAAGTATCATAACTTCCTAGTACACCATCTTCCACGGAGGAATTCACCAATGTAATGGCTGTCCAGCCCATCGTGCACGAAGTACTACACCATATCTTCACGAATCGTTTCCAGATCGTTGGATTGGACGTAGAGAAACTGTACCTTAACTGGGCCGTTCACCGGATTTAACACCTGTAGATTTTTTTTCTGTGGAGGAAGCTTCTCTACAAGGACATGATGTGCAGCCTGCTCGGAGACCTCCGCTGAAATGCTAACACGTGTACAGCTATCGTTCCATACCAGACTGGAGGCGTGTATTGCCGCTGCTGTTGGTCATTCTGAACACGGCCTGTGATGGTCAAGTGTCTCGTTACTGTTCAAAATCGACATAACTAGTGTGCTTACTTGTGTTGGCCTTTAGCGTGTTCTACCACAGGTAATGTACAATTGTTGATGTGGGAACTTTTCAAAATACGATATCTCGTAAATGACTGGCACTAGACTTCTGTAACAAACACCTCTAACATTATAAGAGTCTCGATTATCAGACCTAAACCGGACGCGGCAAGGTCGGATAAGCGGGAAGGTCGGATAACACGGAAAATAATACAAAAAGAAACAAAAAAATTAAACTAAAGGTCGCTAAATGAGTTAAACATTTAATACAGTACAAATCAAATTAGACTGAACAGATATTGTGTGAAGAAGGTAGTAATTGTCTTTTGCTTTCCTGCTGTTTGCAGTGTTTTTGCCCCTAAATCACGTAATCTCTTAAGAAGTAAAACCTCGGTAGACGTTGCTTCCTCCAGTTGCTCTACATATTTTAAAGCAATTTCTAAGGCCTTGTGTCCTTCGTTGTGAGAAATCTTGGGCGCACTTTACTCCACTACATCCACTTATTCGTCTTCTTCTTTTTCGTTTACCATGTTGAGTATTTATTCATCTGTCACTTCAAATTCTTCATCTTGGGCAATCCATACATTTATGTCGTCTTCTGTGGCGTCAGTACATCCAGGAACTTTTCGTAACAGTGAAAGCAGGTTAGTATCTTCTGGTTCGGTCTGCTGCTGTAGATTTTCATCGCCTGGAGAATTTTCTTGATTTTCGTGTAGCAAAATTATCCAGGATTTTGCAATTGTATTTCCTCCAACTCTCTCCCAAGATTGGGCCACGTCATAAGCAACGTCTTTCAAATTAATACAGCACAACTGCTCTAGCATGTCTTCTCCCTTGTCCATAGCATTAATTGAAGTGGAAAGCGAGTTTCTCTAAGGTCCCTTGGTCCATAAGCTGACATAAGGATGTGACATTTGGAGGCAAAAACATAGCCTTTATATCTTGATCTTGAAATTCATTTTCATTAGGGTGACAAGTGACAGGGTGTTCGCTTTCAAAAACGTTTCAGTTTGTGGTACGAACTCGTTAAAAATCCATTCTTTAAAAATGTCTGAGATCATCCAAGCATTTTTTTGGTTGTAATATTTCACTGGTAAAGCATTTTTACATACATTTTTAAGTGCTCTCGGTCTTTTTGGCTTACCTATCATAGACAGTTTCATGTTCAAATTTGCTGTGGCGCTACTGCATGCTAGAGTTGTCACTCTTTCTTTGCTACGTTTGTAGCCTGGCGCTCCCGTTTTGGCCTTTGACTAATGTTTTTTTCCGGTTACATTTTGTAATTGAGACCAATCGCACTTAAAAATTTGGTCGCCTGTTAAGTTTTCCTTTTCCAATACCTTGTGAAGTTTATTCCTAAACAATTGAACAGCTTCAAAATTTGCTGAAAGCTTTTTACCACAGACATTAATTGATGAATTAAGTATCTCTTCTTCCATCTATCGAGCCAGCCTACTCTAGCTGTAAAATCAGGTTCACCTTCGTTTAGTTCGTTACGAAACATTAGGCTTTTTCCTGCAAAATAGGTCCCGCCGTGGGTACACCTTCATCCCTTCATCTCTGTGTTGCGTAAACCATAGCAACAAAGCTTCACTTACTTTTTCATATTCACATTTTTTCATGGTTTTGCGATCTTCCAAAACAGACGAGGATTGCTCGCTAAGAACACCACTTCTCAATTTCATTGCTGCACGTTTTCCAGTCTCCAACTGTTGTTTTCCCTACGTTATAATCTCGCGCCATTTTTAATAAAGTTTCACCATTGGCTATTCTTTTTAATGCTTTATGTTTTTCTTCCATTAAAACGACCACTTTTTTTCCGTTTTGAGGCCATTTGTTTACAATAAACAAAGTGCAACACGTCCACTCCACTGCAGATTTAAGTTAGCACTGAGGAGTGAGGAGCAGCAGACGGCAACAATGAACTGAGTATCAGCAAACAACACGTTAGTTACTCACCTGTCGTCAGCTTGAGCACGGCTGGCGCGGTGAAAGGGTCGGATAACACAGAAGGTCGGCTAACCGGACATCGGATAATCGAGACTCTACATTAATTTTAGTTTTTTAATGTCACTAGGCGTTTTTCCAATTAAAAAGTTATGCTTGTACAAAAAATATCCTTTCTGTTATGACTATATGTTTACTGACTAACGATACGAGCCCCTGATTGCCAATCCATTCTGTGTTAACTGCACATCAATTGCACTTTCCATTTTCGCAATATTTGCGGTACAAATATTACGTGATCCTCCACGAGTATTAAACAAAATCAGTTACTTTTCGGGCCACACAACGAATGCGCAGTTTATTCGTTCTATTTCGCGCTGCCATTTTATGATTCGCGTCTAGATTGCCACTTTCTCCGTCGTTTGATGTAATCCGTCGCAACGCGTTATTGTACGGGAACCGACGGCGACACGATAAAATTCAATTCCAAAGTTTGGAGCTCCATCATCGGTAAGCGGATTCACGGCTCCGTAATACCGGTGCTCTGTAATACTTAATGTTCCTGTAGATTCGGCCCTGATATCCAGTTAAGCCTAAAATTACTCGTCCATCTATAAGCAGCTCTTTTCGTCAGGTCATAACACTCGTTAAAAATTCTCCCTGCCAATCGCTCACTCCAGTCATCCGCTGCTGAAGTAGATGCGTAACTATACGTTCCTATTACTTCACTCTGGTTTAGCACGTCTACCCTGTTATTCTGCTACTAGAATGAATCGTAAATTGTTTATTCTAAAAAATAGTAGGCTCTTCCGAGCCTTTCCTTAGCCACTAGTGGCTTCTGAGGAGTAATTCGCTCACTTTACCTTTCCTGACAGTGCTCAACCCTAACTAACTACCAGGTATGCAGAGATGCAGAAATTCTTAGTGCGTGGGGCTAGCCACTACCAGCCACTGAAACGATTAACAATCCGACTGTGCATCTAAATGTGATCTAATATAAATATGAGTCTACAAAAATGCTAAATATATGCTGGCAAAGACTTGCTGTCTTACAGAGGAAAAGTGAGAGATTAATGCCACACGGCGGAGAGAGACGATATCGCACTCGCCGGGCCTTGCGCTGGAGCTCCTGTTTGGTATGCCGCGTGGTGTTGGCAGAGGTGACACGCACTGCAGTGGACGGGAGGTGATCTACGGTGATATTAGACTGCCGGAGAAAAATTAGTTTGATTTCGTGTAGTTGAGGATTAGTTTCATCCTCTTTCTGAATATTAATCGGATTGGTCTTTGTGATATGTCAAATGACATGTTGAATTGTATATAACTTGAATCTACTGTCAGAAAAGTAAAAGGCATTTTTTTCATTACACTCTTTCTATGTCAGACTGGCTGGACAGGATAGCAGTCGCCCCAATGCACACCTTGTAGAAGTCTAGGGAAAAATTTTTACTCTGCCCTGTCTTTATTGCCAGCCCATACGCAGAAATCTATTTGGAACAAATGAGGTGATCGTGGTGGCCAGGATATGTTCCATGATGTCCAATCGAAACCGGCGCATTCCTAAGTAAATACGCAACAACTTCAAGACGATAATGTGGTGTCACTCCATCTATCCGCAAAATTCATTTTGTACCCGTATCCCGACGTAATTGAGGCATCAGATAATGTCCAAAACTGTCCAGATACGATAGGCCAATTACAGTCGACTGCGCAAAAAAGGAATGACAGTAGATCTTGTTACGGGTCAGAGAGCGAACGACATTCACCTTAGGCGAGTCTCACACGTGTTCGATTATGTGATGCGGTTTCTGCTCATCCTATGTCCGAACATTATGCCGGTTCACTTTACCGCAGGTATGGAAGGTGACTTCGTGAATGAACACAATTGTATTAAGAAAATCATCTTGAGTCCGCATTTTGTTAACCATTTCTACACAAAACTCAGTTGGCTTTTCTTTGTCAACTTCTCTTAAAACCTGCAACATTTCCAATTTTTACGCTTTGAATTTTAGGCGTTTTCGTAATGCTTTCCAAACTGCAACACTTGGAATACTCAATTCTAAGCTGGTACGTCTGGTCTATTTATCCGGACTACAGCGACAATACTAATGAACTTGTTCAACTGCTGCGTCACAGACTTCTCACAGATCCTGACACAGCGCCCTAAATGATACAGAGCCAGTATCGATGAAACGATAGTACCAATTGATGACAGTTTGTCTTTAGGACGGACGCTTGCGGTATTTAGTCCACAATTATCTCTGAACTTTAGTAGCGGATTTCGATTCGCAAAACCATAAACTACATTGCATTCGTTCTGCACCATTAATGACTCCATGTTGACTGTTGGAATAACTCATTCGCGCATCCCACCTAGCGTGAACGTTTGGAACTAACAGTATTATGAGAGAATAAAACTTAAAAATACGGTGCAGTCATTGCTGTATCGAACATTTCTGTAAGCTATTTATCCTTTTCACTATTAAAAGCTGCTTTTTTGTAACTAATTTATAAACACTCTGTACTTCATCCCTCTTCAGTAGCTCCAAGTGTATTTGTTAAAAATATCGGAAACCAGTGCACAAAAGAAATATTATTTCTGTACCCATTTCAAGCACCTGGTGTCCCTGTTCAGAAGATTAGAATCGTCGCATTATTGGCAAGCGTCTAAGGTAAGTAGGTGTACACAGCATACAAGTGTAGTCATCGAGTGATTCAACTGTAGAAATACAAACATGGTGTCGTTCATATATATTTCTCATAACTGTACATGTTCTGATTCATATGACTACAGTGCTACGCTGCATACACTCGCTTATTTTTGATGCTCGCTAATACTGCGATGATTCTAATCTTCTGGAGGAGAACAAGTGGTGCCTGAAATCGGCAAACAGAGAAAATTTGATTTGTACAACTGCTTGCTGTTTTTTTTTTTTCAAGAAATATAAAATCTTAAAACTGACACAGTGCAAAAGGAAGAAGTGCAAGCAGATCCGACAGAAAAATCGCAGACAACACACAGGAGCTAGAAAGCAAACTCGGTTCACAAACAGGACACGTAGAATGCATAGTACAGGCGTACTCGCACAGTTTTCTTACTGAAACCAGGCGGTAACGTGTTCCAATGTAGGCAGATATTTATAAACTGAGTTGTATTTGTATATGGTTTTGTTAATTTGTGAAATAAAATATTGTAAGGAATACCGTAGACTGTGTTTACTGAGTATGCAGAACGGCGTTGTAATTCGTTGCGTTTACGGTCTCCAAGCAGTGCCTCGGGACTGTGTAGTACACCTGTGCCACAGAGGAGCTATCGCTTCCCGTCTACCGTTTGTGTGTGTGTGTCGCTATTGATTACAGGTGACTGGGAAGACGGCGGTGCGTTTCCTGGCCGGTGGCGCGCATTGACTTTTGACATTCCGGCCTGGCCGCGACCGGACAGGCTGCGGCTTTTGCTCGCTGTGCCCCTCCGCTCACCGTGGGCAGGTGGCCGCCCACGCGCTCTCCCTGGGGACTCCACGCCACGGCTGGCCGCCTACCTCGCCTCGCCTCCGCCTCGCTAAATAATTCAGGGCTCGGCGCTCGCAGCAGAGCGGAGCGGCCCGCCCCTGGCTGGGCTGCAGCCCGCATCACATTGGCCTGCCACACCGGCCTGCCCGGCCACTTAACTGTCTTCACAGTGTCCGGACTTTCACCAGCACCTACAATGTCCACTTTTGTAGACTTTCCTCAAGTGTTTTCCACCTGTGTCGTCCCCGTGTGCTTCACTATTCTAACTCAAGTAACAGGAAGCAGTAAGGGGATGGGCCTATGAATTCCTAATCTATGAATGCTAGACCTCTGTAGCAACATTTTGCAGCACCAGTTTTCATATCGACGAACCAGTGTGGAGTCCAGATCCTCCTTTCCCGATTCCCTGAATCAAAATGGTTCAAATGGTTCTGAGCACTATGAGACATAACTACTGAAGTCATCTGTCCCCTAGAACTTAGAATTACTTAAACCTAAGTAACATAAGGACATCACACACATACATGCCCGAGGCAGGATTCGAACCTGCGACCGCAGCGGTCGCCCGGTTCCAGACTATAGCGCCTAGAACCGCTCACCCACTCTGGCCAGCTTTCCTGAATCACTCGAGGCAAATGCTGAGACAATGGGTTAAGGAAAGGGCGCTTATTTCCTTCTTCACTCTCATATAGTTTGTACTTTATTTCTAATGTCCTCGACAGGCCGAGAAAGCTAGCGAATTTATGCCACTCTTCTTGACGATTTCTTTAGTAATAACGTATAAATTGGTTATTATGACATTGCTCGCTATCTTCTAGAGTCTGAAATATACTTCTTATTTTTCATAGTTCTTTCAGATCACACAACATTGTTCAAACTACCTTGCTGACATTATTGTCAGTGCTACCAACTAAACAGATCACCTGTTTAATCTTTGAGGGTTCTTCCCTCTGTCATAGTTACTCCTGGATACTGAACTTTTACATTTCAAATTTCTTTTGCATCCCTATAACATTTCAAATTCCCCAGTCCACTCTTCGATTCGTAAAATGACATATATTCGTTGAGTCGTTAAACCTTTTCTTATAGACGTATCCCCATTGGGCAACACCTCTTGGAGATAATAGGGTGTTACTACTCCAGTATCTTTTGCTAATAAAGAGAACTTCAGGACTCTTTTTCTAATACGGGGCCACATTCCCTATGAATTCACGTTATGGACCTTTCATGCTGTTGTTTCCGTTTTCTTCTTCATACTCACGCAGCTCATCATTGCTGATTTGTTGATTCCTCTGCTTTTATGGGAATTGGGAGAAAGCGAGTGACTAAGCTATCGACCGCCATTTGTGATAATTTCTGTTCCAAATGTGAGCATTGTTTGGGAACGCATATGAACCTAGGACGTTTTGATCAGTAGTCTAAATTTACCCTTAAACGACTGAATGGAGTTGGCTCAAATTGCAGAAGTATGTTCCTTATTACTTTTTTATTTTTTATTCAAGCCGAGGTTGAGTATGTGAGCCATATCCTGCCAGAGTATTGTATGAGATCAAAAGAGTCACACTACTGAACCTGTAACGTTGAAGATTGTCATGTAAGTGCTGTCGTGAGATGAAGCATTTGCATAGTAGGCGAAACTGTGACGGGAGACATCAGACGAGATAGAAATCTGATGACCCAAAAATAATGAACAACGTCGTTGCTATTGGCGTTTGTTTCCAAGTACTGCGGAAAGAGTCCGACTACTAAACGAATTAATAAAATTGATATGTCAATTGTCTGGTCACCGTATTATGAGATTCATTTCAGTCTCTCAAAAGTTTCCTAGTGAACACCTCACACCTTACTCACATCACACAATGACGCTTTCTCAGTCTAATAATGATTACATCCCCCTAACACTTCTATGTGATACTTTCCTGCTCTACGTGTGATGCGTGAGACGAGCTGAAAAGCTTTGATTCAAAATCCTTGTCTCAAATTCCGAGGAATAGGTCGCAAATCGAAAAGTTGTCTCCTTCGCTTTCGGAGTCCAAGGTCTACATGAGTGTCCTTTTGGGGTTATAAACCTATCCAGCCCATTTTCGCATCTGTTCATTGTATCCCCAAACTCACCTCGTAAAGACAGTAACGCTGGACATTCCTGTTAAGAAACATATTGTTGGATCAACAGTTCAGCACGCGAGCACTGACGTGCATGACTGTCAGTGGGACATGGCGATGGTTTTGACGTCTCTTCTGAGGTTCGGTGCCATGTGGGGATCAGCATTCTCCAACCTTTACGCACTTCCCACTAACGGCACCACATGCGATGTAGACGACAGCTTAGGGGAACGTCAAGTGTTCTGTTGGTTGGTTACTTGGTTTGGGTTCAAATGGCTCTGAGCACTATGAGACATAACACCTGTGGTCATCAGTCCCCTAGAACTTAGAATTACTTGAACCTAACTAACCTAAGGACATCACACACATCCATGCCCGAGGCAGGATTCGAACCTACGACCGTAGCGGTCACGCGGTTCCAGATTGAAGCGCCTAGAACCGCACGGCCACACCGGCCGGCACTTGATTTGGGGGAGGGGACTAAACAGGTCATCGGTCCCTTCGGATTATTGAAGTTTGGAGAAGAAAGCCAACAGTACCCTTCCAAAGGAACCATCCCTGCAATTACCAGATGCGATTTAGAAAAATCTCGAAAACCTAAATCAGGATGTCCGGATGCGGGTTCTATGTAGTGTATCCACATAAATGTGTGATAACTGATCTCACCATTTCCGACAACGGCATTCAGCAGCAGAAATTCTAATTTCTCCTTCGCTACTTGTTACTGATTCATCAAGGAACTCTCCTTCCACCGAATTGAATAGAGTGCACTGCAAAAGAATGTTTTAGCACAAGCAGCACTGCGGTGTTCCCTGTGGAAAAACACTTGATAGTCCATACACGTACTGACTTGGGGTAAACCAAGATAGTATGGCAGAGACCAACAGTTGCAAGGTCTGCACATCCTCTTAGGCAGTACAACAATAGCGGGCATACATACGGGCAGACTACTCCACAGGGTCCCCTTAACATATACACAGGTGTGAAAAGTATTACAATGAACCATGGACTTTGCCGTTGGTGTGGAGGTTCGCGTGCCTCAGCAATACAGATAGCAGTACCGTAGGTGCAATCACAACGGAGGGGTATCTGTTGAGAGGCCAGACAAACGTGTGGTTCCTGAAGAGGGGCACCAGCCATTTCAGTAGTTGTAGGGGCAACAGTCTGGATGATTGATTGATCTGAAGTGCTGTTCATGTACCTCGGAGCAATGTTGGAATCGGTTGCCATCAGGTGTGGCAGGAGCGCGAGAAGCTCTGCCCGCTGCTGATTTTAAGAGAGCAGCGACTGAACTGCGGAAGACACCGCCTTTAGTAGCCATCAATTTACACTCGTGCTCTAACCTAACCGCAACCCCGTGAAGTGCAATGGTCAACAACCTGCGGCAGTCCTATTAATCACGTTCGCATTGGTTCATAACAGATGTTTGAAGCAGATCTGTACGAGCAAACACATGACGTAAAAATTTCAGTATCACCACTAATGCGAACAGTAAGCTCTAGCTCTCATGGATTTGCTGCAACTGCCCTGGCTGTAGGAGATGACGCGATACCAATTGTTGAGTAGTCCTGACTGGCTCTAGGTTACAGGTTATATGCAAAACTCGAAAATTACAAAACGAAAAAAGAATGATAGGAAGAAGAAATAGGAGCAAATGAAGAAGCCAACATGACAACGAAAATGGTCCGACAAAAGATTAAGAATAAAAAATTACATTTAATTACAGTTAATTGGAAAAAAATAATAATAAAAATCAATTTGATGCCTATTTTTAATTAAAAGAAATAGTATAACTGACTAAATACGAACCGAGGACCTTCTGCACATCAAAACTGTAACATAACTATTTCAGTACGACACCACATAGCGTTATGATGTTACATTAACTTCCATACAGGACCAGTTGCAACGATGATTTACTGCCTTCAGAAAGTTCGGTCTCATGCAACTTCGTATGAACTCATCTGCTGTAAGACACAAAAGACTTACCAACGTTGGTTGACAGTGGGTACGGATTTAAATGAATGGGGAAAGTTGAAAATGGGCGCCGTCGTTGCCGTAATTATACAGGGTGTTACGAAAAGGTACGGCCAGACTTTCAGGAAACATTCTTCATACACAAATAAAGGAAAGATGTTATCTGGACATGTCCTCTGAAACGCTTAATTTCCATGTTAGAGCTCATTTTAGTTTCGTCAGTATATACGTCAATATGATCAAATCGTAAATCTTCACAATCAACATGTGTGGTATGACGAGAATCCACACGCAATTGGGTAATCACGTCATCAAAACAGATTTTCCGTGATCGTTTGAGCAGGCGTTGTTGGTGATGTCTTGATTGGGCCCCATGTTCTTCCACCTACGCTCAATGGAGCACGTTATCATAATTTCATAGGGGATACTCTACCTGTGCTGCTAGAACATGTGCCTTTACAAGTACGACACAACATGTGGTTCATGCACGATGGAGCTGCTGCACATTTCAGTCGAAGTGTTCGTAAGCTTATCAACAACAGATTCGGTGACCGATGGATTGGTAGAGGCGGACCAATTCCATGGCCTCCATGCTCTCTTGACTTTCATTTATGGGTACATTTGAAAGCTCTTTTCTACGCAACCCCGGTACCAAATGTAGAGACTCTTTGTGCTGGTATTGTGGAGGGCTGTGATACAATACGCCATTCTCCAGGGCTGCATCAGCGCATCAGGGATTCCATGCGACGGATGGTGGATGCATGTATCCTCACTAACAGAGGGCATTTTGAACATTTCCTGTAACAAAGTGTTTGAAGTCGTGTTTCCATTCCATGTTTTATGTGATTTGAACAGAAGTAATAAAATGAGCTCTAACATGGAAAGTAAGCGTTTCCGGACACATGTCCAGTTGCTGTGTGTTTCCATTCCATGATTAAAGTAATGTAATAAAATTAGCTCTAACATGGAAAGTAAGCGTTTCAGGACACATGTCCACCTAACATATTCTCTTTCTTTGTGTATGAGGAATGTTTCATGAAAGTTTGACCGTACCTTTTTGTAACACCATGTATACGGGGTGTCCGTTCTTTCGGACATTTCCTACAGGCTTCGTAGATATAGATGTAAGTAAGGCAAGGGTGTCCAATGATCACTTGAGAGCAGATGCACAACACTCTCGCACTCTTACAGGAATCGCCGAAATGTCGCGAGTTATGAGGATAATGGATAAGGGGGCCGTACATCAGTAATATGTGGATTTTTTTTTTTTTTTTTTTTGGTCTACTGACTGGTTTTGATGCGGCCCGCCACGATTTCCTTTCCTGTGCTAACCTCTTCATCTCAGAGTAGCACTTGCAACCTACGTCCTCAATTATTTGCTTGACGTATTCCAATATCTGTCTTCCTCTACTGTTTTTGCCCTCTACACCTCCCAATAGTACCATGGAAGTCATTCCCTCATGTCTTAACAGATGTCCTATCATCCTGTCCCTTCTCCTTATCAGTGTTTTCCACATATTCCTTTCCTCTCCGATTCTGCGTAGAACCTCTTCATTCCTTACCTTATCAGTCCACCTAATTTTCAACATTCGTCTACAGCACCACATCTCAAATGCTTCGATTCTCTTCTGTTTCGGTTTTCCCACAGTCCGTGTTTCACTACCATACAATGCTGTACTCCAGACGTATATCCTCAGAAATTTCTTCCTCAAATTATGGCCGGTATTTGATATTAGTAGACTTCTCTTGGCCAGAAATGCCTTTTTTACCATAGCGAGTCTGCTTTTGATGTCCCCCTTGCTCCGTCCGTCATGGGTTATTTTACTGCCTAGGTAGCAGCATTCCTTAACTTCGTTGACTTCGTGACCATCAGCCTTCTGACAATCATATCTTTTTCGATGTCTTCACATTTTTCCTGCAGCCATTTCGTCTTAGCTTCCCTGCACTTCCTATTTATTTCATTCCTCAGCGACTTGTATTTCTGTATTCCTGATTTTCCCGGAACATGTTTGTACTTCCTCCTTTCATCAATCAACTGAAGTATTTCTTCTGTTACTCATGATTTCTTCGCAGCTACCTTGTTTGTACCTATGTTTTCCTACCCAACTTCTGTGATGGCCCGTTTTAGAGACGTCCATTCCTCTTCAACTGTGTTGCCTACTGCGCTATTCCTTATTGCTGTATCTATAGCGTTAGAGAACTTCAAACGTATCTCGTCATTCCTTAGAACTTCCGTATCCCACTTCTTAGCGTATTGATTCTTCCTGACTAATGTCTTGAACTTCAGCCTACTTTTCATCACTACTATATTGTGATCTGAGTCTATATCTGCTCCTGGGTACGCCTTACAATGCAGTATCTGATTTCGGAATCTCTGTCGACCACGATGTAATCTAATTGAAATCTTCCCGTATCTCCTGGCCTTTTCCAAGTATACCTCCTCCTCTTGTGATTCTTGAACAGGGTATTCGCTATTACTAGCTGAAACTTGTTACAGAACTCAATTAGTCTTTCTCCTCTTTCATTCCTTGTCCCAAGCCCATATTCTCCTGTAACCTTTTCTTCTACTCCTTCCCCTACAACTGCATTCCAGTCGCCCATGACTATTAGATTTTCGTTCCCCTTTACATACTGCATTACCTTTTCAATATCCTCATACACTTTCTCTATCTGTTCATCTTCAGCTTGCGACGTCGGTATGTATACCTGAACTATCGTTGTCGGTGTTGGTCTGCTGTCGATTCTGATTAGAACAACCCGGTCACTGAACTGTTCACTGTAACAGACCCTCTGCCATACCTTCCTATTCATAACGAATCCTACACCTGTTATACCACTTTCTGCTGCTGTTGATATTACCCGATACTCCTCTGACCAGAAATCCTTGTCTTCCTTCCACTTCAGGAAGACAAGGATTTCTGCTCAGATGAGTATCGGGTAATATCCACGGTTAATATGTGGATAAGCTGAGTATTCAGGTCTGACGGGAGATGTGCTGGGGTAGACCTGTACTCCGTGCAGGTATGATGACTACTGTATGGGGATGGCGCAATTCCGTCTTGTGCGCAGAGCGAGCAAGTCGTTGTTTACGTATTCGCTCCGCCGCAGCATCGCAAGCATTTAGGAGTTCATCACTTCAGTGGTGTTTGTGTCTTTGTGTGTGTGTGTGACTTCGTCATTGTCTCGTCCCGTTATTCGTTCGGTGAGTGTCTGACAGCAGCCTAGTCCGATCCTGTTTGTTTCTTACGGCGTCCATGAGTCGTTTGAAAAGTCTGCAAGTAACGTGTATCTCGGTTCTTTAGAAATGCATGACTGGTCAGGTGATATCTTTCATGTTGCTTCGCACCAATTGCATGCTGCCTATTCTAATACCAAGAATTTTCTTTGAAAATCCATAGATCCCCTACAAGTAGACAAATTCCTATTCAAACATGTACTCAGGTTCCCTTCCGAAATCGAGATGGTTCGATCAGTACGGTGCTGCTTGCGACTGCGGACGTTGAATATACGAACACTGGAATATTCAGTCTTCCTCTGAAGGTCTAAGGCCGGCCGGAGCGGCCGTACGGTTCTAGGCGCTTCAGTCTGGAGCCGCGCAACAGCTACGGTCGCAGGTTCGAATCCTGCCTCGGGCATGGATGTGCTTGATGCCCTTAGGTGAGTTAGGTTTAAGTCCCATAGTGCTCAGAGCCATTTGAAGCATTTGAACCTCTGGAGGTAGAGTATATATACCTTACGGAAGTTTTGGCGCAATATGGTGACGTAGGAGACTTTCACCATGAACGTTGGCCATGTCAACACGAGCTGCAGTGTTATAGCGACATACGTTCCGTTGAACTGCAAATCAGAAAGAACATACCGTGTCATTTGCAAGTGTGTGGTTATCGTATCCAGGTTACATACAGCGCACAGGTGGGGACCTGTTTACTGTGCAACGGAAGTGGCTACCTTCGAACTAACCACCTGCGGACAGTTTTTGTTTTACGATCTTCCTCAGAACAGCGCCTAATTGAACAGTTATTGACGTTGTCCGCTCTAGTAAGGAACTTGGGGCTACGTCTTCCCTCGTTTCTAGAGATCATCATACAGTTCCCACTATCATTAAGGGTGATTTTCTGTCGTTGCAAACAATGCCCGGCGCATTTCCAGCTACTGCCTGGACGGCGGCGCTCGCGATTCATAATGAGCGGCGCCGCACTTAAGATGGTGTTGAATTAGTTGCGCCTTCCCCTGTCCCACGTTCCCCTGAGGCATGTCTGTCGGTCACTCCTACCAGTAGTGCAGTACTATGTGGCCCTGGAGAGGTGGAGATCGGGGAGGTAGTGTCAGGTATTCCTGCTGCTATACGGATGCTTCCCATGGCGCCGCCCCGAACTGAGCGTGTGACAGAGTCGTGTCCTCAACAGACTCCAACACAGGTCCGGCCGGTAACACAGCAATGCCTTCCCGTTGCTCTGTCTGCTCTCGGCGATGATGGTTGGGATCTGCCGCTTATTGCGACTCCCGTTGCAGAAGCTGTTACGCCAGAATTACCTATCGCTGTCTCTGAGATTCACTCCGATTGCTCTCCATTAGAGTTGGCATGCCTTGCAGCTTGACCCTTCTGTGGGACAGGTCACGAACCATGGACAGTCGCCTACACCGCCTACTGCAGAGGATATTACGCCTCACAGACAGCCAAGCAACGTGTACAGCCGGAACGTACAGCGGCGCGAAAGGCAACCACGGAGTAAGGATTCGTTTGGAGCCGGTACTGGGCCCCCGCTGTCTGATCAGTTATTGGCCTTCACGATGGATTGTGCCGGGCAATTGGTGGAGCAATCAATCTGCTCTGTCGTCCTATGAGAACGAAGTCATTGGCAATGGCTCTGATATGTAAAACATTTTCGGTTTTCTTGCTGAGTCAGTTCGGGATAATTAGTACGACAGGCGGACGGGCGTCTCGGTTTTCCGTGTACGGCAAGCCGACGCATACCGATTTATACCTTAATGTACAGAGTTTCCATCACAGTGTTCAGAAGAGAGCCGTTCTGACGAGAACCACTTGAAGTCCGAAATTTAGAAAGCGTTCTGCAAAGAAAAGGAAACGTGAAAATGCTCCACACTCACAGGATGAAACATCGATTGCGTTCCTCTTTTTGTGGCGCCATATCCAGCAAAATGGAAAGAGTCCAGGATAGATGGGGTATAAGACCGATTTTTCGTCCTCCTAAGAAAATTAAGGAGACGATGCGCCCTGTTGAGGGCAATCTCGACCCCCTGGAATTTATAATATCCCCTGTGAGTGTGGAAGCAATTATATAGGTCCGACTATTCGGGCCGTTTCTGAGCACTGTGCAGAATACCAACGGCGTATTAAAAATACAGAAATGGAGAAATTGGTAATTGCGGAACACAGCCTCACGAACAATCATAAATTACTGTTTGATGAAACAGAAATTTTGTCCCATGGCTCCACATACTGCGATCCTGTTATTAATGAGGCTCTAGAAATAAGAATGAGCGAAAAGAACGTTAACCATGATAGCGGATACTATCTGAACGGTGCATGCAAACGAGTGCTCGATATAGAGAAGCAGCAAAGACACTGTTTGCAGTGTTTACGCTCCCACGGAAGCGGTGACGCCACCAGCGCAGACATTGATACCGTCTGCGACAGCAGTACGTAATCGCCCACCAATCACAAGCCGACCAATCAGAAGCCATTCACGGGCTATATAAGGCCACCACAGGAGCAGTGAAGACAGGCAGTTGCTCCTGACGATGACGATGGTGGCTACCGTCGAAAGCTTCAGATTTTATCCCGAATTGATTGACATGTAAAATAAGTATAAATAAATAAATAAAATAAAATAAATGGACCCCGCAAGAAAACTGAGAATGTTTTATATATACACTGTCTTCTTTTCTGTGTTTTTTCCTTTGACTGATGGCTCAGGAGAATTCAGTTGTCACTCTAAAAGTTAACAGAGTATTTTCAGAGCTGCACTAGCTTCATTTCCCTTCGCTTATATATGACTCCTGTGCAGATATAGAGCAAAAAATTTTATTTACCATCTTCTCTCTTCCTGGATTTCGCACATTCTGTAATGTTGCACCAGAATTTTCGACGGGAACTGACTTGACCTTTCGAAAAGGCATTGCCCTAATAGGACAGAGGTTCTTGAATCTGGCAGAGGAACAGACTGTAGACTTTCTGCCCTCATCTTGGTTTTCTTATGTGCTCCGTTTGGTTCCGGTCATGCACTGGAACTTTCGAGTTTATCTTCCACGTAGGAGTCCTCTGGGTGTGTTATTGCGTGGTGATTGTAACCGTGTTCTGTGCCTTCTTGACCAGTTTCCCCATTTTAATTAAAGTCCAGATTTAACTGAGATTTAAATATCCGATGTTGGTTAGATTTAGTCACTTTACTGCGACTTCTAGTAGCAGAGTTGTCCGATTGTGTTTATCTGACTGGATGCGCTATCGTATTCTCGCAGTTGACGTTGTACCTGCTAGCTTTTCTGATCACTGTACTTTGACTATTACTCTCTAACTTGGTCGACAACATGTGAAACTCATCCGTTGCCCATCCATCTTAAATGTCGCTCACTTGGCAGGTCCTTATCTCGATGCTGTGACACACATTGTGTGGGAGCGTAGTCTTCGATCCGCTGGGAGGTACTAAACCTAAGCTGCCTCAAACTTTTTGTTACTAGGGCGGCAAATTTTTGAAGAACCCATGAACGTTATTATTCTCTCTTGCGCTACTTGTATGACGATGCGGATCGCGATCCCCTGCTTATTGCAGATGTAAGACGCACACACTTCAAAAAAGATTTTTCATCACCCCAATTACCAGAACTCCTGAAAAGAGACGTTGACTGTGGATATTGTATCGCAGACACAGTTCTTAGACTGTTCATAAATGTCACTAAACCCACCAAAAAATGTAATGAACCGTGATTGAGCAGCGCCTATTAGGTGGAGGGGGTCCGACAGCCGATCAGTTAGTCATTCCACCAGGAAGGAGGTACACGTCTTTTCTGTAGTTCAACCATGCCTAGACGGTCAATACCACGGTTCCATAGCGTCTCCATTGTTTCTTTGTGCCAGGAAGGGCTCTCAACTAGGGAAGTCTCCAGGCGCCACGGAGAAAAACAAAGAGATGTTGTTCGGACATGGAGGAGATACAGATAGACAGGAACTGTCCTTGACATGTCTTGCTCAGGCCGCCCAAGAGCTACTACTGCAGTGGATGACCGTTACCTACGGATTATGGCTCGGAGGAATGCTGAAAGCAACGCCATCATATTGAATTATGCTTTTCGTGCAGCCACGGGACGTCGCGTTACGACTCAAACTATGCGCAATAGGGTGCATGATGCGTCAACTTCACTCCCCGACGTCCATGGGGAGGTACAAATTTGCAAGCATGACACTATGTAGCGCTGTACAGATGGGACCAACAACATGCGGAATGGACCGCTCAGGATTGGCATCACGTTCTCCTCACCGATGAGTGTCACATATGCCTTCAACCAGACAATCGTCGGAGACGTGTTTGGAGGCAACCCGGTCAGATTTAACGCCTTAGGCACGCTGTCTAGTGGGTGTAGCAAGGTGAAGGTTACCTGCTATTTTGGAGTGGCATTATGTGGGGCCGACGTACGCCACTTGTGGTCATGGAAGGCGGCGTGGTGTTCTGTACAATACGTGAATGCCATTCTCCAACCGAAAGTGCAACCATATAGGCAGCATATTGGCGAAACACTCATGGAAGACAATTCGCGTCTCCACAGTGCACATCTTATAAATGACTTCCTTCAGGATAATTAAACCGATCGACTTGGTGACTCAAAACGTAACAACTGTTTTAGAAATAAGGCCAAGGGAACGTGAGGGTGTTCATTGCAGTTTAAAGAATTTAAACTGGCATGGCAGTTTAAACATTTTAAATAAAAAATACACGTAGCGTAAATTACAGGTCTACTCAAGCGTTTGAGAAAGGTTTACAACTGCCCAGTTCTTAAAAGAAGTGATAACCACTTAACAAAGAAAATAAAACCAATATAAGAGACTCCCCAAAAATTTAATTTGAATTTGACTTAGCAGATACATTTGAGATGCTTTAACAATGAAACTCCCAGGCAAACAGGATTTTTTAAGGGTGTTAACCATTAAGAAAAACAACGACTCAAGAGACATCCCTTAAATGTAGTTTCAAGCCAAGCTTCCACTTATACATAGTTGCTTTTAAATAGTAAACATTCAGTGCTTCAGCTATACTCAATAAAATACTACAACTTCCTTCAACTAAACAAACAACAGCAAAATTCTGAAAGTACACTCCTGGAAACGGAAAAAGGAACACATTGACACCGGTGTGTCAGAACCACCATACTTGCTCCGGACACTGCGAGAGGGCTGTACAAGCAATGATCACACGCACGGCACAGCGTACACACCAGGAATCGTGGTGTTGGCCGTCGAATGGTGCTAGCTGCGCAGCATTTGTGCACCGCCGCCGTCAGTGTCAGCCAGTTTGCCGTGGCATACGGAGCTTCATCGCAGTCTTTAACACTGGTAGCATGCCGCGACAGCGTGGACGTGAACCGTATGTGCAGTTGACGGACTTTGAGCGAGGGCGTATAGTGGGCATGCGGGAGGCCGGGTGGACGCACCGCCGAATTGCTCAACACGTGGGGCGTGAGGTCTCCACAGTACATCGATGTTGTCGCCAGTAGTCGGCGGAAGGTGCACGTGCCCGTCGACCTGGGACCGGACCACAGCGACGCACGGATGCACGCCAAGACCGTAGGATCCTACGCAGTGCCGTAGGGGACCGCACCGCCACTTCCCAGCAAATTAGGGACACTGTTGCTCCTGGGGTATCGGCGAGGACCATTCGCAACCGTCTCCATGAAGCTGGGCTACGGTCCCGCACACCGTTAGGCCGTCTTCCGCTCACGCCCCAACATCGTGCAGCCCGCCTCCAGTGGTGTCGCGACAGGCGTGAATGGAGGGACGAATGGAGACGTGTCGTCTTCAGCGATGAGAGTCGCTTCTGCCTTGGTGCCAATGATGGTCGTATGCGTGTTTGGCGCCGTGCAGGTGAGCGCCACAATCAGGACTGCATACGACCGAGGAACACAGGGCCAACACCTGGCATCATGGTGTGGGGAGCGATCTCCTACACTGGCCGTACACCTCTGGTGATCGTCGAGGGGACACTGAATAGTGCACGGTACAACCAAACCGTCATCGAACCCATCGTTCTACGGTTCCTAGACCGGCAAGGGAACTTGCTGTTCCAACAGGACAATGCACGTCCGCATGTATCGCGTGCCACCCAACGTGCTCTAGAAGATGTAAGTCAACTACCCTGACCAGCAAGATCTCCGGATCTGTCCCCCATTGAGCATGTTTGGGACTGGATGAAGCGTCGTCTCACGCGGTCTGCACGTCCAGCACGAACGCTGGTCCAACTGAGGCGCCAGGTGGCAATGGCATGGCAAGCCGTTCCACAGGACTACATCCAGCATCTCTACGATCGTGTCCATGGGAGAATAGCAGCCTACATTGCTGCGAAAGGTGGATATACACTGTACTAGTGCCGACATTGTGCATGCTCTGTTGCCTGTGTCTATGTGCCTGTGGTTCTGTCAGTGTGATCATGTGATGTATCTGACCCCAGGAATGTGTCAATAAAGTTTCCCCTTCCTGGGACAATGAATTCACGGTGTTCTTATTTCAATTTCCAGGAGTGTATTAACCATTTAAGAAAAAACTGACATTTGAGAGACCCCCGAAAATGTACTTTCAAGCCGAGGTTCTAATTATGCATAATTGCTATACGTAAAGTAACTCTTGATTCGACGAGCCGTTCGCAGAACCGTCGTCTGTCAGTTGTGGCAGCACCAGGTGTCCTTCCAGTCCCTTATACCACACTATAGCGTGTGTTAACCGTCGTTCCATATTATTTTTCGAGAAGTAGTTTTAATAAGCACACTCCTGAGAAGAACGTAAGTTCGGTGCGAAATAGCACAGTGGCTTTGTGAAACCACAGGCAATGTGAGAGCACCAGGATATTTTGGGCTCAAAATGCAACATCCAAAAACCAAAGTCCGCAACCGCCATGCACCCATATCGAAACAAAACACAAAAGAGACGTGCAGAGACCCAAGAGATACAAAGATATGAACATTCAGCCAAACAGTAACTCAGCGGAGAGGACAGCTATTGGACAGTTCATGAGTGGGAGGTGGGGGATAATGATACACAACCATTACCCCGAAGATATCAGGAAATATCTAGAATAGAACACTGGCGGTTGGGGCGTCACATTAATTGGATAAATATGAAACAACTGCCACCAAGAGGCCACTCTCCAGTCTCATTCTTTTGGGAATTCAAAACAGCAAACAGCTAAGCTATCAGTCATATTTCGTACCTAGAATCAAAATTCGTGTATGGGAACACACTACTGCAGTCACTCCACAAAATAACAGAAGTTAAAGAAGGTCACTAAGTAGTGGAGAAACGACCAAGGTGGACAATGATCCCATTCAACCAAACGCTAACACCGGTTGGCCACTCGTTCTGAAACCCAATATGGGTCTTCCCCTGTTCGTTCTGGCGGTCACGTTCCAACTCACGCTGCCACTTCAGTCCGGCCGGAGCCATTCCCCACAACTCTCTTACATCGATCACTCTATCTGCCGATCGCGCTCTCTCTCGGCCACCGTCGCTGAAATCGAGATGGCGACGAGAGGCCAGTGCCTCCACCAGAATAAGAACACCTCAGAACAGAACAAACAAAGGACAGACAGAGCCTAGGAATTCGAAAGAGGCTGAGCTGCACAGCTCACTTCTGTCCATTGTGCCTTTGCCTTTTTGGATTTTAATCAATCATTCCACTGCGTAATTCAGAAGTTTGTGCTTCGAATTTTGGAGATGATCGGGGTGACTGCTGAGGCTTTTTAAGTGTCATCGAACATATTGATGAGCATTGCTTCTTCGGTAGTTGTGAATGTGAAACTGACTCTACTGATTCCCATCCGTCTGGGGGTGCCACAGACAAGCCTGCTCTCGCTGTCTTTATATGTCTTATCTCCGTAGCTACTGCTTCGGAAGGTTGTCTCAAGGCTTCAGGGTTGGATACTTTGTCGAAGGAACCTGCTGTCCTCGCATATGCTCATGTTGAAGGTGATCATCGATGATTATTGCCGTGTTTCAGGAGCGTGACTTAACTAGGGCAAAATTAAACTCCATAATTTACAAGATTTCGATGGAGCAGTAATCATGTAAGGCCACTGTCATGGATCGTCACATGTGACTAGGAGTTGTTACTGATCATTGTCTACTCCAAATGGCGACTCGCAATTGGAAATCCTTTACTGATAAGATTCAAGGGGCACTGCTGGAACATGAACGTCGCTATCTTACCTTCTTCACAAAGTAAGAATTTTGGATACATATGTATCCAAGGCCTATTACACTGCACTATTTTTTCCGCTTCCCTCTATGATTGCTAAGAAAGCAAGCAGTTGTCTGGTCGCTATTTATGGAAGAGTCATATCTTCAGGTTGCAATGAGATTGTGCCGAAGCCACGTTACCTCAGCAGATTGGGCCTTTCTGACATAAAGAGGAAGGCTTCTGTCTTAAATATTCGGCAGACTATTTGGACAATTTCACGCGAGTAGCACACCTTGACATCTAGGCTAGTGCGTCCAGCGAGTCTTGATCCTCCTGTTGATGTTGGTCAACTGCTCATCTCAGACATATTCGAGCATTCTTTCTAGCTGTGAGCTGTTTAGGGACTGACCGTTGCAGCAGCCAGTCCTTAGGACCAAGTTTTTGTTGACCTGCTGGGAAGGGATTCCATGTCCTAATCCCATTGCACAATTATCACCGAATATTCCCCAGAAAATTATGTGAACCAACATCAGGCACCTGGTTCCATCAATGTCAGAAGCCTAATCCTGGTACAGGGTGGTCAACAATTTGATTAGTCGGCCGTTGTGGCCGAGAGGTTCTAGGCGCTTCAGTCCAGAACCGCGCTGCTGCTTCGGTGGCAGGTTCGAATCCTGCCGCGGGCATGGATGTTGACGTCCTTAGGTTTAGGTTTAAGTAGTTTTAAGTCTCTATTATATCAATTAGTGACACAGATAAACGCAGTAGGTATGCATCTGTAGACACACTGCAGCACTCGTTTACTTTTCGTGGTCATACGGCTCTGGTCCTGCGTCAGGAAGCAATTTTTTCCGAGGACAGAGATTAATACGCTAATCTGGCTGGTTGGCCATTTTATACATTTTGTCGTTGCTGGTGAAGGTGTCGATAACCATTTGGCTTTTCACCAGTTTATGTCTACGGCTTACTGGTCCTGCACGCAACTGCCCCAATTTCGAAAACTCTTTGCCAACATGCTGAATCTTACTTCTCAGAGACAGGGCATTGCATACTTCCAGCGGCTGCTGCTGGATTATTGTGCTTTTTTTTCCTCATCTCTGTTTTTCCTCATTTTTCCTTCCTTTCACTATAATGGTATTATTCTTGGAAACCTGTTAAATACCAAGAAAAAGGTATGACACTATGTGAGCCAGCAGCTCAGTGACAGCGGAGGGGGAGGTATTCAGGCCAGGCCTCGGTATTCGATCCCTGACCTCTGTGTCTCCACCAGTGACCGTTACAGCTATCTTCTTGTAAAATGTATTTCCACTTTGCAAGAATATTCAGATACTTTGTTGAGAATTTTCTAATTAATTCTAGTATCCTACATTTAAACCGTGTCATACTCATACATTTGATCATTCTTTCAGTATAAGTTAACTGTAGATGTCTCCTGTTCAATAAATTCCTGTTATTAAAAAGAAGAAGAAGAAGAAGAAGAAGAAGAAGATGGCACAGTGGTCAGATCGTCTGCCTCCTAAGCCCACTGTCTGTTAATGTCACTAATTCCTTTCTTTCTTATTTCTTAGAGGCTCCAAGATCAATATGATGTCTGTTCTTTCGGGCATGTCTGAAAGAACAGATACCACATACATTTACTGAAGGTCAAACTCCGTGATATAATAACTGAAGATGTGGCACCGGATCGCATGTGGTACAAAAAGATCTAGTAGTGTTAAGCTACTGCTGTGTGCAAAATATGCGTATTTGGTTACCATTGTTTGTGTGTGTTGCTTTTGGGGTGCTTATCATGTCTAATGGAAAGCGAAATCAAAGAGGCAGACCAGGAGTCGGGATACAGACGTATCAGTAACAAAAGCCATGAACCATCATTTGTTATGACAGTTTGGCAACTGCGAACGGTTTGCGCGTGACGTTGAGCACTCTGATTGGAGGAATACAGTAATAGGTGAAGTGTCTAATAAAAAGTAATTTTAATTAGACTATAGTATTCTGTGTTCCTTGGTGTGCACGTGGTGGTGGGGGTCATACTTACTCGCTTACCTTACTGAGCTCCTTAAAACAACTATCACCTCCGTCACACACGGTAAAGTGATTTTCGCAGTATAGATGTACATGAAGCTGACTAGGCAGCATTATTTGTTTTCTCACTTGCCTTAGGAGAGGATTCATTTTATAAGATCTGACTAAAGTTAAAACACATTTTTCGCTAAAACTTGTGCTTTATTCTCACACTACTGATACACCTGCTGCTATCAAGTTCGCCCTAACACACAGTACCTGATGTAAAATCATATACTTCCACTTAGCGAAAACTGCTTACTCACATAGCACATTCTGTCTCTCTCTCTCTCTCTCTCTCTCTCTCTCTCTCTCTCTCTCTCTCTCTCTCTCTCTCTCTCTGTAGTATAGTACAAACGACATTCTGTCCAAAGAAACGCAAATTTTACGTTAATAAACAGTGCTATGGTTATCAGTTTAGTGTGCTCACAAAGTACTACACAGTCAACCAGTATTTAGTAATCTAAAACGTCTGTAATCTAAATACGACAAAATAACAAATCTTAGTCCCGTCTTTTGTCGTTGTTGTGATCTTCAGTCCTGAGACTGGTTTGATGCAGCTCTCCTTGCTACTCTACCCTGTGCAAGTTTCTTCATCTCCCAGTACCTACCGCAACGTATATCCTTCTGAATCTGCTTAGTGTATTAATCTCTTGGTCTCCCTCTACGATTTTTACCCTCCACGCTGCCCTCCAATACTTACTTGGCGATCTCTTGATGCCTCAGAACATGTCATAACAACTGATCCCTTCCTCTAGCCATGTTATGCCACATACTTCTCTTCTCCCCAATCCTATTCAGTACTTCCTCATGAGTTATGTGATCTGCACATCTAATTTTCAGCATTCTTCTGTAGCACCACATTCCGAAAGCTTCTATTCTATTCGTGTCCAAACTATTTATCGTCCATGTTTCACTTCCATACATGGCTACATTCTATACAAATACTTTCAGAAACGACTTCCTGACACTTAAATCTATACTCGATGTTAACAAATTTCTCTTCTTCAGAAACTCTTTCCTTGCCATAGCCAGTCTATATTTTATATCCTCTCTACTTCGACCTTCATCAGTTATTCTGCACCCCATACAGCATAACACATTTACAACTTTAAGCGTCTCATTTCCTAATCTAATTCCTGCAGCATCACCCGATTTAATTCGACTAAATTCAATTATCTTCGTTTTGCTTTTGTTGATGTTCATCTTATATCCTCCTTTCAAGACGCTGTCCATTCTTTTCAGCTGCTCTTCAAGGTCCTTTGCTGTCTCTGACAGAATTACAATGTCATCGGCGAACCTCAAAGTTTTTATTTCTTCTCCATTTATTTTAATTCCTACTTCCAGTTTTTCTTTTGTTTCCTTTACTGCTTGCTCAATATAGCGATTGAATAACACCGGGGATAGGCTACAACCCTGTCTCACTCTCTTACCAACCACTGCTTCCATTTTATGCCCCTCGACTCTTGTAACGGCCATCTGGTTTCTGTACAAATTGTAAATAGCCTTTCGCTCCCTGTATTTTACCCCTGCCACCTTCAGAATTCAGAAGAGAGTATGCCAATCAACATTGTCAAAACCCTTCTGTAAGTCTACAAATGCTAGAAACGTAAGTTTGCCTTTCCTTAATCTATTTTCTAAGATAAGTCGTATTGTCAGTATTGCCTCATGTGTTCCAACATTTCTACGGAATCCAAACTGATGTGCCACGAGGTCGGCTTCTACCAGTTTTTCCATTCGTCTGTACAGAATTCGTCTTAGTATTTTGCAGCGTGGCTTATTAATCTGATAGTTCGGTAATTTTCACATCTGTTAACACTTGTTTTCATTGGGATTGGAATTATTATATTCTTCTTGAAGTCTGAGGGTATTTCGCCTGTCTCCTACATCTTGCTTACTACAACTATACGTAAATCTACGTGATTACTCTGCTATTCGCAATAAAGTGCCTCGCAGAGGGTTCAATGAACCACCTTGATGCTGTCTCTCTACCATTCCACTTTCGAACGGCACGCGGGAAAAACGAGCACTTAAATTTTTCCGTGCGAGCCCTGATTTTGTTTATTTTATCGCGATGATCATTTCTCCCTATGTAGATGGGTGCCAACAGAATGTTTTCGCAATCGGAGGAGAAAAAAGGTGATTGCATTTTCATGAGAAGATCCAGTCGCAACGAAAAACACCTTTGTTTTAATGATTGCCACTCCAAATCACGTATCATGTCTGTGACACTATCTCCCCTGTTTCATGATAGTACAAAACGAGCTGCCCATCTTTGTACTTTTTCGATTTCATCCGTCAGTCCCACCTGATGCGGATACCACACCGCACAGCAATACTCCAAAATAGGGCGGACAAGGGTGGTGTAAGCAGTCTCTTTAGTAGACCTCCTGGACCTTCTAAGTGTTCTGCCAATAAATCATAGTCTTTGGTTTGCTCTACCCACAAATTATCTATGTGATCGTTCCAATTTAGGTTATTTGTAATAGTAATTCCTAAGTATTTAGTTAAATTTACAGCCCTCAGATTTGTGTGACTTATCGCGTAATCGAAATTTAGCTTATTTCTTTTAGTATAATTAGAATAATTTCGCACTTTTCTACATTCAGGATCAATTGCCACTTTTCGCACCATACAGATATCTTATATAAATCATTTTTCAAGTCGTTTTGATCATCTGATGACTTTACAAGATGCTAAATGACAGCATCATCCTCAAACAATCTAATACGGTTATTCAGATTGTCTCCTATGTCGTTAATATAGATCAGGAACAATAGAGGGCCTATAACACTTCCTTGGGGAACGCCGGATATTACTTTTGTTTTTCTCGATGATTTTCCCTTTATTACTACGAACTGTAACCTTTCCGACAGGAAATCACGAATCCAGTGCACAACTGAGGCGATACTCCGTAAGCACCCAGTTCGATTAGAACACGCTTGTGAGGAACGGTGTCGAAAGCCTTCTGGAAATCTAAAAATATGGAATCAATTTGACATCCCCTCCCGATAACACTTATTACTTCATGAGTATAAAGAGCTGTTTGTGTTTCAGAAGAACGATATTTTTTGAATCCGTACCGACTATATATCAATAAATCGTTTTCTTCGAGGTACTTCTTAATGTTCGAATAAAGTTTATGTTCTAAAACCCTACTGCAAATCGACGTTAGTGATATAGGCCTGTAATTCAGAGGATTGCTCCTACTTCCCTTTTTGGGTATTTGTCTGACTTGAGCAATCTTCCAGTCTTTAGGTACGCATCCTACTGTGAGCGAGTGGTTGTATATAATTGCTAAATATGAAGCTATTTTATCAGCATATTCTGAGAGGAACCTGACTGGTATACAGTCTGGACGGGAGGCCTTGCCTTTATTAAATGATTTAAGCTGATTTGTTACACCGAGGATATCTACTTCTATGTTTCTCATGTTGGCAGTTGTTCTTGACTGGAATTCAGGAATATTTACTTCGTTTTCTTTAATGAAGGAGTTCCGGAAAACCGTGTTTAATAACTCTGCTTTAGTGGCACTGTCATCAGTGACTTCACCGTTGTTATCGCTCAGTGAAGGTACTGATTGTGTCTTGCCACTGGTGTGCTTTATGTGTGACCAAAAACTCTTTGGGTTTTCTGAGAGATTTCGGGACATAATTTCGTTGTGGAAATTAATAAAACCATCTCGCATTGAAGTACGCGCCATTTTTTGAACTCCTGTAAAACTTTTCCGATCTTGGTGATTTTCCGTTCTTATAAATTTGGCATGCTGCTTTCGTTGCACCTGTAACAACGATCTGACCCGTTTTGTGTACCATGTGTGATCAATACTACCACTTATTAATTTATGTGGTGTATATATCTCTCAATTGTTGTTGATACTATCTTTTTGAAAACATCCCACAACTTTTCTACACTTACATGATCAGATCGGAAGTAGTGATGTCTGTCTCTTAAAAAGGCGTTGGTCATTTTTATCACCTTTTTTAAATAGATATACTTTGAGTTTCTTTTTGATGGTTGTAGGTGTTACGGTATTCAGTCTAGCAGCAACTGCCTTGTGGTCGCTAATCCCTGTATTCGTCACGACACCCCCTATTTGTCCAGAATTATATGTTACTAAGAGGTCAAGTATGCTTTCGAACCATTTACGATTCGAGTGGGCTCATGAACTAATTGTTCAAAATAATGGTTCAAATGGTTCAAATGGCTCTGAGCACTATGCTCAGCTCAGCTAGCATCTGTACACAACAGTCACCGTTTCCTATCCATTACTGCACTCCTCCTGTTTGAAGTTCGAAAAAATATGTAGCAAGCGAACGGCGTACTCGCCTTAGTAGTAGCAGGAACTAGCGGTGCGCTCTCGCTGACGGCCTAACTGACACTGAGCTGTTCTAACCAAAGAAACAAAAGTCTGCAAGATACGAGAGTCGATAAAACGGTCGATAGCAATGGCGGGACTGTACACTACACTGTTATGGAAATAAAAGGTTGGGCCTAGTAACCACTCGAACACCCAAGAAATTACAAAAATAAATTAGTAACGACACAGATACCTGAAAAAAAGTCGCTCCTGTTTGAAGCTTGTAAAAATATGTAAAAAGCGAACGATGTACTCGCCTTAGTTGCAGCAGGAACTAGCGATCCGCTCTCTCTGACGGTCTAACTGACACTCTAGATGGTAGAGCTTTGTTAGCCTGTCTCTCCCAAGGTTGTCAGTAATTCTAATGGAATGTTGTCTACTCGCGGGGTCTTGTTTCGACTTAGGTCTTTCAGTGCTCTTTCAAACTCTTCACGCAGTATAATATCTCCTATTTCATCTTCATCTACATTCTATTCCATTTCTAAAATATTGTCCTCAAGAACACCGCCCTAGTTTAGACCCTCTATATATTCCTTCCACCTTTCTGCTTTCCCTTCGTTGTTTACAAATGGGTTTCCATCTGAGCTCTTGATATTCGTGCAAGTGGTTCTCTTTTCTCCAAAGGTCTCTTTAATTTTGTCCAAAAACTCCGAACCACTAGTCCCCTGACGAAAAGCAAATTACATTTCAATAAATTGATATATCATATGAAAATAGGTCTAACGTAACCAAAGCTCTATACTTCACGACCAAGCTTAGAGCTCTCTTGCTTCCCGAACGAATGTCCGTTGTTCTTTCTATTAGGATGGAATGTAACTTACAGCATAGTAATTCCCCTCCTTCACCATTTTCCAACTTCGAACTTTATTTAACTGTTACTGGAACTGTGTACTTTTCGAAAACAAAGTAAAGTCGACTCCCTCATTAATTGTCTCAAGGATGACTTTGTTTCTACAGTCTGTAATGTGGCTACTTTGCAAAAACAGTTTCATGCTATGCACATGCAGTTCACTACGCGATTACACAAAGTAGTTCCCTCGCTCATTCATTATTAATTATGAACCAATTCCGAGGTTCACATATCACATACATGCTGAATTCACTCCTCAGTCATTCTGATATGAGAGAAATTAAAAATAAGGATTTGAAACACCTTAAAATAATTAGTGCCGTGTGAAAACTGAGAAATCATTACTTTTCTTAAAATGTGAAGAACGAAACACCGTTTCACCACCTATTTAGCCATAAAAAATACTTATTAAGATTTCAGGATGTTCCTTTCAATGGGAAGTTTCAAAATTTAGCTTTTAAGCAACTTTAAATATCTCATAAATTATTTTAGATATAGAACTGAAATGGTCACAAAATTTAACTGTTGTTATTCTATAAAAATGGTTCAAATGGCTCTGAGCACTATGTGACTTAACTTCTGAGGTCATCAGTCGCCTAGAACAGAAGTAATTAAACCTAACTAACCTACGGACATCACACACATCCAAGCCCGAGCCAGGATTCGAACCTGCGACCGTAATGGTCGCTCGTCTCCAGACTGTAGCGGTTGGTTGGTTAGTTTGTGGGGGTTAAAGGGACCAGACTGCTACGGTCATCAGTCCCTTTTTCCAAATACTAAAAACACCCACAGTGAATAAAAACGATCAACAGACGAGAATACAGACGACACAAAACAAGAGAAACGTAGACAAAGACCAGACAAGACGAACTAAAATCACACAGAGTGTGACGGTGGTTGGCCGACCATACAAACAAAAAGGGAAAAGCCAAACACCGAGAAACACATGAAAAAAATAGACAAATCGTAGGCCATAGGCCAGAATCAACACACACACACACTTACATTAAGCGATAAAATCCCCCTGCCCGAATAAAACGCAGAAATAAGTCCGCTATTGAAGAGTCGCCAGATAAAAGCGTATCAGGCAGCGCAAAAGTCTGCCTGAGCACAGTTAAAAGGGCGCACTCCAACAGAATATGGACCACCGTCAAGGACGCCCCACAACGGCAAAGAGGGGGATCCTCATGACACAGTAAATAACTGTGCGTCAGTCGGGTGTGGCCAATGCGGAGCCGACAAAGGACGACTGATTCCCTGCGGTTGGCTCGCATGCATGACCGCCACACAGTCGTCGTCTCCTTGATATGGCGGAGTTCGTTTGGCACAGGCAGGTTGCGCCAATCAGTGTCCCATAAATCGAAAACTTTGCGGCGTAATAATGCCCGCAAATCAGTCGCCGGGAGGCCAATCTCCACAGTTGGTGCACTGGTCGCCTCTTTCGCCACGTGGTCGACAGTTTCATTGCCGGGTATCCCAACATTGCCTGGGGTCCAGACAAATGGGGATGCTGAGCCATAAGCCAGACTCCCATAGTCCAGACGGGACCGGATTAACGCCTGGTAAAGCCGTAGGAGAGTAGATCGGTCGGCGCCCCACATGGTGTGGCTCAGGCATAGCAGAGCATTTAGATGCCGCCATCACGCCTGTTTAAGCTGCCGAATATGAGGCAGCCAAGTCAACTGGGAATCAAAAACCACCCCCCAAAACCTATATGACTCCACCACTGTAAGAAGGTCGCCGTCAAGATAAAGCCGCGGCTCCTGGTGAACAGTACGTCGCCGGCAGAAATGCATAACGCAGTTCTTGGCCGCCGAAAACTGAAAACCATGAACTACAGCCCAAGACTGCACCTTGCGGATTGCGCCCTGTAGCTGACGTTCATCAGCTGCAATGCCAATAGAGCTGTAGTAAAGGCCGAAGTCGTCAGCATACAGGGAATCGGAGACAGAATTCCCCACGACCGCAGCGAGCCCGTTAATGGCTATTAAAAACAGGCAGACACTTAAAACAAAACCCTGCGGCACACCGTTCTCCTGGACTTGGGAGGAACTATGTGAGGCCACTACGTGCACACGGAAGGTAAGATACGACAGAAAATTAAGGATAAAGATCGGCAGAGGGCCCCGAAGACCCCATCCATGAAGCGTAGAAAGGATGTGATGACGCCATGTCGTATCATACGCCTTCCGCATGTCGAAAAGGACAGCGGCCAGATGCTGACGGCGGGCAAAGGCAGTACGGATGGCCGACTCCTGGCTCACCAGATCGTCGGCGGCGGAGCGGCCTTTACGGAACCCACCCTGAGACGGAGCAGGAGGCCCCGAGACTCCAGTACCCAATTCAAGCGCCGCCTCACCATCCGTTCAAGCAACTTGCAAAGAACGTTGGTGAGGCTAATGGGATGGTAGCTGTCCACCTCCAAAGGGTTCTTCCCTTGTTTCAGAATGGGGACGACAATACTTTCCCGCCATTGCGACGGAAACTCACCCTCGACCCAAATGCGGTTGTAAAGGTCAAGGAGCCGTCGCTGGCAGTCCACTGAAAGGTGTTTCAGCATCTGACAGTGGATGCTATCTGGCCCAGGAGCGGTATCAGGGCAAGCGGATAGGGCACTGCGAAATCCCCACTCACTGAATGGAACATTGTACGATTCTGAATGGTGGGTGTGAAACGAAAGGCTCCGACGTTCCATCCGCTCTTTAATGGAGCAGAAGGCCAGGGGGGTAATTCGCAGAAGCGGAACTCATTGCAAAATGCTCTGCCAAGCGGTTTGCAATGACGTCGGAATCAGTACAAACTGCTCCATTCAGTGAAAGCGCAGGGACCCTGACAGGGGTCCGATAGCCGTAGACGCGTCGAATCTTGGCTCATACCTGAGGTGGAGTGATATGGAGGCCAATGGTGAACACATACCGTTCCCAGCACTCCCGCTTGCTTTGGTGGATAAGGAGGCGGGCTCGCGCACGCAGCCGTTTGAAGGTGATAAGATGGTCTATGGAGGGATGGCGCTTGTGACGCTGGAGCGCCCGCCGTGGATCTTTAATCGCTTCAGGGATCTCAGGCGACCACCAAGGCACAGTCCGCCGCCGAGGGGACCCAGAAGAACGGGGATGGGAGATTCGGCGGCAATAACGATGCCGGTGGTGACCGATTAAACCACTGCATCAATGTCATCTTTACAGTGATGCTCAATAGCGGCAGTGAAGGAGAACAAGTCCCAGTCAGCCTTATTCAGAGCCCATCTGCTAGGGCGCCCAGAAGACTGACGCTGTGGCAGTGACAGAAAGATCAGAAAGTGGTCACTACCACACAGGTCGTCATGAACTCTCCATTGGACAGACGGTAACAGGCTAGGGCTACCGATCGAAAGGTCAATGGCGATGTGCCATGCGCCACGCTGAAGTGTGTGAAGGCACCATCGTTTAATATCGAAAGATCGAGCTGCACCAATAAATGCTCAACGATGGCGCCTCGACCTGTTGCCACTGACCCACCCCACAGAGGGTTATGGGCGTTAAAGTCGCCCAGTAACAAGAAAGGTGGCGGCAATTGGGCTATCAGAGCAGCCAGGACATGCTGCGCGACATCACCATCCGGTGGAAGGTAAAGACTGCAGACAGTAACAGCCTGTGGCGTCCACACCCGAACAGCGACAGCCTCTAAAGGTGTTTGTAGAGGGACAAAGTCGCTGTGAAGAGAGGTCAGGACATATATGCAGACGCCACCAGACATTCTTCCATAAGCTGCCCGGTTCTTAAAATAACCGTGATAGCCGCGGAGGGCGGGGCTTCACATTGCCGGAAACCAAGTTTCCTGCAGAGCAATGCAGAGGAAAGGGTGAGGACTGATAAGTTGGCGAAGCTCAGCTATATGGTGGAAGAAACTGCTGCAGTTTCACTGGAGGATGGTGTTGTCCATGGCTGAGAAAGGCGTGACGGGGCTGGGAAGGCAGATTACGCCGCTGGGTCACCTGCTGCCTCCATAGTGCTTTCCATGGCGTCTGAGGGACCGGCGAGACCGAGGTCCTCAGCGGACTCCAGAATCTCCACCTTGTCCTCAGAGACAGAGCTGGAAGGTTGCGGTGGGATGGCTGGCACCGCGAGTTCCTTGGGCTTACAGTTCTTCTTCTTGGGTTTCTCACACCGTTCCTTGGGTCGCACTGGCTGGGAGGGCTTCACCGATTCAGTCTCCGGGACAGAGGAGGATCGTGAAGCCCTATGACCAGCTGTTTGTGGGCACTTACGCCACTGTCGGTCGTCAGCCTTCACGCTGGTGGAAACCTGGGAAGGGAGGGACCCAAGGGACCCCTTGCGAGCGTGAGAAGCCTAAGAAGTTGGACACTTCTCCGGCTTAGAAGTGGGACGGACGTCCCCAATGGGTGAGATGGTGTTGCTCCTTAGGTAGGTGGCGCAGGAGCAACGCTGTGGGTAGAGCCCCCCACTAGCGAGGGGGCAGTAGGAGTTGTACTACTCGTCAATCCGGCCGCAATTAGAGAAACGGACGGGGCTAGCACCGGTGTTGTAGCAGCAGTGTAGGAAGATGTCATTCTCACAGGATGGAGTCCGTCGTATTTCCTTTTGGCCTCAGTATAGGTCAGTCGGTCCAGGGTCTTGTATTCAATGATTTTGCCCTCTTTCTGGAAGATTGGGCAGTCTGGCGAGCAAGGCGAATGGTGCTCCCCGGAGTGGATGTAATGGGCGTCCACAATCTCGACATGTGAGGCTGGAAGTGCAGCGAGAAGACATATGGCCGAACTTCCAGCACTTAAAGCACCGCATCAGGGGAGGGATGTAGAGCTTAACGTCACATCGGTAGACCTTCAATTTGACCTTTTCCGGAAATGGATCCCCTTCGAAGACCAAGATGAAGGCACCGGTAGCAATCTGATTTTCCTTCTGACCCCTATGAAGGCGCCGGGCGAAATGTACACCTCGGCGCTCTAAATTGGCGCGCAGTTCGTCATCAGACTGCAAAAGAAGATCCCTATGGTAAATAACTCCCTGGACCATATTTAAACTCTTGTGGGGTGGGATCGTAACGGCAACATCCCCCAGCGGGTAACCGTCGTGACTGCTCAGAGGATGCGGTTTGTATCAGGACTGACCCAGAGCGCATTTTTGACAAGCCCTCCACCTCCCCAAACTTGTCCTCTAAATGCTCGACGAAGAACTGAGGCTCTCGTACAAACTAAGAATCGGGGCGAATAACTGCTATTGCCATCCTGAGACATACGCTCCTCCCACGGTGTGGCCAGGGAGGGGAACGTTTTCGGATCGTACTTCTGAGCGTTAAACTGAGCCCGAGAACGCTTAGAGACTGCTGGCGGCTGGCCACCAGCGAGAGACGATGTACCACGCTTCATTGCGGGTCATTCGCCCTGATGCCACCTACTCCGACCACGAGCCCTCCCCACGAGCGCCACTCAGCCACGGCAAGAGCCACCTGGCAGGGCGGCCGTTGCCGGGAGTCCCGATACCCCAGGAGGATAGGAATCTACTCCTTGGCATACGTGGGGAGTTAACGGCGCAGGCATCAGTAGAGCGATCCCTGTGTTTTCAGGGGGTTCAAATGGTTCAAATGGCTCTGAGCACTATGGGACTCAACTGCTGTGGTCATCAGTCCCCTAGAACTTAGAACTACTTAAACCTAACTAACCTAAGGACATCACACACATCCATGCCCGAGGCAGGATTCGAACCTGCGACCGTAGCAGTCGCATGGTTCCGGACTGCGCGCCTAGAACCGCGAGACCACCGCGGCCGGCTTTTCAGGGGGCTACAACCAACAGAGTGCATGGTGGCCCCACCACAACGGACTGGCTACCGTGCTGGATGTTAGGTAACATGTGGTCCATGGTCGCCGTCGGTGCAGAACGAGGCACTGCACAGTGCAAGGTGTAATCTGCACGCAGAAACGGAGTCATACCCAAGAGATGGAGAGCGGGCAGAACTGCAATTCAACGGCGTATAAGCTGGCGAAAGGTCTGATCGCAAGATGGACACAATGCACCAAGTAAGGCGCCCTTTCCCAATCGGCTCGCTCTTCAGAAAATTTTGAGAGATGGAGGTCAAACACAACAGGGGACCATCACAAAAGGCCGAAAAGTTTGAGACACCTTTTAGTCGCCTCTTACGACAGACAAGAATACCGCGGTCCAATTCTAACCCCCGAATCCGCAGGGGGTCCAGACTGTAGCGCCTAGAACCGCACGGCCACTCCGGCCGGCTGCTATTCGATAAAGATACACAAAGTTTCAAAGCGATTGATATTTGGAAAGTGACTTTAGTTATTCACAGAATGATTTGTGACTTACCAGGAGCTACACGCACGTGATTAGGCCTAAGTGTGTGAGCAGAGGGCGACAGATTGCAAATTTCCACGGTGGGAACGCATTATGTAGGGTATTGCGCTACTGAAACGAATGTTGTACGCTTTCTGAATCGTCAATGCAGTTCGCTACCCGTAAGCCAAACACAGTGTGGTCGGTGGCAGCCGTGGGTTGTTGCATTTCATCGTGATTATAGTAAGTTTCTTGAAACAAAGACCGCACTTCCCTTAAATGTGTGTGTTGGATTTTCCCGGGGGTAATTTCAACTTTTTAATGAGAATAACTTGTTTAATGGAATAACATCAATGTTTTGATTGGAATAAAAATAATTAAGCTTATCCGTTATGGAGGCGTTGAAACAGTCATGTAACTTCCTCAGCTCCATCTGAAGATAAACCAAAAAAAGTTCTAAAACTAGATTGTGGACTAAATAACTATTACAGAAAGTGACTGGTTGGAGTTTTCTGTATTTATAGGGGATAAAAATGAAGTGGATGGAAGAGAAAGAGTTGCCCGTAATGGATTTAAAACATTCTGAATCAGTTGGAAGCTACACATCAAATTACTTCAGTCTCAACGTTATAGTAAACATAGCAACTGTAGTAGTAAATGGGATATCGGACGACTTACGAACGATGTTCATATTTCTCACTCGTGTGCAGAACAATTGGGGGTGATTTCCCCGTGAATGCAACAACGGCTGTATATTCCTGGTAATTAATAACTGCAACATTCGTTTACAAAAACTGTAGCTTATTAAGTAGTCCTGATTGGCGCATTCTGAACTCATGAAAGGACCATTTTGTAAATGTTACATTATTTTTAAACGAAGCAGTGTTGAGAAAGGTGGACATCAACTTGGGTCTGTTAGTAACACAGCCACGCAATAACTGAAAGAAAACTCTTGAAGATCCTTCGGGGCATGCAAAGGCAGCTGACAGTTGTTTGAAAAAATATAAGTTCTCAAGTAAAAGTTTGTAACGTTTTTTAAAAATTTTAAAAATCTTAATAATTTACCTTACCATATCAATGTTTTTATTCCTTCTGGATTTATTGTTATACAGATGTTCACCCGCAGATGTGGCTTTTAGTACCACGAAACCTTTAGTGAATCAATAATAAAGGGCTAAATGGAGGTGAAACTGTTATTAATATCCGTGATGACTACTCATGGTTGTGGTTGGCTTACCTACAAGTTTGACTGTAGGACGACTCTGAAGATTTAACGTCATCTAAAAGCGAGTTTCATCTGACAGCGAGTTGAGTGATGGGAATTTTCGATCTGTCCTGAGGTTGCGAGCTGAATCTGGTGACTTCAGTATTCAAAATTATCCTAAGAACATACAGTAAGTCATTGCTCGTGTTCAAAAACAGATAACAGAAACATATGGTGAAATTATAACAGAGAAATTTGGCGATAGAATGGATAATTCATATTGGTTCACCATTCTTGCTTAAGAAACTATAGTTGCTGCAAGACCTCAGCGACACTCTGTGTCCGCTCAGTATGCAGATTTAGAATTAAATATGAGTCATTAAGACTTCCTCACGTTTGCGGAAGTAACAGGGAATTTTTTGGTCTGTCAGGGATACGGCGGAGCAGTGACAGTAAGAGTTCATTTACACGGTGCACGAGCGTTCATTAAGAAAGAGTACCCATTGTCTTTTTATATACCCTGCGGTACCCGCTCCTTAAACCAAGCCTTAGCTGACCTGTGATGTCTGCAGGCTATCAGGAATTGCGGAGGGGCAGTAGAACCCATCCAATACTCCTCTAGGAGTTCCACTGAACATAATGACTTTTGAAAGTGTGTGTTAAAGACTTGTTACTGATTGTCAGACGTTCAGCACCTACGGCAACGTACGAATCTCGGTAGATTTACAAATATAAGGTAAATTTTAACTCAAAGAGATGTTTGTTGCGTTGTGCATACCATGCAATAGTTATAATCATGTGTTAACCAAAGAACTGCTCTACTGTAAAACACACGTTTTGTTACGTGCAGTCTTTCACAGCTAGTTCATTGTTTTTCTAGTACAACTGTAGAAATCTTCTACTTGACTCATTCTTTCTGTAGAGCACTTCAAGCACTATTGCAGCATTAGAGCATGTTCGCAGTGTGTCCAGTGTCATACAACAAATTATATGTTACAGCGATAAGGAACTCGAAATTATTTTTAAAGAGACCCCAAAACTCGCAGAAGAAGTCGAATATCGCAAATAGTCCTGCCAGCACTCCACACAAATATTGCACATAAAGTGTAACACAAACTTTTCTTTTATCACGTAAGATACGAGCTCCACGACGATTTCGAGAGCCGTCAAAATTTTCAGCGGATAATTCAGAGAAAATGCTGAAATCGTAGTAACGAAGATGTATTGGAGTGTGTCTACTTTTATTAATAAATATTGGCACAACATTCCTCTGGAACTGGAGAATTTTCCGTTTGGAAACAAAAATGGCTCAAAAGAGAACCAATTACAAGATCAGACAACGATTTAGTCGCGTTAGAGACATGCAGATCACATTTTTCTACCAATACTGTAACTCTGTTCCATATTCTAGCCACGCCTCCGTGTCCAGAAACAGCTCCAGAAAGAAAATATTCGACTTACAATAGTTAAAAAACCTGCATAAGGCGCCTCAGTCCGGAACCGCGCTGCTACTGCGGTCGCAGGTTCGAATCTTGCCTCGGGCATGGAAGTGTGTGATGTTGGTTCCGTTAAAGTAGTTCTAAGTTCTAGGGGACTGATTACCTCATATGTTAAGTCCCGTAGTGCTCAGAGCCGTTTGAACTTGCATAAGGAACAGTACTGTTAAGAATAAACTCTGTGGTCTGGCATTGCTCTCTGAACAATGCACTGTTCTAGCTCATCCAGAAGAAGTTGTGAAATACTACGTCGTACTACTATGACGTATAAAGGCATCCTAGGACAAAAAAAAAGACACACGACGAAGGAAACATAGATTTTCGTTTCATTCCGGTAATTCCTTGGTGGTGCGTCAATGGCCCTTTTTTTTCCTTTCCTTTCTTTTCTTCTTCATGCAGTGTACTTGCTAAAAGTAAATACTACCTTTTGTTGTCAGAGTTCGACTATTTCTTTGTGTCACTAAATTTCTGGGCTGAAATTAAATAGAGACTGATGTTGTTCCTTGCAAGGTGTACACACTAACGGGTGAAAAGTTTTTTTTTTTTTTTTTTTTTTAATTCTGACTTGAGCATTTCTGTTCTATACTTTGACTGCTGCCATCCTCTAAGGATGTCTTCATTCTTCTGAAATCCTTAGAGGTGGTGAAATCTAGGTAAAAGTATTAAATAATTATTTGTAAACGGTTGTCTGTGTTATTTTTCCATTGGTGAATAGTGAAGCTTTTGTCCTTAAAAAAATTAGAATACTCCATCCCCAGAAAGAATCTTGAAAACGTTCACGATTTTAGTGACAAATCTGGAAATTAACTGCACGTGCCCTATCTCGTGGTCGTGCGGTAGCGTTCTCGCTTCCTGCGCCCGGGTTCCCGGGTTCGATTCCCGGCGGGGTCAGGGATTTTCTCTGCCTCGTGATGGCTGGGTGTTGTATGTTGTCCTTAGGTTGGTTAGGTTTAAGTAGTTCTAAGTTCTAGGCGAATGATGACCATAGATGTCCCATAGTGCTCAGAGCCATTTGAACCATTTTTTGAACTGCACCTCCCTGTACAACATTGCCTTAGGGTCCATGAAAATAGGGTTAGACTAATTACAGCGTCCAGGAATTTCTGCTGTCAGGGAATACATGTCCCTCTCAACCTTCTTCCGAACGAACATTGCAAGGGTAGTGCAAGCAATAGATGTTCACAGTCGGCTAGTTCTCATAAGAGCATTGCTGACAGTGGCAAGTACGGCTGCACCTCTGCCATGTGCCAAACAACATAGGAGTCGAGTTCAGAGGCGGCTCTGTGAGGCGTTTTAGTCGCATGGTGAGAAGGGTGTCTGTGCCGTATTTTTGGGGATATTTTTCATACCATTACTAGGAGTCACTCATTTAGGTTATCGTGAACTTGAACAAGTATGTTAATTTCAACATTCACTGCCACCGGACATTTCCCTTTTATTTACATCCTCATGACGCTGTTGCTGTGTATCCTTAAGTCTTCCAAGAAGACAACGCCACTTATTACAGGGCAGCACGCATGTCTTCTTGGCTTGACGTAAATTCATGCTCCATGTTGCACTTTCATTGATCCGCTTAACCATTCAGTGTTAAACCAACATAAAATATCTGGGAATAACAAAGTAGCAGGTGAAATATTGCGCTAAGTATCCATGGAATCTAATGGCTGTACTGAGTGAAGATGCGATAGGAGATATGGTACTGCGAGAAGAAAATGACGGCGAACTGAAAGACCTAAGTCGAAACAAGTCCCTTGGAGTAGATGACATCCCGCACAAAACTTGGAGCATCTGCGACGACATGACTATTCCATCTGGTGCGCAAGATTTATGAGACAGGCGAAATAGCTTGAGTCTTCAACAATAATATAATAATTGAAATTCCAGCAGTTGCTGACGGGTGTTAGTATTATCGAACTATCAGTTTCAGAAGTCATGATTGCAAACTACAAACACAAATGCTTAGAGAAGAATGATAAAACTCCAACAAACCGACCTCGGGGAAGTTCCGTACTCATCCTACGAATTACCTTGCAAGAAGGTTAACGAAAGGTAAATCTACGTTCATAGCATTTGTAGATTTAGAAAAAGCTTTTGACAATGTTGACTGAATACGCTTCTTCATAACTGTAGGGTTTCATCGGTAAAATACGTGGAACGAAAGGCTATCTACAACCTGTACTGAAACCAGACATAAGTTAGAAGTGCCGAGGGGCATGAAAGGGACGCAGTAGTTGAGAAATGGTTGAGACAGGCTTGTAGCATATCTCCACCCTTATTCAGTCTGTACACTGGGCAATCAGTAGAGGAAACTAAAGAAAAATTTAAAGTAGGAATGGAAGTTCTGGAAGGAGAAAAAAATCGTTAGGTTTTCCGATGATATTGTAATTCTGTCAGAGACAGCAAAGGATATGGACGATCATTTAAACGGAACCGATCGTGAAAGGAAAATAGAAGATGAATATCAAGAAAAGCAAAACAAGGTTAATGGAACATAATTGAATTCAATCAAGTAATGCAGAGGAAATTAGATGTGGAAACGAGATACTAAACATTGTAGATTTGTTTTGCTATTAGGGGCAGAAAAATAACTGCTGATGGCCACACAAATCTGAAGGCTGTAAGTTCAAATAAGTACCTAGGGATTACAATTACAAATTACCTAAATTGGAACGATCACGTAGATAATATTGTGGGTAGAGTAAACCAAAGACTGCGATTCATTGGCAGAAAACTTACAAATTGCGACAGGTCTACTAAATAGACTGCTTACACCACGTTTGTTCGCCCTATTCTGGAGTGTTGCAGTGCGGCATGGGATCCGCATTAGGTGGGACTGACGGATGACATCGAAAAATACAAAGAAGGGCAGCTCGTTTTGTATTATCGGAAATAGCGCAGACAGTGTCACAGACATGATACGTGAATTGGAGTGGCAGTCATTAAAACAAAGGCGTTTTTCATTGCGACGGGATCTTCTCATGAAATTTCAATCACCAGTTTTCTCCTCCGATTGCGACAACATTCTTTTGCCACCCACCTAAATAAGGAGAAATGATCACCACGATAAAATAAGAGGAATCATTGCTCGCATAGAAAAATTTATTCCCGCGTGCCTTTCTAGAGTGGAACAGTAGAGAGACAGCTTGAAGGTGGTTCATTGAACCCTCTGCCAGGGACTTTATTGTATATAGCAGAGTAATCATGTAGATGTAGATGTTGGTATAAAATGTGGACTGCCAATGACTACAAAAGCGTTTCTGAAAAAGAGAAATTTATTAGCATCAATTATGGATTGAGGTATTAGGAAGTCTTTTCTAAAAGTATTTGTATGGAGCACAGCGATGTATGGACGTTGAATACGAGCGATAAACTGTGTAGCCAATAAGAGAGTAGACTTTTGAAATGTGAGGCTACAGTAGAGTGCTGAGGCTTAAATGGATAAATCGCGTAACTAACGAGGAGGTTTCCGAAAGAATTAGAGAGACAATAAATGTGTGGCACAGCTTGAGTGAGAGAAGGGATCGATTGATAGAACACATTCTAGGACATAAAGAGGCTACCAGTTTAGTCTAGAGGGTAGTGTATTTAGGTGTGGGAGGGGGGGCGGGGGCAGAGTGGTAGAAGTCTAATCATCATAGGCTGACTTCAGCGAGATATATCGAAACACTCGTGAACTCTCTTCCTCGCTGAACTGAGATCTTTATCAATGCTACAGGCGGTGTTAGACGGCTGTAATGTGGTCTTCTCCCGAGGATGGTTAATATTTTGTTCAGTGTCATACATGAATCCGGCATTAATTCAGCTAAGTAGTATGTGTCGGTTTTAGATCTCCCCATATTTCTCGTATATTTGATGCTGAACTGTAACCTAAAAGTCTTGTCCCTGGCGTGGCGCAGCTTCTAAGTAAGATTTACATACTGAGCGTCGCTTGCCGATGCCTCTTGCACGATCTCCCCTCCAAAGACAATTCCTCCCCCACATCTCTTTCTCCAGCCCAGCCGGAACGGCTCCGCCGTCTACGGGGAGGTTTTCCCCCGACACCTGCGGCCGTTCTACCCATCCTCTCCTGGATTTATTGCTCGGTTAATAGCCGCCCCGCTGATTTTAATTCAGAATTTTTTACTATTGTTCCGGAGCGCAGATTTCTCTCGGGAAACCAATTCTATAGAGTACGGAGAGGCAAAAAGATGACTCGTGATAAAATCTCAGATTTTCAGAGCTACGCAGGTTCAGATGAAACATTGCGTTCGATGTGTCGTATAAAAGTCTCAGCTTAAAATGGCAAAAAAGCAAATAACACATAAAAACTTATTTTCAACTGCAACATCTAATATGATTTGTTAAGTCCTCGTTCAGTCGTGGAACATTATATCTCAAATAAATAGCTATAGTTGAAATACTCTTTTCTAAGACAAAATCTGACGTAGATTAAAAATTAAACCGTTTGATATAGTACAACGGACTAAGATTATGGAGATTCTGCAGAGGGATGGTGTGACCTGACAAGAAAGAAGGTTGTCGAACTGTATTCACCGCTCTAAATAAAATCAAAAACCTAGAGTCGAAATAACAAACGTAACTAAAATCAAGGGAGCTGTCAGAATCGGCTACCTTTTATCACCATCTTGTTTAACGTTTGCCTGGTGATAATAGCAAACTGTCCTCTTTTAAAACATGGATGTGTAGCAGTAGTAAGAAAGAAGGTTGCGTTTATCTCATTACTGACTTGACCTTATTAACTGAAGACGAGAGTACCGTATAGAATAGGTTGCAGAAAATGACGAACATACATGAATAAGAGTGAGTGAAGGTAACTGTGAAATACACAGACAAATTATAATTTACAAGAAATAAAATATGGTAATTGTGAAAACTGGGTGATAATAGTAAACTAGTCGTATGTGTATAGGTTGAAGAATGAACAGGAAAATGAAATGCGGAGTAGAAATTGAAGAAAAGGAACAAAAATTAAATTAGCTAAGAATTGTTTATAGGGACAGAAAGTTTTCTGTGAAATTATAGGTCAGTTGGGAAGCAGAGATTATTGAAGAGTTCGCTTTTATAGTGTGACACAGATTGAGGTAATATAGTTGACAGCACGCTGGACTCGGATTCGAAAAGACGGCGGTTCAGATCCCAGTCCGGTCATCCACATTCTGGTTTTACGAGGATAGCTAAATTGTTTAAGGAATGCCATGAATGTTTCCTTAACCAAGGATGCGGTCGAATACCTTGATCGAATACCTTTCCCGTCCTAACCGCAGTCCGAAATTGTGTTCCCTCTCTACCGACCCACTAATCTTTCTGTTCAGGAACTTCGAAGAATATTGCGCTCATACAGATACGTTGCGATGACGCTAATCCCAGTTTAAATAAGCCCTATAAAAGTAACTCTGAAGGAACGACTTATTTCAGACGAAATAACGAAAAGAGAAAATCGTTTTATAGCATTTGTAGGTTTAGAGGAAGCTTTTGACAACGCAGACTACGTACATCTGGAATTCTGAAGCTAACACGGATAAAATACATCGAGCGAAAGATTATCTTTAACTAGTACAGGAAGCAGACTGAAGTTACAAGAGTCGAAGGACATGAAAGGGGAGGAATAGTTAATAAAAGGGGTTTGCATTTGTAGGCTATCCCAGAACCAAATCAGTCTTTACTTCGAGCGAACAGTAAACTAAATCAATAATAAATTTAAAAAGAAAATTAAAGGTCAGGAAAAATCAACGAAAAATTTAACATTGTAATTCTGTGACAGACCGTAGAGAAATGGAAGATCAGTTGAACAGAATGGATAATGACTGGAACAAAGTTTAGATGATGAACATTAAGAAAAAAAAGTGTAATGGAAGGTGATCGAAACAAACTAGACAGTGGCGAGGGAATTTTATTAGGAAATGACACTATAATTTGTAGACTTAGGTTATTAGGGCAGCAAATTAAAGAGGATATAAAATGCAGATTTTAAAATAGCAAGTACAGGTTTTCTGAAAAACAGAAGTTTGTTGAGGTTGGAATGTAAATGTTAGGAAATCTTTGCTGAAGATATGTGTCAGGTATGAAGTCATAGATGGAAGCGGAACGCTGACTACAAACAGTTAAGCCAAGAGGAAAATAGAAACTTTTGAAACGTAACTATACAGAAGAATACTGAATCTCGATGTATATAGATAGGATAACTAATGAGGCGGTAATGAATCGTATTGGGAAGAACGGAAGTTTATGGCACAACTTGAGTAAGGGAAGCAATTGGTGGGTAGAGCACATCTTAAGCGGTCAAGGTGCGATCTCTTACACACACTGTGCTCAACAAATAAATTATAACTTTACTTTTGACTTGACACTCCAGTTGAGGAACTTGAGCTTGGAAATATTGTCTTTGGCTTGAAAATGAGCACCTGGTTGCCGATCATGAACCAGAGTAAGACTCTCACAAAGTTCATTTGCAAAGATTGTTAACTTCAGAATCAAATTAACGTAAGTAAATGTAGTCAATATGATTCATTAAAGTAGCAGACGATGTGCGATTTCAAACAAAATATATATTTTGAACAAACACTTTTTCAGCTATAAACTGTTGAGATAGCAGCGCTACCTAGTAGCCAATGTACAGAGTGTTTCGCTGATTTTAACTATATGAAGAACAAATTCCATTTCTTAGAGTACACTGTCCAGTCACATAAATGCGACCACCTGCCAAAACCTTGAATAACCACCATTTGCTGCGTGGATAGCTACGACACGTGCAGGAAGAGTGCTACTGTGGTTCTGGAAGATACCTACAGGAATGTGGAGTCATGTGGACTCCAGTTCCATGGCCCACTGCGTTGGATTTCTCTATTGAGGCTCGATGGCGCGAACAGGCCGATCGAGGTCGTGGCACATATTCTCGATTGGGTTGAAATGCTGAGAGGGGAAGTACGTTAAACTGAGCCTGGTGCTCTTCAAACCACGCAAGTACTCTGCGAGCTGTGTGACACGTTGCATTGTCCTACTGGCAGATGCATCTTACCAAGAAACAACACATTGCATGGATGGAAATGGTCCCCAGAGATAGATGCACACTCGTTGATCCATTCTGCATTCCATAACGAAGAAATCACCTAGAGAATACCACGAAAACATTCCCCAAACCATAACGCTCCCTCCTCCAGCCTGGACCCTTCAGAGCATTGTTGCAAGATGTTTCTCATCTGTCAGATGCAGCTTAAATCGTGATTCATCTGGAAAGGTCATCTATAGACACTCACTGGATATCCAGTTGCAGTACTGGCGAAAAATTACACCCATAGTCGCCAATGAACAGCAGTCAACATGACTGCTTCAACAGGGTGCCTGCTATCGAAGCCCATATGCAGCAACATTCTCTGAACGGTCGTTGAGGGAACGCTGTTGGTAGCCCTTTGGTTCATCTGGGTGGTCAGCTACTCAACACTTGCACGTCTATTCGCCTGTACACCACAGCCGTCATTCACCCTGTCATCTATGGCCCGTGATACATTACAGTTACCTCGGCGACGGTTCTGGATAGACCCATTTTGCCACGAATGGTGTAAAGTGGCAGAATAAATGGTCAGATCCGAATCTTATGTGAGAGCTTTATACATTTCAACGAGAAGGGGATTATGACTCTTAACATTTGCCTATCAGTATGTAATGAAAAAAGGGATGACAGTCAATCGACAGTAATTAACACACCATTCCTGTACGTTGCATGTCTTTGAGCGGAATGTGGAACAGGCAATGTAAGTCGTTTTTAGTTTGAAAAGCCAGGCGTACAGCGACGTAGTGAAAGCGCACTGCAGGGGTTATGATGGAAATCACGTGAAGGGGTGTTAGGAGGAAGGTTAGCGACCCCGACCAGGTGATTCAGGAGGGAGGAACACATGTAGTGGCACATCTGCACAAGGCACAGAGAAAAAGCTTTAGAAAGTAGCGTTGCGGAATTCCATCGGGATACAAACAGAAACAGTAACGCATTTCGATCACATACCCAGCGAGTGCGACACACGGAAAGGCCAATGTACTTTAGACGTCTAGAAAGGGCACAAAACGTCCGATTGGAAGAAACGCACTAGGAAGGAGAAAAATACTGAAGTTTCGATGGAGTTCGATAGAAGGTAGATAGAGTCTCCATGAAATAAGGGGAACGCTACTATTGGTGGAAGAAGGCCGTGACGTGAAGAACGAATGAATCCAATTAGGGGAAGAGGTTCTGTCATGAGTAGGACAAGAGAGAAATTTTCGGGGATTGTTCTCTGAACTGGCGTCAAGTGCAGAACGGAGCGCTTAACGCTGTGTGCGATGCAGAGAAGAAATTTGTGTGTACACTGCGTTCACAGCGGCTGCAATGCAACTAGGGATTAGATGTAGCAACGTGTAGCTCAAGCTGTGGAGAAACGAACCAGCCAGATTAATTAATTCTTCTTGCAAGAACTGGGGGGTGGGGGGGGGGGGCACTATATGCACGCTGCTCCAACCATGTGCGTGTATATCGCCACATACTTACACTAGGACTGAGTACATATTTTCTCGCATAATGGGAAACATAGCGGAAAGCCTCTGCTGGAAAATTTAGCAAAGGACTGATTAGTTTTGCAGGAATTTCAGTGGGAGAGAGCATGCTTGCAGTCGGCAGCTCGTCACAGCTTAAGGTAAATACAGCGTGCAAAGGTGTAAACTTTGTTGGTTCACCAGCTTGCGTCCACTGTAAACTTGAGCGTCCTTGGATAATCTTGCGCTCAAATCTATCACATAACTGACCATCCACCGTAGATTTGATTGTCATCCTAAACAGTACCGAACTTTGAACCAGAATCGGACGATTTTCGAAGTACTGACTAACATCGTAACATATGTGTAGGAGCAATTTTGTAAAGAAACTTCCAATTAAGCTTTCGTATTATTGTGCTTAGGATTAATGTTCTTTCATAGAGTTAATATTTAATAGTCTTGCGTAAAGGATTATTTTACTTTTTGATGTTCGCGAGATGCGTTATCCATTGAGCTGTTTTTATGTCGTCGAGTAAACGATTTAATTTTTGTGCTAAAATTTGCGACTTTAAACTTTTCATTTCAACTTACACAGTTGTTCTCAGTTCTAGAATAAGCACCCACAATACAACGGTATAGTTTAACCACGACAGCACACGAATCGCTTACGAAGTTTAGCAAATGTTTCCACCCATGGCCAATGATCATGTCCTTCTGGACTTCATATAAATCACTACCTTTCGCACTGTGTCAATTATTGCAGTGTTTCTGCGTCTATTCTGAGACGTTTCATATAATCTCTGTGCTAGTCCTACCACTTGCCGTCTGTATGTGGTTTTTGCACACTGGTGGTGGTCACATAAATGTAACTGAACTGGGTGTTACTGTTTTTCTTACGGCAAGTAACGAGAATTTCAGAGTTAGCAAACTAACATGCATCAGGATAACATCTAGCAAGTAACATTTCAGGTTCTGCTGCTGTCTAAAGCCCAGGAACCACTTAAGACCACCAGCCTGTCTGTAGTGCTTCTCCACATAACGTCTTCGTCCAACATTTCCGAGCACGAAGTGTCCTCTTTCCTTCCCAAACAAAACTCTTCCCCAAACATTCCAACCTGTGTTCCGCATCTACCACCGGTACCTAGCGTGTCATTGATTATAGCTCATTACTGTATACCTTCCAGCTACGCCGCCACTAGTGACGTATCTCACAGCGGAACAAAAGGTTTAGTTTTCTAATTGACAGAACGATTTACACTAAAACCTAAAACAAACTGATATGTTCAAATACATAGACATGTAAGCATACGGAATTCGGCGCTGCAATCGGCAACGCCTATATAAGGCAACAAGTGTCTGATTCAGTTGTTAGATCGGTTACTGCTGCTACAAAGGCAGGTTATCAAGGTTTAAGTGAGTTTGAACGTCGTGTTATAGTCGGTGCCCGAGCGATGGGGCACACCATCTCCGAGGCAGCGATGAAGTGCGGATATAACCGTACGACCATTTCTCGAGTGTACCGTGAATATCAAGAATCCGGTAAAATAGTCCCCGACATCGCTGAGACTGGAAAAAGTACCTGCAAGAATGGGTCCAACAACGATTGGAGAAGATCGTTCAACATGACGGAATTGCAACCCTTTCGCATATTACTGCAGAGTTCAATTCTGGGGGATAAATAAGTGTCACCGTGTGAACAACGATATGGGCTTTCGGAACGGAAGGCCCACTCGTGTACCCTTGATGACTGCACGGCACTAAGCTTTACGCCTCGCCTGGGTCCGGCAACACCGACATTCGACTCTTGAGGACTGGAAATATGTCGGCTGGTCAGACGAGTCTTGTTTGACATTTTATGGAGTGGATGGACGTGTACTGTTATGGAGACAACCTAATGAGTTCATGGACTCTTCATGTCAGCAGGGGACTGTTCAAGCTGGTGGAGGTTCTGTAATGGTATGGGGCGTGTGCAGTTGGAGTGATATGGGACCGCTGATGTATCTAGATACGACTCTGACTAGTGACCCGTACGTAAGCATCCTGTCTGATCACCTGCATCCATTCATGTCCGTTGTGGATTCCCAAGGAATTGGGCAATTCCAGCAGGACAATGCGACGCCCCACACGCCCAGATTTGCTACAGAGTGGCTCCAGGTACACACTTCTGAGTTTAAAAGCTTCCACTGGCCACCAGTCTCTCCAGACATGAACAATATTGAGCATATCTGGGATGCCTTGAGACGTGCTGTTCAGAGGAAATCTCCAACCCCTCTTACTCTTGAGGATTTATGGACAGGATTCATGGTGTCACTTCCCTCCAGCATTACTTCAGACATTAGTCGTGTCCATGCCACGTCGTTTTGCTGCGCTTCTGTGTGCTCGCGGGGGACCTACAAGTTATTAGGCCGGTGTACCAGTTTCTTTGACTCTGCAGTGTGTATAAATAACGGTTGACATGAAACGCGCTAAAACGAAAATAAATAAATAATTTCTTATATCATGTTGAATTAATAGTATGCAACATAGCTGAGCTGCTCATCACTACATTTTTCTCCCGCAGCTCACGTCTGTTAAGCTGAGAGCAATCAGTTCCTGATAGGTGGCAGTTTCTTTTTTCATTCATACACCTGTATGGATCTCTTCCCAAACCTTCCCCACATGGAAACTACTTTACACACCATACGCAAGTTCCTTCTGGCACGACCAGGCACTCAGCACTATGTGATACTGAGATAACATCTGTGTATAACTTCCTCTTCTCGAATTTCACTGCTCGCTCGAAGCCAGTCCAGGTGTTGACTCTGGTTAATTCTCTCACAGGTCAAATATTCTGACAGAGGGCTAAAACATTGTCCAGCAATTAACGCTTCAAACTTTGGGAAAAGGGAACCTTACTTAAAACATTTGCAGTTGCAATACTGTCATCTCATAAAACTTTATTTTCTGGTAGCGATGTGGATTTAGTGGTGGGACTGGGCGAGGGGGAAGACTACTTTGTAGAGGAAGACACAGATGTGGCTGCAGTAAACAGATTCAAATGGATTTAAGCTGCAGTAGTTATGCAGAAATGAAGAGGTTTGCACGGGATACAACGGCGCAGAGAGCTGCATTAAATCAGCTTTCGGGCTTAACAAAATAACGGATGAAAAACCTACGCAGCACGTATAAATTCAAATATTGAATACGTAAACAGCGGTCGCTAACTATTTTTTAATGAACCCACTAGTTCATTCGAACTCACAAGTAACTTTTTCTTGTATGTCTGTTACTTTAACTCAGATAAGTGTCTTCAGCGCAACTTCCATTTCTCTTTAAGAGGTGAACGTGAGGAAAATGTTGACAGCAGCGACATTATGATCACAACTGTGGATTTAATTATTCAACACTCTAAAAGGAAAGATTGCTCTCACCATAGGGGGTGGTTTACATGACAATGCTATGAGAAATGTCGTGGGATAGCAGTATGCACGTACACAGATGATGGTACATGGCAAAAACTAGGTATAAATAGGCAGTGCATTGGCGGAGCTGTTATTTGTACTCGGTGATTCACGTGAAATAGTTCCCGATATCATTACGAACGCACTACTGGAATTAATAGACTTCGAACACGAAATGATGCTTAGAGCTCGACGCATAGGACATTCCCTTTCAAATATCGTTGTGGAATTCAATATTCCGAGATCCACATCGTCAAGAGTGTGGCGGGAATACCAGATTACAGGCATTACCTCTCAGCATGGACAGCGCAGTGGCCGACGGCCTTCACTTAACGACCCAGAGCAGCACCGTTTGCGTAGAGTTGTCAGTGCTAACAGACAAGTAATAATGCGTCAAATAACCACAAAAATGAATGTGGGACGTACGACGAACGTATCTGCTAGGACAGTGCGGCAAAATTTTGCGTTAATAGGTTATGGCAGCAGACGACCAACGCCGCCTTTGTTACCAGCACATCGCCTGCAGCGCTTCTCCTGGGCTCCTGACCATATCGGTTGGATCCCAGAGGACTGAAAAACTGTGATCTGAACAGACGAGTCCCGATTTCAGTTGGTAAGAGCTGATGGTAAGGTACAGACTCCGCGGAGCCATGGACCCAAGTTGCTAACAATGCATTGTGCTAGCTGATGGTGGCTCCACAATAGTGTGGCTGCGTTTATATGGAACTGACTTGGATCTCTGTTTCAACTGAACCGATCGATTACTGGAAATGGCTATATTCGGTGACTTACAGAGCATTTACAGCCATTCGTGGTCCTCATATTTCCAAAGAACAATGGAATTTTTATTGACTACAAAGCGCTGTGTGACTTGACCACAGTTCGCGATTCGCCTGAAGAACAATGTGGACAATCAAAGTATTCACGGATGTACTGCCGGTCTACAGTGTCCAACGGGTATAATATTTTGATTATCAAATAGGCCGGAGAAACTCAAGAATCACAACATTGTGGACAGTTTGAGGGAATTATTTGGCCACACAGATCGACCGACATGAACCCCATAGATTATTTATGGTACTTAATAAGGTCATTTCGTACAGAAAATTCTTCACCGGCAACACTTTCGCTATTTTAGAAGGCTGTAGAGGCAGCATGGCTCTGTATCACAGCGGGGGACTTCCAACGATTTGTTGAGTTCATGCCACGTCGTGTTGCTGCACTATGCCTGAGAAAAGGAGGTCCTACACGATGTTAGGAGGTAGCCCATGGCTTTAATCAGCTTGTGTATCTTATTTTCTGCCGTCTCCTACACTTGGAAGCAACCATGGAAATTATTCGATGATATCTTGACAAGTATCACATCAGCCTGTTTTATCTTCTCGCTTGTGTTATCCTTACATTCCTCTCTTTGCTGATGCTCCGGAGAGCCGCTTCACTTGTTATGAAAGTGGTTCATTATCAGCATCCACCATATCTCAAACGCGTCGATCCTACTCTTATCCAGCTTTCCTAAATTCCACAATTAACTTCTTTACCTTACTATGCTTCACTTTTACAGTAAGGCCAATGTTTGATACAGATACTCATTGCTTCGCCACTATGCGTAATTTTGCTCCTAAGATATACTACGTGGACACCAACAGCTAATATCATTTCTGCTACTCCTCATTATTTAGTCTTCCTTCTGTTACTCTCAGACCTAATTATGTGCTCAGCAGACTATTTATATCATTCAACAAGTCCTGCAATTCATTCTCGTATTTCTAAGGCTAGAAGTGTCACTTTTACCTTGGATTTTAGTGACACTCATGAAATTTTCTTTTACTTCCGTCAGTGCTCCTTCGATCTGCAGGTTGAACTGTAGGGGAGAAAGTCTGCACCTCGTCTGCAATCTTAGCGCTTTTCTCGTGGTCTTCTTTCATGTTGTATCCTCTTGGTTGCTGGCTGGCTGTTGTGGCCGAGCGGTTCTAGGCGCTACAATCTGGAACCGCACGACTGCTACGGCCGCAGGTTCGAATCCTGCTTCGGGCATGGATGTGTGTGATGTCCTTAGGTTAGTTACGTTTAAGTAGTTCTAAGTTCTAGGGGACAGATGACCTCCGATGTTAAGTCCCATAGTGCTAAGAGCAACTTGAACCATTTTGAACCTCTTGGTTGCTGTAAATAGTATTTATTACCCATCTTTTGTCTAAAGACGACTCGTATTTTTCTCAGTATTTAAGCACCGTAAACCACTTCACATTGTCGAAAGCATATGGCAGCTACTACGCGGAACGTTAGTTTCTCCTCTCTCGTGCCTTTGCCATTCCTAAAGTACATCCTCAATTTATTTTTGCATATTTAATTGTTCTGGGCAATAACTGGGGTACACTGCGTAAATCGCTTCTTGTGATCACGATTTCACAAATAAACGTCTGTGACTGTACGGAATATAGTTGAGTAGCAATCTATTAGCGCACTATCCAAGAACCATAGTACAAGAACTGTAGTAAGCGCCCAGGGACTCCGAGATCTCTGCCGGCAAATAGACCAGCCGCAAAGTGCAGTCCCAGGTACTCCGGCAAAGTGCTCTCCGGTTAGCGCAGCACAACCACGCCCACCTCCAGGCACCCGCCGTATTACGGCTAAAGTACTCCACCCACTAAACCAGTAGGCTATGCCAATCCTGCAAGAAGCACGCAGCCCTTAGAGATCAGACAGAAGTGCAACTCCCGGTCCGATATTGTCAACGATGAAGTTTTTACAGGATGTTGACACATTTAAGACGAACTTCAGTCGTAACAAAACAGTCGTAAAAAGCGCTCCTCTTCCAATGGTGAAGTCAGATAAACAAAAAAATAAAGGAAGTTCACTGACGCTTCTCGTTACATCCATACACCCACTCACTCATCCTCCACACAAAAATAAACACACACATATGTAGACTTGCTCGCACACACACACACGCACACACACACACACACACACACACACACACACTCACAAATACACACACACACATGGAGGGAGAGAGAGAGACAGAGAGAGAGATAGGAGTCTTGATTTTTGTCTGGGGCAATAGACAATATTGCCACAGAAATAAAATGAAACAGATCCAGTCCGCCACTTCCGATCAAGGATTTCATGAAGTTTCACTCTGTTGTAAGGCAAATGCCGGAATTTCCTAATCAGTCGCATTTATTCTCCGATAGGAATCTGGCTTTTCGCTCCGTATAATGAGCTTGATTTCAAACTGCCCGCTCGTGTCCTGGAAAGAGAAGACGCACACAGATAAACATAAATCTTGCGATGGAAAAAATAATACTACCACAATAAACGCACGTGTCGGAAAAAACATAACGTCTTAGAATACGTAACTTGATTGAAGAGGTTGGAAAAAATCAGCCAAGCAGTTGCAAAACAAAGGTTCATTAGCGGTTGACTAGGTTTCGATATTTCTAAGAATATCTTCTTCAAAAAGAATGAGCCTTATTACATAACATGATGGTACATTAGACTGACAGGAGACGAGCGACTCAAGTGACATATAAAATTAACAAAACAATAATTATTCCACGCCGTGGCTATAGATAGCAGGCAGATTACATTTATCTTACTTCAGAACGAATTTTCAGTAGTAAGCGCCACCTGCAGGGGCTCTTGTCACTATAAAATTGTAGCAGGAGTCACAGGATAAAATACACTCCTGGAGATGGAAAAAAGAACACATTGACACCGGTGTGTCAGACCCAGCATTCTTGCTCCGGACACTGCGAGATGGCTGTACAAGCAATGATCACACGCACGGTACAGCGGACACACCAGGAACCGCGGTGTTGGCCGTCGAATGGCGCTAGCTGCGCAGCATTTGTGCACCGCCGCCGTCACTGTCAGCCAGTTTGCCGTGGCATACGGAGCTCCATCGCAGTCTTTAACACTGGTAGCATGTCGCGACAGCGTGGACGTGAACCGTATGTGCAGTTGACGGACTTTGAGCGAGGGCGTATAGTGGGAATGCGGGAGGCCGGGTGGACGTACCGCCGAATTGCTCAACACGTGGGGCGTGAGGTCTCCACAGTACATCGATGTTATCGCCAGTGGTCGGCGGAAGGTGCACGTGCCCGTCGACCTGGGACCGGACCGCAGCGACGCACGGATGCACTCCAAGACCGTAGGATCCTACGCAGTGCCGTAGGGAACCGCACCGCCACTTCCCAGCAAATTAGGGACACTGTTGCTCCTGGGGCATCGGCGAGGACCATTCGTAACAGTCTCCATCAAGCTGGGCTACGGTCCCGCACACCGTTAGGCCGTCTTCCGCTCACGCCCCAACATCGTACAGCCCGCCTCCAGTGGTGTCGCGACAGCCGTGAATGGAGGGACGGATGGAGACGTGTCGTCTTCAGCGATGAGAGTCGCTTCTGCCTTGGTGCCAATGATGGTCGTATGCGTGTTTGGCGCCGTGCAGGTGAGCGCCACAATCAGGACTGCATACGACCGAGGCACACAGGGCCAACACCCGGCATCATGGTGTGGGGAGCGATCTCCTACATTGGCCGTACACCTCTGGTGATCGTCGAGGGGACACTGAATATTGCACGGTACATCCAAATCGTCATCGAACCCATCGTTCTACCATTCCTAGACCGGCAAGAGAACTTGCTGTTCCAACAGGACAATGCACGTCCGCATGCATTCCGTGCCACCCAACGTGCTATAGAAGGTGTAAGTCAACTACCCTGGCCAGCAAAATCTCCGGATCTGTCCCCCATTGAGCATGTTTGGGACTGGATGAAGCGTCGTCTCACGCGGTCTGCACGTCCAGCACGAACGCTGGTCCAACTGAGGCGCCAGGTGGAAATGGCATGGCAAGCCGTTCCACAGGACTACATCCAGAATCTCTACGATCGTCTCTGTGGGAGAATAGCAGCCTGCATTGCTGCGAAAGATGGATATACACTGTACTAGTGCCGACATTGTGCATGCTCTGTTGCCTGTGTCTATGTGCCTGTGGTTCTGTCAGTGTGATCATGTGATGTATCTGACCCCAGGAATGTGTCAATAAAGTTTCCCCTTCCTGGGACAATGAATTCACGGTGTTCTTATTTCAATTTCCAGGAGTGTATATGCATAAGTTATGTGAACATCATACTAGCGCCAGAGACTAAGGGCAACTGTTTAACAGTAGTAGTTGACCTTAATCTTGAACATGATGTACAGATGCCCAAAGCGGGTATGGGGCCCTTTAAGAACATGGTTGCCAAGGGGGGGAAGGAAGCCAGTGTGCGCTCTGTGTGAATTTCGGGGGGAGTCATTCCGGATATGGAAAGGCTGCTACCGGATGCCTTGAAGAGTACAGAGTGTAGCCAACTGCAGGTGGTGTCTCATGTCGATAGCAATGAGGTATGTCGCCTAGGATCGGAGCAGATTCTGTCTGGTTTCGGGCGGATAGCGGAAATGGTTAAAACTGCCAGTCTTGATTCCGTGATTAAGGTGGAGCTCACCATCTGCAGAATCGTCGATAGAACCGACTGTGGTCCTTTGGTGCAGAGCCGAGTGGACGGTCCAAATCAGAGGTTCAGGGGGTTCTGTGGCTATGGAGGCTACAAATTCGTGGACTTGCGCCATCTGGTGTTGGGTTTTCGGGTCCGGAGTTCACTACACACTGGAAGTGCCTACACAAGTAGCAGGGGCTATGTGGAAGGGACTGGGCTGTTTTTCAGTTTAGAGGGTCTCAGGAAACCACGAAAGTGCATCCGTCTAAAAGTGAGCAGGTAAAACACAGTAAGTTAGTTGTGGAAGCGATCGGTATTGTAAATTGTCGTAAGTGTGTTGGAAAAGAACCAGAGCTCCAAGCCCTAATAGAAAGCACAGAAGCTCAAATAGTTATAGATACGGAAAGCCCGGAAATAAGTTCAGCCGAAATTTTTTCAAGTGACCTAACTGTGTTTAGGAATGGTAGATTAAATACAATTGGTGGTGGAGTAATTATTGCCACCAGAAGAAGTTTACCTTGCAGTGAAACTTGAATCCCATTTCGAATAGATACGCACTCATTATAGTCAGTGGTGACTTCAATCCACTCTCGATATGCTGGAAAAATTATACGTTTATACCGGCAGCTGGCATAAAACATCATCCGAGATTGTAGTGAATGATTTCTCAGAAAATTATTTTGAACAATTTGTTCCTGATCCCACTTGAATTGTAAATGGTTCCGAAAGCATACTTGACCTCTTAGTAACAAAAAATCCTGGACAAATACGTATGAGTATCATGACGAATACAGGGATTAGCGTCCACAAGGCATTTGGTGCTAGGCTGAATACCGCAACACCCAAAACCGTAAAAAAGAAACGCAAAGTACATTTGTTTAAAAAAGCTGATAAAAATGCTATTAACGCCTATTTAAGAGACACTCTCCACTACTTCCGATCTGATCATGTATGCGTAGAAAAGATGTGGAATGATTTAAAAGAGACAGTATCGACGGCAGTTAAGAGATCTATACCACATAAATTAGTAAGTGATGGTACTTTTCCCCCATGGTACACAAAACTGGTCACATTGCTCTCAGAATAGTAATAGGCGGAAAGACATCGAGTAAAACAGAAGTAATATCCGGCGTTCCCCAAGGAAGTATTATAGGCCCTCTACCGTTCCTGATCTATATTAACGACATAGGAGACAATCTGAGTAGCCGTCTTAGATTGTTTGAAAATGATTCTGTCATTTACCGACTTGTGAAGTCGTGAAATGACCAAAACGAATTGCAAAATTTAGATAAGATATCGGTATGGTGCAAAAAGTGGCAATTGACTCTCAATTGACATGAGGAGTAATAGAAATCCTCTAAGTTCCGATTACGCGAGAAGTCACAAAAATCTGAAGGCTGTAAATTCAACTATATACTTAGGGATGACAATTAAAAATAACCTAAACTGGAACGATCACAATGATAATGTTGTGGTTAGAGCAAACCAAAGATTGCGATTCATTCGCAGAACACTTAGAAGGTGCCACAGGTGTACAAAAGAGAGTGCTTACACCACGCTTGTCCGTCCTATTCTGGAATACCGCGTAAAACGTAATTTCGTGATGGGTAAACACAAAGGATTCAAGTGTATTTCGCTCACGAAACCACATTGTTTGTAACATATGATACATTGTTGTTGAGGTTACTGCTTGTGAAATGTATGTATGGAAATCATTTTTCCCACTAAAATCACTCACCACACACATACTTTGCACCCTGCATTTATGGCAGTAAAACTGAGACATTTACGTCAGATATGCTTAAATACCACACGGAAATCCCTTCTCCGAGTTACAGGTAGCTTCTGCGATAGACCAGAAATTGCTGCGTTCGCCACTTCTCAACCATAAGTGAACTATTTAACAGCAACTATATAATGACTAGGGTAGTGCTGTAGGACCTATACTGTATTATTATTACTATTATAATAATAATAATTATTATTATTATTATTGTTATTAGTGGCAGTGGCCAGACATAAAGCATTGGCACCCAGTTCAGAAGTAAGGAATCCAGCAGTCAAGTGATCTAAAAATATAGGCGTGAGGAAAGTATACAAAAATTAATTAGGTAGATTTTAAATGGAAGCGGACGAGACGCAGGAAGCAAGTGTCACTAGGGAGAGGAACCGTGTTTTCTAATAAGTATTTACCTCAATGTCAATAATAAGCTTTGTTTTGCGAGAAGTGACTTTTGGTAACACTTGAATGCACTGAAAATTGCTCTAGCTTCCTACAAAGAGGTTATTCGAAATAGGCCGTACCTTTAGCCTTACTGACTCATTAGTATATATCTAGTAATCTTGGTGTGGTGGGGGGGGGGAGGTGGGGGAGGGGGGGGGGAGAGGGTAGTATCTAATATCTGATTGTACTCTGTGGTAACGGTTTAAGAAAGTTTGGGAACCGCTGATACAGAAATTGTAGAGCATGCTCTTGTGGATTCTGATGATCCGTTTATAATCGATGTAATGTTACGTAGGCAGCACAGTGATTGTTAAATTTAACGCATGCGTATAACTGCTGCGTTGTAAGTAAGAAGGAAATAAATGAAGATGGTAGGGTACAATCGTGCGACTTGGAGAACAGATAATTGTCGAGGCGTTAGGTAGAATATTTCGTTTCAAGAAGCCTAGTCTGACGAAATGAAAACAGAGACGAGTTATTCATATCAGAGCGAAGTAACAGTAGTTATCACGGAATGCGGTGTTGGTCCGCTACATTTCTGAACGGGGCACACTCGCAGTGTCACAAATCAGACGTGCAGCCGCGAGACGGCACAGTCTGACCTGGCTATTGGTCACACTGTGCGATCGTACGTACTGATGCTCTCCGCAATCGCTGTCGAGTGCCAGATCGCAGCCGAACAATCGGTCACGCCAATAAATTTGCTGCGCGGTATTCCGGAAACTAAAGCGACGCGAGCGGGGCGCAGCCGGATTCTCGGCGTGTAAATAGAGCGCCACACAATGGCCTTTTGACGGATGGTCCAATATCTGCAACGGGTCGGACTTGAATTCCCTGGTATGGAAGGGGTCGCGGACGAGAGCGGCAGAGGCGGGGGAAGTTGCGCTCTCGGCGCTGTGAGTAATGAAGCGTGCCCAAGTGGGAGTATAACTTTAATAGCCCATTGTTCGGATGCGGCCTCGCATTCTCGCGCTTGTCCAACTCTGGGAAGCCCGGATGGTGATGTAGCTCATAGCTAAAATGTCCTGAGTCATCCGACGTCCCAGGGAATAGACTGTAACGCTGACGAGATGTCGGTGAAATGAGAAAGAAAGGAAGAGATCTTTCAGTGTCGCTCGTACCAGTAAAACAAGTAATCTACTATAAGATTTAAAAAAGTAAGACAACCTGCTGCTAAAATGGCTGTTATGTGTATACACGGTGTTTCAAGGTCTTAGCATCAAAGGTCTAGGTGGTTAACGAAAGCGAGTGAAAAGTTTTACTGTTTGTCCAACTGTGCGAGAGTAGACTGAGCATTACCTCAGCAAACAGATCGACGGCGCATCATGAGGCACGTTACAAAAAGGTCGCGAATGTTTTATTTGTTACTTGATAATATATGTACTGAAGTGTTAGTAGCACATCATGTACCGCTTTCTCCGTGGTCCGATCCCGGTAGCTGCGTGGTCAGCGCGAAGGAATATCAATCCCAAGAGCCCAGATTCGATTCCCGCATCGGTCGGAGATTTTCTCCGCTCAGGGACTGGGTGTTGTGTCGTCCTACGCATCATCATTTCGTCCCCAACGACGCGCAAGTCGCCGAAGTGGCGTCAACTCGAAAGACTCGCACGCGGCGAGCGGTCTATCCAACGAGACGCCCTAGTCACACGACATTTACTTTCTCCATGTACTTTGCTGTCTGTGCCAGTTCCTTCTCCTCAAAATATTAACTGAAAACATTAATACTTGTAGCAATGTGAGTATTATGTTTCAGTTGTCAATTCTTGTGTCCGATTTTGAAGTACAATGCACAAAGTAATTGGTAAGGTGGAGCAGCTTTCATTAAAAGTAATGTGGAGAATTCTCAGTATTGTAGAACACTCAGTATAATGTCGATCATTGAAACTGCACTACACTTCTCGAACAATCACTATATACACACAAAAACAAATAACTTGAAGACGACCATTCATCAAGAGCATCGGTGAGGTGCTTCGGAGCTGGTCCTAGCTCAGTGAGGAACTGGCTGTTCTGCTGGTTTGCTGGCATTATAAATCCAGCGGTGGCCGGCGGAGTACTCCATCTGTCGCTGTATCTGTGAGACGACCTCTACGGAAAAAGGTTCGCATTAGTCTCTAGCAAGTTCTGTTTGTTTTGAAGAATTGTTTTCCTCTTGGTTGCCTGCAAGTTCTTGTATATGGTATATGGTACACAGGGTTGCCTTGAGTGTAGTGTGCATGGCAGGGGCCGTCTGTGGCAGACATAACAAAATGTGTTACCATCCTATCTATACCACCCTCACCGGTGTCTCACAGTTGGCAAAGCGGATACGCACGTTTCCGCAGATGCCGATGGCGGTCTTGTGGGGACCTAGCGGATCCAATGATGCTCGCCTGTTAGGCCACAGCTTCAGAGGTTCCGAATACAAGCGCCCTCTGCCGTCACGATACAGCATGGCCGGCAGTAGCTGCACAGCCAAGTCTCAGTTGGAGTCTTCGACAGTCCTCATTCTTCGTCAGCCTTCGACAGTTGCTGCCCCAAATCCGGGATTCCAACAAGAGCACCAGAATATTGGTGTACTTTCCTTCAAATACTGTAATTTCTGAAAGAGCTAGCAATACTTGTGAAGCATTTCACAGGGCGTTCGGCTTTAATTTTCTGAATGCACATCCATATATACAGGGTGGTCCATTGATAGTTACCAGGCCAAATATCTCACGAAAAAAGCGTCAAACGAAAAAACTACAAAGAACGAAACTCCCCTAGCTTGAAGGGGAAAACCAGATGGCTCTATGGTTAGCCCCCTATATGGCGCTGCCGTAGGTCAAACGGATATCAACTGCGTTTTTTTAAAACAGGAATCCCCATTTTTTTACATGTTCGTGTAGTAAGTAAAGAGACATGAATATTTAGTAGGACCACTTTTTTCGCTTTGTGATAGATGTCGCTGTAATAGTCGCAAACGTATGAGTACGTGGTATGACGCAATGTGGTATGTGCAGTTGCAACCATGTTTAACAGGACTGCGAGATAGGCTTCGTGCGCTAAGGTGACTACATCAGTGTGGTTCCTTTGCTGATAGAAGTATCTTGCGTTCCCATTACACTAGCACATCGGCAACACCCTTTGCGATGGTGTAAATAACGTAGGAACTGGACCAAAGAGGATTTATTTTTCTGGACGTATCTCCTTATGGCGAGATGTTTGACCACGTAACGCACCCAGGGACATGAAAGTTTTGGTGGTTCTGGTATCACGCGGGGACTCACCATGTTGCCTAGGCGCACTCACCTACAAATATTTGAACGTGATATATCCTCTGGTCCACATTATTGTAACACTGTACTGAGTCAGGAATGGCCACTGAATTTTTGTTTAAGGCTGTTAGGGGCCTTGAGGACACTATTTGTGTTTTGGAAGGCACTCAACATAGTGACAATCAATTCAATAGGTTTAGGGCATAGTTAATGCATTAGTCCCAGTAGCTTTTTTGTTTCTCAACTGCGAATAGCTCTCGAAGTTCGTCATCTCCTGAAACTTAGCTTGGGGCCTTCTCAGTGGAGGGATCTCAGGTTGCCTATCGGCATGTGTTTGCCTGGTTGGCTTCGAGCTGGTGTCTCGCTTCTTTTCGCTGTTGAGCTAACAGTGGTACTTGAATTGGTCATCTTGCAAGAATTAGGTCGGTCCGTTCCTGGTGCAGGGATGTCACTTAGGCAGTAGACTTGTTCCCTCTGCATGGATGAGTCCAAGCGAGTGTCTCGATGGCGGCTTTCTCATGGCCATTGTCTTTTGGTTTCGTTAAGGAGCTGCCGGTCAATTTCATTTTGGTATGTGACCCCCAGGTTGGTGTTTGACGGGGGGAGGTTAAGCCATACGAGGCTCGTGTTTATGTCGTTTGTTGTTTGTTATCGTCTTTTACGGTACTGCCGCCTCGTTTTTTTTTGTTTTTTTTTTTTTTTTCAGTTTACTGGCGTCACTAACTTCCTGCCTTACCTACCATGAGTGGCAGCAGCAGCAGCACTTATCGATAGGTGCACTGCCGTACCATCTCTGAAGCAACCGATAGTATTTCCGGGTTGTCTTGTGTCTGGAGTTCGGTCGGAACGCAGCAGCAGTGACGTCGGGAACGGAGCTCCAGGGAGTGGACAGCCAGTGCTCATCGACCACTGGCAACACACTTGAACTGTGCAACGGAAGGAGACTGGAGCGGGAACGCACGTTGGTTGGTCGTTCGGTCGGTCGTCTCATTGTACGACGACCATTTGGTCCTTTAACCGATTTCGGGCCTACGCAGTCGGTCGGTTGGGGCAGAGCAGCGAGGAAGTCTCCGCGGCGCGTAGTCAGGCCCGAGCCGCTGGCTGCGTCCACGTACCGTTGGAGTTGTGAGACGCTTCTTGCGAAGGTTACGAAACTTCTTCACCTGCCGATCCTGGACAATAAAGTTGAGTGCTCACTTAACCTACTATCAAGCCTCAACTGCTATCACGTCTCTTCTTTTGATCCTGGTTGTCGCTTTCTAGGAGATTCCCGCGAGCAACAACGTGTGTGCATTGAAGTCGGTTAGAACTGCAGCTGGTTTCCAGTGTGGTGTTTAACTTAATTTAATTCATTCCTTTATTAATGAAGTGCACCAGCGGGATCTTCTGCCTAGTGGCCGTTGACGTTCCAGTGACCTGCCCTGGTAGTTTACGTAGTTTTTGGCAGTGTATTTTCCTCGTCGTGTTGACACTGTCCAGCACGGCGTGTAGTTCGACAACTGAAGTGTTCAGAATGACACTTTCACTCTGCATCGGCTTGTGCGCTGATAAGAAATTTCCTGGCAGATTAAAACTGTGTGCGGACCGAGACTCGAACTCGGTACCTTTGCCTTTCTCGGGCAAGTGCCCTACCATCTGAGCTGCCCAAGCACGACTCACACCCTTTCCTCACAGCATTACTTCTGCCAGTATCTCGCCTCCTACCTTCCAAACTTTACAGAAGCTCTCCTGAGAACTTTGCAGAACAAGCACTCCTGAAAGAAAGGATATTACGGAGACATGGCTTAGCCACAACCTGGGGGGAGTTTCCAGAATGAGATTTTCTGCAAAGTTCTCAGGAGAGCTTCTGTAAAGTTTGGAAGGTAGGAGGCGAGATGCTGGCAGAAGTAATGCTGTGAGGAAAGGGTGTGAGTCGTGCTAGGGTAGCTCAGGTGGTAGAGCACTTACCTGCGAAAGGCAAAGGTCCCAAGTTCGAGTCTCAGTCTGGAACAAAGTTTTATTATGCCAGGAAGTTTCAACTGAGGTGTTGGTAGTTTTCAGCATTTATTCTGACTTGGCTGGACTGAGCACCAGTATCCAGAATGTAGTGCTCTGGACGTCTTGTTGTCGTTTTGCTGGTCGGGCGGAGCAGAACTGATCTTGTTGGTTGGTTCGTCAGCTGGCTTTTGGTTGGGTTGCCTTCCGTTTAAGACGTTGTCAGTCTGGCTCCCTGTCTCACCTAAATGTGCATTAGTGTTACCTTCCCAGGCTGATCCTTGGAGCCTTCTGCGGGCCCCTCCTTGTGTTTTACATAGTGATTTTCTTTTTATTCTTATGTATTCTTTGTGGCCTTCAGAAGAAATTTGGCTTATTAAAATTTCCAGGCTTCTCTTCTTGTGCCTTCAGCCGTAAAAAAGTTGGTCCTTATTTGGTATGTGGCCCTCAGTCGAGTTTCAGCATTTCAAAGTTAAAATTGAAAATTCCTTGTGCCAAGGACTTAAGCCACAAATTGGTTTCAAGTTGGTATGTGGCCTTCAGCCGATATCTCAGCCTTTTCAAATCAAAAGTTGAAAAAATTTGTCTAGACCTTAAGCCGAAAGATATATTTTTTAGTTTTTATGTGGCCTTCAGCCGAGTTTTTCAGCTGAAATTAAAAATTGGAAATTTCTGTGCCTGGGCTTTAAGTAGTGAGATGGTTTGTGTTTCGTATGTGTCCTTTAACCGAGAGTTATGTGAAGCATTTTAGGATAAAGCCTTTAGTCTATTTTATCTGAAAAGCAGAAGCTCTTCCCTTTAGGCCTTAAGCCTTAAAATTGTTTTCTGCGTGGTATGTGGTCTTCAGCCGAGTTTTAATCCCTCTCGAATTAAAAATTCAAAATCGTCGTCTTGCCCTTAAGTCCTGGGCTAGAAGGACAAAGCGGATGCGGTTATATCTGTGGAAAGGGGTCAAAATAAGTTAATGTCAGTTGCACTCAACATATAAACCTTATTTCTTAAAACTTAGTGTCATTAAGAAATATCTTAAGCAACATTCCGAGGTGCATCCACTTCACCATCGTTTACCAATGCTGATACATGTTGGAAGTTCATCCTCCCACCATCTTTTAAGGTATAATATCGATACTTTTATTTTTGTGTGTGTTTGAAAGATAATAAATGTCAAATCACACGGAATGAAGTGTGATGTTCTGTCTTACACGCACATACATGTTGCCATCTTCCCACTCCGACAGCTTGATAGCTCGAAATGATACCGTTTCCATGAACAGGGAGTTTTGGTGCAACCCATTCCTTGTTCATCGTGCGAGATTATTGTTTCCAAATTCCGTTGCGCTTTCTAACAAAATTTATTTGTCTGCATTGATTAATAAACTCATGTGGCATACACGGCTGTGGAATATATAATAGAAATGAAAGAGAGATTCTAAACCAAAATCAACCAAAGTGGTTCAACATTTTAAATGGCTCTGAACACTATGGGACTTAACTTCTGAGGTCATCAGTCGCCTAGAACTTAGAACTAATTAAACCTAACTAACCTAAGGACATCACACACATCCATGCCCGAGGCAGGATTCGAACCCGCGACCGGAGCGACCGCTCGGCTCCAGACTGTAGCGCCTAGAACCGCACGGTCACTCCGGCCGCCTCAACATTTTACCTTTACTGCTTGCTCAATGTATAGATTGCATAACATTACCAATAAATCACAACACTGTCCATTCCTTTCACGACAATTGCTTCTTTCTCATGTACTTGGACTCTTGTAACTCTAGTTTGGTTTGTGTACAAGCTGTAAATAACCATTCGCTCCTTGATTGCTTTCCTTGCTACCTTTATCAAAGGCTTCGTCTAAATCTACAAATGCTGTTCTTCAGCCTGTGTTGTAAGATGACATAGAGTAACAATTGATACTAATTTCTGCTATAATCAGGAGATAGAGACAAGCAATCTAGGTATGTTTCAAAAAATAATAATTATTTTTACAGTCAAGATTACAAATGTGTTTGGCTAGTGTCACTGTTAGAAGATTTAGCAAAAAAGAAAGAAATTCTAAGCACATTTTTTAATACAGTCTTCTTCTTGTATGCCAGCCACAACTGAAAAAAACGGCTTTTAAACCTGTCGAATCTGAATTTAGCCGATGCCTTAAGTGCTAACTAATTTGATGAAATGCCCCGTTTCGTTCTCGAGGTCTTCGCTGATTATAAAGCGGTAATTAATTCCAAACACCTGTCAAAAATGTGCAACTTTGTAATATCTCTATGTCAAAAGGAGCTGTGCTGTATTCTAAATGAATTTTACTCTAGGTTTGTTAATAAGACAGCTATTGCTTTTAATGATGGTAAAAGCAGTTTATTAAATATGGATTTGTCGTATAGATTAAGAGAGAATATTTCTGAGGAACAACAGTCTGAAATAATTGCTCATTCAGCAATGTCTTAAGTTAGCGCTAACATTCCCGTTCCTGTCAAAAATGAGGTCTCTTTGCAAGCAAAGATAACAGGAGATTTAGAACTAATCGGTGGATGGGGGAACGGCAGATGTTGAAATCACTTAACAAAAAAAGTTGTAGATAATGACGTCATAGTCGTCTGTTCTGATAAAGAAGAAACGTCTGCTGTTCTTTCTCAGCAAGAATATGCGAGCAACAATTCATAATGATGAATCCGAAATTGTCTAGTCACTGGGCGACGACTGAATTGAATAAACCTCACCAATCGGCGAGAGCAACTGTCAATAAGCGAGGCAGCGTCGGTTTCAGAGTTGATAAAAATCGCTACAGATTTTCTAAAAGAATGTTATTACTTTAAAGAGTCTAGTTTCAGAAGAACAGTGATGATTTAATTACAGTGCTAAGGAGCACTAACATCCCACTAAGTACCCACATGGGTGGCTTTGACATCGCAACATGCATACTAATACGCTTGTAAACGAAATACATGAGATTGTTTTTGAGCATGTCAGTGGATTTAGTGGGAGGCAGCCGGACGAAATCAAAGTTGTTGTTAATATTTTTGTAAGAGGTCCATAATTAAAGAATTTGTTGCTAGCGCACTCGCGCTGATGTAATTTCGATGTATTGCTCACGCGCTACCTGCGATATGTAAGCTAGAAGAAAATCTGAGACCAAAGAGCAGTATTGACTGCAGTAGGAGTAAGTTGTTGCTAGCGTGCAGTCATGTCTGGTGTATCGTGTTGGCTGGGCCGGTCGTGTGCAGCGATGGCAGAGCCTGAGCGTTGTACGATAAGGTAAAAGCAGCCTCGCGCATATGTAGTATTGTTACATGAAGTCCCATGTAAATGTTTTTAAAAGAATTTGTTAATAATAATCTTTCTCATAAAAAGTAACTTTTGACATTCATCTCAGTATAAAGAATTCACTAATTTCTCCAATCCTTGGCTATCCCGATTATTGAAAAGAAAAATCAGTTCTTTCCTTTCATATAAGACTAATCTATTGGCCAGCACTGCACTTAGCTGCGCCAGGAAAATTTCTTATAGGAGCAGATATATACGCGTTATCCGGCAATCTAATTAAGGTAAGATTTTTCAGTTTATTCAGGATGATGTATCAGGGCCATAACGCAGTATTGCTGACGTCCAAAATTTACCAGGTTAAATTGACTGTAAATTATTGAAAGGTCATAAGTGACCCACTTTTTTTATTGAGAGATTAGTCACATTTTATTATTGATACGTTACGCAATTTTCATGTTGGTAGGTTATACTGAATGTGAACGACATAATTATATTTTTTTACTGTTGAGAGGTTTAGGAATTTTTGTGTTTTGAGGTTACACTAAATGAGAATATTATTCATATAATTTTACACTCCTGGAAATGGAAAAAAGAACACATTGACACCGGTGTGTCAGACCCACCATATTTGCTCCGGACACTGCGAGAGGGCTGTACAAGCGATGTTCACACGCACGACACAGCGGACACAACAGGAACCGCGGTGTTGGCCGTCGAATGGCGCTAGCTGCGCAGCATTTGTGCACCGCCGCAGTCAGTGTCAGCCAGTTTGCCGTGGCATACGGAGCTCCATCGCAGTCTTTAACACTGGTAGCATGCCGCAACAGCGTGGACGTGAACCGTATGTGCAGTTGACGGACTTTGAGCGAGGGCGTATAGTGGGCATGCGGGAGGCCGGGTGGACGTACCGCCGAATTGCTCAACACGTGGGGCGTGAGGTCTCCACAGTACATCGATGTTATCGCCAGTGGTCGGCGGAAGGTGCACGTGCCCGTCGACCTGGGACCGGACCGCAGCGACGCACGGATGCACGCCAAGACCGTAGGATCCTACGCAGTGCCGTAGGGAACCGCACCGCCACTTCCCAGCAAATTAGGGACACTGTTGCTCCTGGGGTATCGGCGAGGACCATTCGCAGCCGTCTCCATGAAGCTGGGCTACGGTCCCGCACACCGTTAGGCCGTCTTCCGCTCACGCCCCAACATAGTGCAGCCCGCCTCCAGTGATGTCGCGACAGGCGTGAATGGAGGGACGCATGGAGACGTGTCGTCTTCAGCGATGAGAGTTGCTTCTGCCTTGGTGGCAATGATGGTCGTATGCGTGTTTGGCACCATGCAGGTGAGCGCTACAATCAGGACTGCATACGACCGAGGCACACAGGGCCAACATCCGGCATCATGGTGTGGGGAGCGATCTCCTACACTGGCCGTACACCTCTGGTGATCGTCGAGGGGACACTGAATAGTGCACGGTACATCCAAACCGTCATCGAACCCATCGTTCTACCATTCCTAGACCGGTAAGGTAACTTGCTGTTCCAACAGGTCAATGCACGTCCGCATGTATCCCGTGCCACCCAACGTGCTCTAGAAGGTGTAAGTCACCTACCCTGACCAGCAAGATCTCCGGATCTGTCCCCCATTGAGCATGTTTGGGACTGGATGAAACGTCGTCTCACGCGGTCTGCACGTCCAGCACGAACGCTGGTCCAACTGAGGCGCCAGGTGGAAATGGCATTGCAAGCCGTTCCACTGGACTACATCCAGCATCTCTACGATCGTCTCAATGGGAGAATAGCAGCCTGCATTGCTGCGAAAGGTGGATATACACTGTACTAGTGCCGACATTGTGCATGCTCTGTTGCCTGTGTCTATGTGTCTGTGGTTCTGTCAGTGTGATCGTGTGATGTATCTGACCCCAGGAATGTGTCAATAAAGTTTCCCCTTCCTGGGACAATGAATTCACGGTGTTCTTATTTCAATTTCCAGGAGTGTATTTTGTGGGGAGGTTACACTTTAACTTCAGTCATCCGTTCTGATTATTTAAAATGTAGTGACAAAGTATTTCGGGGCAGGGTCTGGCCATGTGGTTAACCCTGGCTTACAGTTTAGCGAATATTTTTATGTCTCATTTCGAGTATGAGTTCATACTCCAGTACCTGGAGGAGGCCGCTAAGGAGGTTTGGTGGAAACGTTTCGTTGATGATATTGTTGTCTTGTATGGAGGCAGCAGGTAAGAGTGTGTGACAATTTACATAACAAATTTAATACACTCCATGGAAATATTTCTTTTTCTGTTCAGAGTCAGATGTCTATTCTATCGCTATCGCTTGCGCCTTTGTCCGGCATGTTTCACGGGGTAGCCATGGTTAAATCTGATTTGGCATGTTAATGTGAAGGGGTGGCTCGATGCCCTTCCTGCCACCACCCCGTACCTGCTGGAACGTAATCAGAGTACCCCATCTGCCTGCGTCCAGTGTGTATCATGTAAAAGTGCGGATGTGTGAGCCGTGTAACTGAGGCGGGACGTGGGGACCAGCCCGGTATTCACCTACAGGGATGTGGAGAACCGCCTAAAAATCACATCCAGGCTGGCCGGCACACCGACCCTCGTCGTTAATCCGGCAGGCGAATTCTATCCGGGGCCAGCTCGCCCACGCGAGTCCAGGAAGCAGCGCATTAGCGCTCTCGGCTAACCTGACGGGTGTTCAGAACCAGATGTATTTAGACTTAAAGACAACCTCAAATGGTGGCAAGATACAGCTTGATATCTATAGAGAAGAGTCTACTACTAATTTACTTCGGAACGTAGCACTGAACTGTTCCAGCGTAACCACAAGCGCCGAAACGAAGACGAAGAACTCAAGACCAAATAAGGTGGTGAAACGACTACGGCCATTGCTGCACTACAGGAGAGCCCCCTGCAAGAAGAAGTGAATATAAGCACCGCTCCTGCCACCCTTAGCGGCTCAGGTCGGCTCCGTGTACGGACATTAGTGGACGGGACGTTAGTGGACATTCGTGGGCAGTATAGGCACAGTTTTAGACGGGCAATCGCAGATCTGTTGTTAGTGACATGTTTAAAACTTGCAGGAACATTGCGTAGCCAAGAATATCACTGTTTGCAAGTAACCCACGTATTGCGACTACTTGTAAATATCTAAATATTAAGTATTATTAATCTGTTTTATAGAAATAAAACCATTAATGTTATTTGCATTTCGAGAACGCAGCATCCCTTAGGCACCCTATACAAGACCAGTGGGCAAGACTCAACACGAACCATCAATTTAAATATAAAACTGCTGCCTTCCAGTCTCTCCTAACCAGGTTAAATGATGTTCCCCAGACGTCAGAGGCATATGAAAGGAAGTACGGTATAATCAAGTATATTGTCACGCTTAATAGGCATCCAGGATGCTGTGCCGTCCGAACAAGGCACAGCCAGGGCAAAAGCGCCACAGTCGCAAAGATCTCGCCACTTGCGCGAGTTCCACCGTCGCCACCGGCGGTGCTGAGAATGAAGATATAAACTTCGCCTCGGCCAATTGCTGGCCGAGTACAATCAGCACCCGACCGTATTCGAGCGTTCCTGAACCTGTTTGAAAATTGAAATAGAGATCAACATAAATATCATTTCCGCCCTTTGTATTGCTCGTGAAAACCACACATTCCATATTGTACCAACGTTCAGCGAGACCTTCAGAAGTGTTGGTCCAGATTACTGTACATCTAATACCAATTAGCACGTCCCCTTGCATTGATGCATGTCTGTGTTCGTCGTAGAATACTATCCACAAGTTCATCAAGGCACTGTCAGCCCAAATTGCCGTAGTCCTCAATGGCGGTTCGGCGTAGATCCCTCTGTGGATCACGTCGTCCATAAACAGCCCTTTTCAATCTATCCCACACATGTTTGATAGGGTTCATGCCTGAAGAACATACTGGCCACTCTAGTCGAGCGACGTCGTTATTCTGAAGGAAGTCATTCACAAGATGTGCACCATGGGGAGCGAACTGTCGTCCATGGAAACGAATGCCTCACCAATATGCTGTCGATATGATTGCACTATCGATCGAAGGATGGCATTCACGTATCGTACAGCCGTTACGAGACCTTCCATGTTCAACAGTGGTGTACGTCGGCCCCACATAATGCCATCCCAAAACATCAGGGAACGTCCACCTTGCTGCTCTCGCTGGAGACTGTGTTCAGCCTAACCAGGTTGCCTCCAAACCACGCCTCCGACGATTGGCTGGTTGAAATCATATGAGACAATCATCGGTGAAGAGAATGTGATGCCAATCGTAAGCGGTCCACTCGGCTTGTTGTTGGGCCCCTCTGTATCGGGCTGCATAATGTCGTGGTTGCAAAGATGGACTTCGCCAGGGATTTTGGGAGTGAGGTTGTGCCTATTGCGCACAGTTTGAGTTGTAGCACGACTCCTGTGGCTGCACGAAAAGCACTATTGTTGTCAGGCTGCGTCCGAGTTATAATCCGTAGGTAGCGGTCATCCACTGCAGTAGTAGCCCTTGGGCGGCCTGAGCGAGGCATATCATCGACAGTTCATGAATATCTCCTCCATTTCCACGCAACATCGCTTTGGTTCAGCTCCTGGACACTTTCCTTGTTGAGAGCCCTTCCTAGCACAAAGCAATAATGCGAAAGGGATCGAACAGCGGTATTGACCGTCTAGGCGTGGTTGAACTACATACAGCACGACCAGTGAACCTCCTTCCTGGTGGAATGGCTGGAACTGATCGGTTTTCGGATTCGCTCCATCTAATAGGCGCTGCCCATACGTGCTTGTTTACATCTGTAGGTGGGTTTAGTGAAATCTCTGAACAGTCAAAGGGACTGTGTCTGTGATACAATACCGATAGTCAACGTCTACACTCCTTGAAATTGAAATAAGAACACCGTGAATTCATTGTCCCAGGAAGGGGAAACTTTATTGACACATTCCTGGGGTCAGATACATCACATGATCACACTGACAGAACCACAGGCACATAGACACAGGCAACAGAGCATGCGCAATGTCGGCACTAGTACAGTGTATACCCACCTTTCGCAGCAATGCAGGTTGCTATTCTCCCATGGAGACGATCGTAGAGATGCTGGATGTAGTCCTGTGGAACGGCTTGCAATGCCATTTCCACCTGGCGCCTCAGTTGGACCAGCGTTCGTGCTGGACGTGCAGACCGCGTGAGACGACGCTTCATCCAGTCCCAAACATGCTCAATGGAGGACAGATCCGAAGATCTTGCTGGCCAGGGTAGTTGACTTACACCTTCTAGAGCACGTTGGGTGGCACGGGATACATGCGGACGTGCATTGACCTGTTGGAACAGCAAGTTCCCTTGCCGGTCTAGGAATGGTAGAACGATGGGTTCGATGACGGTTTGGATGTACTGTGCACTATTCAGTGTCCCCTCGACAATCACCAGAGGTGTACGGCCAGTGTAGGAGATCGCTCCCCACACCATGATGCCGGGTGTTGGCCCTGTGTGCCTCGGTCGTATGCAGTCCTGATTGTGGCGCTCACCTGCACGGCGCCAAACACGCATACGACCATCATTGGCACCAAGGCAGAAGCGACTCTCATCGCTGAAGACGACACGTCTTCATTCGTCCCTCCATTCACGCCTGTCGCGACACCACTGGAGGCGGGCTGCACGATGTTAGGGCGTGAGCGGAAGACGGCCTAACGGTGTGCGGGACCGTAGCCCAGCTTCATGGAGACGGTTGCGAATGGTCCTCGCCGATACCCCAGGAGCAACAGTGTCCCTAATTTGCTGGGAAGAGGCGGTGCGGTCCCCTACGGCACTGCGTAGGATCCTACGGTCTTGGACTGCATCCGTGCGTCGCTGCGGTCCGGTCCCAGGTCGACGGGCACGTGCACCTTCCGCCGACCACTGGCGATAACATCGATGTACTGTGGAGACCTCACGCCCCACGTGTTGAGCAATTCGGCGGTACGTCCATCCGGCCTCCCGCATGCCCACTATACGCCCTCGCACAAAGTCCGTCAACTGCACATACGGTTCACGTCCACGCTGTGGCGGCATGCTACCAGTGTTAAAGACTGCGATGGAGCTCCGTATGCCACGGCAAACTGGCTGACACTGACTGCGGCGGTGCACAAATGCTGTGCAGCTAGCGCCATTCGACGGCCAACACCGCGGTTCCTGGTGTGTCCGCTGTGCCGTGCGTGTGATCATTGTTTGTACAGCCCTCTCGCAGTGTCCGGAGCAAGTATGGTGGGTCTGACACACCGGTGTCAATGTGTTCTTTTTTCCATTTCCAGGAGTGTATATTCAGGGTACGCAAAACTTTTTTTTTTAATGTGTGTACTAACCGATCTTGCATCATATGAAGTAAAGCTATGTAAAAATGTTTAAATGTCAACGTTTATAAATACTTAATGTAATGACAACGATGATTACAGACTTCTACAGAGAGATACCAAATTAATTGTATTTTATTTATGAAATTTATGTCCCAAAAACAAAGACACATACACATAAATAGATCGAAATATGATAGTAATTTCTTTGCTGGATGTTGTTAGAGGGAAATCTTTTTTCTTTTGTGTAGTTGGTTGTTTGAGGCGGAATTGCGAGAATGGAGAATGAGTTATGTGTGTTTTATTGATTTGTATTGTGAATTGATATGAGTGAAGATGTATGTGTGATTCTGCTGGAAGTCCAACACATTTCACATTGTTATTGAACTAGTTACCCGATCATCCTCTAGACAATTATAGAAAGATCAACCGCAGAAAGAAAAACGAGCCATCGTCATACAACAAAGAAGAGTAACAAAAAAGATGAGTATTTTTATTATTAACAGAAATGGTTATTAAAATTCGTCCATCCCTGTCACTCGCTGTAGTGTGTCACTATCTCAGTGTGGCAAGTGCTTCGAAAATGTAAGCAGCCGTCCAGGTTATTTACTCCAAACATCACTAAGGTCATCGCTAGGTACAAGAGGGTGTAGACGCTCATAATGGGAAATTAATTTGTTATAATGCGTTGTTCTAACGGCATCACATATATTAGTGACCGCTAAGGTCGAATATCGAGCCGTACCCTTAAGATGGCATATTCTCGCTTGCCCGACTTGTGCATAAATTGTAACATCGAGCTTGATCATGGTAGGCAAACGCCAGCAGCCCGTTCAATGTTGGCTCGTTCTATGTACTCACATTGGAACGTCTTGGTAAGAGGCAGCAGTTCTCTTAAAAGAAGGCAATTATTGTTTGCTTCTGTGATCTCGTGCTAAGGTATTAGCGCTCAAGCATTTCTTACTTCTTCTTAAGATTACTTAAGTAAATTAGTTTTTTAGGGTCTTGCTAAGAGTTGGCCTCTTAATCAAATTAATTGTTATGTTTGGTCATTACTGTTAAACTATTAACCAATTAATCAAACTTTATTAACCACGCGTTCATTGTAACACCTAGAGTTTGAACGGTGTCTGGGGGCGAGATCTGCGTTTTTTGTTCTCGTGTTGGGCCTTGAGAATTTACTTATTTTTGACGCTCAGTCTTGTATGAATTATGTACCTGTTTGTTTACCCTCGGCTTCCCGAGTTTTACGTAGCGCTGGAGCCGTTGGCCCGGGTGTTTTTCTCCTCTATCCACAGATTCACCGTGCGTGGCTTGTCCACGTCAGCCGCGTACATGTGTCTAGTGTGGCGTTCCGCCTCTTGTCTTGCGGTAGGCGTCTCTCTGCAAGTTCTTAATCTTTATGGAACCTTTTAAATCAAAGTGTCCGCTACCCTATGTCACCTTGCCCTGCCAGAACGGCGTTGTCTTGTTATTGCTGCATTAAGATTTCCATTGATTTAAATATCCCTCATTCCCTTAACTGTGGATTGCTGAAACTGCAAATTTTAAAACAATCACCTTTCTGTTCTAAAACTGCTGGTGCCAAAGTTCGCTCCAGATCTTTTTATCACAATCCTGAAACATTAAATTGTAGAATATTGTTGCCTTTCCTTAATGAAAAACTACTTGTGGCAAAGAGACTCCCCACATTCTTCAAATACTGATGTATATCTTTAAAAAAAATTTTAGCATTCCTGTTCATAACGTCAAAGAGCTCCTCCAGTTCGGTGAAATGCTGAAATTGTAAATTTTTAAAAAATTGTTCATACTTCTGTTTCAAAATTGTTAGTGCCAAAAGCGCCTTATAGTTATTTTTAATATTGATCCTGAAATTCTAATTTTCTTCTAAACAATGGCCACCTTCCTTATTGTTTGAAGTTTACTATCTAATAAGAGATTTTCAAATTGTCATAGTAATGCTGTTTGTGTAACTTCAGAGAAATCACATTTGTCTGGTTGAAATTTCGACTTGCGGAGCTAGTTGACATATAAATTTATACTACTGATCTGAATACTGTCTTCGTAGCTATCTAGGATTATAAGCTCGCTATGCCATTCATACTAACTTACGTAGGTCATAATTCCATTATTCATGAATCGTTCCAATGGCTCTGACCACTATGTAACTTAACATCTGAGGTCATCGGTGCCCTAGAATTTAGAACTACTTAAACCTAACTAACCTAAGGACATCACACATATCCACGCCCGAGGCAGGATTCGAACCTGCGACCGTAGCAGTCGCGTGGTCCCTGACTGAAGCGCCTAGAACCGCTCGGCCACCTCGGCTGGGATTATTCATAGGTAGCCTTTCTCTGGCATTATTCCAGTATTAAACATACGTGACTACAAGTCCATTCTTCCTGCTACTGCACCTCTGTAATTCCCACCATATCTTTCAATCTATCATTCATTTCCCATTTTAAATTCACTTCCCTACCTATCTGATAAAGGGGGGGGGGGGGCTAACATTCCATTCTGTGACCAGTCGAATGCGATGATGACACTCTCAAGGGTAGTTTCCTCCCGGTGACCCAAATTTAGGGCTATTTTACTTCAGGGATATTTTATCCAAGAAGATATCAAACTATAAAGTTGCATACGCTTGAGAAAAATATAATCAGGATAGTTTCCTCTAATCCTCTACAGATTCACAGAACCTGCACAGCAATGCAACGTTGACATTTGTTATAAGGCCAAGTCATTCATCGAGATGTTGCTTCTGCACCTACTGAAAATATGGGTCATTTTGGTCTCTCCATTGATACCCTTATGTCGTACTTGCATCTACGGTACAGCAACCTCTATCGTTGAGACAGACAAACCACCTCAGCTTGGAGTGGGTAATAAATTGCGATAAATATCGAAATAAATCCAAGGATCTGACTCAATATCTGATAGAAGAGTCATCAATGGGCTGACATACTTCCAAAAGATAAGGAATGTGAAGCAGGAGGCAAATTACTTCACTGTCTGAGCCCTCTTAGGTTGTCTCCTCATCCGGCAAATCCCGCTCTGGACTTTTGTTCATTTTCCCCCCTTTCTCCCCCTTACAACACTGAGTTTCCCACCGTACTGCCTTTGACATTGGTGGGCTCCATTTGTTTTCTCACGCACTGAACGATCAGAAGTGTATAATCGCACCTGTCATTACTCCTTCAGGGTTGTAAAATGTCTGCTCCTGCCAGTCTAGGCGATAGCTGGTGTGTATCATGAGTATTCCTGTATTCTTTTAACGATGGTTCATATTGTGGAACGTCACACCGTTGGCTGCAGGCTCCCCAGCTGCACCCAGGTCGAATTTTCTAGAGAATGCCGCTAGGTATTAATTCAAGTGTTTATCCGTTACTGAGTTACCGTGAAACCTGCAGCCTCCAACAAACCTGCTTCTTTGGAAGGGGAATTGCCCCCAGGAGTATCAAGTGGAGCCGTACTGTTCTGAGCACCTGACATGAAGTATTAAGCTGTTGCCTTCGTCTGCCTATTAATATGATTTGTGGAGCCAGATCAAAGTGAACGGAGAACCACGGTGCTCGTAGGATTGATCAGATTAAAAATAATCAAAGCCAGTCCTGAAAGAAATGAAGCAATACAAATTAAAATCGTTGAATGGGTAAAGAATCGAACGCTGCACTTGACACTTAGCCGTAAATCGAGGTGTGACATGAATTAGATTTCTAAACCGAATTCTGTACAGAATACGTCAAAATAATAACCTGAGATTACCAAGAGAAGTTTCAGAATTCGACTATGTTTATGTTTTCGAATAACCATTTTGGAGAGGTACCCCAAATCAACATCGGGTTTGCTTTATTTTTTTTTTTTTTTTTTTTTTTTTTTTTTTTTTTTTTTTTTTTTTTTTTTTTTGTCGTTTGCTCCCAGATTTTCTTCATCCCTCGAGAAGGCTATTCCTTTTCATAGGGGGATCACTTCCTTCCTTTCACAGGCCTCTTTCTTTCCAGAACTCCTGCCTTTTGTTTGCTTCTGTAAAATGTACACTGTTATCCCTTCTGTAAAATGTACACTGTTATCCCTTATGCCCATTCTAATCCCGGTGTTTTCCATATCTTAGTCAGCTTCGGTGAACCATATTGGTTTGAATTTGTAGCTATTGTGGAAGATATGCTTGGTTAGTCTGTTACTATCCACTGGATGTGTGTGTCCATCAAAACTGTAACCTTCTTTTCCTCATTGCGTGGAGTTCCTCAAGTACAGTTCTCCTTTTGATCTTAATTTGTATTCAACATTACTTCCAGTTCCCAGTATTTTCCTTAGAATTCTTCTTCCGAATTTTCTTAGGTTTTCAAAATCCCCAAGTCTTGTTACTTTAACTACTGCTGTTGCGTACCGTGCCTGTCTGATAGTGGCTTAGTTTTGTGTTCCATGACAGAGATTTTGTTGTAAACTGCTGGAAAATAATTATTACTCGCTTCAATTCACAAAGGTTTTTGTTGCGACTCTGCGTATGGAGTACATGAAATGATTACACGTACAGATCAATAGCACAAGCAGTTCTGGGATCCAGGTACCGAGCCATGCTAAAAGACCCACCGTAGTAAATGCTATAACCTTCAGAGGCGGCAATGCAGGCGCTGACTCTCCAGTTGATTGTACAGACGGTGAATACTATGTAGGGATACGTTATGCCACACTGCTCTAGCTGATCACGAAGTTCTGTAGGAGTTGTTGGTTGACGAGTCGCACGAGCCATTTCTCGTCCCATCATATCCCACACGTGCTCGGTTAGAGACAAGTCCGGAGATCCGGGTATCATGCTGGCCAGGGAAATTGCTTTACGTCTTGCAGAGCACGTTAAGTTTCACGAGCAGTGTGTGGGCGAGAATTATGCTGTTGAAACAACACATCATCTTCCTGTTGCAAAAGCGGCAAAAGAATGAGTCTAACAACATTCTGCACGTAACGACCGATGACTATCGCCCCCCCCCCCCCCCCCCACCTAGGAACACCAAAAGTGAATGAGAGTTGTACTCATCGTACTCCCGACTAAGGCCTGGGGAGGGGCAGAATGTCTTGGACGAATGCGCTCCACGAGACGGCGCTCGCCAGGCATATGTTGTACGCACAGACCCCCCATCGTTTGCGAACAGGCAGAATCTGCTTTCATCGCGAAGACGCCAACGCGCCATTCCGTCCTCCAAGTGGCCCTCCGACGGCGGCAATCGTTTACATCGATCCCATGGCGTGAGTTTGACGGGAAACAGTGACACGTCCCCTTTGAAAAATTTATACACGACTGGTCTATATGAAACGTCCCCTTAGAAAAATTATACACGAATGTGCTTAAACTGACACACAATATTTTTAGCGCAACGCAATCTGACTTTCAATAATCCCTACAAAAGAATGGCCCTGACTAACATTAACCTATACCTTTCACAAATCATTTACCTCACAAAAAATCTTCGTTACTCGAACTACTACAATACAGCGAGCACCACTACTGCCAGCTAAATAAAAGATTCAAACTACGGAAGGCACTATCTACTGATAGGTATAGTTAGCATATGAAAGATTTTAATAGAGAACAAACAGTGTATTTACCTTAATAGTCAAAATATATATGATAGTTCATGACATCCAGTCTTACAAATTACAATACTCCGCCATCTCTCTACCCACGTTCACCACTGCTGGCGGCGCACCTCCAACTGCGCAACGCTACGCGCTGTTAGCATCCAGCTGCCACTGCCCAACACTACAATGGCGAGTATTACAACAATGCCAACCAGCCACAGACTGCACACGGCACAGCCAGTGATTTTCATACAGAGCGCTACGTGGCGGTGGCGTTACCAATAAAAAAATCTAAACAGCCTACTTACAACAGGTGTGTGAGCCCATAGTCCCATTGCTAATAACCTGTACAAAAGAGTTGGTGTTGACATGTCTCAGCTCACAAGCCCTGTTATCTGTGCTGTGGCAGCTGTACGATCTGCCACTGCTGTCCTTACAATACGGCAATCCCGGCAGGCGTCTGTGCTGCATGGACGTTTGGAACCAAGTCTGTCGGTGTTAGAATGGTATTGTAACTATTCATACCAGCATCGATACACAGCTGAAGCAGCCCGTCAAACTTGTGTGGTTGAAATGCCTGGACTAGCAGGACAGAGCGCATTAGGTTGTGGAAAGGGGCCAGAATAAGGTTGCTGTCAGTTGGACTCAAGATACAAATTTTATTTGGCCACAGATATAATATTACAACAAGAATGGAAAACACAGTTTTAATCGACCTCATTTAAACTTTGGATCGGCTGAAGGCCACACTCAAAATCAAAGATGCGAGTCCTCAGTAAGAAATTCACTTACAAGGTTATTCTGGAGGTGTGACCCAAAAATATTTTGGAAAATCTTCAATCTAAAGAAGCTGAAGGCCTTATTACTTTAATTTTAATGGACCTCGGCAGGAGGCCGCATATTAAGCAATAAGATGTGTTTTAGTCAAACGGAAGAAGGCCTTATCTTAAAACAATTATAGTAAATTCGGCTGAAGGCCCCATACAAAAACATCACAATCGTATGCCTTAAGTGCAAGACAAGAACATTAAAAGTCGGCCACACATCAACCAAATAACTAAAACTCAAACCGGGAAATTACTATGTAAAACACACGGGACGGCGCTCAGAAGTTTCCAAGGGTCGGCCTGGAATTATAACACTAACGTCCGTTTAGGCGAGACAGGCAGGCTGACCAACAATCTCTTAATCGGTAGGCAACCCAACCGATAGACAGCCGGCGAACCAACCAACTACACGACTTCGGTCATCAGATCAACGGCGAAAAAACCAAAACGCCAGCAAGGTGAAGCGACAGGTAACACTCGTCTTCAAATATTAGTCTGTTAATAAGCCAAGGCACAATAACTACTGACATACATGAACATCGCAACGGCTGTAAACTTCGCGCGGTGGCGGACAGCATCAACACGGTAAGAAAACACTCGCTCGCTGCTCTGTCGCAACCGACCAACTGGCTACTGCAGTACGGAGTCACCATTACAGCATTTAAAACATTGCTCAGTCGAACTGACACAGGTTACACAGTGTTCCACAAGACACTGCCGCTAGAAACTCGTAAAACGAACCACCGATGAACAACTAGAACAAATCACTGGTGGACACACACACAAAACCGAAAGACAGCCGGTGACGAAACACGCATCGTCTGACCAGACGACCGAGCAATAACAAGTCAAGGCCGTTGCCACTGAAACCATGTGTGTCAGCAACGGTCTGGCGAGTCTTGACTATCCGGAGCTCACTGCACCTCCAACCCGACTTAACCCGATGTCCGTCCGAAAGTGGGAGACACGGCGATCCGGGCACACTGTCTCGGACCCAATCATGCAGAGGTAACTCTTGCCCATTGGCTACGACGTCTCCGCAAAAGGAGCCGAGCCACGGCCAGCAAGCTGATCCAGTGACGAGACCCAGAAACAGTCAAAAGACCAAACACACGTCGCCTAACGAGGCTACCAACTGAACGACCGACCAACGGTCGATCCCGCTGCCATCTCCGTCCGTCGGACAGTTCATGCTGTGTCGCAAGCTGTAGGTGAGTACTGGCTGTCCGCGCCTCCCTAGCTCTCCGTCCCCGACTGCTGCTACGTCGCGACTGCACTTCAGCCGCGTTCCAACTTAAACTACTCCAGGTCCGACACACGACGGCCGGGGCTAAATAATAGCCGTCCAGCAAAGATAACACGGCAAAGCTAATATCGATACGCGCTGCTGCTGCCACTCACGGGCAGGCAATTCAGTAACACCAGTAATTGAAATTAAAATATTAAATAAAGACGGCACGAACATGAACCACCCACACCTCAGTGGCATTTCTCCGAAATGACACCCCGCCACTTGGAAGGGCACAATTTGACCTCTTTCAGGCTAGTTCACATGACCGAAGGAAGCACGAGTGCGTCTCCGTGGAATGGTTCCTTGGTTTCTTCACACGTTTGCACCACACCGAGTATTCTGGTTGTGAACATTCCATGTTGGTAGACACATTACGCCATCCGTAGGCAGACTACGATGAAACCATGATTAGTACGTCTATTATCCACCAGGTGGCACATGCTGTCATCAGATCAGAATCGACGTCGTCTTTACACGTGTACTATTATTTTTTTTTTCCGGCAGCGTATGTTTCTTTCATACGGAATGCCCCTTCCAATTCATGAACTCTGTTTTCAATGGCTACTTTATTCTTTTATATTGCTTGTTATCAGTTTTCTTATATATTTCAAAGAGTTTCTTTTAGATATTGTGTTGCTATGGACTTCAAGACTTGGGGCGAGCATCACTGATATTCGTCATTATGTGTGGTTTTCCAAGTGACACTGTTAGTCCTATTTTGTCTGCTTGCTTCTGTAGTTCTGCGACTAACTTTACTAGGTGTCAGTAACTTTAAGGGTAATTAAATCTATACGTGGTAGGTGTGTCTGCCGTTTTGGCTGAGTTACTTTAACAGATTTGTACAATTACATCTACATCTCCATACATAATCCGCAATCCACCATAAGGTGCGTGGTGGAGGGTACCTCGTACACCAACTAGCATCTTCTCTCCCTGTTCCACTCTCAAACAGAACGAGGGAAAAATGACTGCATATATGCCTCTGTAAGAGCCCTAATCTCTCTTATCTTATCTTTGTGGTCTTTCCGTGAAATGTAAGTTGCCAGTGGTAAAATTGTACTGCACTCAGCCCCAAATGCTGGTTCCCTAAATTTCCTCAGTAGCGATTCACGAAAAGAACGCCTCCTTTCCTCTAGAGACTCCCACCCGTGTACATGAAGCATTTCCGTAATACTGGCATGATGATCGAACCTACCAGTAACAAATCCAGCAGCCCGCCCCTGAACTGCTTCTATGTCCTCACTCAATCCGACCTGATAGGGATCCCAAACGCTCGAGCAGTGCTCAAGAATAGGTCGTATTAGTGTTTTATAAGCGGTTCTCCTTTATAGTTGAACCACATCTCCCCAAAATTCTACTAATGAACCGAAGATGGCTATCCACCTTCCCCACAACTACCATTACATGCTTGTCCCACTTCATATCGCTCTGCAATGTTACGCCCAAATATTTAATCGACGTGACTGTGTCAAGCGCTACACTACTAATGGAGTATTCAAACATTACAGGATTTTTTTTCCTATTCATCTGCATCAATTTACATTTATCTATATTTAGAGATAGCTGCCATTCTTTACACCAATCACAAATCCTGTCCAAATCATCTTGTATTCTCCTACAGTCACTCAACGACACCCTCCCGTACACCACAGCATCGTCAGCAAACAGCCGTACAGTGCTATCCACCCTATCCGAAAGATCATTTATGTAGACAGAAAACAACAGTGGACCTACCACACTTCCCTGGGGCACTCCAGAGGCTACCCTCACCTCCGATGAACACTCACCATCAAAGACAACGTACTGGGTTCTAACACTTAAGAATTAATTAAGCATTTCTAAAGCCCTAAAGCAACGTTAAGATATAAATCTGTTCTTCGAGATTCAGTTGTTGTCCGTAATGAGGGTTTTATTTGTCGTCCGATAAGAAAGTCGTTCACAAATTATTCGCTTTTCCCCCCGCAGTAGCCGGCCTATAGAGACGGCCACTTACGGCGGGGAGTTAGCGCAGTGTTTACCGGGAAGACCGCAGCATCCGCAACTCACAATTATTTCACGGCCGCCCCCGAGTCTGTTTCATAATCAAACAGGGAAATTGCTTCCGGCAGCGGGCAGCGCCTGCCCCACCCACCTCCTCCCGATCCTCGATTTCGAGGCGCCATTAAACTCGATGAATAATGCAGCGGCCCCTGCTCAGCGCCTCCCAGGTTAAGGAATACCGCTCTCTGGGACCGACGCTGGAAAATTGGCGGTATCTGCCGGATATCGGCGAGAAATCACTGTCCCCCTTTATTATTTAAGTCCATTCGTCTACTTTCAAGATAGCACTTTACACAGATTCCAAAGAACTTCTTCTCAGAAGTTACAAGTGCACCGAATACGTTCTTCTGATATCGTACCTAGCTCGTTCATAACCAGACAAAGAAGATTCACTCTCAGAATTTGTCCTTCCACTTACTATATTCTAACGAGTGGCAATATCTCCGTATTACTTTTACATCTACATCAACATCTACGTCATTACTCTGCAAATCACAATTATGTGCCTGGAAGAGGGTACATCGAACCATCTTTAAGGAACTTCTCTACAGTTCCACTCCCCAACAAAAAAAATGGTTCAAATGGCCCTGAGCAGTAGGGGACTTAACATCTGCCATCATCAGTCCCCTAGAACTTAGAACTACTTCAACCTAACTAACCTAAGGACATCACACACATCCATGCCCAAGGCAGGATTCGATCCTGCGACCGCGGCGGTCGCGCGGTTCCAGACTGAAGCGCCCAGAACCGCTTGGCTACAACGGCCGGGTCCACTCTCTAACAGGGCGCGTGAAAAAAAAAGCACTTAAATACTTCCGCGCAAGCACAGATTTCTCTTATTTTATTCTGATCATTTATTCATACGTAGGTGGGTTGCCACCGCAGTTGGTCTATAATATCCGTGACACTCTCTCCCTTATTTCGCGGTAATAGTAAACAAGTTGCCATTCTCTGGAATTTCTCGATGTCGTCTGCCAATTCCATCTGATACGGATTCCGCACCGCACAGCAGATGGCGGACAGGCATAGTATAAGCAGTCTCTTTAGCAGATCTGTTACTTTTCTAAATGTTCTCTCAATATATCGCAGTCTTTGGTTTGCTTTGCCCACAACATTATCTATGTGATTCGTAATTGTAATCCGTAAGTATTTAATTGAGTTTTGTATGATTTCTGAAATTTAGCGGATTGATTTTAGAACTGATGTGGATCATTTCACATTTTACGTTGTTTTGAATCAAATGCCACATTTTTCACCATCCATATATCTTATCTAACCCATTCTGTAATTCGGTTTGAACATCTGATGACTTTAAGAAGGCTGCTCAGATTGTCTGCTCGGTAGTTCATACAGATCAGGAACAACAGAACCTCTATAAATATCCTTAGGGGACACCAGATATTACTTCTGTTTTTTTCGATGACTTTCCGTCAATTATTACGAACTGTGACCTTTGTGACAGGAAATCACGAATCCAATCACAGAACTGAGGCGATAATCCATAGGCACGCAATTTAATTAGAAGTCGCTTGTGAGGAACAGTGTGACAAGCCTTCTGGAAATCTAAAAATATGAAATCAACTTGAAATCCCTTTTCAGTAGCACTCGACACTTCGTGTGAGTAAAGAGCTAGTTGAGTTTCATACAAACGATGTTTTCTAAACCGAAACGGGTTTAACGTCTGTTCCCTTAAAACATGTCTGCAACTTTTCTCATTGGCATGAACCTGTTGACTCAATTTCCTGGTTGACTTACGAGGACTTCTTGTCATTATCTCTTGCACCTGCCTCTTTAATTCAGGTGTGCAGATAAACTGTGGTCTGTTCCTGGGGGCATTTTAAATCGATCCTGTACGCCGCCATTTTTCAATCAGCTCCTGTATGATGCTTTTTGCTGGCACAGAACGTCCTGGAAATATCTCTGAAATAAATTCTTTGTTTTCACGAAAGACCCTGTGCGAATTAAGGCATGGCAACACGCTCGGGTAACAAATACGGCATTACCTCACACTCACACCAATCCACTTCACACAATGAGGCCTTTTTCTCAAATGGTGTGGACAAGTTTCAATGGTTGCATTTGCAGCTGCCTTAGATAACAACGAAGTTTCGCGTAGTGACAGTACATCAGAAGAAATGGTTACTTCGTGCGCGGCTGTGTGGACGGCGTTTATCCTTTTCTATTATTATTGATGCACGCGCACGTGGTGGAACGTTATCGTTGCTTACGATGGGCCGGTTTTATGTGGCGCACTCTGTACTCAAGGGTATTGGTGGTCCCAGGCAACCTGTGGCTACTTCAGAAAATATCACCTCGATTTCCGAATTTACTCAGTAGAATCTAAGGAAATCCGAGAATGGTTTGAAGAGTTGTATCACGCAGAGAATACTGAGACAGAGCCCTCCATGTTTCGCCTCAAAATCCAAAGGCCCAGGATACTCATGTACGAGATGTACGACAGGGAGCTGACTTTGCGAACAAGATTCTCACATCCGTTGAAAATGAAGATTCCTTTGTTGGCTGCATCGGGTTTACAGATTCTCACTTCCATCTGAATGGAGTCGTGAATAAACAAGCTGCCCATTTTGGGGTTCCCAAAATCCACATTTTTGTGAAGCGGAAGCACTGTATTCTCTCAAAGTTACTGCGTGGGCTGTGGTGTCCAGCAGAGGCACTACTGCACGTTTTCCATGCGAGAAGCTAACAGTAGTGAACGCTGGGCTGCAATTTTAGAATAGTTTGACGCCACACATTTAGCATTGGATGATCGACCAGGGACCGAGTGGTTCACCCAGGATGTGGCCAGACCAAATACCACCGAACAGATGTTCCACTTCCTTGATGCATACTTCGCAACAGAGTCACTGTGCTGGATTATTGCAAATTTACCGCCGCAGAGATGGACTGGTTTCCGTATTAGCCCGATATAACTCCTTGTGACTACTTTTTGTGTGACACATTGGAAGACAGTGTCTACTGAAAGCGACCCACCACATGAGCCTCAATCGGCGATCTTGTAGTATTTGAATCAATTTCCGCTGAGACACTATCGGATGTGTTGGAAAATTTCATTGTTCGTTTGTGCCACCACCGTTTTCGAAGAGGTAGTCATTTCGAAAAGATGGTGATAAGATTGCAAAGAGTGCGTGCAGAAGACGAGTTGAATTATGCACGTTGATGCTGTATGACCTGGACAGCGTACACAATCTGTTAGCAGTCCCTCTATTTCGAAAGGTCTGTATAACTTTTTCATAAAATTCTTACAGCCTTCTTGGTAAATATACCTTCTGTGACACTGGTCTATCTGCCTTAGTTTTCTAGATATTTTGAAAACGGTGACTCCTTCGCTGGACACCAAGTATACGCCGTTTCGTATCATATACGACCTTTACTTGGTACTTGGTACTTGGTACTGAATATAGCGCCATACCACTTGGCAGCGAACGAAAGCTCCCATCAGCTGATCCAGCATATTGAATGGGATCTCCTATTCAGCTGTATGTAACCATTACTCAAGTTCAGGCACGGTATGAGGACGTACACTTGAGTGTTCAATTATCGTCAATTGGAGAAATCAGGGAGAAGTAAGGACGCGTAAGTTGAAGTTTCGTCAGGCAACTTTATCCCGCGCGTTTAGTTTCTGTATTACCTACATTTTGTGTGGGTGGTTGTGCAGGGTATCGCGGATATTCTGTAACAGGGAGCCATCTGTCATTGTTAGCGCCAAAACACCTTTGGCAGCAGAAGTCTGCTGACTTGGGATTGCTTGACGTTCCTCCTCCATTCGCTTCACTGTCCGCTGCGTCCTTCTTCAAAAATGGTTCAAATGGCTCTGAGCACCATGGGACTTAACTTCTGAGGTCAGTGTCTCCTAGAACTCGGAACTAATTAAACCTAACTAACCTAAAGACATCACACACACCCATGCCCGAGGCAGGATTCGAACCTGCGACCGTAGAGGTCGGACGGTTCCAGACTGAAGCGCCTAGAACCGCTCGGTCACACCGGCTGGCGACCACGGAGTACATTAAGGTAACGAACACGTAGATACATAGCGCTAGTTAACTTCCGTTTTGCAGTTGTACCGTTTTGATGTCATCTTCTTGAATTACCTGCGTCTCAAGTTGGCTTACGCTGTGAGGTATGTGCTATTTACGTTACTCGAAGTTGTTGTTGTTGTTGTCTTCAGTCCTGAGACTGGTTTGATGCAGCTCTCCATGCTACTCTATCCTGTGCAAGCTGCTTCATCTCCCAGTACCTACTGCAACCTACATCCTTCTGAATCTGCTTAGTGTACTCATCTCTCGGTCTCCCTCTACGATTTTTACCCTCCACGCTGCCCTCCAATGCTAAATTTGTGATCCCTTGATGCCTCAAAACATGTCCTACCAACCGATCCCTTCTTCTAGTCAAGTTGTGCCACAAACGTCTCTTCTCCCCAATCCTATTCAATACCTCCTCATTAGTTACGTGATCTTTCCACCTTATCTTCAGTATTCTTCTGTAGCATTACTCGAAGTATGGTCTACTGATTTGGACGTCTAAAGCTGGAGTAATACAACTCCGCAATCGACACAGGTCATCCCCGTTTTCAAGAAGGAACGTCGAACAGATGTGCAGAACTATAGACCTATATCTCTAACGTCGATCAGTTGTAGAACTATGGAAAACGTATGATGTTCGAGTATAATGACGTTTCTGGAGACTAAAAATCTACTCCGTAGATCGTGTGTAACCTAGCTAGCGCTATTCGTCCACGAGACTCAGAGGGCCTTAGACACGGGTTCACAAGTAGATGCCGTGTTTCTTGACTTCCGCAAGGCGTTTGACACAGTTCCCCACAGTCGTCTAATGAACAACGTAAGAGCTTACAGACTATCAGACCAATTGTGTGATTGGATTGAAGAGTTCCTAGATAACAGAACGCAGCATGTCATTCTCATTGGAGAGAAGTCTTCTGTAGTAACAGTGAATTCAGGTGTGCCGCAGGTGAGTGTCATAGGACCGTTGCTATTCACAATATACATAAATGACCTTGTGGATAACATCGTAAGTTCACTGAGGCTTTTTGCGGATGATGCTGTGGTATATCGAGAGGTTGTAACAATGGAAGATCGTACTGAGGTGCAAGAGGATCTGCAACGAGTTGACGCTTGGTGCAGGGAATGGCGATTGAATCTCAATGTAGACAAGTGTAATGTGCTGCCAATACATAGAAAGAAAGATCCATTATCATTTAGCTACAATATAGCAGGTCAGCAACTGGAAGCAGTTAATTCCATAAATTATTTGGGAGTACGCATTAGGAGTGATTTAAATGGAATAATCGTATAAAGTTGATCGTCGGTAAAGCAGATGCCAGACTGAGATTCATTGGAAGAATCCTAAGGAAATGCAATCCGAAAACAAAGGAAGTAGGTTACAGTACTCTTGGTCGCCCACTGCTTGAATACTGCTCAGCAGTGTGGGATCCGAACCAGAGAGGGTTGATAGAAGAGATAGAGAAGATCCAACGGAGAGCAGCGCGCTTCGTTACAGGAAGCGCTACGGAGATGATAAACTCCAGTGGAAGACTCTGCAGGAGAGGCGCTCAGTAGCTCGGTACGGGATTTTGTTGAAGTTTCGAGAACATACCTTCACCGAGGAGTCAATCAATAGGTTGCTCCCTCCTACGTATATCTCGCGAAGATACCATGAGGATAAAATCAGAGAGATTAGAGCCCACACAGAGGCATACCAACAATCCTTCTTTCCACGAATAATAAGAGACTGAAATAGAAGGGAGAACCGATAGAGGCACTCTAGGTACCTTCCGCCACGCACCCTCACGTGGCTTGCGGAGTATGGATGTAGATGTATATGTAGACAACGTGACGTTAATATGAACGTCATAAACAAAAGCATCAGTGTGGAATATATGTTATCTTTATACTGAGTCTTAACTGACTCAAAACGTTCCTCGTGGACAGACTATTCTATATACATAAAATATTTCTCTGCTGAACTGGACCTTATGCCAATGAAATAACTCATTTAATGAACCTCAGCTATTTACCATATGAGGTTTCCCTCCTGGATCAATAGACACAACAGAAAAAAATCATTGCATGACCTAGCCACTTTGATCTGCCGGCTTGGATACCGTAGGTATGAATACCCAGAGCAGTAAACAGTGGCTTCAGTTATTGTGATCGCTTCTCAGTATTGGTTATCGACAACTTGATAGCAGTGTCTGAGTTTAATTTGTACAGCACTGAAGATGATCGCTATGTGTTCGAAAATCGATTCTGCTATCAATAAAACATTAATATTACGGTCAATGCTGACCCTCATTTTAATTTTTAACCAGAGCAGTAAGTTTGCTTTCGGCGTCACAGTCGTTAAGCATTTATTATTAAAAATGGTTCAAATGGCTCTAAGCAATATGGGACTTAAATTCCGAGGTCATCAGTCCCCTAGAACTTAGAACTACTTAAACCTAACTAGCCTAAGGACATCACACACATCCATGCCCGAGGCAGGATTCGAACCTGCAACCGTAGCAGCAGCGCGATTCCGGAATGTAGCGCCTAGAACCGCTCGGCCACAGCGGCCGGCTATTACTAATAAAAAATGTTGTTCCGCTGGTACAGCAAGTAGTTACCCAGAGATTAATATTTATTTGCCCATCTAAATTTTGAATAACACTTTCAGCCCTGTCAGTAGCTTGATATTAACATTTGTCTGGAACCTCAAGCTTTTTCGGAATACTCTGGGGATGCTTCTAGCGGTCCTCATTAGACAGTCTATGACGAAATCATATCTGAGTTGCGCTGGGCGACTGGGTTAATTTTATTTACCCCAAATAATTAAGGAGCTACCTTAGCAACAATGCAGCACATAAGCTTTGTGCGATAATGTTAATGTTGGTAACTAAGAGATCCGAACGCTGTGAATCCACTCCGTTTCCAAAGAATTTCTCAGCACGCCGTCTTTGCTAAATGCTTGCTGTGTATAAATGCCAATAAATTATGTCTGCCGAAATAATGAGTAAGCATGTGTAATGCGACTGCATGCAGCGTGCCTAACTTCGGGATCCCCCCACAGCGTTCAGATACCTAGACGAGATTCAAAAAATTGATGCGGAGTTAGGTGAACTTATATAATTACTACTGTGGAATTCAAATGGAAATGTTGGATTTATCGGTAGGGTCCTGTGAAACTGGAACACATCCGAAAAGAATACCGCAAACTCGAAAGCGTGCTACCAGTTCAAGTGTTTTGCTCAGTGTTATTTTAAGTTTACGAAGTATGAACGAGAATATAGACAACTGAGAGATATTAAGACTCTAGAACATCAGTACAGCCTGAGTAAGTGTCGGAAATCCTCAGGGAACTTTACTGCCAATTGTTGGGACGAAATGGGAGGTGTTCTAGCGGAACGTGATAAACTGTCGTATGACCGGCATTCGAGATAAAACGAAACCATCCTACTACCTTTGTCTTACATTGCGTGTATGGGCATACAAGGAGGTAGAAAAGACTAAGGTGCATACTAAGGCCGAGCGATGTCTTTCATCTGTTGCAGTGTACGTGGTCGAAAGTGATCGAGAGTAGTGCAGAGATGTCCATCATGTTTACAAAGTATTTGGTTGATGCAAATAAGAGATGTTCTGCATTCATCTTATTTGGGGGTACACTGACGTTTCATAATTTCTATTGATTTTTCTCCACTTATTTAAAATTTTAGCTGCATTTCACGTTGTGGTTGGATATTCATTTATGAGTTGTGTTGTGCTAAGTACATACATTGCCTCCCGTCGTCATTTAACAGCTTTTCATTTCATGCCGCACAGCTTCTCCAAGCTACGAGTATTATAGCTAGTACTTTAGTGTTCATTTAGCTGCGTGGACTTGCTGTTAATGTCGTTCCCCACCCATCTCGCAGTTGTTAATTTTCCGTAGATTATTATAAGTTAGGTTCTCCACTTACGTTTTGATACGATTCGTTATATGACCAGACAGTAATACCTTTTTATTCTGTGATTGTGAAGTAAGTTGATACAAACTGGCTTATCTGATGTGTGTGATCATGTTAAACTAAGTTCATAGTATATGAACATCTGTTCGTGTTACCGACCATTCTCAAGTGGAAAGGAAGCGAAATTCTTCATCAAATACCAAAGGCTAAAAGTAAAAGGGTACCAGGAGGAAGTAAATTATCACGGTCGTAGATATGCTATGACAAGTACTCCATGGTAAAACGAAGAGAAGAAGAAACAACTAAGCTGATTGCTCCCTCTCTCGTCGAAATGCTTACACACTTCGTCGTTATCATTTGTGTTTTACAGAAAAATGTAACGATAAAAATTATCTTTTGTGTTACACTTGTGGTTCAGTTACAAGAAACAGTAAGATTATACTAGGCCCGAGAGCGATATAAACTATTATTAAGTCGAGAAATCCTGAAACAACTGATAACTACAAAATTCCATACTTTACGACTATTACAAGCACAGTTGTTCAAATTACATACGAAGATCAAGAACTGGATACTGCACGGTGGCCATTTCAGACTCTCCATATTACAAAAGCCATGGAAAAATACGGTAATGAAACTGCACTCTACACTAGAGCATGTCAAAGGATTTTTTTAATAATCATGAGTACACCCTTACATATGTCAACCATTCGTTGCAAAAAGTACATCGAGTCTGTATTCAATTTCTTGCCGTGTTCTCCGTAACGTGTCCTCTGTCATGACAACTTAACACACGGATATCGTGCGCATTGGTCGCATACGAGAAACCCAGCGGGGTAATGTCGAGGGAACGTGGTAACCAGGAAACGAGTCCTCCGCGCCCTATCTAGGTATGGAGAAACTTCATATCTGTAAACTTGTGAACATTCGTTGACCAATGTGACGGCGTTGGGAAGTTTCGTAAACAGAAACTGCTCCTCGTGTTCAGATACAGTGAGTCGTTAACGGCATTTTCTGTAAAGTAGAAATGTCCAACAAGCCTCCCGTGCATAAATCTAGACAAGACGTTCAGTAACGAATATTTTCAATGGTAGCGTATGGATGTCGCTAGTACCAAATGTGAACTTTACGCCGATTAACCGTTCCTGATCCATGAAACGTTGCCTAAACTGACTATAAAGATGTTAGCAGGAAGCTGGAATTCATCTCAATACGCCATAGCGTAGCTGTAGCAAACTGTTATCGTTCTGTCGCTCGCCATTAGATGTTGTAGAATCTGCACTTTGTAGCCACACAAATGAAGACGCTGGTGTATTACACGATGCAGTGTTGCTCGGGATATGTTAAGTTACCTAGACGTCTGCCGACCTGACTTAGGTGGGTTTCTGCGTGATACTTGTCTGATGTCCTCCACTGTCTCATCCAACATACTGCGACGTGCACCACCACAATGTTTCAGAGTACCTCTAGTTGCATGAAATTTACGATGCCATTCCCTAATTGTTTTCACATCAGGTGACTCAGGTACACAGAGTCTTCTGCAATTTCTTTGCACAGTAATCGGCGACAGTGTTCCTGCAAAACACACTACTGGTTGCGCGTACTGCTAAGGAGTCACCATTTTCACTTCAGGTAATCGTGCTACGCTTTGGTGACAATAGTTGGCACTGCTTACGCAGAAAGATAAATTCTTTGAAATACTCTAGGATATTGCGGAATTTCATTATTATATCTATTTCAGTTTTTATTTTTCCTGGGTCTTCCGAGTGTGAGAGGTTTTAGTCGGACAGCCTGTATAACACAGCATATTATAGACGGAAAAAAGCTGATTCGCAGTAAATAGCGTTACTCATAAGTAGATTAAAACAGAGTATGGTTACATACTGTTCATCACTTCCTATTCTGTTCATGCTGACTTTGTACTCTTTTACAATGGTGGCATCGCTAGTAAAACAGAAGATACATTTTTGGTACCGAAAATGCAGTACGATGTAGAACCATTATTGTACCCATGAGCGCCCCTCTTCCTCTGAAGTAAATCAATAACCACGAATGTCTTTCTTCGTGACTCCAAAAATATGCAAACCGTAGGAAGATGTGTGGAGAGCATCCTAGCGAAATATCTCCAGAGTAGTTGAAACCTTGGCAACATATGAGCGGGCATTGCCCTGCAGCAGAATTATGCCGTCCGTCAACATTCCTGGACGTTTGAATTTGATAGCAAGCTTCAATTTCTGCAAAGTGTCCACGTTCCGCCATCCGTTAAATGTACCGCCGCGTACCAGAAAGTCAATGACCAGCGGGCCCTTGCAGTCAGAGAAGAAGTGTAATCATGATTTCCCCGGAGATAATGCGCACGGCTTTTGATTTTTTCCGTGCGGGTGAATTACGTGTTTCCATTGTAGGCTCTGATGCTTCTTCTCCGGCTCAGTATGATGACCCCCACAATACGGGACAAGAAACGATACTGATCATCGTGATATCGTTCTACGTGCTGCAAGGATGTCGACCTCCTGTTAGATTCGGCTTCTTCGTAAACCTGTGGGGAACCCATTGCACACTGATTTTCCGGAACTTCAGATGCTCTTTCATGACGGCGTGAGTGGTGCCGCGGTACACGTCCAACGTGAATAACTGTCTTCCACCGTCCGCCATCGGTCATTTCTGACGGCACCATCCACCGCTGCAATGACAGAAGAGGTAATGACGCAGGGAAAATATCCTGGTCGACTGCTGTCTTTGAATGGCACTCGATTATCTCTCAATGGTTTATTGCACTGTGTTCGCCGTACTCAGTACACATTCTAGTACGAATGTCACTTCCAGATACTCCTTCCGCGTCAAAAGCCGCACTGCACCTCTGCTCCTCTTCCCTGGCTGCCATAGTGAAGTCGGACGCACACACAACCTGCCGAACTCGCATCCAGCACGTCTAGCAGACAAACGGTACATGGGTGAACGTTCGCAGTTTTCCTTCGTAATTCCCAATAAAGAGCACATCTATAAACATGGGCGTTACCAACATCCGCGTGGTGCTCGTTATACAGTCTGTCTCATTTTCTCTTTACTGCCCATTATACACACATCAAAAAAAGTTTTGCATCGCCCCTGTTCCCAGAACTCCTGGAGATAGACGTCGACTATGGATATTGTATCACAGACACAGTCCATCTGACTGTTCAGAGACGTCACTAAAACCGTCAAAAAATGTAAACAGCCATGCATCATGTCACTACACCGGCCAAAAAATGTAAACAACCATGCATCTGACTGTTCAGAGATGTCACTAAACCCGCCCAAAGATGTAAACAATCATGCATGAGCAGCGCCTATTAGACGGAGGGGTCTGACAGCCGATCAGTTCCAGTCATTCCACCAGGAAGGAGGTACAGGGTTCAACCGTCAGTAGACGGTCAATACAGCGATTCGATCGCGTTCACATTGTTATTTCGTGCCAGGAAGGGCTCTCAACAAGGGAAGTGTCCAGGCGTCTCGGATTGAATCAAGGCGGTGTTGTTCGGATATGGGAGAGATACAGAGAGACAAGAACTGTCGATGGCAAGCGTCACTCAAGCCGGCCAAAGACTACTACTGCAATGGATGACGCTAGCCACTGATTATGGTTCGAAAGAACCCTGACAACAATGCCACCATGTTGAATAATCCTTTCCGTGCAGCCACCGGACCCCGTGTTACGATTCAATAAGCTGCATGATGCGCAACTTCACTCCCGACATCCATGGTAAAGTCCATCTTTGCACCCACGACACCATGCAGCGCGGTACAGATGGGCCCAATAACATGCCGAATGGACCGCCCAGGATTGGCATCATGTACTCTTCACCGATAAATGTCGCTTATGCCTTCAACCAGACAATAGTCGGCGACGTGTTTGGAGGCAACCCGGTCAGGCTCAACCCCTTAGACACTATGTCCAGCGATGGTGAGGTTTCCCTCATGTTTTGGGGTGGCATTGTGTGGGGCAGGCGTACACCGCTGGTGTTCATGAAAGGCACCGTAACTGCATTAGGATACGTGAATTCCGACCTCCGACCTATAGTACAACCATAAGGGTAGCACTTTGGAGAGTCGTCTTCATGGATAATAATTCGCGTCCCCATCGTGCACATCTTGTGAATGACATCGCTCAACTAGAGTGGCCAGCATGTTCCCCAGGCATGAACCCTATCGAACACGTCTGGGGTACACTGAAAATGGCTGTCTATGGACGACGTGACCCACCAACCACTCTGAGGGATCAACACCGAATCGCACGTTGACGAGTGGGACAATCTGTTCCAACAGTGCCTTGATGAACTTGTGGATAGTATGTTACGACGAATACAGGCAAGCATCAATGTAAGAAGACATGCTACTGGGTATCAGAGGTACCGGTGTGTACAGCAATCTGGACCATCACCTCTGAAGGTCTCGTGTATGGTGGTACAACATGCAATGGGTGGTTTCCATGAGCAATAAAGAGGGCGGAAATGATGTTTATGTTGATATCTATTCCAATTTTCTGTACAGGTTCCGGTATTCTCTGAACGGAGTTGATGCAAAACTTCTTTTGATGTGTGTATATAGTGATCGCGAAAGGCACATATTCACAACGTCTTCGAAAAGCTGATTGCATGTACCATTTACCTTTAGGATATGGTCTTGTGTACACAACCTGACGTTATACGAGATAACCCAGGGACAACTAAGTTCAGGCAGAAAGAATATTTCATCCCAAAAGTGAGCCATCAAGAGTGACGATTCTGTTATTTCACAAAGCTTATGTAATTATCTAATCTACGGAAGTGGAGATTCTTACTTTCACATCGCGGACGCTTCACTCATATGAGTTTGGCATCATGTTAATTCAAATCAGCCTCAGTATGTTCACCAGGTATAGCAGTATGTCGACCTTGTTCTGAGAAGCGTAGTTTCAGCAAGGTAATCATAAATCCTTCTCTAGAAATCTTTAAAGGATACAGCCATGAAATCATTGTTCTATAGCATAGCTTCCACTATACAAGCCGAAGTCGTGACTTTCTGCACCTGAGGACGGTCACAAATATCTGCATTACTAAATGGCCAACCTGGCCCACGGTCCTCTGCTCCCATTTCTAGGTTTCCTGTCTAAAATTTTCTAGGGGTAACAAAAATTTTATTTTTAAATATTCGTGTAATTATTGAAAGAGTAATTTTAAAATTCTGTCATAATCTAATAATTATGAGGTACCATCTTTTGTGGAAAGCTTAGCTCCGTATGACAAGTATTTAAGTTACAGACTATGTGTGTGTCTGGAGGTAGCATAGCTCAATGCATGAACAAATACTCAGACTAATTCATCCAGTATCTGAGAATGTGAGCAGTTACCAACTTCCAACAAATCTATATAATTTCACATCTTTATAGAACTTTTGCATACTGACTCCCACCACCAACCTCCTATCCCCCAAAAAGTTATGGAAAACAAAAAGATTATTGGGTAGCACATTTTCTCTGTAGTACAACTTCAGCAACAGTCACGACCGTGTAAATCATTACTTCTTTACTACTGACTCTACTCGCAACAATTTTTTTTTAGACACTGTCCACATATACCACTGAAGAATATACCTGCAACATTATACCGTTGTACAACAGATACATTAGGTATAACTACATAAACGCCTGGATTTTTGATAAAACTAGCTCTTGCTTAAAGTTGAGCGAAAATAACCCAGACAATATTCATCCATTATTTGATTATGAGAGAACTTGGCGATTTTCACCCAATTTTAAACATAATTTCAAACTCTTAAAGTTGTATGTTTAACGTCAAATATTTAATACACAAACTGATCAGACGTCCGAAGCTGTTTTACATGTGAGAGTTCGATTCTTTAAGGAATTGGGGGTTTTCTGGGTTCCTGTTTTCTTAATTCTCTTACAACTGCCTTTAGTGTGAGCAATCATAAATTTATTTTCCTTATTTTCTCGATACCTGCCATCTGTCAAACTTTCAGGGGCAACATACTGGCGCAAACAGCTTCTGAATTCCTCTTCCATTTCACCAACGTTAATTTCCTAATAACGATGGCAGCTGAAGAAACGAATTAAAATTTGAGGCATGGACAAGACTTGAAGCTGGTACTTCTTGTTTGTTAGGCAAGCAGGCTAGATATTACACCATCACAGCATTACAATTAACTCATCTGGGATGCCATTTCAATACAAAGAGCCTCGGCAATAGTGATGATCTAAGAATAGGAAGATAAGGTAAAAATATGAATAGAAGTTTGTGTTAGGTATGGCAATGGACATGGGTAGTCCATCTAGGTTTGTTAGTGATAGTGCTCTGTCGGTGTAACGGCTAGCATAACTCCCAGCTAAACAAGGAGACTTGGGTTCAAGTCCTGGCCATGCTACCAATTTCAATTCATTTGTTTAGCTTCCATCATCATCGTAGATGAAAATGAGACTCAAGTGTCTCACGGAAAATGCAACTATATCAGGTTAATTTCTCGATTGCTCCTATCTGCAGAACTTTCATAAACATTTATTATATGGCAACAGACGTAAAGAATATTGTAAAGCTCTGTCTCTGACAATGTTATCGTTATCTATAATTTTTCCTCTAAAAATTGCTGGGTTTTCTTGTGAAACTTTATTATCATTTTCATAAAATCTGATATGTAGCCGTACAACTTTATTATGAAAATCGTTGTTCCGACACATTAGTATTCTGGTTGAGAATAAGAAACAGAAATTAATCCCTCTTCCTATAAATCATGAAAAATATCTGACTGCGATTTTTTTAAATATTATATAACGTCTCCTAGCAATTAATAATCTAATGCTGCTGCACGCAATAAGAATATGAACGCAACTTTCAATTTTTTTGTAAATGAATATTATCGTCAACAATCTACAACGCAATTTGTCATTTGACGTTGGTGATGCATTACATCTTAATCTACTATTATTTGCCATTAAACCTCCTGGCAACGAATTGCTCCTTAACAGGAAAATCAAATGCTAGTGGAAGTAGTTAATCAGATTCGAGCATGATGCCAAAGTTGTGTAATATTAGTCAATCACGTACAGAGTCCTCCAGCCGCGCGTTCTATTGAACAACTGTTTGCGACTGTGGCCACAGGTGCTAGAGAAGAAAATGTCTTACGGAAGGAAACTCTTCTCTTGATCAGCTTGCCCATCGAATTTTTATGTTGGACAATAAGGCGCTGGTACCTCCTCTGCGCTTTATTTGCTTTTAATACGATCAGTGATACACGATCGACCCATGAACCCCCCCCCCCCCCCCCCTTATTTCCAAATGCATTAAAAACAACTGTGAGAGGTAATTGCCGTTTGCGTCATAATTCAATGGAACTCAGAAACTGTTGTACAAAAAATTAATACCCTTTCTACATCGACTCCTTTGTAATAGATATCTAGTTGATACATAACTGGGTTGATGGAGGCAGTGGCGTCTACCATTCTTCTGCAGAGATCGTCAAGGTCACTTACAAGTGAGGCATACAGAATGTCTTGCACATAAGCTCGCAGACATAAATCCTGAGAGGTTATTCCCGGAGATCGAGGAGGCTATTTGATCGATAGACCACGTTCCATCCACTGCTGCTGAAATGTTTTGCACAGCAAGACATTAACATGTAAACTCCAGTTCAGTAGTTCCCCAAACTGCTGCAAGATTGCATTTGGTTCAAAGGCAAGTAGCTGACGGACAGAAAATTGCTAAGGCATATCGTGATAAATAGTTCCTGTTACTGTTCGTTCGCTGAAGAAAAATTATCCAAATATTCATTCACATTTCCGCTGTCTCTGACGTGTTTTCGCTTCTCTAGGGGGTTTATTAACCTTCAGACGTAAATTTTGTGCCGATTTACCTTCCGAGATGTATGAAAGATTCCTTCACCTGATAAACATATTTTCTTGGTAATTGGGCTTTAGCCAGATCCGGTTCGACAGGTCAACAGGTCAATAGGGAATCCTTGGCGATGCTGCAAGTCGTTTGACTTCAGTGTCTACACAATTTGAAATCTTGAAGCGTGCAAGCGAATTCACTGTTAAGGGAGGGCTGGCTACCTCGCATGGTGCTCGTCAAACTTAGTTTGATGAGCTTCTTTGGAAGGTCTCTGATCTCCTCTACCATTTCATCACACTTGCACTTCCATCCAAAAGCTGACTGTCAGTTTACACGGCCAGTGGCTAGGGACTTGGTCATACCAAGCCTTGTTCATCTTAATGTCCGGCGGCTCCCTTTGAAATTCCTTGGCGAGTAACGGGTGATATAGTTGCCACATAGCACACCACTCACTATGCTCTAGCATCAGGTGTGGTCTATTACGGTAATTATTTAGCATCTGGAACAAAATAAAAACAACTGTTTGGAAAAAAATCCTGCACATCATTTTTGAGTTGCTGTACATGACACCGAAACATGCAAGGACCTGTATTTCATAGGGTTTTTTAAACTGTGTTTGGATGTCAGGGAGCTTCTTTTAAAACACATTTGACCTTCCCAGATGATTTGATGGGAGACAGATTTTAGAAAAAAAATTATGTTAAGATGAAGATCCCATAGAATTAAAATACAGAACCGTGGTTCGCTAAGTTAGTGTTTGTCTGCTTCTTGTGTTACTTTATGCGTACAGCTGTGGCTATTTGGTTGCCCCACCCCACGGCAGTCAACGGTTTTGCCTACGGCTTGCCTCCTTCTGGGCACCACCCATTGGGCAATGCAAAATAGAGCTTTTTTTCTGCCTGTTTAAGTATTTTGCGGGCATGTACCTGGCTCTCCATTGGTTTCCACTACTATACCAGCAATAACATCATTTTTTAACTCTACCATAAAACCTAACATTAAAGTTGTTAGCCACCGCTCCCCGTTATACTACCCAGGGCAAGCAACACTGGGTAATTGTTTAATTGCCTTGTTTATGGAAAAATGTCTGATGGGCCAGCAAAATATAGCCACAACACAAACTGAGTGGTCAAAAGCCGCAGGTAGGGTTGCCGCATATGAAAATCTGCTATGTATGACCTCCGAGCGTTGCGTCAAGATCGGCCACATGGCGCAAGTGTGGAGACGATATTGCCACTCTGTTACGGAAAGCTGTTTAGTTAACATGACAGTAAGTAATGAGGTAACTGACGTCGAACGCGGGATGATAATTGGTGGTAGGGGTACAGGTCATAGCATACTGCACATTACACAAGAATTGGAATTTCCGAATTTAACAGTGTTTAAATAAAACAGCGTCTAATTAATAAACGAGAAAAGAACTGAAAAAACACGAAACCATCATTACTTCGCCCTGTAACTGACTGATATTGTGAAGAAGCAACTAAGACATATAAAAGAAAGACGTACACAACTTCGTGGCCGTTATTGTGAAACTACATCTTAAATGATGCGCTGGGATGGTCTTCTTTCCAAACCATGAACCTATATTCTAATTGAAAAGAAAACCTCCCAGAATTGTTCTACTCATCATCAGAAGACCGTCTGAAACACTTTTGACACTTTTGCTATGCGGATATATGATCAGCCGAAGTAAATTATGTCTGTGCTACATTCACTAACATTTCCAGTAATCCTGTGCGTTAAATGTTAAGTCGTGATTCGAAATAAATTAGACTTTACCTCTACACCATTACCATATCTGCAGCAGCTCTGCGCAGAAGTAGTTCTTTTTTAAAAAAAAAAGCATTACATCTCACAAAAAGATCGTCTCTGCAGACGTCATAATACTTTATTATGCCTCACTCAGCTTCTGAGTATGCCATCAAAATAGTTTACGTCTTCCAGTACAAATTTAAAACTATGGTAGTCGTCTGCTTTAGAAAAATCAGTGATTTCAAATTATTTTAACTGACTGAAATGTTTTTGTTAATCTTAGATTTTTTCCTCTCTCCCTGCATCGATTTTAAGTCAAAAGGTGAAAATCCAATAGTAATTTTGTTGTAAAGATACTTGAGGTCAATTGTTATACTGTTCTCTGAGTGAATACTTCGTCATTTGACCACAAAATGTACTTTTTCTCTAACAAACATTACAATACACAAAAAATGGGGTTAATTTTATAACTGAACAAAACATATCAAATATGTTATACCGGTTGGTATACACTCCTGGAAATTGAAATAAGAACACCGTGAATTCATTGTCCCAGGAAGGGGAAACTTTATTGACACATTCCTGGGGTCAGATACATCACATGATCACACTGACAGAACCACAGGCACATAGACACAGGCAACAGAGCATGCACAATGTCGGCACTAGTACAGTGTATATCCACCTTTCGCAGCAATGCAGGCTGCTATTCTCCCATGGAGACAATCGTAGAGATGCTGGATGTAGTCCTGTGGAACGGCTTCCCATGCCATTTCCACCTGGCGCCTCATTTGGACCAGCGTTCGTGCTGGACGTGCACACCGCGTGAGACGACGCTTCATCCAGTCCCAAACATGCTCAATGGGGGACAGATCCGGAGATCTTGCTGGCCAGGGTAGTTGACTTACACCTTCTAGAGCACGTTGGGTGGCACGGGATACATGCGGACGTGCATTGTCCTGTTGGAACAGTAAGTTCCTTTGCCGGTCTAGGAATGGTAGAACGATGGGTTCGACGACGGTTTGGATGTACCGCGCACTATTCAGTGTTCCCTCGACGATCACCAGAGGTGTACGGCCAGTGTAGGAGATCGCTCCCCACACCATGATGCCGGGTGTTGGCCCTGTGTGCCTCGGTCGTATGCAGTCCTGATTGTGGCGCTCACCTGCACGGCGCCAAACACGCATACGACCATCATTGGCACCAAGGCAGATGCGACTCTCATCGCTGAAGACGACACGTCTCCATTCGTCCCTCCATTCACGCCTGTCGCGACACCACTGGAGGCGGGCTGCACGATGTTGGGGCGTGAGCGGAAGACGGCCTAACGCTGTGCGGGACCGCAGCCCAGCTTCATGGAGACGGTTACGAATGGTCCTCGCCGATACCCCAGGAGCAACAGTGTCCCTAATTTGCTGGGAAGTGGCGGTGCGGTCCCCTACGGCACTGCGTAGGATCCTACGGTCTTGGCGTGCATCCGTGCGTCGCTGCGGTCCGGTCCCAGGTCGACGGGCACGTGCACCTTCCGCCGACCACTGGCGACAACATCGATGTACTGTGGAGATCTCACGCCCCACGTGTTGAGAAATTCGGCGGTACGTCCACCTTGCCTCCCGCATGCCCACTATACGCCCTCGCTCAAAGTCCGTCAACTGCACATACGGTTCACGTCCACGCTGTTGCGGCATGCTACCAGTGTTAAAGACTGCGATGGAGCTCCGTATGCCACGGCAAACTGGCTGACACTGACGGCGGCGGTGCACAAATGCTGCGCAGCTAGCGCCATTCGACGGCCAACACCGCGGTTCCTGGTGTGTCCGCTGTGTCGTGCGTGTGATCATTGCTTGTACAGCCCTCTCGCAGAGTCCGGAGCAAGTATGGTGGGTCTGACACACCGGTGTCAATGTGTTCTTTTTTCCATTTCCAGGAGTGTATTTTAATCAATGAACGATAATTGTGTATATTCAGCATCAAGCTGAAAAATTTGATCACTTAGATTCTTTTTTTTAATAAAATATCACTTAAGTTGTGCACCAGAGGTACTTTTATACAGGGTGTTACAAAAAGGTACGGCCAAACTTTCAGGAAACATTCCTCACACACAAATAAAGAAAAGATGTTATGTGGACATGTGTCCGGAAACGCTTAGTTTCCATGTTAGAGCTCATTTAATTTCGTCAGTATGTACCGTACTTCCTCGATTCACCGCCAGTTGGCCCAATTGAAGGAAGGTAATGTTGACTTCGGTGTTTGTGTTTACATGCGACTCATTGGTCTACAGTACTAGCATCAAGCACATCAGTACGTAGCATCAACAGGTTAGTGTTCATCACGAACGTGGTTTTGCAGTCAGTGCAATGTTTACAAATACGGAGTTGGCAAATGCCCATTTGATGTATGGAATAGCACGGGGCAATAGTCGTGGCACGGTAGGTTTGTATCTAGACAGGTTTCCAGAACGAAGGTGTCCCGACAGGAAGACGTTCGAAGCAATTGATCGGCGTCTTAGGGAGCACGGAACATTCCAGCCTATGACTCGCGACTGGGGAAGACCTAGAACGACAAGGACACCTGCAATGGACGAGACAATTGTTCGTGCAGTTGACGATAACCTTAATGTCAGCGTCAGAGACGTTGCTGCTGTACAAGGTAACGTTGACCACGTCACTGTATGGAGAGTGCCACGGGAGAACCAGTTGTTTCCGTACCATGTACGGTGTGTGCAGGCACTATCAGCAGTTGATTGGCCTCCACGGGTACACTTATGCGAATGGTTCATCCAACAATGTGTCATTCCTCATTTCAGTGCAAATGTTCTCTTTACGGGTGAGACTTCATTCCAACGTGATCAAATTGATAATTTTCACAATCAACATGTGTGGGCTGACGAGAATCCGCACGCAATTGTGCAATCACGTCATCAACACAGATTTTCTGTGAACGTTTGAGCAGGCGTTGTTGGTGATGTCTTGATTGGGCCCCATGTTCTTCCACCAGCGCTCAATGGAGCACGTTATCATGATTTCATACGGGATACTCTACCTGTGCTGCTAGAAGATGTGCCTTCATAAGTACGACACAACACGTGGTCCATGCACTATGGAGCTCCTGCACATTTCAGTCGAAGTGTTCGTACGCTTCTCAAAAACAGATTCGGTGACCGATGGATCGGTAGAGGCGGACCAATTTCATGGCCTCCACGCTCTTCTGACCTCAACCCTCGTGACTTTCATTTATGGGGGCATTTGAAAGCTCTTGTCTATGCAACCCCGGTACGAAAGGTAGAGACTCTTCGTGCTCGTATTGTGGACTTCTCTGATACAATACGCCATTCTCCAGGGCTGCATCAGCGCATCAGGGATTCCATGCGACGGAGGGTGGATGCATGTATCCTCGCTAACGGAGGCCATTTTGAACATTTCCTGTAACAAAGTGTTTGAAGTCACGCTGGTACGTTCTGTTGCTGTGTTTTTCCATTCCATGATTAATGTGATTTGAAGAGAAGTACTAAAATGAGCTCTAACATGGAAAGTAAGCGTTTCCGGACACATGCCCACATAGCATATTTTCTTTCTTTGTGTGTGAGGAATGTTTCCTGAAAGTTTGGCCGTACCTTTTTGTAACACCGTGTATAATACATACCACCTTAAAAATTGATTTAAATATTTATTTTTCTGTAGCTGCTTTCCACTATTTCGTCAGTTGGCAGACATTAAAGCTTAAAATAGTATATGTAGATGGTTTTTTTCTGGTAGATACAAAAATATCTATTTTTGGTGTGTCCAGTGTGTTATATTGATGACCCTTTAGGTGTTACTTCAGGGTATTGGGAAATAGGGCTCCTAAAACGGACAGATCAGGTGAACTGACCAGCTACACACTCAAAGCTTTCAAAATAGTTGCTACAACTTGTGCCAAACAAATAGGTGCACTGTCCTGCTACAAAATGATATCTTTGATCACTTTCACAGTTACCTCTCAATTGCATCCTTCAGCTGGAGTAATACTCTCGAGTACTACTACGACTCTGGGATATCAGCAGAATACCATGTTTGTCGCAGAAAAGGGACAAGCTGTCTTTTTTGGCCGATTTCTGGACACGAGCCTTTTTTCATAGCGGAAACCGATTTTCGATTGCTCCTTTGTTTCGGGAATATAAATAAGTAGTCAGGGTTCACTCTGAGTCGCTAAACTAGCGAAAATTTCCTTTTTAGCATCAAAATCTGCCAAAATATGGGCTACTCAATTTGGTCTTCATTTCACAGCTGAAACATTCTTCATGTCAGAATATTTTCCATAATTAATCAAACTTGAGTAACATGTGCCAAATATTGGCTATCGTTGCAGTAGTTGTTAGGAAATGCACAGGTTTCAACACATGGTCAGTATCTCTTGTCGCCTCATCTGTTGATCTGAACGTTTATCTTCAATGGCGAAACGACTAATCTTGAAACAAGATATGCGTGTCTCGCTAGTAGTGCACGAAGGACACTTTTGCCCTTATGGTACCTCCATATGATTGCAGATTTTCCCTGGAGAACGCCAGTTTCGTGATTCCCAGTAACTCCACAGACATGGTTTCCACGCCCTCTGTTATCTCAAACTCTATCAGCAACTGAATATATTTATAGAAAGATGAAACATGATATCTGCACATCTGTGTAACAAGATATGTAAGTTTCATGATGTTGTTTTTGTGGTCTTCTGTCCGAATACTGGTTTGATGCAACTTTCCGTGCTATCCTATTACGTGACACCTTCTTCACCTTTGAGTGACTTTCGGCAAATTACATCCATTTGAATCTGCTTATTGTATTCATTCTCATGCTTTAGTCTCCATACTTCGATTGAGAACCTCCTCTTTAGTTACTCCATCTTTTGTTCCATTCTTGTCTGAACTGCTTAATGTCCACGTTTCACAACACACAAATACCTTTGGAAAAACTTTTTAATACTTAAATTTGTATTAGATATTAAAAAATCCTCTTTCTTCAGAAATGCTTTCCTTGTAGTTATCACCGTGCGGTTTGGATTCCCTCTAATTCAGACGTCATCAGTTATTTTGCTGCTCCGTTACCGGAAGTCGTCTACATCTACATTTACATGGATACTCTGCTAATCACATTTAAGTACCTGGAAGAGGGTTCATCGAACCACATTCACAATTGTCTATTAGTCCAATCTCGTATAGCGCGCGTAAAGAAAGAACACCACCTATATCTTTCCGTACGAGCTCTGATTTCCCTTATTTTATTGGTGATCGTTTGTATCTATGTAGGTCGGTGTCAACAAAATATTTTCGCATTCTAAGGAGAAAGTTGGTGATTGGATCTTCGTGAGAAGATTCCGTCGCAACGAAAAACGCCTGATGTCGAGCCCAAATCCACTATCCTTTCTGTAACACTATCTCAATATATTTCATTATAGTACAAAACGTGCTGCCCTTCTTTGAACTTTTTCGATGTACTCCGTCAGTCCTATCTGGTAAGGATCCCACATCGCGCAGCAGTATTCTAAAAGAGGACGGACAAGCGTAGTGTAGGCAGTCTCCTTAGTAGGTCTGTTACATTTTCCAAGTGTCATGCCAATAAAACGCAGTCTTTAGTTACCCTTCTATGTGTTCCTTCCAATTTAATTTGTTTGTAATTGTAATACCTAGGTATTTAGTTGAATTTACGGCTTTTAGATTAGACTGATTTATCGAGTAACCGAAGTTTAACGAATTTGCTTTAGCACTCAAGTGGATGACTTCACAGTTTTCGTTATTTAGGGTCAGCTGTCAATTTTCGTACCATTGAGATAGCTTTTCTAAATTGTTTTGCAATTTGTTTTGATCTTCTGATGCCTTTATTAGTCGATTAATGGCACCGTCGTCTGCAAGCAACCTAAGACGGCTGCTCAGAATGTCTCCCAAATCGTTTATATAGATAAGGAACAGCAAAGGGCCTATAACTCTTTTGGGGAACGCCAGAAATCACTTCTGTTTTACTCGATGCCTTTCCGTCAGTTACTACGAATTGTGACCTCTCCGACAGGAAATCACAAATCCAGTCACATAACTGAGACGATGTTCCATAAGCAAGCAATTTCACTACAAGCCGCTTGTGTGGTACAGTGTCAAAAGCCTTCCGGAAATCCAGAAATCCAGAATTGATCTGAAATCCCTTGTCAATAGCACTCAACACTTCATTTGTATATAGAGCTAGTTGTGCTTCACAGGAAATATGTTTTCTAAACCCATACTGATTGTGTGTCAATAAACAGTTTCTTCGAGGTAATTCATAATGCTCGAACGCAACAGATGTTCCAAAATCCTGCTGCATATCGACGTTAACGATATGGGCCTGTAATTTAGTGGATTACTCCTACTACATTTCTTGAATATTTGTGTGACCTGTGGTACATTCCAGTATTTGGGTACGGATCTTTCGTCGAGCAAACGGTTGTATATGATTGTTAAGTATGGAGCTAGTGCATCAGCATACTCCGAAAGGAAGCTAATTGGTTTACAGTCTGGACCAGAAGACTTGATTTTATTAAGTGATTTAAGTAGCTTCACTACTCCGAGGACATTTACTTCTACGTTACTCATGTTGGCAGCTGTTCTCGATTCAAATTGTGGGATATTTACTTCGTCTTCTTTTGTGAAGACATTTCGGAAGTCTGTGTTTAGTAACGCTGCTTTGTCTTCGATATATCTCCATTGCTATCACGCAGAGAAGGCATTGGTTGTTTCTTGCCGCTAACGTGCTTCACATACGATGACAATTTATTTGGATTTTCTGTCAGGTTTCGAGAAAAAGTTTCGTTGGGGAAACTGTTATAAGCATCTCGCATTGACGTCCGCGATAAATTTCGAGCTTCTGTAAAGGATAGCCAATCTTGGGGATTTTGGGTCTGTTTAAATTTGGCATGTTTTGTTTGTGCAACAGTGTTCTAAACCATTTTGTGTACCAAGGAGGATCAGCTCCGTCGTTTGTTAACTTATTTGGCATGAATCTCTCAGATGCTGCCGATATTATTTCTTTGGATTCAGGCTGCTACTGCTCTCAGTGTCTCAGTTACTAATCTGAGCCAATCAGCATCACCTTATTTAATTCGACCGAGCTGGGTAGCGCAATGCTCTGCATACTGGACTCGTATTCGGCAGGATTACGGTTCGAGTCCTCGTTCAGACGCCCAAAATTAGATTTTCCGTGATTTCCTTAATTATCTGCTTATTGTATTCATTCTCATGCTTTAGTCTCCATATTTCGATTGAGAACCTCCTCTTTAGTTACTCCATCTTCTGATCCATTCTTCTCTGAACTGCTTAATGCGATGGTTCCCTTGAAAAGGGCACGGCTGATTTCCTTCCCAATCCTTCCGTGAACCGAGCTTCAGCTCTGTCTTTAATGACCTCAGTGTCGACGGGGCGTTAAACGTAATGTTCCTTCTTTCGATTTACTTAATTCGACTATATTCCATCACCTTATATTCGTTCTGTTGATTTCCATTAACCTCTTTTCAACGGACTATCAGTTTCGTACACCAAGTGTGCAAGACGTGTGCTATTCCTGACAGAAGTATAAAGTTATCGATAAATCTGAAACTTCCTATAACTTCTCCCTGAAGTTTAATTTCCGTTCTTCTACTGTTTGCTCTGTAACGTCGGCTATAGGCTGCAAGGCAGTCCCAAGCCGTTTATAGCCACTGCACATTTTATGGATACAATTACAAGTTGCTTCTAGAGTTTGCCTGCCTGGCTCAGTGGGATACCACACGGATGTCCCTAGTCTTGGTGACGTAAGAGAAGCCCTGCTGCACTTCTCACGGTCGTCTCTCTCGAAGAAGGTCGGTAACGAGCGACTCCCCACAAATGGCCGGCGACTTGGCACACAGCGCTCCCCGCTGCGAGGGCTCTCTCAGCTGCTAACTAACTCAGCAGGCGCCGCGTTAATTAAGGGCAAATATGAACACCGCGGAGTGGCGTGCTGTGCGTCGCGGCGCCGGAGACCGCAGTCCGACGCTGGTGGGAGCTCCCAACCCACTTGTGTTTGCATGTATGTGCACTTGTGTGTGTGTGTGTGTGTGTGTGTGTGTGTGTGTGTGTGTGTGTATGTGTGTGTGAACAAGACGTGTGACGTGCTGTTCAAGTGTCTCAAGCAAGTTTTAAACGGGTAAAACCGACATTAGAACGTGATTAGAAACTCATCTAAGCCGGCCGATGTGGCCGAGCGGTTCTAGGCGCTTCAATCCGGAACCGCACTGCTGCTACGGTCGAAAGTTAGAAACCTGCCTTGGGCATTGCTGTGTGTAACGTCCTTAGGTTAGTTGTTCTTGTTGTTGTTGTGGTCTTCAGTCCTGAGACTCCTTTGATGCACCTCTCCATGCTATTCTATCCTGTGCAAGCTTCATCTCCCAGTACCTACTGCAGCCTGCATCCTTCTGCAACCTACATCCTTCTGAATCTGCTTAGTGTATTCATCTCTTTCTCTCCCTCTACGATTTTTACCCTCCACACTGCCGTCCAGTACTAAATTGCTGATCCCTTGATGCCTCAGAACATGTCCTACCAACCGATCGCTTCTTCTGGTCAAGTTGTGCCACAAAATTCTCTTCTCCCCGATCCTATTCAATACTTCCTCATTAGTTATGTGATCTACCCAACTAATCTTCAGCATTCTTCTGCAGCACCACATTTCGAAAGCTTCTATTCTCTTCTTGTCCATGTTTCACTTCCATACATGGCTACACTCCATACAAATACTTTCAGAAATGACTTCCTGACACTTAAATCTATACTCGATGTTAACAAATTTCTCTTCATCAGAAACGCTTTCCTTTCCATTGCCTGTCTACATTTTATATCCTCTCTGCTTCGACCATCTTCAGTTATTTTGCTCCCCAAATGGAAAAACTCCTTTACTACTTTAAGTGTATCATTTCCTAATCTAACTCCCTCAGCATCGCCCAACTTAATTCGACTACATTTCATTATCCTCGTTTTGCTTTTGTTGATGTTCATCTTATATCCTCCTTTCAAGACACTGTCCATTCCGTTTAACTGCTCTTCCAAGTCCTTTGCTGTCTCTGACAGAATTAGAATGTCATCGGCGAACCTCAAAGTTTTTATTTCTTCTCCATTTATTTTAATTCCACTCCCAGTTTTTCTTTTGTTTCCTTTACTGCTTGCTCAATATACAGATTGAATAACATCGAGGAGAGGCTACAACCCTGTCTTACTCCCTTCCCAACCACTGCTTTCCTTTCGTGTCCTCGACCCTTATAACTGCCATCTGGTTTCTGTACAAATTGTAAATAGCCTTTCGCTCTCTGTATTTTACCCCTGCCACCATTAGAATTTGAAAGAGAGTATTCCAGTCAACATTGTCAAAAGCTTTCTCTAGAAACGTAGGTTTGCCTTTCCTTAATCTTTCTTCGAAGATATGTCGTAAGGTCAGTATTGCCTCACGTGTTCCAGTGTTTCCACGGAATCCAAACTGATCTTCCCAGAGGTCGGCTTCTACTAGTTTATCCGTTCTTCTGTAAAGAATTCGTGTTAGTATTTTGCAACTGTGGCCTATTAAACTGATTGTTTAGTAATTTTGACATCTGTCAACACCTGCTTTCTCTGGTATTGGAATTATTATATTCTTTTTGAAGTCTGAGGGGATTTCGCCTGTCTCATACATCTTGCTCACCAGATGGTAGAGTTTTGTCAGGACTGGCTCTCCCAAGGCCGTCAATAGTACCAATGGAATGTTGTCTACTCCAGGGGCCTTGTTTCGACTCAGGTCTTTCAGTGCTCTGTCAAACTCTTCACGCAGTATCGTATCTCCCATTTCATCTTCATCTACATCCTCTTCCATTTCCATAATATTGTCCTCAAGTACATCGCCCTTGTATAGACCCTCTATATACTCCTTCCACCTTTCTGCTTTCCCTTCTTTGCTTATAATTGGGTTTCCGTCAAAGTTCTTGATATTCAGGCAAGTGATTCTCTTATCTCCAAAGGTCTCTTTAATTTTCCTGTAGGCAGGATCTATCTTACCCCTAGTGAGATAAGCCTCTACATCCTTACATTTGTCCTCTAGCCGTCCCTGCTTAGCCATTTTGCACTTCCTGTCGATCTCATTTTTGAGACGTTTGTATTCCTTTTTGCCTGCTTCATTTACTGCATTTTTATATTTTCTCCTTTCATCAATTCAATTCAATATTTCTTCTGTTACCCAAGGATTTCTACTAGCCCTCGTCTTTTACCTACTTGATCCTCTGCTGCCTTCACTACTTCATCCCTCAAAGCTACCCATTCTTCTTCTGCTGTATTTCTTTCCTCCATTCCTATCAATTGTCCCCTTATGATCTCCCTGAAACTCTGTACAACCTCTGGTTCTTTCAGTTTATCCAGGTCCCATCTCCTTAAGTTCCCGCCTTTTTGCAGTTTCTTCAGTTTTAATCTACAGGTCGTAACCAATATATTGTGGTCAGATTCCACATCTGCCCCTGGAAATGTCTTACAATTTAAAACCTGGTTCCTAAATCTCTGTCTTACCATTATATAATCTCATACCTTTTAGTATCTCCTGGGTTCCTACATATATACAACTTTATTTCATGAATCTTAAACGAAGTGTTAGCTATGATTATGTTGTGCTCTGTGCAAAATTCTACCAGACGGCTTCCTCTTTCATTTCTTAGCCCCAATCCATATTCACCTACTGCGTTTCTTCTCTTTTTTTTCCTACACTCGAATTCCAGTCACCCATGACTATCAAATTTTCGTCTCCACTATATCAATAATTTTTTTTTATTTCTTCATACATTTCTTCAATTTCTTCGTCATCTACAGAGCTAGTTGGCATATAAACTTGTACTACTGTAGTAGACGTCGGCATCGTATCTATCTTGGCCACAACAATGCGTTCACTACGCTGTTTGTAGTAGCTTACCAGCATTCCTATTTTCCTATTCATTATTAAACCTACTCCTGCATTACCCATATTTGATTTTGTGTTCATAACCCTATAGTCGCCTGACCAGAGGTCTTGTTCCTCCTGCCACCGAACTTCACTAATTCCCACTATATCTAACTTTAACCTATCCATTTCCCTTTTTAAATTTTCTAACCTACCTGCCCGATTAAGGGATCTGACATTACACGCTCCGATCCGTAGAATGCCAGTTTTCTTTCTCCTGATAACGACATCCTCATGAGTAGTCCCTTCCCGGAGATCCGAATGGGGGACTATTTTACCTCCGGAATATTTGATCCAAGAGGACGCCATCATCATTTAATCATACAGTAAAGCTGCATGCCCTCGGGAAGAATTACGGCTGTAGTTTCCCCTTGCTTTCAGCCGTTCGCTGTACCAGCAAGGCCGTTTTGGTTAATGTTATAAGGCCTGATCAGTCAATCATCCAGACTGTTGCCCTTGCAACTACTGAAAACGCTGCTGCCCCTCTTCAGGAACCACACGTTTGTCTGGCCTCTCAACAGATACCCCTCAGCTGTGGTTGCTCCTACGGTAAGGCTATCTGTATCGCTGAGGCACCCAAGCCTCCCCTCCAACGGCAAGGCCCATGGTTCATGGGGAGGTGGGGGGGGGGGCGGGTTAGGTTAGTTAGAACTACTTAAAACTAAGTCTATGGGACTGGTGACCTCAGATGTTAAGTCCCATAGTGCTTACAGCTATTTGCACCATTTGAACTCATCTAAGGACAGCAGAACTGGACAGTGTTGCTTAGAAAGTCGGTGTCCTAAGTAGAAAACATACTGTATACAACGTATCTCAAGGCATATGTATCATGTGACGACCGAAAGCATTGCACCCATACAATAACCTGTGGGGCAGGCACACCACGGTACCTGGTGCCAACGGTCCATTGCTTCAGATACCTGTGATGTGTGCGTGGTGTTTTACTGCGAACACTGCATGACGCGTAGTCAAAGATGCAATTCCAACGCATTTAAGGGGACGTTTACTGTCTTTTGGTTCACAAAATCGATTTATATAAGATTGCATTTTTGGACCCATACAAGTGTTCAGAATCAACCCCTGAAACGATTTTTCCGAATACGGAACGGAAATGTTTGTTATTCGCTGTTGAACAAAAAAATTCACCTGCCTGAAATCGGCCTTTTTCATGCACCAGTTTGTTTCTTTTCGGAGGACGCGTTGTACCGATGCTTGGTAGGAAACACACAAAATTAAAATGAATGTTTGAACGCGTGTGTTGGGAAGTTAGCCCCCAAGTATTTTCGTTCTGGTGGGAAGACTGTGGAGATTGCGACTTTCCTGGCAGAAGGGTACTCCGCAATTCTGAAGACCATGACAACGATGGACGTCGCTCTGGGCTCTATTCGACACATTTCGCCAAGCATTCGGACGACCACTGGATTCAAGCGGCCGTAAACCGCTTGTCACCGGCCGTACGAGCGCAGGCTGGCCCAGATCGAGGAGAATGCCCTCTATGAGGTTTAGTTTATGGACCCGGAATAGCAGATTGAACGTACATTGCATAATGTGCATTTATATGCAGTCAAAACTTCAAAGGCGTTTTTTTCTAAGTGGCGTTTTTTTATCCTCCGGTATGATAACTTCAGGTCTACTGAACCGACTAGGAGTTGTACCACTTTTATTCCGATCCATCAACTAAATCGAAAAATCGATGAAAAAATCCAATTTTTTTAAAAAATGGCCGTCATTTTGTTTCCTACGGTCCAAATAACTTAAGCGAGGTGCAACTCAAAGAATCTTATATACTTCGCTAAGGTCAACTCAATTTTGATTTCAGATGGGCCGACTGACCTGTGACATACCGCTCGTGGACGTCTACAACGCAATTTTCTTTCGTTCCGACGGTACTTCCGCCTTTGGTCTTCGACATCTCCTGCCCAAAAAAAATCCAGTTTGTCGACGAACTGTCAATAAACATTTTGACCAAATTTGAGATTGATATGTAACATATCCTGAGTAAACAGTTCTCAAAGAACGTTCTTTGTTCGGGCCAAAGATAGTAAACTTCCCTTAATGTTCGGTGCGGCGGGATGTAGTGCCCATAAAGCATCACGAATGTACAGAGAACGCTTTTCCAACAGGCGTCAACCTAACTGAAAGAAGTTTATCTCCGTTGATACAAACTTACGAGAGACAGGGTCGCTCACACCACAGGAGCTGGCCAAGGTGCCAACCAAAGACATGTCTCAACACCAGACTTTGGTATTGTATCGAGTGGCAGGCTACCCAGCAATAAGAACCCGTCAACTTGCCTGTGAATCGTACACATCGAATGATACAGTGTGGGGAGTGCTGATGGAACAGGTATTACAGCCCTCTCATAAAGAACCAGTGGGACCACTGGAACCAACGGGTTTTGCGTCCTTCGTTCAGTTCTGTCAATGGATTATCCACTGCAGTGCCGTAGTGCCGAACTCTATACAGTTTTTGTTTTTCATAGATGAGACCTCACTCACCCATGGTGATGTTTTTAACACCCCCAGCTGTCTAGAGTGAGGACGATCCCCATGCCACCCCCATCGGTGACCTCAAGCAACGATTCTCTGTCAATATATGGGCGATCATTGTGCAGTATCACTTACTAAGACCTTATGTGCTGCATAACTGTACCAAATTAACTGGTGTGCCTGCGAGATGTTTTGTCACAGTTCTTGGAGACTGTAGCACTTGTTGTCCACGAAAGGATGTGGTTTCAACACTGCAGTAAGTCAACCCACTTTGATGTTAATTTCTGCGAGCATTTGAACAACACGTATCCTCATTGATGGATTGAAAAGGGAGGTCGTGTCTTATGGCCAGCGCCTGATTTCACACTACTGGTTCCTCTGGGGTTCCGTCAAGACAGTATATGATGAAGACCTGTTTGATAGGATCCAAGCTGGCTGTTTCCTGGTACAACAGACACCAGGGATCCTTGAGACAGTGCAGCAGAACTTCATGCACCGTTGTCACGCATGCATTACGACTGGCGGTTTTCATTTGGAACAATTACTGTAAGCTACATTGTTGGTATGTAGTGTACAGTGAGTAATGGTGCTGTAAGTGCGTCTCCATTTAAACGATAGTCATAAGACATTTTCCTCCTGACGACATATATGATGAAATGGAATTTTCAGTTCTGTTTCATATGAAGTGTCGCTTAGCATCTGTAAGGAAATTATAAATATGTGAGTCAGGAAGCATCTCAAATTTTACTGTGACAAGAAGAATGGACAGTGTGATGTTTTTATTTTTTCTCCAGTAACACCATCTTGATCCACGTTCCATTTTGTAAAATTTCCTGTATACTTGGACAGTTGAGTCAGTCTGTTTAGGATGCTCTGTAGTGAATCAAAGAGTCAACTCCAGCACACGTGAGGTATGTCAACTTAATAGTATTCCAGCATTTTTAGGGCTAGCAGTAAAGACAGGGTGTGTAAGTGATGTCCTCACTGTCCAGCAGCTGACAAAAAAGTAACACTACTACTTCTGGGTCCACTTAACAAGATCAGGACTGTGGAAATCTGTGAACAGTTTGGCACTTTTCTGGTAGCTGGAGACATGTAAGTATAGTATGGAATCTTCCTTCAGTTTACTAATATCGTTTGAAGTTACGCACTGAGCTGATATTTCATCATGTAGCAGCTTTCAATCAGTTTTCATTTAGAACTATAATTCACTACTTATTTTCACTGCTACATTATCGAAGAAAACAGACGAAGAAGTAGCGTTTAGAGGCCTGTTGACATCAAGGTCATCATGGACGTAGCTCAAGCACAGATTTCATCAAGGATGGGGAAGGGAAGTGGCTGCGCCCTTTCAAAGGAACCAGCCTTGTATTTCCATGAAGTAGTTTTGGAAAATCATGAAGTACCTGAATTTGGATGGCTGAATACAAGTCCACTGTGGTAATCACTGTGTCACCTCGGTTGGTGTCACATTTTCGTTGGTATGTAGTCAGTTCTCGTTCGCAGAATGCATTTTGGTGAGATAGCACTCTTCTGTGTAAGACCCATCCACCTATGGATTTAGATCAGTGTTTCGTGTATCGGTTTATTCCCAAATTTTATGCATGTATGTTCATAGACACTTTACACTCTGTTCTTTCATAATTTGTGTAATTTTAACCTATTCATTCATGCATTAGTTTTGGTCCTTTGTTAATGGTCATACCATGGGATACCATAGTCACTCGGAAGCTAACCAGAGTTGTTTAAATGAATACATTCTTCACATTCAGCAATCGCATGTAGATATTCTGCAGCTGCCATTTATGGAATATTTTATCCGAGTTAACGAATTTTCGTTCACTGATGAACATAGTACTCGTAGACAGAACCTGCCACGTGTACTGTACCCTGCGACCAGTTAGCAAAAGAGTGTTGCATATTTTAGTACGTAAAATTACCGACCAAGCAAATGTCGACATTTGCAGCTAATGCATCCTCGTTTTGCATTTATAACATTTTAGATATTTCTCACCAGCTCAGTAACTGATTGGTAATTTGACACTACTCATCCTCGATTCACCAAGCAGGTTTCGTTGTAATACTTGAACACCTATAGCTTACCAGTAGATCTACCACTGATCATAGGGTGAACTGCCGCTGTTACCTTTGATCTGCACTACCATCCCTATCCACCAGGTACGCAAAACAACATACATCCGTAGTAGAATACCCAAACTCACAAATGTGGAATATCAAGTGTGTTAGGAGAGCACACAGTTAAATTCATATCCTCATCATTACTATCTGTCTTTCAGTCACTGAAACTGTTCTTCTATGCCTTTTGTAAAAACAGATTTGAGTCGTACATGTGAAAAACGAATAAACTGCTATCCTTTGTGATCACTGACCCACTATCTTCCATTAATACCTCTCGTGTGTCCAGGCTTCATCAGTTCCAGTAACTTAACTTGTTACAGCCTTGTACAGAAGCTTCAGAAAAGGAGATGAAATTAACTCTGTGAATGCGTAATTAGAATACTCCCAGGTTTTTTTGAGCTCGTATGCTAATGAAAGTTGTCCGTTGCACGTAAAATCGATTCGAATTATATTAGCTGGCCGATACAGTCGAAAGAATTCAATTGCATCATACATTCATAGGTCACATGCATGGTCACTAACGTGTAACTGATGTGTTACGAAGGTATGAGAATTAAAATACCCCATTTTTTTGACATCATATTCTGGACCCCCCCCTTTTTCCAGTCAGTCGCAGCAAAATTCTTTTAATAGCCGCCTTCTTATATAGTGTCACTGCTCAGGTTATTTTTCCATCGCCAGTAGTGAAGTTAGTTCCCTATAAAAACACCACTCTTCCTTTACCAGGGTAATCCAAAAAGTAAAGTCTTCTATTTTTTTATAAGTACATAGACCTGTTAATTTCTACATTGGTTTATACCAGTTTACAGCTTGAACATTTAGCTATTTTTCGGCATCATCATCATTTCTATCGATGCATTTTTGTAGACGCTGTGGCAGTTTTTGTATGCCCATGTCATACCACCTCGCCGCCATGCTCGTCAGAAAGTTATGAACCTCTTCTTTCATCTCGTCGTCGGAGCTGAATCGCTCTCCGGCCAAATGTTCTTTTAACCTAGGGAACAATTGATAGTTACTGGGCGCCAACTCAGGACTGACGGGTGGGTGGGTGATTATATTCTGCTGAAACTGTTGCAGGAGAGCAACGGTTTTGCCGAGTGATGTGTGGGCGAGTGTTGTCATGGTGAATGTGTACGCCCTTGCTCAACATTCCTCTTCTCCGGTTCTGAACTGCCCGTTCGAGTTTTTTCGGAGTCTCACAGTAGCTGTCAGCGTTAATTGTGGTCCCAGTGGGCATAACGTCGACCAACAATACCCCTTCAAGATTCCAAAAAACGGTTCTCATGACTTTACCGGCAGACCGTGTCTTTGAATTTCCGCCGCTTTAGCGAAGAAGGATGCCGCCACTGGCGTGATTGTTTCGTCACCCGTGACAATTGAGTCTAGAAAGTTGTCCTGTTCGGCTGCAAGACGGCGAAGAAATGCGCGGGAAGCATCAACTCGTTGCCGCATGTGGTCCTCAGTCAGCATGCGTGGCCACCATCTTGAGCACACCTTCCTGTAGTTCAATGATTCCGCTTAAATTCTGTGAGAGATGCTTCGGGATACCTCACCAACCAACGTGCAGAGATCATCCAGGATGATCCGCCGATCTTCACGCATGCTTTGCTCAACCTTCAAGACTGTCGCCTCAGAAACTGACGATCTGCCGTTCCTTTGTTCGTGGTGAATTTCTGTCTGACCAGCTGCAAACTCTTACACCACTTACGGACATTTTTGACATCCATGGACGACTCACCATCAATTGGCAATGGATTACAATCGACGCAGGGCCCTTTGCGTTCAAAAACCGAATAACTGCTCGCAATTCTCACTTGGCAGTGACAACCAATGGGACCTCCATTCTCAACGGCTGCCAAGCCAAGACTGAGCGCCTCAGCGCGGCGTTTGCACACAGCGCGTGAAGCACTCTTCGTAACAGTGTGACCAACTGCAACACAAACAGAGTTCTGTACTCATTAAAAAAATAGGAAACATTACTTGTGGGATTACCCTCGTACATTGGCAGATCTGTTTCTCGAGACGTCTGGTAATCAATTCCGAATTACATAGGGGTGTTTGTATACTGTAAAACCTCGGTGTTAGGGCAACAATTGCAGCCGAATCAGCGTGCCGTACTGCGTAACTAGATCCGCAAACTTTTCCCTCTTCTTTGGTTTCTTGCAGCATCTGAGATCGATGTGTTAATATTACCCAGGTGTACCAAGTACATTATATGAATGCTTGGTGTCTGTTCTTTCGGATACGTGCAAGAGAAGAGACACTACACATTCATATAACTGTTCCGTCTAGACAGGCAACGAATCCACCTTTGTCAATGCGAATGCACAAATATGTCCGACCTCCTGTGGGAATCTCTGCATAGCGAGCATGGCAGACCTGGTTAGGGGCTGTGGGTAGGTTGCGTTTGGTGGGAGTGTGTGTCGGCCTCGAGGGTTGCTGAGATAGTCCGTTTACCTGTGTTAAACACTGCGTCCGGGTGGAGCAGCGGTTAACACAACTGGCTTAGTAAGCAGAAGGTATTTCACTCCCAGTCTGGTATACGTTTTCCACTGACGCCGCTGACTCTGCGTAACGTCCCGATACAGCCGAATTCGGTAGCCTCTTCCTTTCCTTCCTTTCCACCTCTATCTTCAAATTACATAACAAATACATTAGTTTTCGATTCAGCAATACTTCCGATCATGAAGTGTGTCACCGAGTTGGGTAACAATGCACAGGCACAGGTCAGTTTCCTTAACTATGTAAGTGGTATTACTAATCCATGTGACGGAAGTGTACAAAACATACACACACCAAAAAAAGTTTTGCATCATTCCGGTTCCCAGAACTCCTGAAGGTAGACTTGGAATGTGGATATTGTATCAAAGACACAGTCCCTTTGACTGTTCAGAGATGTCACTAAACCCGCCCAAAAATGTAAACAACCAAGCGTGAGCAGCGCCTACTAGACGGAGGGAGTCCATCAGCCGATCAGTTCCAGTGATATCACCAGGAAGGAGTCGCACGGCTCGTGTTGTCTATAGCTTAACCGTGAGTAGACGGTCAATACCGCCGTAAGATTGCGTCCGCATTGTTACTTCGTGCCAGAACGGGCTCTCAACAAGGGAAGTATCCAGGCGTCTTGTAGTGAACCAAAGCGATGTTGTTCGGACATGGAGGAGATACAGAGAGACAGGACCTTTCGAAGACATGCCGCGCTCAATCCGCCCAGGGACTGCTACTGCAGTGGATGACCGCTACTTACGGATTATGGCTCGGAGGAATCCTGACAACAATGCCACCATGTTGAATAATGCCTTTCGTGCAGCCACAGAATGTCATGTTACGACTCAAACTGTGCGCAATAGGCTGCATGATGAGTAACTTCACTCCTGACGTCCTTGGCAAGGTCCATCTTCGCAACCAGGACACCATGCAGTGCGTTACAGATAGGCCCAACAACATGTCGACACCTATGAGTGTCGCATATGCCTTCAACCAGACAATCGACGGAGACGTGTTTGGAGGCAACCCGGTCAGGCTGAACGTTTTAGACACACGGTCCAGTGTGTGCAGGAAGTTGGAGGTTCCCTGCTCTTTTGGGGTGGCATTATGTGGGCCGACGCACGCCGCTGGTGGTCATGGAAGGCGCCGTAACGGTTGTACGATACGTGAATGCAATTCTACGACCGATAGTGCAACCATATCGGCAGCACATTGTTGAGACATTTGTTTTCATGGACAACAATTCCCGGCCTCATCGTGCACATCTTGTGGACTTCCTTCAGAATAACGACATCGCTCGACTAGAGTAGCCAGTATGTTCTCCAGGCATGAACCGTATCGAACTTGTCTGGGATAGACTGAAAAGGGCTGTTTATGGACGACGTGACCCACCAGCCTGTCAGAGGGATCTATGCCGAATCGCCATTGAGGAGTGGGACAATCTCTACCAACAGTGCCTAGATGAACTGTGAATAGTATGCCACGACGAATTTAGGCATGCGTCAATGCAAGAGGACGTGCTACTGGGTATTCGAGTTACCGGTGTGTACAGCAATCTGGACCACCACCTCTGAAGATCTCGCTGTATGGTGGTACAGCATGCAACGTGTGGTTTTTCAGAGAAATAAGGAGGGTGGAAATGATGTTTATGTTAATATCTATTGTAATTTTCTTTACACGTTCCGGAACTTTCGGAACCGAGGTGAGCAATACTTTTTTCTGATGTGCGTATAATTATATTTTTACTGGTAGGCTGTAGTGAACCAGGTCAAAGGATTTTTCTCCATGAATGGCTGCTGCGTCGGTGGAACACTGCTGAATGGAAAAATCTACTTCGTCGTTATATTTCTATAGGTGGAAAGGACACGTAGAGCTTGTGGACCGGTATGCAGGAATCTGCTTACTGTGGGAAAGTGAGTGATTGTAAGGGACATGAGACTTAGGGTTCAGTACTTAACATGGAATGAAGGCCATTTTTAATCAAGACAAACCGGCCCTGAGATGACTGCGAGGGTAGGTCAGAATAATATCTGGAGAGAATATAGAGAATTATTAAATGTAATGCCTGTTACCTGGGTAGATACAGACTTGCAAGTTTACCAGGATTGCAGGATCACTGGGTAAACAACGAACCTGTATGCTATGTAGGCGTCAGAGTCTACCTAATGGACGAGCAGAAACGCACTGGCTGGAATGCTGTAGTGAACACTGAGACATTATGGGGTAAGATAATGGGTTTATAATTGACCAGTAGACTTTACCTGTTTTCCAGATACAAACTGACGGTCCTATTCAAAAGTAGCAAAGCTTTAGAGTGTGCATTAACAGATCTCGTACGTGTAATACTAAAATTATACAGAGCGCTTCGCTATTATGTACATTATCAATTTCGATAGCAGCCACGGTCTGATATATGCTGTGTTGCCCGATGCCAAGTGGACAAATGGTCATCCTGTATTCACCTTGTCCGATCAGTGGAGCTGAGTTTCCTCCACATGGCTGGTACTTGGTTTTGAGTATTTAGTACTTTCTTCTTAGAGGGAAGCTATACCGACTGACAAATTTTATAGACTTCTACGACTATTGGCAAACAAACGAACCCTTTTTTCGAGATTCCTGATATACCCGCGAAAAATTAAGTAATATATTTGGAAAAACATACTTCTCGATGGACTCCGAAATGAGGCCAGAAGCACCTTCTAAGATATCGTGACAAATGCATTGCTTATTATTTCCTTTGAAGAGAGCAACTGGCTATTTATTAACAGCAAAATCCAAAAGTCAGTCACAATTGATAAAGTAGTGATAACGGATTTGCAGAACATCACCAGGACTAAGAATGACAGTTACTCATGGTTAATCGGTCATTTTGTACCATATGTAACGAAAGCCGTCTATCACGGCCCACTTCAATGAAAGTGTTGTGTGTGGGTGTGTGTGTTGTGCTTTGATGCAGCTCTGCATGCTACTCTATCCTGTGCAAGTTTCTTCATCTCCCAATACTTACTGAAACCTACATCCTTCTGAATCTGCTTAGTGTATTCGTCTCTTGGTCTCCCTCTACCATTTTTACCCTCCACGCTGCCCTTCAGTGCTAAATTTGTGATCCATTGGTGCCTCAGAACATGCCCTACCAACCGGTCCCTTCCTCTTGTCAAGTTGTGCCACAAAATCATCTTCTCCCCTACTCTATTCAAACCTCCTCCTCAGTTACCTGATTTACCCATCCAATCTTCAGCATTCTTCTGTAGCATCACATTTCGAAAGCTTCCATTCCCTTCCTGTCCAAACTATTTATCGTCCATGTTTCACTTCCATACGTGGCTACACTCCACACAAATACTTTCAGAAACGACTTCCTGACACTTGAATCTATACTCGATGTTAACAAATTCCTCTTCTTCAGAAACGCTCTCCTTGCCATTGCCAGTCAACATTTTATATCCTCTACCTCGACCATCATCAGTTATTTTGCTCTCCATGAAAGTACTATTTCTACTAATAAACGTGACTTCACCTACTCCAGCAGATTGCTTTTCTACGACGTATTTGCTTATCAAGCGACGATTCCTGGAAGAAGGATGGCGTGGAGAACCACTTGTGATATAAGTTGAGAATTTAGGTCTGACGGGAGATGTGCTAGAATAGTCCACGCGGTTGTAATGACCACTATGTCCAGATGGCGCAGTCGCCAGCGCATCTCCCTAGTAAGCAGGGGCCCCGGATTCGAATCTTGGTCTGCCACAAATGTTCAACTTGCCCCATTGACATTAATCAGTGCCCTCTGGCAGCTAACTTCTGTCATTCCTTTGCGTCTTTATTATACATCTACATCTACATTCATACTCCGCAAGCCACCTGACGGTGTGTGGCGGAGGGTACCCTGAGAACCTCTATCGGTTCTCCCTTCTATTCCAGTCTCGTATTGTTCGTGGAAAGAAGGATTGTCGGTATGCTTCTGTGTGTGCTCTAATCTCTCTGATTTTATCCTCACGGTCTCTTCGCGAGATATACGTAGGAGGGAGCAATATACTGCTTGACTCTTCGGTGAAGGTATGTTCTCTAAACTTTAACAAAAGGCCGTACCGAGCTACTGAGCGTCTCTCCTGCAGAGTCTTCCACTGGAGTTTATTTATCATCTCCGCAACGCTTCCGCGATTACTAATTGTTCCTATAACGAAGCGCGCTGCTCTCCGTTGGATCTTCTCTATCTCTTCTATCAACCCTATCTGGTACGGATCCCAGACTGCTGAGCAGTATTCAAGCAGTGGGCGAACAAGCGTACTGTAATCCACTTCCTTTGTTTTCGGATTTCATTTCCTTAGGATTCTTCCAATGAATCTCAGTCTGACATCTGCTTTACCGACGATCAACTTCATATGGTCATTCCATTTTAAATTACTCCTAATGCGTACTCACAGATAATTTATGGAATTAACTGCTTCCAATTGCTGACCTGCTATTTTGTAGCTAAACGATAAGGGATCTATCTATGTTTTCGCAGCACATTACACTTGTCTACATTGAGATTCAGTTGCCATTCCCTGCACCATGCGGCAATTCGCTGCAGATCCACCTCCATTTCAGTACAATTTTTCATTGTTACCACCTCTCGATACACCACAGCATCATCTGCAAAAAACTTCAGTGAAATTCCGATGTCACCCACAAGGTCAAAAAGAAATGGAAAGAGCATATAAAATAAATAGCAGATAAAACAGTTATCAGATTCAGTGGAAGAAGTGTGGTTCACGAACAAAGGAGGTAGCTTATAAAACCATTGCTCGGCCAACACTTGGGATGGCTTCCGTACTACATAGGGGGGTGGAGGAAGTAGAGAAGGGTAGCGCATTTCGTTACGGGTTCACTAAGTAAGCGCAAAAGCGTTACGGAGGTACCCAGCAAACACCAGTGTCAGATGCGTCGCAGGAAATGTGTTAGCAATTCTGAATTCGAATTACCATCGGCTGCGTATTTGAATGACGACAAAGAAAATATTAGCGGGAGAAGAATTCGAACCCTGATTTTCTGCTTTACGAGAGCGGCTGCCTTAAGCTCTTTTTCTTCTTTCCTTTTCTTCTGAATATGAGATTTGAAGAAAATATGGAGCGGAGTGAACTCGAATACGCGGAATTTATGCTTGCAGAGCTCAAAGCTTACCACTTTTGTCCTTTTTATTATTTATTTATTATTACCCTTGCCTTTCTTGGGCAAGTGCTTTACCGACTTTCTTTTGTCTAAAGTAAAATGGAAACCAAAGGGTGATAACAGCAGAAACCGAATCTCAGTCCAGAATAGGTACTGCATCCCCTATACCACTTTTTTTATTTTACTTCGTTTTATTTTTGTTTTCGTTTTTAATTAAAATAATAGGGGCTTAGTGTTGTGACTTAGGAAGTGGGGATGAGGGGTACACTTAGGATGGAAGGTCAAGTCCCCTGTAATGTCGCTCCTTAAACAACAACTACCAAATTCATTGTTAATTCAGATAAGAGACAATCAACGTGGGCATCTTTTATAAAATATTACAGTTATCTTGCTTCTCAAGCAAGACAGCAGATAACAATTACCAACAGACTTAAAGAGCTGACTCACAGAGATTTCAAGAAAAGGCAAAATTTTTTTTAAATAATTTGCAATATGAAGCTGATTCACGAAAAGCATCAGTTCGTTTAGAACCACCGAAAACCTAACCAGCACAACACGTGACTAGAAGTACAATTCATATTGCAATTCATGATCAAGAAATTTAAAACCTTTTTTAAAAAAAAAAAACTGTAGATGAAATAGGTTACGTTTATCAAACGGGCAGTGATCCCAGGCTGCCCTGGGCAAAGGTGACTTAACTGCCGGAAGCAGCAGACAGCCGTCCAAACAACACCTAAACGCCGGGGCCCTACCGGGAGTCACTTCCCACTGGACGGCACGCCACAGCTTCTGTGCACCGAAGCGGAAAGTGGCGCTGCTCCCACGCACCCCAACTCGTAGAATCTGGAACGGAAACAGACCGCAGAAGACACGGAAATCAAACAAATATCAATCAACATACGTTAAGAAATTGATAAACAATAAAGTACACCAACCGATTACTGTTGAGTGAGTGCATTCAATAAGTGCACGTATATAAGGATGTACATGACTAGCTTTAAAAATACAAGTTTTACTAAAAACATAATAAGTGGTTGCAATTTTTTTTTCTTTTACAGCGATATACCAAGGATGTCGCTTGATGGCGATAACCCTAAGTGACACGCACGCCGTCGTGCTAATCCGCCTTTTAATAGTAATCCAACCAGCGGATTTTAAAGCAAATAGAAACTTCAATATCTTAGACATAGCTGCACAACAGCAACGGTTCCACGGTTGCTGAACACCTCCTGATAGCCGGTCATACGCCTAAACATGTTTTGGGGTCAACCCACCATTCTTCTCCGTTTGCCCACCCGCGGGAAGGTGGTTATTTGTGAATTCAAAAATGGTTCAAATGCCTCTAAGCACTATAGGACTTAACTTCTGAGGTCATTAGAACTTAGAACTACTTACACCTAAGTAACCTAAGGACATCACGCACATCCATGCCCGAGGCAGGATTCGAACCTGCGACCGTAGCAGTCGCACGGTTCCGGACGGCGCGCCTAGAAACGCGAGACTACCGCGGCCGGCATCCACAAGGTCATTAATGTATATTGTGAATAGCAACGGTCCTATGACACTCCCCTGCGGCACACCTGAAATCACTCTTACTACAGAAGACCTCTCTCCATTGAGAATGACATGCTGCGTTCTGTTATCTAGGAACTCTTCAATCCAATCACACAATTGGTCTGATAGTCCGTATGCTCTTACTTTGTTCATTAAATGACTGTGGGGAACTGTATCGAACACCTTCCGGAAGTCAAGAAACACGGCATCTACTTGTGAACCCGTGTCTAAGGCCCGTGGACGAATAGCGCGAGCTGGGTTTCACACGACCGTCTTTTTCGAAACCCATGCTGATTCCTACAGAGTAGATTTCTCGTCTCCAGAAAAGTCATTATACTCGAACATAATACGTTTTCCAAAATTCTACAACTGATCGACGTTAGAGATATAGGTCTATAGTTCTGCACATCTGTTCGACGTCCCTTCTTGAAAACGGGGTTGACCTGTGCGCTTTTCCAATCCTTTGGAACGCTACGCTCTTCTAGAGACCTACGGTACACCGCTGCAAGAAGGGGGGCAAGTTCATTCGCGTACTCTGAGTAAAATCGAACTGGTATCCGATCAGGTCCAGCGGCCTTTCCTCTTTTGAGCGATTTTAATTGTTTCTCTATCCCTCTGTCGTCTGTTTCGATATCTACCATTTTGTCATCTGTGCGACAATCTAAAGAGGGAACTACAGTGCAGTCTTCCTCTGTGAAACAGCTTTGGAAAAAGACATTTAGTATTTCGGCCTTTAGTCTGTCTTCCTTCGTTTCAGTACCATTTTGGTCACAGAGTGTCTGGACCTTTTGTTTTGATCCATCTACCGCTTTGACATAGGACCAAAATTTCTTAGCATTTTCTGCCAAGTCAGTACATAGAACTTTACTTACGAATTCATTGAACGCCTCTCGCATAGCCCTCCTCACACTGCATTTCGCTTCGCGTAATTTTTGTTTGTGTTCAAGGCTTTGGCTATGTTTATGTTTGCTGTGAAGTTCTCTTTGCTTCTGCAGCAGTTTTCTAACTCGGTTGTTGTACCACGGTGGCTCTTTCCCATCTCTTACGATCTTGCTTGGCACATACTCATTTAAGGCATATTGTACGATGGTTTTGAACTTTGTTCACTGATCCTCAACACTATCTGTACTTGAGACAAAACTTTTGTGTTGAGCCTTCAGGTACTCTGTAATCTGCTTTTTGTCACTTTTGCTAAACAGAAAAATCTTCGTACCTTTTTTAATATTTCTATTTACGGCTGAAATCATCGATGCAGTAACCGCCTTATGATTGCAGAGTCCCTGTTCTCCGTTAACAGTTTCAAATAATTCGGGTCTCTTTGTCACCAGAATGTCTAATATGTTATCGCCACGAGTCGGTTCTCTGCTTAACTGCTCAAGGTAGTTTTCAGATAAAGCAGTTACAAAAATTTCACTTGATTGTTTGCCCCTGCCACCCGTTATGAACGTTTGAGTCTCACAGTCTATATCCGGCAAATTAAAATCTCCACCCAGAACTATAACATGGTGGGGAAATCTACTCGAAATATTTTCCAAATTATCCTTCAGGTGCTCAGCCACAACAACTGCTGAGCCAGGGGGCCTATAGAGACATCCAATTACCACGTCTGAGCTTGCTTTAACCGTGACCTTCACCGAGTGTGTGTGTGTGTGTTTGAGGTTTACGGGCGCTAAACAGCGTGGTCATCAGCGCCCAAACGCATAGAAACAGGAACACAAGCGGTGAAGGGACGAAGACGGACGCCGAACAAGGAGAACGGCTAAAAGACACAGGCCTGACGCAGTTCCAAATGCGCACATACAGAGGCAAAACAAGAGGAGAAGAAACACACTAAAAAAGGAAAGGAAACACAAGGAAAAGAGAACAGATACCGAAGGGAAACAAGGAGGTAATCGTGACTGGCGGACCTCTTACCTAAAATCTGAGTGAGCCAGTCACCCAGCAGCACATTAAAACCTTCTCCCTAAAATCCGAGGCAACAGATTGGACAGGACACAAAACCGTAAGACCTTAACCACAGTCGCTGCGTCGTCTTGCAAAATAGAGGGCAAATCCGGTGGCAAGGAAACCACCGCCCTCTGGTCAGAGAATAAAAGACAGTCAAGTAAAATGTGGCGGACAGTAATCTGGACGCCACAAGCACTGCAGATTGGGGGGTCCTCCCGCCGGAGTAAAAAACCATGCGTGAAGGGACTGTGTCCAATGCGGAGGCGAGTGAGGAGAACCTCATCCCGCCTGTATGACTGGTAGGACGTACGCCATGGTCGCGTAGTGGCCTTTACCAGACGCAGCTTATTGTCAGAAACTGCCCAACCACTCCTCTTCCCATTGATGCATAACACGAAAACGCAAAAGGGAGGTTACAGCATGGAGGGGGACGGCACATTCAACAACGTGAGGGAGGGAACATGCATCTTTGGCAGCCACATCCGCCAGTTCGTTTCCCCTAATACCCACGTGCCCCGGCACCCAGCAGAAAGAAACCTCCTTCTCCTGCCTTTGCAGGTGGAGTAGGGCATCATGGATGTTCTGGACGACCGTATCCGCTGGGTACAAGTGTTGCATGGTCTGAAGGGCACTCAGGGAGTCAGAAAAGATGAGGAACTTAAGACTGGTAACACATCTCATCTGCTCCAATGCCCGCAAGATTGCAAACAATTCGGCATCGAGGATGGTAAACGCCGCAGGAAGCCGTAACTTGACGACTCGATCAGGGAAAACAACAGCACAACCAACAGTGTCCCCCTGTTTAGAGCCATCTGTGAATACAGGTACATGGTCCGGATGCTGGTTTAAAATATCGTAAAATAAGGAGGTAAAAACAAACGCCGGAGTGCAGTTCCTCCGGTTCTCCGACAAGTCTAGAAGGATGCTGGGCCTCTGGAGCAACCAGGGAGGCAGGCGAGTAAAACCTTGTCGTTGGGGGGCCACACGCTCCACACCAAGGGACTCAAGCAAATGCTTGGCACGAATCCCAAATGGTTTTGTTGCCCTGGGACGACTGGAAAAGAGACGTTCCATAGGCGGTCGGGCAACGGTAGGGTACGCAGGGGAGGTAGGACAGGCAAGGAAATGACACACCCGTCGCACCATGAGGAGTTTCCGCCGGATGGCGAGCGGCGGTTCCCCTGCCTCAGCACATAGGCTGGGGATGGGACTGGTACGGAAGGCACCAGTGGCCAGCCTTATACCCTCATGGTGTACTGCGTCAAGGATCTTCAGATACGAAGGCCTTGCTGACCTATACACGGTGCAAGCATAGTCAAGACGCGATCGGACGAAAGCCCTATAAAACTGCAGCAGACGCGCCCGATCTGCTCCCCAGGACCGATGGCTCAGACACTTCAAAATATTCAGTGCCTTCAGGGCCCGCACCTTGAGGTCTTTAAGGTGAGGCAACCACGACAACTTGGAATCAAAAGTGAGGCCCAGGAACCTCACAGTGTCTCTAAAAGGAAGAACGGTATCCCTCAGACGCAATTCAGGGGAGGTAAAAAGACGCCGAGAACGATTAAAATGAACACACACAGATTTGTCTGCAGAAAAGGTAAAACCCGTCTTTGCAGTCCATGCCTCTAAGCGCTTTATCGTAAGCTGTAACTGCCGACTAGCACTGACAAATTATTTCACATATCGGATCTCCGTCAATTTCCTTCGATACTATTGCACTTCTTATCGCTATAAACACGCCTCCCCCTTCACTGTCCAGCCTGTCTCTGCGGTATACATTCCAATCTGAGTTTATGATTTCACTACTGTTTACGTCTGGTTTCAGCCAAGTTTCTGTCCCTAGTAATATATGGGCGTTGTGACCGTTTATTAATGAGAGCAGCTCTGGGACCTTTACACAGACGCCCCTGCAGTTAACTATTAGCACATTAATACTGTTATTCCCTGTTGTATTTTGCCTACTCCTACCTTGCCGCGTCTCAGGAGGCGTTTTGTCGGGCCTAGGGAGGGAATTCTCTAAAACAAAACCACGTGCACTCCACACGTACTCCTCTACCCTTGTAAACGCTTGGACCCTACATTACTCCACCCGATAGCGGAGGTCGAGAAATTTGCTCCCCAGATCGCCGCAGAATCGTCTGAGCCTCTGGTTTAAGCCTTCCACTCGGCTCCAAACCAGAGGACCGCGATCGGTTCTGGGAACGATACTACAAATAGTTAGCTCTGATTCCACCCCGCGAGCGAGGCTTTCCGCCTTCACCAATTCCGCCAACCGCCTGTACGAACTGAGGATGACCTCTGAACCCAGACGGCAAGAGTATTGATTATATTTCCTTTTATCTCCTGTCAGCATCCCATTTTGCCGTGTACCCATACCGTAATCACGGTTAGCTCTGTGATTTGCGAGTGTATGGTTTATTTGGAGTGCATATGGGATCGCAGAACTAGTATACCTTTATGGGTTCTTGTTATAGAAGCGTAGGAATGTCCGTTGAATTTTAGCTTTTAGAGCTGGCTTGTGGCATGACCGCACTGGTGAGAGTTCGTCCAGCTCTGTTTAAAAGTACATCTTGTGTCTTGTCAGTTTAACCAAGTCGCGGACTGTGGAATCATACCCCGATCTCTCGTTCGAATTTTTGTTCGGTAGACTGGTAAGAGGCTGAGTACAGGGCACTGGCATTATTACCTTCCTCCTGCTTAGGCAAATCATTTGGCTCTACGGGCTCGTTTCTTGTGCTGATTGGGTGGTGTCCGCTCCTGCTCTGGGAGGCTGCACCGGAGCACACTGTCTCAGATGTTTTAGAAGACAGTTGCTAACACCAAGTCGGCGTCTAACGCTGTGGTGAGTAACACGTGCTGCTACCGAGCGCACTTAGAATAAAATGTATTGGCTGGGTAGCCGATTAGCCGGTTCGTTTTGTAATGTACGTAATCTGTGCAGTAATGAAATTCAGTCAAGCTAAATTTTACGAGTCTAAAATTTTATCGGTTTTTATCTTAGTTTATGAAAGGACGACATGGTTTTGCGTTAGGTATCCCCATCAGGATTTCGTGTTTGTACTATACAGATTTCCTTGAGCAGAATGAATGACCATAAGCCAGATTTGAAGCAAAAAGCACACAATTTGTAGGAATTATTGGTGAACACTTTCAAGTGTTTTCCTTCTACTGCTGTAGTGAGTGCTTCAATATTTAATGTGTTCACAAGACCAATTATTTACGATATCCTCCGATGCCGCAAACTTTTCCTGACGGCATAATGTGCATAGAATTTATGAAGGAAGCCCGTATGGACCTGTAGCGTTAAGGTGAATCTTGGTTGTTAAATGACTGCCAAATATCGAGCAGTGAAAAACTGGTTTTAATAAATGTCCTTTTTTTTCTAGGAGTACGCTCAGCCTTTCTTTCTGCTAACATGCATCCCTACTGATCCTTTCCACCTCCTGCGATTAATGAGAATAGCAGTCCTTGCTAAAGAAATGTTATCTTAAATGATGAAAGAATTTAATTTCCTGATTAGTTGTGCTGAAGATATTTAGTCAGATTCCGCTGTGCATTTTCAGAGAAATCATTAGGTCAGATAACATAATGCATTCTTGCCGACTACAATCGACACTTCACTCACTGGAATTTGCTAACAGACGAGACAGTGCCTGCTCTTGGTAGGAAGTACAGCAGTTCAACCAAGTCCGTTTGATTTGAGTAAGATGTATTCCACATTTACACTCATGCTCATAAATTAACGATAATAGCAGAATGCGGTGCCACACATCGTGGCATTACGCAAAACTGGCGCTAATAGCATAGCCACATAGGGAACACACACGACACAGATCTGTAAGTCCACGGTTTTGGTGATAAGTTGAGAAAATCGACCCGAAACACACGTGCCACAAAACGCCACTGTTACCTGCGCATGTACCCAGAAATCAATATCGGATATGATCACCATGTACACGTACATAGGCCGCACAACGGGTTGGCATACTCTGGATCAGGTGGTCGAGAAGCATCTGGGGTATAGCCTCCCATTCTTGCACCAGTGCCTGTCGGAGCTCCTGAAGTGTCATAGGGGTTTGACGACATACAACGATACGTCGACCGAGAGCATTCCAGGCGTGCTCGATGGCTTTTAAGTCTGGAGAACAGGCAGGCCACTCCATTCTCCTGATATCTTCTGTTCCAAAGTACTCCTCCACGATGCCAGCTCGGTGGGGCCGTGCGTAGTCATTCATCAGGAGGAATGTTGGGACCCACTACACCCCTGGTGTAGGCGGACATACTGGTGCAAAATGACGTCCCTATACACCAGACCTGTTACAGTTCCTCTGTCACAGACACGCAGGGATGTACGTGCACTGATCATAATCCCACCCCACACCATTAAATCACGACCTCCAAACAGGTCCCTTTCAACGACATTAACGGGTTGGTATCTGATTCCTGGTCCACACCAGACGAAAACCCGGCGAGAATCACTGTACAGACTATACCTGGACTCGTCCGTAAACATAACCTGGGACCACTGTTCCAATGATCGTGTACTGTGTTATTGATACCATGCTTTGAGGGCTCTCCTGCTACCAGGGGTCAGTGGAATGCACCTTGCAGGTCTCCGGGTGAATAAGCCATGTCTGTTCAGTCGTCTGTAGACTGTGTCTCTTGAGACAACTGCTCCAGTGTCTGCCGTAAGGTCCCGAGCAAGGCTGCCTGCGGTACTCCGTGGCCGTCTACGGGCACTGATGGTGAGATATCGGTCGTCTTGTGGTGCTGTACACTGTGGACGTCCCGTACTGTAGCGCCTGTACACGTTTCCTGTCTGATGCACTCGTTACCATAGTCTTGAGACGGAGGGTCCATGCTACGACCTGCTGTGTTTGACCAGCCTCCAGTCGCTCTAGTATTGTACTTCTCATAACGTCATCAATATGTGTTCTTTGAGCCATTTTCAACACACAGTCACCATTAGCACGTCTGAAAAAGTCTGCACACTTAATCGCTGCACCGTACTCTGACAAGCATCAACATACCTCTGTATGTGTGCACTACTGCCAGCGCCACCGTGTGACAACCGCAGGTCGAATGCACCGCATGGTCATACCCCGAGTTGATTTAAACCCGCAAAACCACCCACTAGAGCGTTGTTTCACCATGTATCAGCATTATCCTTAATTTATGAGAGTGAGTGTAGAATACTGCATAAGTACAAAAATAAGGCGAACAACTAAAAATAAATTAATAAAAAGCACGAGGGAACATCTTTTATTACTCACAACCACAAAGGAAAACAGTATGATACAGGATTTACTCCTGTTAAACAAGGGCACTGGATCATACAAACACTTTAGCACAGACACATCCCTATGCAAATTACTCACTTCAAACTGAGACGCTAAGCGTAATAAGTGCGATGGTTAACATAATCACAGCTAAGGGTTAAGTGGGCATAACAGGAGTGAAAACCATCAGTAACACTAGGGAACTGCAACACGTTAATTAACTGATGACCACTTAAGGGTGCTCAGACGATATATGAGTAGAAACAAACGCACTTAACCTCACATTCCAATTGATTGCTGAAATTACCTGCTGCGAGGGCATTGGACAAATGGGGCGTCAGATCTCCGCACCGATCACTGATACATACCTGTCAGCGTGAGTCAGCGATATATCTTGAGATATATGGATTTTTCGTCTGCATTGTGTAATTATATTTTGTCTAATAATACGTTTTAATGAAACATTGAAGGATTTGTCGAATGCAATAAACCTGATCATATCTCCAGGAGCAGATTTTAGTCTGGAAACTGCGGAATGTTATGGAAAGTCAATGTTCGAAACGAGCTGGTTCAAGTCTTGGGCAGCTGAAATGTAATCGGCGAGCGAAAACAATAATGCGGTATTTATATTTAGGTACATAGGATGCACCAGAATTTCACCGACAAACTTTTTTAGATGTGGTCGTATGGTCGAAACAAGAAGGAAATGAGTAGTAAACATGGGTTCTATGTTTCATATCTTAAAGGCTGTGAGCACTTGTTTATCTTTGTTACTGTGAAACATGTGTCTTTTACTGAGGACGAGCTCATAGCTGTTAAGGTATACAATTTAGAGCTCTGTTTTATCCGACAATTTTTTTCTTATTTTGTTACGTACTACCTCCTACCAAAATATGGAAAGCAAAGAGACTGCAATATGAGATATGTCTTTCACACTATCGAAGATGAATAAGTGCTGCCCTCATCTCGTGGTCGTGCGGTAGCGTTCTCGCTTCCAACGCCCGGGTTCCCGGGTTCAATTCCCGGCGGAGTCAGGGATTATCTCTGCCTCGTGATTGCTGGGTGTTGTGTGATGTCCTTGGGTTAGTTAGGTTTAAGCAGTTCTAAGTTCTAGGGGACTGATGACCATAGATGTTAAGTCCCATAGTGCTCAGAGCCATTTGAACCATTTTTGAACAAGTGCTCGTAGCTCATGAAGTATACATTTTAGAACCCATGTTCACCACACATTGTTTTAATTGTTTTGGTCCGTATTCTCGCCTCTGCAGGTTCATTCTGGATATCTAGCAAATATTTTTATGTGCAGTCAAGCCATGTTGTTTTAAAAATCGACCACTAGCTCTTACATTACCTATTTTAAATGTTTTCGACGTATTTGTAACATCATTGCTTAAAATTGATTTAAAACGGAGCCCATGGCACGAAATGTCGCCCCCATCACTATCGCAAATTGGGCAGCTAGTCGCCCCTCAGTAGGTGTTCGTAATTAAGCAACTCATGAGTATACATCAGTTCGGTTCATTCTGACTAATCCAGCTCTACTACTTGTGTGAGTGTGAACAACAGAATTTAAACAGCCTTCTGTCAAGATTGTTAGAGGGCACAGCGATATAATTGTGAACATAAAATAATGTATATTTCATTAATACATACAGTGAAATAATTGGTAGTACAAATAGCCCGAAATAGAACTGTTTCTTCGTTAGAATTTGTCTGCAAGGAACTCTCTGAGTGGAATCTTATGGAACATAGTGATGTTTATCGTGAGTTTGACGGCTGTTTTTTTTCTTTGCAATAATTATCAATTATGTATTTGTCAGCTCCAACCAAAAATCATTTATTATGCTAAAATCAGTATTACGATTATAACAAGTGATCTATGTAACATTTATGACTGATGGATAAATGATTCATAACCACTTTGAAAATACGAGTGTTTCAAACGACTGCAGAAGTAACTAACTTGTTAAAATATTTCTATGGTTATAGTTTTGAATTTTCACTTGGTGTCATGATCTAAACTAAGTAAGTATTAAACTTTGCCTCTTAAGCGGACGTGACAAATATGTCTGCTGACAATCTTAATGCCACCATTGGTATGGTTCGATTATGTGAAGTGCTAACTAACATCGTTCCTGTAGAATGAATCCGATCAGGTATGGTGTCATGATCTAAACTAAGTAAGTATGAATCCGATCAGGTATGGTGTCATGATCTAAACTAAGTAAGTATTAAACTTTGCTTCTTAAGCGGACGTGACAAATATGTCTGCTGACAATCTTACTGTCACCATTGGTATGGTTCGATTATGTGAAGTGCTAACTAACATCGTTCCTGTAGAATGAATCCGATCAGGTATAAGAAACCGCCGCTTTAGACAGGAATTTATCTTTGTAATATTTCTCTATTTGTATTTTCCAAAATTTTGTTCGGAAAATATTTGTTCAGTTTTCTGCGGAGTTCAAGGATAGCTGGAAAGAGCTCAGTTGGAAACTAAGTAAGACACTGACTTGTTCTGAAAACGTCTTTATCCACTTCAAAACCTAATTGGAGGATGAATGTAATTGTCTTAGCTGTAGTGTTAATAATAGCCGAAATGAATCTGAACTAAACTTGTTATAATTTCGTAATTCGTAGAATGTGTAATGTACACAAAAGAAGGTGCAATATCTAAAGCTTTATGACGACTTCTCTATCACGGAAGTTCGACCTTCATATCATTTTATCAAATGACGCCCGTACATCGAAGCTTTGACGTAGTTACGAATCATGTCACATCATGTACTGGGAAGTATCATAATTATTAGTATGGTGTCTTTATGTAAAGTACGGAGGTTTAATAACCTAAACTACAGTATCATTCTAAGTAACTCCACGAATATCTTACGAAAATTTATTTGGAAGCATGTCGAAGAAGACGTCGACGATTTCTAATGTCATTTGTGAGATAATTTTATCTTAGTGAGTAAGTGTTCAAAATAAAGATTAAAAGTGGCAAGAAATGTGTTGATGCACTTGCGACAGGTTCGTAATTGGCAAGGGAATGATTCAAAACTTGTCGCGTCAATCTGGATTAATTTTTCTAACACTTTCAAGTTAGTGGGAGCGAAAGCCTGGTTGGTTTAGCCGTTTTTACATCGTCGCTTCTTCTTTACAACGTAATAGAATTTTCGGAATAAAAGCCATGTAGCTGTAACAGTTTTTAAGCATATAAAATGGAAATGTATTGATTTACAGTGATTAAAGGATTAGAGAAACGCAAAACAAGTAAGGCAAAACAAGTAAGTGGTTGTACTAATTATCTGAAAACAACAAACATGTAAACACGAATGCATGTTATAGATGTTCGTCCTTTTTTTTTTTCATCGTACAGTTGTGTTTCTAAGCTACAATATTCGTGTTATTGAGACAGATAAATTGCGAGTTTCCTCTTTTATTATGCACCAGACGTTTTTTCCCCGTGCCCTGCATACGCGAGAGGTATTTATTTAGATTTAGACATTTGCATACGACAACATCTGTCGGTGGCGCATCGGGTGGCAGTCATTATACAGCTCACGGTTTGTGAACCTGGCATTCACCGGAACATTTAAATGTAAATAATTCCGCAACGGTGAGGACGGCGGAGTGGGGTATGGAACTGTGCAGCGGGGACGGATAGGGAAGGGGTAGAGAGGGCGGATAAACGTTACTCGTTTCGCTGGCTCTGCGCAATGCCAACCGAGGCGTGACTGCTACCCTCAAAAGCGGAACAAAGCGAAATTGCTAAATCACGGTCCCGCCCCACATCACACACACGCTACGCGCGTGCTGGCGTTTGGTAGGGTCGCGATTGTGTGATCAGACGGGAATGCACTTCTTCAGGACGGCTAGGAAACAACAGAAAATCAGCGAGGACAGTCAAGCGAAAAACAATGTACACAAGATATCATGAGCGTAGTGCTACCCACTTACTAATGCCATCGGGTTACTACATGAACAGTAAGTACTACCTTGCAAAGCACATTATCAACAGGTGCAGCATTTACGTATTTTTCCTCTCAATAAATAAATAAATAAATAATAATTGGGCCCCTCCGCCCGCCGAAAGACGCCGCCATGATGACGCTGTGCCGCACAAAAGCTTCGTGCGGCCACAGAAGACGCCATAGCGGACCTCAAAGCCACATTCACCCTACGAGACGAATTGGCCGCGGCACACAGGGAAATCCAGCGGCAGCGGGCTGAAGTGGCTTCTACCACCAAAGCCTTGCGGCTCACCCCACCTGCTCCACCTCCATCGGGGCGGGAGCCCATAGAGAAAATGGACGTAATGGAAACCTACCCAGATCCAGCACCGCCGCCTCCCGAGAAGAAGATGGAGGTGAGGGTCTCCCAGGACTTCGAAGGGTTGCTTGCATTGGCCGCCTCCGAAAAGGTTGAGGCTGCCACCAAGGAAAACGCAGCCCCGGTCTCCGACGAAGAACAGAAGAAGACTGTTTCACGATAGCCAACAGTCGTCCAAATCTTACCACAAGACGCCGGGAACGATCTCGGCGCCCTCCTCATGGGAAGGGGGGGGGGGCAGCTCGTAAGCCGAGCCACAACGCAGTCGGCGAGTTGGGGCGAGAGAAGCCAAGAAGACGTCGATATCCGATCCTATCCCAATCTCAGATCAATACGCACCCTAAATCATCCCAGAAATATCTTTACAAGACCATCCTACCAACAACCAAAGAAACACTACTCACGATTGTTCCCAAACCCACCATTCCGAACCCCTATAATATCCGACAGAAGGTATGGGCTCGAGCAGTCCCGGTCCTTCGAAACAAAACGAGGGATACAGATACCCCATCCGACAACAGTTCTTGAAATGTTAATCAACTGCTATTTTCAAGTCGGACAGATGTTTCATTAGTATAGTGGCTTTTCCTTTCTTCATTTCACATGCTCTTTATCTCCTAATGCACACAAAACACAAAATTCACACAACTGTTGGAGGGTGGCAGTGTGTAGTGAAATTTTTGGTTTGAGACAGGTCAAAGTACATTCTTGTAGATATATTAATTGAGCAAATTGACGTAGTTATTAAGGCAGTGTAGGAACGTTGTCATAATGTTCTGTGAGCCGGACAAAAAGTAAAACACGTAATTAATTCTTTCTTTGCAGGTGTACACTGAAATCTCTGCTCTCCGCTAGACTTTTGTAGTATATATTTCAAGACACACAGTAACAAAATAATATATAAAATAAGTAGCTATGAGAAAACGTAGACTGTCTACCATTCGCTGCTTTCCTCAAAATGTGATGACGGGTTGAATACTACAAAATATTTATCAGCATTCTGCTACTGATAATTTTTTTTAATCTCCGCTCAAAAATCATGCGTAAGTGAGGGTCATGCCTCTATTTCGTCATTACGAGTAATCAGTACTAAAGGGTAAAAACTGAGGTTGGAGAATATTTTTCGTGTTAGGCTGTCCGTTTCCACAGGCTACGGAGAGACAAGGGAATATTATGTAGACACTGGCAGTAGATCACCTACTTTCCATTTATTTTTGGTTAAATATGAAAGAATTATTACAGTTGCCATAACTTCCTTTATATTTTATTATTTCATAGAAATGACAGATAAATGACATACAAACAATAAGATTCTGTATAAAATTCTATGACTCATTTCTCTCTAACAATTTCCAACAAAAACACGTTTTTTGGCAAATATGAATCACTTTTAAATGGGATTTTCAATACATTTAATTTTGTACTGGTAAAACCAAAAATGGTTTTTCAAAAAATCCAATGAACAATTTGGAAAGAAGGCAAAATAAATATTTGCGAGCAAGAGTTACATAAAAATGGTTCAAATTTCAATAATGAATTAATCCATTGGCAAATATTTATTGTCCAATCTCTTCAAAAATGATCGTTCAATAATGCGTTTTTTGTACCCCGTCTGGAAGGCGTCGCTTGGGTCTGCTCCTGAAAACTGAAAGGTTGGCCGAATGGAGAAAGCCAGTAGGAGCAGATGAGGTAAAACACGTCGGTACTGCGAGTGAGTAAACGTGGTTTACTGGTGCATGAATATTTACAGAGGCATACATAACTTAGTACGTAGGTGCGCATCCGAAGCGAAGTGTCTCGGCGGTCTGCTCTTGATCAAATGGGCAGAATCTGGAGCGGAGCTCGTATAGCTCCCCCACTCTGGATAGGGTACGCTGTCGTCGGTGTCTGTCGTAGTGCCAACTTTAGAACTTGTATTTACTCCGTGACATCGTAGCTATCGACACCACAGCGTTGATCTAGAAGTTGATTCCCTTCGCCAAAAACAGTATCATTCAAAGACGATACTAATCCTTTAGAAGCCACAGAACTTCCTACGGAAATTGTTTCTGAAAATAAAGGTTCAATTCAAAAACGAACAGTTCTACCCCAACTACTATGGCAGACTGATACATCGGTTTTATAACTGGTTTATCAGTAAACAGTAAAAATACCTGTAAAATCCGAGACCAAACAAATACTGCGAAACTACAGTTTATTCGGAACTAAAATATCGGTATCGGTTTTGACTGGTCGGCTTCTCCCAACCGCGCAGACTGGTTCAGTGGCGCAGGTGCGATCTCTCTCATGTTCCCACCATCTGTGTGCGACATAACGTCTGTCAGGAGTGGAAGGGGGTGGGGTGGAGGGAATCAAAATATACTTGTGCCAAGCTTTAAGAAGCTTGTCAAGAAGTGATCAATTGTCCTACGGAAGATCGCGTTTTGACGATCGAAACAGAAGCACATGCCAAACCAGAGCAGCAGTATGAATGGGCTGAAGAGTTTCTCGGAAACAAAACACAAGACATCGTTCAGAACGGGGGAAATGTTTAGACGTGAAAATAACTTCCGACGTAACCCAAAGGCGTTTTAGAGCAACATTGCTGTTCACATTATATACGAAATCACCTAGCAGAGAACGTCAGATATTGCACGAGGCTTTTAACGAATTACGCTTTTGTACGCATATAGAGAAATCGCAATGCTAGAACATTGTGTAGAAATCTAGCAACGCCTGCAAAAGATCGGCACTTGGTACAGGGTTTGGTAGTTGGGCGTCAACTTTAACAAATTCAACGTACGTCTCATAAGTTTGCAAAAGACCCATTACTGTATCATTATCCGATTGCAGAACAATCATTCGGAAGAGTCACGTCCATAAAATATGCAAGATAATGCGTACGGAGTGATTTAAAATGGAAAGAGCATATAAAATAAATAGCAGATAAAACAGTTATCAGATTCAGTGGAAGAAGTGTGGTTCACGAACAAAGGAGGTAGCATATAAAACCATTGCTCGGCCAACACTTGGGATGGGTTCCGTACTACATAGGTGGGTGGATGAAGTAGAGAAGGGTAGCGCATTTCGTTACGGGTTCACTAAGTAAGCCCAAAAGCGTTACGGAGGTACTCAGCAAACACCAGTGTCAGATGCGTGACAGGAAATGTGTTAGCAATTCTGAATTCGAATCACCATCGGCTGCGTATTTGAATGACGACAACGAAAATTTTAGCGGGAGAACAATTCGAACCCTGATTTTCTGCTGCCTTAAGCTCTTTTTCTTCTGAATATGAGATCTGAAGAAAATATGGAGCGGAGTGAACTCGAATACGCTAATTTATGTTTACAGAGCTCAAAGCTTACCACTTTTGTCCTTTTTATTATTTGTTTATTATTACCTTTGCCTTTCTTGGGCAAGTGCTTTACCGACTTTCTTTTGTCTAAAGTAAAATGGAAACCAAAGGGTGATAACAGCAGAAACCGAACCTCAGTCTAGAACAGGTACTCCGTCCACTACACTACTATTTAATTTTACTTCGTTTTATTTTTGTTTTCGTTTTTAATTAAAATAATAGGGGCTTAGTCTTGTGACTTAGGAAGTGGGGATGAGAGGTACACTTAGGATGGAAGGTCAAGGGCCCTCTAATGTCGCTCCTTAAACAACAACTACCAAATTCATTGTTTATTCAGGTAAGAGACAATCAACGTGGGCATCTTTTATAAAATATCACAGTGATCTTGCTTCTCAAGCAAGACAGCAGATAACAATTACCAACAGACTTAAAGAGCTGACTAATAGAGATTTCAAGAAAAGGCAAAATTTTTTTAAATAATTAGCAATATGAAGATGATTCACGAAAAGCATCAGTTCGTTTAGAACCCCCGGAAACCCAACCAGCACAACACGTCACTAGAATTTAAAAAAAAAAAAAGAGTAGATGAAATAGGTTACGTTTATCAAACGGGCAGTGATCCCAGGCTGCCCTGGGCAAAGGTGACTTAACTGCCGGAAGCAGCAGACAGCCGTCCAAACAACACCTAAAAGCCGGGGCTCAACCGGGAGTCACTTCCCACTGGACGGCACGCCACAGCTTCTGTGCTCCGAAGCGAAACGTGGCGCCGCTCCCACGCACCCCAACTCGCAGAAACTGGAACGGAAACAGACCGCAGAAGACACGGAAATCAACCAAATATCAATCAACATACGTTAAGAAATTGATAAACAATAAAGTACACCAACCAATTACTGTTGAGTGAGTGCATTCAATAAGTGCACGTATATAAGCATGTACATATAAATGACTAGCTTTAAAAATACAAGTTTTACTAAAAACATAATAAGTGGTTGCAATTTTTTTTTCTTTTACAGCGATATACCGAGGACGTCGCTTGATGGCGATAACCCTAAGTGACACGCACGCCGTCGTGCTAATCCGCCTTTTAATAGTAATCCAACCAGCAGATTTTAAAGCAAATAGAAACTTCAATATCTTAAACATAGCAGCACAACAGCAACGGTTCCACGGTTGCTGAACACCTCCTGATAGCCGGTCATACGCCTAAACATGTAGAAGACACTGTTATCCTACACAAAGAAGTCAAAGGGCGTAGATTAGATCTATGGGAAGACTTACAAATTTTGAAACATCTAGAGCTCAAGGACGGTAATATATTGAACGACCAGTTGAACCGTGCTTGTAGCCAATTTTTGAAAGCTTTAAACCTGTACTGTTTATGGTATAACAAAATGGTGGTAACCTTAGTGGTCTGTTTCCTCAGGAAGCTATGATGCACCTTCAATGCTTTAAGCTCACTACCCTTTATGTAATGTGGTTTTCTTACGATGTATGGTTCCCACTACATCGGCTCTAAGACTTTGGTTCCCTGCGAATGTGTATTAACTGGATTGTGTACCAGTGTTCGTAATTCTGTCTTGACAAGAGCCATTATTGTCTATTTTAAAGTTCTGACATAAATACCGTTTGTGGGCTTCACTAATATAGTAATGTAATTTTATATTTTGGCTGTATATGCTACTGGGCGTAATTCTCTCGGCATAAGCGCCACCTGCTTTTTTTATGTATAACTATATTATTTGTACCAATGCTCCCATAATGTTATAACGGGAGGGTTAAATGCCCTCTTTTTTATTGTTACTTTATCTAAGTACGTTATTAATACTGATAATTTACACGTCGCCTTTGTACGCCAAGTGGCATATGGTTCTCGCCATGAGCCCAGTCTGTCGTGGTCTCAGGGCTATATTTCATTTTTGACAAATGGATCTATGCCGACATTTGTAAAAACGGCGATGGTACATTAGTCCTTACTAACGTAAAATTGTAAGTACCAGCCGTCGTTCTCATATTTCTGTAATGCAAGAGCTATCTAATTTGTATTAAAATTCACTCTTGCTTAAGTTTCATACTTTCCTAATATAAGCTATGATGTTCATTGTCCTCAGGCCCCCTTCTGAAGAAGAGAAATTTATATTTGTCGAAACCTAGGTAAAGAATTATTTATCCATTGCAACTGGTCGGCTGTTTATAATTTTATCAAATAGTAACTGCTGGTCTGCATACAGTCACACAGACTCTACCGGCTGCTTTTACTTCGACAACACGTACATTAGAACCAACCGACCAACAAATACACTCACTGCAACGCAAATCGTTTGACAAAACGAAGGCACCTAAACCACTTACACGTACGATGGAGAGCGTTGTTCGAGATGGTCTCTAGGGATGGGTCTCTCCGGGGAAACGGGCACCAAGGCAATGCGATGAGCAGCGCCAGGAGTTGACATCAGGCAGGTCCACCACAGACTCGCGACCGTGTTACGAGGTAGGCCCACCGTGACGCTGCTGGCCGAGCACGCGTGTTTGCTCCTCCTAAAGCCGTCGGGACACGGACCGTGCATCCGAACGTTGAGCGTTGAGCATGCCGAGTTTCTGACGTCATTGCGTGGAATAGCACGTTCGAGACTCTTTCCGAACGTGCAGATCAATGTCTGGCATTTCAGATATTCTGAGCGTGCCTCTGAGCGTTGACCAATGAGATGGCACAACGCCACCTACGTCACAAGCCGCCGTCTCCCTTCGGTACATAGTTGTGAGGCGCCATATTGGCATTCATTTCAAGCCTATATGTATATATGCCGTTTCTCAGCACCAGCAAATTGAGAATCACTGGAAAACCCGTTGTTAACTGTGTGATTCGTTCCAATAAAATAATGAGAAATACCATTTTCGTGGCAAAAGAATTATTGTAACTTTCGTATTATGAGAGTAGGCTATTTGAAGGCAACGACACACTGAACCCTGTATACGGAAAAGGAACAATAAATTAAAAACAAATGCACCACCCGGAAATATAAACCGGGCTGCCGAGGAGCCTACAAAGTTCTTTTTTTTTTTTTTTTTTTTTGGGCACAGATAGCGGCAGGCCGGAGGGGGCAGGGCGGTGGCGGGTGGGGCTTGAATTCCGCGGCCTAGCCACGATGTCTCTTCCCTCCTACCACTTAAGTGCACCATCGTACATGAGAAGCAACAAAAACAATGGAACCATGATAATCTGAACTAAAAAGGGCAATCTTGCCCGCTGTGATCGCCATATCGAAGCGGGCGGCCGGTAAGAGGCGGTCGTCCTTGCAATGGACATCACCAGCCATCAACCGTCGGAGCGTACGGGACCGCCACACACACAGACAGCTTCTTTTGCCGTAGGGGGATCGTGCAAACATCGCGTCTGCAAGTCAATTTCTTCTCACACCCGGCACACGCCAGCTGGGTGGTGGGTCGGTGAATGACGATCCCAAATAGTTAGCAAAAAGTTTCCAGTATTCCGTTCTGTTCATTAACATCAGGAACTCGTCGATCATGTATTGCCACAAATCGAGGGTTTCCTTTTCGCCGTCGCAGTACGTGTAGATTATCGCTATTCCTTGTACCCAATTGACCGCATTCATCCGGTGCTCGCCGGCCGCGGTGGCCTCGCGGTTCTAGGCGAGCAGTCCGGAACCGTGAGACTGCTACGGTCGCAGGTTCGAATCCTGCCTCGGGCATGGATGTGTGTGATGTCCTTAGGTTAGTTAGGTTTAAGTAGTTCTAAGTTCTAGGGGAGTGATAACCACAGCAGTTGAGTCCCATAGTGCTCAGAGCCATTTGAACCATTTTGAACCATCCGGTGCTCTTCGGCTATCCGTGCACGAATCACGACCCAACCGAAGCTTCTATATGTCGTCGTATATGTGTCACAACCTGTAGTCGTTTGTTACATGTATTCCAGACCAGGAAGTGCATATCTATTGAAACTTGGAGTCGTGGTATTGGCTAATAAATACGAAATACCAGTACCTATGTTATCAAAGACTACAGCATAATGTTCCTTCTACATCTACATCTACATCCATACTCCGCAAGCCACCTGACGGTGTGTGGTGGCCCTACCTTGAGTACCTCTATCGGTTCTCCCTTCTATTCCAGTCTCGTATTGTTCGTGCCGTTATGCCTCTCTGTGGGCTCTAATCTCTCTGATTTTATTCTCTCTTCGCGAGATATACGTAGGAGGGAGCAATATACTGCTTGACTCCTCGGTGAAGGTATGTTCTCGAAACTTCAACAAAAGCCCTTACCCAGCTACTGAGCGTCTCTCTTGCAGTCTTCCACTGGAGTTTATCTAACATCTCCGTAACGCTTTCGGGAATACTAAATGATCCTGTAACGAAGCGCGCTGCTCTCCGTTGTATCTTCCCTATCTCTTCTATCAACCCTATCTGGTACGGATCCCACACCGGTGAGGCAGTGGGCTAACAATATTCTGTAACCTACTTCCTTTGTTTTCGGATTGCATTTCCTTAGGATTCTTCCAGTGAGTCGCAGTCTAGCATCTCCTTTACCGACTATTAATTGTATTTGGTCATTACATTTTAAATCACTTCTAATGCCTACTCCTAGATAATTTACAGAATTAACTGCTTCCAGTTGCTGATCTGCTATGTTGTAGCTAAATGATAAAGGATATTTCTTCTGACATGCATCTTTCTTCTTAATAACACAAGCATTACTATTTAGTATTAAACGTTGCAAGAGAATCGTTTTGCATCACGGTGTGACTTACTGTTAAAATTACGAGAGCGTACGTTCCTAGAAGAGACAGCCAATGTGTTGCTGCCTCCTACTTATATCTCGAAGAAAAGACTGTGAATGTAAAATTAGAGAGATTAGAGTTCACATGTAGGCTTATCAACAGTCTTTTTTCTCGCAAATCATTAACTACTAGAATAGGAAAAGAGGTAAGTGGCAGTAGAACACAAAGTTCCCTCCGGTACACATCGTAAGGTAGCTTGCAGAGTTTAAATGTAAATGTAGATATTTTGAACATTTTGTGGCTGTGCGCTCAGCAACCTTGTCTGCAATTATACGAAATGTAATAGTCAGACATATGGGTGCACACAGCTGTTATGTAGATACGTAACATGTGGCACAAAAAAATATCCTCTGCGACGCCCATCTGAGTTATTTGCAGTGTGTCGGTATATATATATATATATATATATATATATATATATATATATATAATTGATAAATCTTCTGACTACTTTGATGCGGCCCGCCACGAATTCCTCTCCTGTGCCAATCTCTGTATCTCAGAATAGCACTTGCAACCGCCGTCCTCCGTTACTTTCCGGATGTATTCCAACCTCTGCTTTCCCCACAGAAGTTATTCCCTGATGTCTCAACAGATGTCCTTGTCAGTGTTTTCCACATATTCGTTTCCTTGACGATCCTTCAGACAACCTCCTCACAACTTATCTTGTCAGTCCGCCTTATTTTCAACATTCTTCTCTAGGACCACATCTCAAATGCTTCTATTCTCTCCTATTCCTGTTTTCCCACAGTCCACCGCCATACAGTGCTATGCACCAAACGCACATTGTCAGAAATTTCTTCCTCAAATTAGGACCTGTTTTATACTAGTAGATTTCTCTTGGCCAGGAATGCCCTTTTTTGGCAGTGTAATCCGCTTTTTACGTTCTCCGTGCTCCGTTCGTCATGGGTTATTTTGCTGCCTATGAAGTAGAACTCCTTAAAGTCATCTACATCGGGATCATCAGTTATGCTGTTCAATTTTTCAATGTCATTTATGCTACTTCTCATTACTTTCGTCTTCCTTCGATATATTCATCCATATTTTGTACTCATTAGACCGTTCATTGCGCTGAGCGGGTCCTGTAATTCTTCTTCAATATCACTGAGGATAGCAACATCATCAGCGAATCTTAACACTGATATTGTTGTGTCCGCGCCAACGGATGTACCCGAGCTGGCTTACTGAATGTTTCCGATTGGCACCACGGGCGGAGCGGCAGTTTGAAGTTCGCCGCCAACCGCAAACGGGGGCCAATCAGCAATCTCCGCGCCGCAGCCAATGAGATGGACTTCGGCGTTGTGGTAACCGGCAGACGCAGGTAGAATCAGGGGTTGGCGTACGATAGTTCTAGGACGGAGCTAATGGGTTGCTGTCCGTAGCTACAGTTCGTGGTAGAGACCAGCCTACAAGTGGAGTCGCGTATAACCTTCACGTAGGACCAAGTGTTTACTAAAGCGACTGACAGTGTGGCGCCCACGACAGACATGGTCTTGTTGCAATGTGTTCAGTAATGCGCTCTTAATTCTATCTGACCGCAATCAAATCCAACGAGTGGCTGTACAACTTTAATTAAGCACTGCAGTGCAATGAAGTGTATGTTTGTGTGTCAGTGATTTGTTTGCGCTTTCACAGTTCCTCCGTCCACGTCAGAGCAACTATATCTAATACAACAAGTGCAACCGTTCTACCCAGACAACCCATACACTTCACACCTTTCACTTTGAATTTTAATCACTCTCATGAATCTTTCACTTATTTCCGTCATTGCTTCTTCGACGTATAGACTGAACATCAGGGGCGAAAGACTGCATCCCTGGTTTACACTCTCTTTATTCCGTGCACTTTGTTCTTTCTCTTCGACTCTCACTGTACCGTTTTGGTTCTTGAACGTATTGTATGTCACCTGTCTTTCGCTATACCTTACCCCTATTTTACAAGATTTCGAACATCTTGCACCATTTAATATTGACGAATGCTTTCTCCAGATCGACAGCACCTATGAATGCGGCTTGATTTTTTTCAGTCTTGCTTTCATCATCAACCGCAAGGTCACGATAGCTTCTCTGGTTCCTTTACCTTTCGTAAAGCCCAACTTGTGGTTATCTAACAGACCCTCAATTTACTTTTCCATTCTTCCGTATATTACTCTTTCCAGCAAGCTGGTTGCGCGTCGGCCCAATTAGCTGCGTGGTCATGGTGTCTGTCATGCAACGGACCCAGGCTCGATTCCCGATCGGATTTTTTTTTCAGCACGGGGACTGTGGTTTTTATTGTCGTTGTCACTCATCATCATCGACAAGCAAGTCGCCCAGTTTATAGTCGTGGCGTCAACAAAATACGGCTTACACCCCGCCAGCCGAACTTCTTGAATCGGTGACTGCCGGCCATTATTGCCATACAATCATTTCGTTTCACTGTCCGCCCCAACAGCTGAGTAGTCAGCGTGACGGATTGCAGTCCAATGGGCTCAGGTTCGATTCCCGGCTGGATCGAGGATGTTCCCTGCTGAGAGACAGCGTGTTGCGCTGTCTTCATCATCATTTTATCGCCACCCGGCGCTCAGGTCGCCCAATGTGGCGTCGAATGTAATGAGACCTGCACCAAGGCGGCCGTACCTGCCTCGCAAGGGGCCTTCCGGCCAGTGATCCCAAACGCTCACTTCCATTTCATTTCACTTGGATGCATGAAGTGCTTTGCTGCTCGTGCAATAATTCTCGCAGTTGTCAGCTCGTGTTGTCTTCGTAATTGTGTAGATGTCGTTTATCCGAAAGTCTGATGGTACATCGCTTGTCACATACGTTTTACACACATCAATGTGAAAAATCGTCTTATTGCTATTTCCCCCAATAATTTTAGAAATTCAGATGGAATGTTGTCTACCCCTACCACCGTATTTAATTAAACCTTCCAGAACTCTTCTGCATTGTGGTTCTATTAGTGGCTCCCCTTCCTCTTCCCTATGGACTCCTGGTGAAGATGTAGCTGAACGATTTGCCATATAACGTCCACCTTTAATATGTGGTCTTGCAGAGTCGCTGATAGCAACATGAGAGCAGTGACTGTGGCTCATCACCCGCAGACGGAAACAAGGGCGCGCGCACATCACAGCCGTTGATCACCTCGTGGAGGACGCGCTGCAAGGGGGGGAGACAAAGCAGAGGTGGCGGGTGACCCGGCCGATACCCGCGCTGCCTGCTAATTAGCCCCCGCCTGGGAGTTGTAATTAACAAGTGCGCCTCCCTCCATCCCTGCCCCCACCCCTCCTCCCTCGTAGCAACAATACGCGCTTTTTATTCTGCGAGCCTCTCGGGTCGACCTGCCACCATCCGCACCCATTGTGTCGCGCGACATTGCAGGGCGGCTGTTCAAACCCGTACAGCTTCCGCAGCCCGGTCGAGGTATTTCATAATTAATTCCGCGATTATCGATACTTCTCCGAAGCAGCCCGGATACCGGCACAGTGAATATCGGCATAGTGACCGGTGTTCGTCGACAGGTACAGCAAGCGTATCACACAGCGCGCACACTATAAAGTCGTTTGGTCTGGTGAACAATACTCGTGTCATTGCTTCTCTGCAGCTGACATTATAGTCATCGGCCTTGACCCTCAGCTCAAGAGGTGACGTTTCTGTAACGTGTACTACGAGGTGGGGGTGTCTGAGAACACTGAGCTTAAAACAAAATTAAAGGCTCAAACCAGCTGACGTTTTTAATTTAAATTTCACAACAGCTACTATTACAACTACTGATGTGTTTTTTAAAGGCTAGTATTTCACATTTCGTCACATAAAATCACACACTCCTGTGCAGTTGTTTGAATAGTACATGTCAAGGAACTGATCGAGAACGGAAATTTAATTTCTGCAAAAATTATAGTTTCTCTGTAACAAGTAACTTTTCATATAAAACGAAATTCCGTGATATCAGATTGCACGTAAATATTGCCCTCGATAGGTACAAAAGAAAAGTCTGAGAAACTGACGTTCAATACTGGGATCTACATTTTTCTTTATCACCACTCAGAACACACTTGGTTTTAACTAACACTTTAAGCTTTTAGTTGGAGATGGCACGCCTCCTATCTCGGTTTCGATTTCTGGCACTGGTGCAAATTTTCACTCGCCGCTTCACTCAATGTAAATAAAATCATATCTGTATGAGACCAGTAAAGTCTCTGAAAATGTGGCATTTCATTTGTGTAAGTACGTACATCCACGTTTAAGGCTAGATACCCCATTTTCTAAACAGGGATGGCTATAGGACAAATGTAAGGATGTAGAAGCTTATCTCACTAGGGGTAAGATAGATACTGCCTACAGGAAAATTAAAGAGACATTTGGAGAGAAGAGAACCACGTGTATGAATATCAAGAGCTCAGATGACAACCCAGTTCTAAGCAAAGAAGGGAAGGCAGAAAGGTGGAAGGAGTATATAGAAGGTTTATACAAGGGTGATGTACTTGAGGACAATATTATGGAAATGGAAGAGGATGTAGATGAAGACGAAATGGGAGATACGATACTGCGTGAAGAGTTTGACAGAGCACTGAAAGACCTGAGTCAAAACAAGCCCCCAGAGTAGACAACATTCCATTAGAACTACTGACGGCCTTGGGAGAGCCAGTCATGACAAAACTCTACCAGCTGGTGAGCAAGATGTATGAGACAGGCGAAATACCCTCAGACTTCAAGAAGAATATAATCTCAAAGAAAGCAGGTGTTGACAGATGTGAAAATTACCGAACTATCAGTTTAATAAGTCACGGATGCAAAATACTAACGCGAATTCTTTACAGACGAATGGAAAAACTGGTAGATGCGGACCTCGGGGAGGATCAGTTTGGATTCCGTCGAAATGTTGGAACACGTGAGGCAATACTGACCTTACGACTTATCTTAGAAGAAAGATTAAGAAAAGGCAAACCTACGTTTCTAGCATTTGTAGACTTAGAGAAAGCATTTGACAATGTTGACTGGAATACTCTTTTTCAAATTCTAAAGGTGGCAGGGGTAAAATACGGGGAGCGAAAAGCTATTTACAATTTGTACAAAAACCAGATAGCAGTCATAAGAGTCGAGGGGCATGAAAGGGAAGCAGTGGTTGGGAAAGGAGTGAGACAGGGTTGTAGCCTCTCCCCGATGTTATTCAATCTGTATATTGAGCAAGCAGTAAAGGAAACAAAAGAAAAATTTGGAGTAGGTATTAAAATTCATGGAGACGAAGTAAAAACTTTGAGGTTCGCCGATGACATTGTAATTCTGTCAGAGACGGCAAAGGACTTGGAAGAGCAGTTGAACGGAATGGACAGTGTCTTGAAAGGAGGATATAAGATGAACATCAAGAAAAGCAAAACGAGGATAATGGAATGTAGTCAAATTAAATCGGGTGATGCTGAGGGAATTAGATTAGGAAATGAGACACTTAAAGTAGTAAAGGAGTTTGCTATTTAGGAAGTAAAATAACTGATGATGGTCGAAGTGGAGAGGATATAAAATGTAGACTGGCAATGGCAAGGAAAGCGTTTCTGAAGAAGAGAAATTTGTTAACATCGAATATAGATTTAAGTGTCAGGAAGTCATTTCTGAAAATATTTGTTTGGAGTGTAGCCATGTATGGAAGTGAAACATGGACGATCACTAGTTTGGACAAGAAGAGAATAGAAGCTTTCGAAATGTGGTGCTACAGAAGAATACTGAAGATAAGGTGGATAGATCACGTAACTAATGAGGAGGTATTGAATAGGATTGGGGAGAAGAGAAGTTTGTGACACAACTTGACTAGAAGAAGGGATCGGTTGGTAGGACATGTTTTGAGGCATCAAGGGATCACAAATTTAGCATTGGAGGGCAGTGTGGAGGGTAAAAATCGTAGAGGGAGACCGAGAGATGAGTACACTAAGCAGATTCAGAAGGATGTAGGTTGTAGTATGTACTGGGAGATGAAGCAGCTTGCACAGGATAGAGTAGCATGGAGAGCTGCATCAAACCAGTCTCAGGACTGAAGACAACAACAACACCCCATTTTCATTCGATGTTGAGGTGCTATTCCAGAATATGGAGAGCCTCAGCAATTCTTTTCGTGTGCAAGGGGGACTTTAAAGTAAAGTGGGGTGGCAGTGAGAATTTGGGTCCAGGAGGGAGGCATGCTAGGATAATCCGTGCAGTTGTGCGAATCTGTGTGGCTAGGTGGATTAGTGGTTATCGTACTTGTCTGGTGAGCAGGAAACCAGGGTTTGATTCCCGGCCTTGGTGGAAATTTTTACTCGCCACTTCAGTCTACGAGTATATACATAAAATCATATCTGTATAAGACCTGTAAGGTATCTAAGACTGTGTCATTTCATTTATTGGAAAATTGTCATCTTTTCCGTCTATTTATTGGTGTATATCAGTGATATCTTCTTCCATCCACTAACAGGTTTATCAAAATTAGGATCGTTAAAAATGACGTGTTCCCGCAAATAGATTTAGTACTGTACTCAAGAAGACGGATAGGAAGTTCGCGAAGCACTTTCTAGCAGACCGCACCAAGCGTCAGTAACACGTGTCAACAACAAATAAAGAAGGCGATAGTGCAACCAACAACAAAATATCGCAGGGTTGGCTATTTAATGAAAACAGTAGAGGTACAGAAGCAATGTGTTCGAAAACTTCGCTCCGTCTGAGAGACCACACCTCGAGAGTTATCGGCTTACACAACCACAGTGAAATGTACAGGAGTTCGATCAAAAATATGGAAACATCGAGAGAAATTCTTGCTTCAACATAAATACAGTTAATAGACAAGACTGTCGGTTGCGCTGTTGCATTCGACGACGAACGGAACCTGGGCAATACCCTCAATACGTTGCAAGCATCAGGCGTAGTCAAAACAGAATTCTGTGTAGTTGTGAGTGCATTATGTCCGAGCTGAGTGGATTCGAATGTGGACAAATTGTTTGTAGCCGTGTAGCGCGTGCATCAGTAACTATGGCAGCCGAAGAGCTTGGTGTTTGAAAAAGTAGTTGTGTAAACCACTGTTTCGAGGTATACTTCTAAGAGTATCCTACGACTTCCACATCGGTGGCAACGGGTTATACACAATGCTGATTACTACTTTGAAGGTCAGTAAAACTTTGAAATACGTATCTATTTTGTACGAGCTGTAAGTAAATAGTTGCCACTATTAAAGTTCCATCTCTCGTATACGTTATCCAGGGAAGTACTGAGCCTAAAAGCGGACACGCTTATATATGTTTGTCACCAGAATTGCAGCTGACAAGATAAGCTACGAGCATCGGATGCACCGTCGAAGCGTGTGCTGTGATAAAGATGTAAATGTCACGTGACTAGGACCTCCCGTTCGGTAGACCGTTAACCGTGTGCAAGTCTTTCGATTTGGCGCCACGTCGGCGACTTGCGCGTCGATGGAGATGAAATGATAACGCAAAACCCTGTCCCTGACCGGAGAAAATCTCCAACTCAGCAGGGAATCGAACCCGAGGCCCTTAGGACTGACAGTCTGTCGCGCTGGGCACTCAGCTAGGAGGGGCGGACGTGTACTGTGGTAGTGACAAACACACATAGATGATGATTTTTTTTTAAACTGTCGATGATTTTTTACCAGTTGAGGGGGGCTGAGAACTTTACTTAGCCACGTCAGCATTTCTGCGGCATTCTGTTACTACACTCCACACCATATGATATAGAATTTATATATGCTGATCGGCCAGTCTAAAACGACATTGGCCACTTAGCAACTTGGCTGGCCAAGTCCCGCATTGGCCGATCTCAATATGGGGCTGTAACACAGATGCAACTTAAAAGTTGTGAAACCGGTTGTGTAGGCCTGTACAGCTATAAAGGACTTTGGACTTTTCATTCAGTTTTATATTTAATATTTTAACATCTGTATTTAAAAAACTGTGTACTGTATGAATTGTCCGGCAATCATTTTGATAAGTCATTTGATTTTACTTATGATTATCTCAGAGATGGATACCAATCACCAAGTGTTTGGATGCAACTGGAAACGAGGCGAAGAGAAATTTTAATTAACGACAAGGCAACATGCAAAAGGCAACACGGAAGAGACACGATATTACCTAACTCCAACACTATTGCCGTTTACAAGCATGTGAATGCAACCCAAAAGCTCGCTACCTACTGCGATCTAACCAATATTGAATGTAGCTTGTCGAAGGCACCCATATTAGATACACGAGACAAGTGTCTGAATTCTTCTGCTCCGGCGTGCTGCCCAGGTCGAGGGACGAACCGAGAACCCCTTTACGTCTCTAATCTCTATGAGAGAACCAACCGAAAAATGAGCGGCTAGTGTTCTGATCGACTGCCTCTGCTCAAAATTCTAGCCTTCCAGTAAGACATCTTTGCTGTTTTGCAAAGATGTGCCGCTCTCACAGACGGGAGCGAGTAGTGAGACGGGGCCAACTAGTGAGGTATCGTCAATAAGTGACTGACACATAGGCAGGTGCGAGATGTATCGGATGATAATAATTAAAATGCAGCTACTCACAGAGCTGGGCTAAAATTATGTTATGGCAGCAAAACTTTGTAGACATACTAATGCATTAATGCGGAACTTATTTGCACTGGAAGAAAAAGTTCCAATTTGGGCACAAGGTGCAAATCTGGCGCTGTGAATGAAAATAAGACATACAGAAGTGTTTCGACATGTAATTAATTAGTAACGGGACTTGGGCAGAAAAGGTCAAACAAGCGAAAAAGGCATAATGCTCATTTCATTAACTGCCTCTTACAACATTTGTTCAATATGAGCACTTGATAAGACGATGATACGTATCTTCTTGCATTACCGATTCTCCAAAATATAGACTTTTTGAGATCGTAAATACACATCTTTAAATGTTTAACAAATACCACAGTCATTTAGTTAAGCAATTTAAACATTTAAACAACTGACAGCCTGCTATGGTGCTGGAATTTAATACTTAACATCGATTATATATGTACTATACTGACGCTTAGGTGTGTTAAAAACAATTATGCTGGTATAAGACTGTCTGAGAGGAGTCCAGCACCATGACATTACTGCGCACTTGCACACAACGTTGGGAATAAAGGACTTCTTTCCAGCCATGTCACAAACGCAATACATATCTGTTACCACTAGGATAGGGATATATGAAGGGAACGTACAGACTGTTTAGCGATTCCTTTTTTACATGACACCATGGTTCTCCGTGGAGTAAGAAGGAGACAAAATTTTTATTATACTGAGCGTCGTCCATGCTAGCCCTGTGCAGCAAACTTCCACAGCTGGAAACAGAATGACTGGGCATGCCACACACCACTGAAGGCTTCCACTGAACACAGAGATCGGAACAAACACCATGTAGAGACAAGGCCAGATAACCGTATCGTGACGTCACAACCAAGTGGGATCATAATACAAAGCAGCCAAAACCAAAAGAATAGAGTGACTCGTAAATTTGGCAAGTTTTGAGTTGATTCGTTAATGTGTTTAGTTAACAGACAACAAAACAAGTAGTTGTTTACGTGGAAATGAGGCAAATACAATTAAGAACGCTTATCTGCAATGAATTTCTTGCATACAACATGACTAATAACTTTGTAAACAAAGCTGCTGATCTCTATGAACAAATTTGTGATTTTCGACCTTATGAACTGTTTGAAATATGCGGGACATTTTTAAATGTAGACTACAGTATTTTTTAGGAAAACATCACATATTTCCAGCCGACCGGCGTGGCCGAGGGGTTGTAGGTGCTACAGTCTGAAATCGCGCGACCGCTGAGGCACAGTTTCGAATCCTGCCTCAGGCATAGATGTGTGTGATGTCCTTAGGTTCGTTAGGTTTAAGTAGTACTAATTCTAGAGGACTGATGACCTCAGAACTTTTAAGTCCCATAGTGCTTTGAACCATTTGATAACATTTTAATATTTTCATATGGTCACTGAGGCCAGGGAGAATAGTCGGTTGTATTCACACTTTTCTCTTATCAGTACAAGATAAAGAACAAATTGTGATTATAAATTTGTTAAATGAAACTACTTTTTAATAGAGGTCCACTATCAAATGATTATCAATCACAATATACATTAGCCGGCCGCTGTGGCCGACCGGTTCTAGGCTCTTCAGTCCGGAACCGTGCTGCTGCTATGGTCGCAGGTTCGAATCCTGCCTTGGGCATGGATGTGTGTGATGTCCTTAGGTTAGTTAGGCTTAAGTAGTTCTAAGTCTAGGGGACTAATGACCTTAGATGTTAAGTCCCATAGTGCTTAGAGCCATTTGAACAACTTTTGAACAATATACATTGTGCTGGCGTAAGCTGTCGCCTGCACACTGGTCAGCAAAGATGTAACACAAAGATCGATTGTAGGCGCTGGATTAAGAGGGCCTATCACGAAAGAAGCCAGAGACACACCCACAAGCAACACGGTTCCAACACCGTCTCGACGGCATGTTTTGAGGCCACCGCCGGGGAGCGGAGGACTTCACTGACCCATTAACGCTCTAGTTTGGCGTTTTTCTGTATAATCGCAGAGCGGTTCAGTTCATGTCACAGGCAACAACGGTACATTGGGACCAGATTAATGGCTATAGTGGGACATGTACTTTACCAGCAGTGTGACCGAAGTTTATAATAGCAAGATTGGCGATATTATCTGCAAGAACACTATTAGTGATGCACTTATACCACAACTACTATCCAAGTTAAGTACCCAGTACAAGTAAATAAAGAACCATGTTAATCCAAATGGCCGGCCGCGGTGGTCTCGCGGTTCTAGGCGCGCAGTCCGGAACCGTTCGAATCCTGCCTCGGGCATGGATGTGTGTGATGTCCTTAGGTTAGTTAGGTTTAATTAGTTCTAAGTTCTAGGGGACTGATGACCTAAGCAGTTGAGTCCCATAGTGCTCAGAGCCATTTGAACCATTTTTTTAATCCAAATGTGCATTTGTGTTGTAGACAGAGGATATCGACCACTTATAACAGCATCCTCCCTCTTGCTTCATTGTGGTACAAGACCCTAGATACAATATGTAGTGGAACTGCACAGATAAATCGCTACACACAAAAAATACACTCTTCTCCTAATATTTTCACTCAGTTCCTTTAGAAAGATAATAATTAACTTTATCTTACAGTTCTGGAATGTTTATATATGAATTTCATCTTAAATAGTCATTATAGTTGTCTAAACATTCATGGTGGTGTCTGATTGTTCTATATCGTGTCTCCCTACCACTTTCGCGCAACGACGCTCTGAGCGTGTTTTTTAGGGAATTAACTAGTTTGAACCTGGGACCTGTTGCTGGTAAGGAGACGCTAGACCACACATGACATGTAGAATTCAGAAGAGTTCAGTGAGACTAGCGATGATATAACCACATACTAAATGATCTCAGCGTCAGCTCCACTGCACTCCCTGTAAAAGAATCTTAATACTAACTAAATTTAGTGGAAAGGGTTCAAGGCTTTCCTATTTTTAGTTAGCTGGTAAAATAACGTCGGAAAAGCAGTTAAGTTTACCATTGGAAATTTTATTCTACTCACAAAACATCGTTTATAAATTGCACTATTGATAAAAGGAAATGTTTTAATACAGGATGGTATAAACCAACTGCGTTCAACAAAAATGTGAACGAATATTCCCTAAATGGGTTTCCAAGTTCTACAATCGATCGAAGGATGACCTATGCCATATCACATCTATAATCTCGGTTTAATTTAAGTTTCACAAAAGAGAAAACTATCAAAATGGTCTACAACTATAAAAATTGTCTACAGTCACCCTCAATTATCTTTCATTACGTATTTAACTTGTAAATTACAGTGGCTGATGTGGCTTCTCAATAACTATAAAATAGAAAAATTATCGCATTTCAGATTTTTACTTCAAGTGGCAAATGTGAACACCATGAGTTTTAATTAACGATCGACACTAGTATTACGCAAAAAAGGGGTGTAACAGATGAGACTTCTGCAGATCTGAGTGAAGTTTTATGCGCTCAAATATGCGGCATCGCGTGCGTTCATTACCTTGTCGGTGTTCAGGCTGCGTCAGGGCGACAGCGGCCGGCGCACCAGCCATCCAACTCGCCGTCTCGGAACTAACTCTCCTAACTTCTCCTTACTACAATTTACCGAAGTTGGTTTAAAAAAAACTATCTGGCTGTGTTTTCATCTGACCAATCAGGGTCTCAATGTTAACCTTAAGCTCCGCCTACAAAGATTCTGTCTATCCAATGAGAAACATACTTTTCGTGGTGGGGCAATGTTTTTAAAGTTTGCAACGTAACAGAGACGCTAAAAAGTCTCACGCTAAAACCTGCAGCTAGTGTGGTCCTTTTAGCGTTATCGTAAGATCTATACTGTTCTTCTGGAGGGCTCTATCTTTTACCATGGGCTGGGGGGTTGTCCTTGACGTACCTGAGACACGAAGAAGTCTCGCGCTAAAACTTGCGGGTGGTAGTGGCCCTTTTTGTGTTAGTCTGTGGTATTCCATTTGCTCACTCGTTACTCGTTATACTTTGTTTAATTTAATGTCACGATTTATTCGGAGCTATGTGACATACTACTGGATTTCCTTATCATGTCAGGGTTTTCATGGAAGATGTTGGATTTGCCTGACACCTTACAGTTGGGTGCACTAATATTGATGCTTTCCTGCAGTACTACTGCTTCAACGCATTTTCTTCTGTTCCCTCTCCGGATGGTACTGCAACTGAAGACAGGGAGGCTGGACAAATCAGAAAAATCCAGAATGAAATTTCCACTGTGCAGCGGAGTGTGAGCTGATATGAAACTTCCTGGCAGATTAAAACTGTCTGCTGGGTCGAGACTCGAACTCGGAGAGCTTTGCCTTCCGTGGGCAAGAACTCTACCACCTGTCCGCGAAAGGCGGAGGTACCAAGCTCGAGTTTCGACCTGGCACACAGTTTTAATCTGGCAGGTAGTTTCATATCGGAAAACTGTCTGGCACAGCATTTGAATCAAGCGGTGATTCAGATGGTGGATCAGTTATGGCTCTTTCATTCGTACCTGGTACTTTCAGATTACGTAGCTAGCTTGAAATGGTGTGACACACGTGAAAGTTGAGCAGTGAAGTACACTAATCGCAATGTATTGAATGCAAGTGATCTGGTAAATAATTGTATCCTATAATCTAAAACAAGAAGAAAGGATCGGTTGGTTGGACATATTCTGAGTCATCAAGGGATCGCCAATTTAGTGTTGGAGGGAAGCGTGGAGGGTAAAAATCGTAGAGGGAGACCAAGAGAGGAATACGCCAAGCAGATTCAGACGGATGTAGGTTGCAGAAGGATGTAGCCTGCAGTAGGTACTGGGAGATGAAGAAGCTTGCACAGGATAGAATAGCATGGAGAGGTGCATCAAAGCAGTCTCAGGACTGAAGACCACAACAACAACAACAATCTAAAACATGCATTACTAAATTCTATCCGAAACAAAACTTACCACTGGATAATTAGTATTTGCGAGTCTTTGTCCTCGGATTGAGTGGAGCCATTTCTGTCTCATTACATCGTCTTTTAGGAAACTGGAAGACATGAACTTTGTTTCCTTCTGCGTAGTTTCCATTAGCTTCTGGCGCGCAGCACTTCATAATCGCAGTGGAGATCAAACTACATAAACGTGTATTATGTTGTCTTAAAGTCACGAAAACACAAGTTAGTGACACACGCTGTCACTTCTGTGTACTCAGATAATTATCGCACTACAATTAAATAACATAACGAGAATTTGTGCCAACGCATTGTTGTTAAACAAAAGGCAGATGATTTTCGCTGCTTCTTGCTGACATCACAACTTAGAATTCTCGCAGATGTTCAGCCATTCCATCTAGGTGGCGTTGTTGGAGCACTTTTCCCCCCTCTCACTACCAAGTTCAGATTTTTCTCTGTACTGCCCGTACGGACCACAGAGAAGAGCCAATCAGTGTAGGTAGGTGCTGCACGCTGCCCTGGCTGCCGTCGCCTCTTGTGGTCCCCATCTACAAGGGACGATGCGTCACACTATCACGTGATATCCCATGCATCCTTTATCATTACATCATTTATGTTCGGAAAGCATCTGTCTGTTTCCTGCTACGAATAATATGGTTCTACATAGCTGTTCCACACTGATCAGCCAGGACATTATGACCACCTACCTAATAGCAGATATATCCACCTTTAAGCACGAATAACAGAAGCGACGCGTCGTCATGGAAGCAATAAAAACTTGTTAGGTCGCTGAAGGGAGTTGGCACCACATATGCACACACAAGTCACCTGATTCCTTTAAATTCAGCGGAGGGTGGCGATTAGCTCTGACACCGTATTCAGTCGTATCCCAGATGTGAGCAATCGGTTTCAGATCTGGCGAGTTGGGGCCAGCGTATCAATTGGAGCTCGTCACTGTGTTCCCCGAACCATTCTATTGCACTCCTCGGCTTGTGACATGATGCATTATCTCGCTGGAAAATTCCACTGCCGTCGGGAAGCATGATCGTCATGAAGGGGTGTACGTGGTCTGCAACCAGTGTCCGATACTCCTTGGCCTTCATGGTTCCTTGCACAAGCTTGTGACATGACGCATTATCTCGCTGGAAAATGTCACTGCCGTCGGGAAGCATGATCTTCATGAAGGGGTGTACGTGGTCTGCAACCAGTGTACGGTACTCCTTGGCCTTCATGGTTCCTTGCACAAGCTTGTGACATGACGCATTATCTCGCTGGAAAATGCCACTGCCGTCGGGAATCATGATCGTCATGAAGGGTTGTACGTGGTCTGCAACCAGTGTACGATACTCCTCGGCCTTCATGGTTCCTTGCACAAGCTTGTGACATGACGCATTATCTCGCTGGAAAATGCCACTGCCGTCGGGAATCATGATCGTCATGAAGGGGTGTACGTGGTCTGCAACCAGTGTCCGATACTCCTCGGCCTTCATGGTTCCTTGCACAAGCTTGTGACATGACGCATTATCTCGCTGGAAAATGTCACTGTCGTCGGGAAGCATGATCGTCATGAAGGGGTGTACGTGGTCTGCAACCAGTGTCCGATACTCCTTGGCCTTCATGGTTCCTTGCACAAGCTTGTGACATGACGCATTATCTCGCTGGAAAATGCCACTGCCGTCGGGAATCATGATCGTCATGAAGGGGTGTACGTGGTCTGCAACCAGTGTACGATACTCCTCGGCCTTCATGGTTCCCTGCACAAACTTGTGACATGACGCATTATCTCGCTGGAAAATGCCACTGCCGTCGGGAAGCATGATCGTTATGAAGGGTTGTACGTGGTCTGCAACCAGTGTACGATACTCCTCGGCCTTCATGGTTCCTTGCACAAGCTTGTGACATGACGCATTATCTCGCTGGAAAATGCCACTGCCGTCGGGAATCATGATCGTCATGAAGGGGTGTACGTGGTCTGCAACCAGTGTCCGATACTCCTTGGCCTTCATGGTTCCTTGCACAAGCTTGTGACATGACACATTATCTCGCTGGAAAATGCCACTGCCGTCGGGAATCATGATCGTCATGAAGGGGTGTACGTGGTCTGCAACCAGTGTCCGATACTCCTCGGCCTTCATGGTTCCTTGCACAAGCTTGTGACATGACGCATTATCTCGCTGGAAAATGTCACTGTCGTCGGGAAGCATGATCGTCATGAAGGGGTGTACGTGGTCTGCAACCAGTGTCCGATACTCCTTGGCCTTCATGGTTCCTTGCACAAGCTTGTGACATGACGCATTATCTCGCTGGAAAATGCCACTGCCGTCGGGAATCATGATCGTCATGAAGGGGTGTACGTGGTCTGCAACCAGTGTACGATACTCCTCGGCCTTCATGGTTCCTTGCACAAGCTTGTGACATGACGCATTATCTCGCTGGAAAATGCCACTGCCGTCGGGAAGCATGATCGTCATGAAGGGTTGTACGTGGTCTGCAACCAGTGTACGATACTCCTCGGCCTTCATGGTTCCTTGCACAAGCTTGTGACATGACGCATTATCTCGCTGGAAAATGCCACTGCCGTCGGGAATCATGATCGTCATGAAGGGGTGTACGTGGTCTGCAACCAGTGTCCGATACTCCTTGGCCTTCATGGTTCCTTGCACAAGCTTGTGACATGATGCATTATCTCGCTGGAAAATGCCACTGCCGTCGGGAATCATGATCGTCATGAAGGGGTGTACGTGGTCTGCAACCAGTGTCCGATACTCCTTGGCCTTCATGGTTCCTTGCACAAGCTTGTGACATGACGCATTATCTCGCTGGAAAATGCCACTGCCGTCGGGAATCATGATCGTCATGAAGGGGTGTACGTGGTCTGCAACCAGTGTCCGATACTCCTCAGCCTTCATGGTTCCTTGCACAAGCTTGTGACATGACGCATTATCTCGCTGGAAAATGTCACTGTCGTCGGGAAGCATGATCGTCATGAAGGGGTGTACGTGGTCTGCAACCAGTGTCCGATACTCCTTGGCCTTCATGGTTCCTTGCACAAGCTTGTGACATGACGCATTATCTCGCTGGAAAATGCCACTGCCGTCGGGAATCATGATCGTCATGAAGGGGTGTACGTGGTCTGCAACCAGTGTACGATACTCCTCGGCCTTCATGGTTCCTTGCACAAGCTTGTGACATGACGCATTATCTCGCTGGAAAATGCCACTGCCGTCGGGAATCATGATCGTCATGAAGGGGTGTACGTGGTCTGCAACCAGTGTCCGATACTCCTTGGCCTTCATGGTTCCTTGCACAAGCTTGTGACATGACGCATTATCTCGCTGGAAAATGCCACTGCCGTCGGGAGTCATGATCGTCATGAAGGGGTGTACGTGGTCTGCAACCAGTGTCCGATACTCCTCGGCCTTCATGGTTCCTTGCACAAGCTTGTGACATGACGCATTATCTCGCTGGAAAATGCCATTGCCGTCGGGAATCATGATCGTCATGAAGGGGTGTACGTGGTCTGCAACCAGTGTACGATACTCCTCGGCCTTCATGGTTCCTTGCACAAGCTTGTGACATGACGCATTATCTCGCTGGAAAATGCCACTCCCGTCGGGAAGCATGATCGTCATGAAGGGTTGTACGTGGTCTGCAACCAGTGTACGATACTCCTCGGCCTTCATGGTTCCTTGCACAAGCTTGTGACATGACGCATTATCTCGCTGGAAAATGCCACTGCCGTCGGGAATCATGATCGTCATGAAGGGGTGTACGTGGTCTGCAACCAGTGTCCGATACTCCTTGGCCTTCATGGTTCCTTGCACAAGCTTGTGACATGACGCATTATCTCGCTGGAAAATGCCACTGCCGTCGGGAATCATGATCGTCATGAAGGGGTGTACGTGGTCTGCAACCAGTGTCCGATACTCCTCGGCCTTCATGGTTCCTTGCACAAGCTTGTGACATGACGCATTATCTCGCTGGAAAATGTCACTGTCGTCGGGAAGCATGATCGTCATGAAGGGGTGTACGTGGTCTGCAACCAGTGTCCGATACTCCTTGGCCTTCATGGTTCCTTGCACAAGCTTGTGACATGACGCATTATCTCGCTGGAAAATGCCACTGCCGTCGGGAATCATGATCGTCATGAAGGGGTGTACGTGGTCTGCAACCAGTGTACGATACTCCTCGGCCTTCATGGTTCCTTGCACAAGCTTGTGACATGACGCATTATCTCGCTGGAAAATGCCACTGCCGTCGGGAAGCATGATCGTCATGAAGGGTTGTACGTGGTCTGCAACCAGTGTACGATACTCCTCGGCCTTCATCGTTCCTTGCACAAGCTTGTGACATGACGCATTATCTCGCTGGAAAATGCCACTGCCGTCGGGAATCATGATCGTCATGAAGGGGTGTACGTGGTCTGCAACCAGTGTACGATACTCCTTGGCCTTCATGGTTCCTTGCACAAGCTCCACTGGACCCACGCATTCCCACGTGAAGGTTGCCTAGAGCAAAGTGAAGCCGCCGCCATCTTGTCTCTGTCACACAGTACAGATGTCGAGAAGCTATTCCCCTGTAAGACGACGGATTAGCGCCCTCTCATCGGCATTTTGAAGAAAGTATCGGAATTCATTAGACCACGTAACGATGTGCCTCTTCGCAAATGGACGATACCAAATGTCTGTGCCTTTATCAGTCGTAGTTGCAGATAACGTGGTTTTGCCATTGTCACTTGCATGGTCGTCGGCTTCGGAGGCCCATAATTAGGAGTGTTCGGTGCAGTGTGCAGTGTCTTTTCAGACACACTTGTACTCTGCCCGGTATTAACGTCAGATGTTAGTTGGGCCGCAGTTCGCTGCCTGTCCTGTTTCACCAATCTGTCCAGCCTATGACGTCCAACGTCTTTAGTAGCGGGTGGCCGTCCAGCCCCATGACGTCTAGACGTGGTTTAACCTTGGTTTCGCAACTTGTTGAATACACTCACCACAGAACTTCTCGAACACCCGTCAGGTCATACACTTTCCGAAATGCTCGTAACCGAGCCTCAGGACATTCTGCCTTCGCTCAAACTCAGAGAGATGGCGCACCTTCCCCATTCTACGAACGGACAGCACACTGACTGACACTACATACACCGTACGTTGTCTGACATGCAGACATGTGTGACATGCAGTCATTCCTTGCTAGGTGACGGTGCTATCGCCTGAACGGAGTTATATGGATTTTTCTTCTTATCATTTTCTTAAACCTGCTTGTGATATCCATAATCCGCAATCAAGTGCCAACCAGAACTACTTATTATTGGTAACGCGACATCCCCTGTCGAAAGTGTAAGGATAGTATCTTGTAAGCAATGGCGGCGAGAAACTACATTTTGCTTTTACTGCGGAAGCAGAAATTTTACTGCGGAAGATGGCTATACAAGCAAACATTTTATGAAAATATTTCTGTCTTTATTTTGTTCACAGAGGTTAGCAATAAACGTCGCGAACAAAACGACCGTGATTTTACTACTATTGCTGATTGTCGACCGCCGCTTTCTCACGAGGTTGTCGTTAGGTTAGGAGATTAGATTAAATTCAGAACTACAAAACCCGTCCTCTGCGGCAGTTGAGTCAGTGGTCACCTAAAATTGGTTGTTAGCAGAGCATATCCCATTTCCTTCATACGTCGCGGCGGTCGTTTCCGACATTTCTCTGCGTTACATATTTATAGCATTTGTGAAGTGACCAACCGCGTCAGGATATCGCTGCCCTACCACACCTAAGTTGACTGCCATAATTTTCGTATCCCAGGCCCTACTTGCAGGAACGCACTGATTTGAATGGAGACTGGGGGAAGGCGGCAGAAATCGCAACACAAATAAAAGATTTAGAAAATACGCGAACAGAATATTCTGAAATTAGCGTAGAACAACGTATCCTTAACCGAGGGCAGTCTCCACTGATATAAACACATGCACAGAATGATATGTAGGGATAGCTTTCACCTATAGCTACATATGTTGAACTGAGAACACTTTAGAGTGAGAATCATGAACCATGAGAACCTGATTACGGCTACCAAATGGGTGGCGGTAGGTGGTTGGCTGCAGCTATGTCGTAGTATCGGGAAATACTCGCGATCGCCGAACGACGGAAATGTCGGCCCAATGCTGATTGGGATGTATTGCACGGTAAAGCATCTGATTCCATGAGTACCGGTTACATAGCAACTATGCTTCGTTATACAGTACAATGTCTATTCAGAAGGTATCGAGCCCTGGCCACTATGAAAGTCTGTAAATGTTATTCAACTGGTAAACACACAAAAAAGTTTCTATCTATCTATGTTCGAACTTAAGGGTGCTTGCATCTCATTGGCAGTGGCGTAATCGTCCATGGCAGCGCCCTCGTGCCACAATGGCGGTTGTAGGAAATGCGGTGGCATAGCTGGCGGCGCACTTATTTGAAAGTGCGAACGACTGAATGCCGGTCATTGGATGCAAGAAGGTGTCTGAGATACATACCAAGAAACGGACGAAATACAATCTTCCAATAAATAAAATAATAAATTTCAGAGTCTTCCGTATACTATATTACAGTTATTTATAGGTATTTTTAGGAAAAAGCAGTATATGCAGGAAGTAATCAGGGGTTGTATCAGAAGGTGGGGCACTTTCATATAAATACTACATATAATAGGGAGATGGTATCACGTATGTGTACCGTAATATGGTATGTGGTCGAATAATCTGTGTAAGCATATGCTCTTAAATAAGATAGGAGGGAGATAACATAACATAAATTAGTACAAGCATGGATTAGATAGGGGTATGCATCTCTAAGGAATCGTCAGTGCATTTCGCAAGTCAGTAAGTGACTCCTGTGTGGGATCGCAATAATCGAAACCATAGCATGTAAATGGGTTTTTCGCAGTATGTATCGCTTTACTACGCAAGGTCATAGATTTTGTGGCTGTCTATAAGAGGAAGATAGCAAGGCCAGAAGGCCGTAACGAATGACAGAGCAAGAATGGTTGCTGCAAGAAACTGGAAGCCATTAAAGGCAACTACTGCACACAGAAAGGCGAAGAGACCCATTACTGCCCTGTAACACTTATGCTCATGAATCACAGGCGGCGATAAAATACCCAGGAGAAACTGTCTGGACCGATGTAGAATTTAATGACCAGATAAGACAAATAGGATAGCATGTGCGCCGTTTCAGCCATTGTCCGATGTGTAAAGTTAGGAGATAGTGACTTTCCCAATTGATCTATCTGACCACGCTCGGATTTCTTCCAACCAGGCTATAACCCACAGCTATCTCTTGAATTAAAACCAATAAATTTCAATTTGTAATTAATTATAAGACACGTTCATTGAGGATAAATTCGCAAAGCATTTTTTTCTTTTATCCTTAATTTTTCCGATAATAGTGGAAGATGCTGTTTTTTTGCTGCAGCTTGCTTCGAATTTAATTATCTCAGACTCAGATTTCTACCTTCGAAAAACTCACGATTTGAAATTTATTTTCATTCTGGCGTGAAAAATCGATGTAACCCGACAAATAAACTGCCTTCAAGTACGGATTATCCATGCAGAAGCTCTTGACATTTCCAGAATCATGTGGAAAGTACATAAATGTGCTGTAAAAGATAGAGCAGCAGGATTTAGGAAAATAAACCAGGAACTTAGGCCCCAGGAAACGTGAAAACTCAAGCGCGGCAAGAAGCATGACATTCAATAAAAGAGAATTTACTGACTTTTTAGACAATTACTGACGTGTTTTGTTGAGTTCTAAATTTACACCGGATCGTGAAATAAATCTTGACGAAACAAGAATTAATAGTATCTTACCAATGCCTAAAATTTTGGCGGGTAAGAAACAGAGACCAGTAGGACATATTGTATCAAGTAAACGAGGAGAGATAGTTACATTTTGCGGCGTCGCATCGTCCTGTTTATGTCGTGTGCATTTCAAAGATAGATTTTGAAGTGGTGCTCCAGAACGAAGCCTAGGTTTGGCCATCAGGAGCGGTTGAATGACAACAGAATTGTTCATCCCTATTCTGAAACACCTTTAACGTCACACTTAAAGCAGCAAGGAAAGTTGGGGAATGGGTCAGGCCTTATCTTGATGAAGGAAGAAAAATTGCCTTAGTACTTTCTGGGATGCATAAACTAAGTTTCATGGTGAGAAAAACTTATGCAAAATGCAGAGGAATAAATTAAACTAAGTTTAACGAGAGTTAGCCAAGACAAAAAAAACTATAGTTCTTAGCACCTACAAACTAAGCAGATGAAAGAAATGCATCTTACAGTTGCAGTTTGTGCTATGCAAATTTTTCCTATCTTCTGTTCTACAGCAGACCAATAATCTGAAAAACTCTGAGCCAGTGTGGCAGCAGAAATCATCTCCATGTTTCCGTCTTCGCTAGGTCCTGTCTCTAAGTTGAACAGCGCCATAAACTTATCAGTATACACGAAATCGTTATTGAGTAAAATTGTAATCCCAGCTTCACGCAGGTTATCCCCTCACGACATTAGATCAATTAAAATAAATACAGTAAGTTTCGAGAACGTAGTCTTTTAGTGAACACATTTGGAGGCGTGAAACACGTGAAAGGTGCAAATTGTGTTCTCGCGTAATGTACTGAGGTGACAAAAGTCGTATGGTACCTCCTATTATAGTCCTCCTAATATAGTGTCGGATCTGCTTTTGCACGGCATAGTATAGCAACTCGACGTCGCATGGACTCAACAAGTCGTTAGAAGTCTCCTGGAGAAATACTGAGCCATGCTGCATCTATAGCAATCATTCACTGCGAAAGTGTTGCCGATGGAGGATTCCGTGCACGAACTGACCTCTGGAGTCCACGGCTTCGTGAGGTCTGCCGCACGCTCCAACCCTACCATCAGTTCTCACCAGCTGAAACCCTATGGTCCAACCGATATGATCACGAAGCCGGGGAGGCGCTGCAGGCGATGTCTTGCTGTTTAGCACAGGCACTCCCGTCGGTCGCCTGTTGCTACAACCCGTCAACGCCGAATTTCACCGCACTGTACTGACGGCTACGTTCCTGAAATGCCTGGGTTAGCAGGACAGAGCGGATTATGTTGTGGAAAGGGGCCAAAATGAGTTGCTGTCAGTTCCATTCTACACTCCTGGAAATTGAAATAAGAACACCTTGAATTCATTGTCCCAGGAAGGGGAAACTTTATTGACACATTCCTGGGGTCAGATACATCACATGATCACACTGACAGAACCACAGGCACATAGACACAGGCAACAGAGCATGCACAATGTCGGCACTAGTACAGTGTATATCCACCTTTCGCAGCAATGCAGGCTGCTATTCTCCCATGGAGACGATCGTAGAGATGCTGGATGTAGTCCTGTGGAACGGCTTGCCATGCCATTTCCACCTGGCGCCTCAGTTGGACCAGCGTTCGTGCTGGACGTGCAGACCGCGTGAGACGACGCTTCATCCAGTCCCAAACATGCTCAATAGGGGACAGATCCGGAAATCTTGCTGGCCAGGGTAGTTGACTTACACCTTCTAGAGCACGTTGGGTGGCACGGGATACATGCAGACGTGCGTTGTCCTGTTGGGATAGCAAGTTCCCTTGCCGGTCTAGGTATGGTAGAACGATGGGTTCGATGACGGTTTGGATGTACCGTGCACTATTCAGTGTCCCCTCGACGATCACCAGAGGTGTACGGCCAGTGTAAGAGATCGCTCTCCACACCATGATGCCGGGTGTTGGCCCTGTGTGCCTCGGTAGTATGCAGTCTTGATTGTGGCGCTCACCTGCACCGCGCCAAACACGTATACGACCATCATTGGCACCAAGGCAGAAGCGACTCTCATCGCTGAAGACGACACGTCTCCATTCGTCCCTCCATTCACGTCTGGCGCGACACCACTGGAGGCGAGCTGCACGATGTTGGGGCGTGAGCGGAAGACGGCCTAACGGTGTGCGGGACCGTAGCCAAGCTTCATGGAGACGGTTGCGAATGGTCCTCGCCGATACCCCAGGAGCAACAGTGTCCCTAATTTGCTGGGAAGTGGCGGTGCGGTCCCCTACGGCACTGCGTAGGATCCTACGGTCTTGGCATGCATCCGTGCGTCGCTGCGGTCCGGTCCCAGTTCGACGGGCACGTGCACCTTCCGCCGACCACTGGCGACAACATCGAAGTGCTGTGGAGAACTGACGCCCCACGTGTTGAGCAATTCGGCGGTACGTCCACCCGGCCTCCCGCATGCCCACTATACGCCCTCGCTCAAAGTCCCTCAACTGCACATACGGTTCACGTCCCCGCTGTCGCGGCATGCTACCAGTGTTAAAGACTGCGATGGAGCTCCGTATGCCACGGCAAACTGGCTGACACTGACGGCGGCGGTGCACAAATGCTGCGCAGCTAGCGCCATTCGACGGCCAACACCGCGGTTCCTGGTGTGTCCGCTGTGCCGTGCGTGTGATCATTGCTTGTACAGCCCTCTCGCATTGTCCGGAGCAAGTATGGTGGGTCTGACACACCGGTGTCAATGTGTTCTTTTTTCCATTTCCAGGAGTGTACATACAAACTTTTTTTACCAACACGCAATATTACAACAACTTTAATAGACCTCGTTTGATTAACTTTAGAACGGCTGAAGGTCACATTCAAAATCGAAGACACAAGGTCTAAGCAGAATTAAAATACAAGATTCTTCAGGAGGTTTTACCCAAGCATATCTTCTAAATCTTCAATGTAATTGGCTGAAGCCCTTAGAAATATTATTTTAATGGAATTAGGCTGGAGGTCGCATATTAAGCAATAAGAGTAGTTTCAATCAAAAGTCAAAAGGCCTTACTTTAAAAAATTTCATACAATTTAAAGAATAAGAATCTCATGTCTTAAGGGCTAGACAAGGACATCAATTTAAGAGATATTCATACTCGGCTGAAGGCCACACATCAACCAAATAACTAAAACTCAAACAGGGAAGTCACTATTTAACAGACAAGGAACGGCACTCAGACGTTTCCAAGGGTCGGCCTGGAATTGTAACACTGAAGCCCCTTGAGGCGAGACAGGTAGCCTGACCAACAGTCTCTTGACAGACAGCCGACGAACCAACCAACTACCTGATTTCGGTCACTGGACCAACGGCACTACAACCAAAATGCCAGCTAGGCAAGGGACCAGTAACACTCGTCTTCCAATATTGATGTGTTAATAAGCCAAGGGACAATAACTACTGACATACATGAACATCGCAACGACTGTGAAACTACACGCCGTGGCGGACAGCATCAACACGATAAGAAAACACTCGCTCGCTGCTCTGTCGCAACCGACCAACTGGCTACTGCAGTACGCAGACAGCATTACAGCATTTACAGCAGTGCTCAGTCGAGCTGACACAGGGTACACAGTGTTCCACGAAGCACTGCCACTAGAAACTCTAACACTCGTAAAACGAATCACTGATGAACAGTTAGAACAAATTACAGGCAGACACACACACAAAACCTAAAGACGTCGTCTGACCAAATGACTGACCAACAGCCAACTAAGGTCGTTGCCACTCAAACGGTCGGGCGAGTCTTGACTATTCGGAGCTCACTGCAGCTACAGTCCGACTCCACTCCATGACCATCCGGAACTGGGAGACAAGGCGATCCGGGCACACTAGGTCGGACCCAGTCATGCAGAGGTAACTCTTGCGCATTGGCCACGACTTCGCCACAAAAGAAGGAACCGAGCCACGTCCAGCAAGATGACCCAGTGACGAGGCCCAGAAACGGTCAAAAGACCAAACACGCGTCGCCCAAAGAGGTGACCAACTGAACGACCGACCAATGGTCGATACCGCTGCCATCTCCGTCCGTCGGACTGTTCATCCTGTTGCCACGGGTCGGTGAGTACTGGCTGTCCGCGCCTCCCTAGCGCCCCATCCCCGACTGCTGCTATTTCCCGACTGCACTTCTGCCGCGTTCCAACTACTCCAGGTCCGATCACCCTCCACGACACACCACGGCCGGGAAGTAAAAGCCGTCCAGCAAAGATAATACGGCAGGACAAATAAGGATACGTGCTGCTGCTGCCACTCACGAACAGGCAAGACAGTAATTCAGTGACACCAGTAATTGAAATTTAAAATGACGAGACGGCCGTACGATAAAACAAGATGTTACACAATAGATGGCACGAACATGAGCCACGCACGACTCAGTTCCTCATACGTCCCACACTGATTGTGCAGTTATCTAACGCAGTGTTGCATGCGCGTACCATCGACAACACTGCCCAAACTCCGCTGCTCTAGGTCGTTCAGTGACGGTCGTTGGTCACTGCATTGTTCTTGGTGAGAGGCAATTATTAAAATTTGGTATCCTCGGTACACTCATGACACCGTGAGTTTCGGAAACGAAATTCCCTCGCGTCTAGCTCCAACTACCACTCCGCGTTCAAAGTCCGTTAATTACCGTCGTGTGTCAATAATCGTGTGGCCATAATCACGTTGGAAACATTTTCACATCAATCAGCTGAGCACGAATGACAGCTCTGCTAGTGCACTGTCCGTTTACACCTTGTGTACGTGATACTGTCGCCATCTGTATACGTGCATATGGTTATCCCATGACTTTTGTCACCGCAGCGTATATCTTCATACGTACAGTCTCCAGCCACATCTTGGTAGACTTGACGCCACCTGCAGTCGACCAGCGGTATATTCGCCCTGAAGATGGCCCCTGCGATGAGCTGAAACCGGTCGGTACTCAATAAATAAAAAAAAAAACGCGATTAAGACTGTTTTCTTAATACGAAGTCAATGTTATACAAATCGCTGTAACTCCACAACCATGTTGTCCACACATCTAAATATATCTTCATGTCCACGAGAGAGAGGAGCGGGAGCGCACGTTACCCACTCCACTGTGACGGATGTTCAAGATATCTCGATTTGGAGAGCGAAGAAGTTTCAGTCTGTGGGATACTTCGTTACGGTGCTATGAGAAACTGTAGAAACCCTCGTACAGCATTGTTGAGAATATCAGTAACTAAAAGTAATAATAATTAATAAATAATGTGTTAAGAAACCGAAATGGTCCTAATGGAAATTGATTAACAATAATTTTCAGGAGTTAATAAATAAATCAGATTAACCAAAAGAATATTGGAAAAAATTAGATGTTGTAGGCATGAGACAGTCTAGCTCGGGATGTGAAAACATAACTCGTCATCGAGAACCACTCACAGTTTTGTGCTGGGAGCGACATCATTGATGAGAATGGCTCTCAAGGAAACGCTGTGACCTTAGGCCCGTGATCTTTACATTTACATTTTTCTGGTTTTCATGCGGCATTTATTTAAAGGTATTGACAGATACTGTAATTCTTTCTTATTTCAGTTGTACAAATAAATGAGGTGGCATACTTATTTTTTTAATTAATGAATTTCACCATTACTGTAGTGACAATAATAGCGACCACAATGGCATCACTGGCTTTCACTGTCGAAAATTTCTATTTTAGAAGCTGTGACCTACGGAGAAGGATTCCAGTTGGGCGAACGAGACATCTTAACACATTGACGTTCGCACGTCTCGTACAAATTTATTCGCTTGGCGCTGGCAGCGGTAATTCGGATTATTTGACTTGTCGCCGGCCGCTTGTCACCTTTCCTTTGATGACAGGCTTCAGACACATTGACTTTTGTGCACTTTAATTTTTCCAGAAATCCTCAATTTTTTAGTGTCGTTTCACAAACTCCAATTTTCTTTTCAAGTAACTTCCCTGTAAGTTCTGCACTATTATAATAATTCTGCATGTAGAGGTGATGCCACTTTCCGTAAGAACGAGTCAAAAGTACCATCATCGTTTTTGCTAAAGATTGCCCAGAGCCGGAATAGATTCTGAACGAGAAAATCTATCCCGCACTCGAATTACACAGCACCCCAATGAGTATGCTATATTTGGTCATTTTCGAAGGATTGTTAACTTTAAAATTTAACTGTCCACGCCACGGTATCACTCCTTCATCACTTGAAATGTTTTGATTTAGATTAAACGTTTCTTTAAACTTTTTGGAAAAATAATCAGTTACGAATTGCACTTTGAAAAGCCGGTGGGCATTATCCGGTTTATTGTTGTTGTTGGAATAATTTAAAAATGATAACATTTGTCTGAATCGGTTGTGGGACATAGTTTTCCGAAATATCGGTGTATCTATCAACGGATTCGTTGACCGGTAATCATCGATCCTTGCTTTCCTATATTTCCATCAGGATAGCAAGCCCAAACCATTTTCTAAGTTCGGGTCTCGTAACGTCGAGAGATTTGGCAAATTTTTTATACAGTTTCCTTCTCTTGAAATTTTGACTGTAATAATTTTTGGTTTCGTTGCTAATATATTCAAACAGATCGTTCCCTATATATAATTCTATGATATCCACGACGCTCTGTGTATCTTTGGGAGATACGTGTGTACCCGGAAATCCTTCAAATTTATTATTGATCCTCAATAAATTATAGTCTTCTTCGTCTGACTGATCCAAATCAGATGACAATCGTAGCGTTCGGCGAATTCTTCTTAGACGTACTGCGCTATCTTCCGATGATTTTGCTTCAGTTTCATTTGTTTCACAAGATGTCCGAGCATTCATCGTAAATAATGGTATCGTCTCTTTCGTATGCCTTGATGAAAGTGAAGAAGTGCTTATAAAAACGAAAAACTTGTTGACGTGTGTAACTTATTGCTACCTAAAAAAACACCAACAGAACGAAAAAGATACTAAAGTGCTGTCACCGGTCACTGCGCTATACTATGCTCACGACACCACTGTGGTGTCGCCGGTCAGCAAAGTGTTAAGAAGACAGTGGAGTAAGCAGATCTCCTCTCCTCTCAAACAATCGGTGAAGCACCGAGTGCTGACAGTTAGCATTTACTTTAGCAATTTACCCAACATAGCTCTCCATCCGCAACCTCACGTAAGTGCGACTTTCGGTGTTACCATATCTAGATATATTAACATTTCATGGCACCAATATTTCATATTTCTCTTGCCCTAGAAGACCCATGGCATCGATACAGTAGCTACGCTATATCTCAAATAATTATCATGAGATCGTACTAAATTTGTGCTTCTGAAGTGTAGACTACGCCAATACCACAGGAGCATTATTCTGCCAGACCGCGTGGAGTGAGCGAGGTTCAGCGGGATAATATGGCGGGTTCCTCAATTTCAACAATTCGTTCACTGGTATTACACAGGAGCTCCGTCCACAGGTTCACTTTTAGTTATACCTCAAAGTTTTTATTTCTTCTCCATGGACTTTAATACCTGCTCCGAATTTTTCTTTTGTTTCCTTCACTGCTTGCTCAATATACAGATTGAATAACATCGGGGATAGACTACAGCCCTGTCTCACTCCCTTCCCAACCACTGCTTCCCTTTAATGTCCCTCGACTCTTGTAACTGCCATCTGGTTTCTGTACAAATTGTAAATAGCCTTTCGTTCCCTGTATTTTACCCCTGCCACCTTCAGAATTTGAAAGAGAGCATTCCAGTCAACATTGTCAAAAGCTTTCTCTAAGTCTACAAATGCTAGAAACGTAGGTTTGCCCTTCCTTAATCTAGCTTCTAAGATAAGTCGTAGGGTGACCAGAAGAAGGGATCGGTTGGTAGGACATGTTCTGAGGCATCAAGGGATCACCAATTTAGTATTGGAGGGAAGCGTGGAGGGTAAAAATCGTAGAGGGAGACCAAGAGATGAATACAGAAAGCAGATTCAGAAGGACGTAGGTTGCAGTAGGTACTGGGAGATTAAGAAGCTTGCACAGGATAGAGTAGCATGGAGAGCTGCATCAAACCAGTCTCATGACTAAAAACCACAACAACAACAAGTTCTAGGCGACTGATGACCTCAGAAGTTAAATCAATGTGGTGCTACAGAAGAATGCTGAAGATTAGTTGGGCAGATCACATAACTAATGACGAAGTATTGAATCGGATTGGGGAGAAGAGAAGTTTGTGGCACAACTTGACCAGAAGAAGGGATCGGTTGGTAGGACATATTCTGAGGCATCAAGGGATCACCAATTTAGTATTGGAGGGCAGCGTGGAGGGTAAAATCGTAGAGGGAGACCAAGAGATGACTACACTAAGCAGATTCAGAAGGATGTAGGTTGCAGTAGGTATTGGGAGATGAAGAAGCTTGCACAGGATAGAGTAGCATGGAGAGCTGCATCAAACCAGTTTCAGGACTGAAGACCACAACCATTCAGATTCCACTGTTAAATGCGGAGAAGAGAGACTGGTGGAAAGAGTTTATTTAAAGGCCTTTATTTGGAGGAGGATTTATCTGATCACGTGATAGAAGAAGAAACGGGAGGCGATATAAAGGAAACAGGGGATACAGTATTAGAATTAGAATTTAAAAGTTCTTTGGAAGACTTAAGATTAGGGGAACTGGCAACAAAACGAATATTCACGTTAGTGCGTAGAACGTATGAGTCTGGCGATATAACAATTGATATTCGGAAAAACATCAACCACACAATTCCGAAGAGGGCAAGTGCCAAAATGTGCGAAAATTATCGCACAATCCGTTTAACAGCTCACGCACTCAAGTTGCTAACAAGAATGATATGCAGAAGAATGAAAAAGAAAATTGAGGATGTGTTAAATGACGATCGGTTTGGCTTTAGGAAAAGGATAGGCACCAGAGATGCAATCCTAACGGCGCAGTTGATGATGAAAGCAAACAAAAGAAAAATTCTAATGAAGAAACGTCTTCACTCTCTTGTAGTTAAGAATTCAGCTGTTGGAACGCATCTGTAGAAGGAAACTGTTTTATTTAATTATTAGTTATTTCTTGTGGCCAGTTGAAGCTGAAGGACAGAGCACGTAGAAAATAATGTCGGGAGTTGACAGGCTTTAAATGCCTAACAGCACTTCTGTCTCCTTTTAAGGAACTGATTTCTGTGGATCGTAGGTAGATCGCAGTAGAACTTGGGGATACAGTGGTGACTTACTGGACGAATGGTTCAGCCCTAGAGAGGAAGTCGGAATATCTAGCATACTTCCTTCGAAACGCTTCGCTGTCCATCAGATAACATAAGAATTAAATTTATCACAAATCCACAAGCTTCTTATTGTATTAAGAAAGGCAGCTACGTGAATTGTTTAAAAGAACGCTCACTTTATTTCCACATGTGTGTGTGTGTGTGTGTGTGTGTGTGTGTGTGTGTGTGTGTGTGTGTGTGTGTTGTAACGAAATAGAAATCTCCCTAATATAATTTCGACCAGAAGTGATGGTTTAGAAATGATCCATGAAGTATTTGGTCTTCCAAACTGAAGAATAATTTGATCTGGAAAAACAGTAGATTGAAAGTGGAAAGAATCAAATATATTTGTATTCCAGATTAAATGACCATCTGATCCCTGGTCTGTAAGAATGGAATGACTAAAACAACAGATGTTTGTATGTCCCCAAAAATATGCTGAATATTTCACTCACTTGGACTGAAACAGTTACCGACAATTACGAAAAAAGGTCAGCAAGATCCTACAAGGGCTGTAAAATACTACAGTATTTCTGAGAGTAAACGAACTCCATCCAACACATATCTCTCAGATGAAAAGGTTTCACGCGATCTAAAACCTACCGACTCTACCCTGATTGTTCGTACGCAATTGGCGTAATGACGAACACTTAACGAGCGTATTTTACTATCACAGTGTATTAAACAGGGCGTAATTGTAAATACAATATGGATAAACATGTAAATGAAAGTAATAACAAAAAATGGCTCTGAGCACTATGTGGCTTAACTTCTGAGGTTATCAGTCCCCTAGAATTAGAACTACTTAAACATAACTAACCCAAGGACATCACACACATCCATGCCCGAGGCAGGATTCGAACCTGCGACCGTAGAAGTCGCTCGGTTCCAGACTGGAGCGCCTATAACCGCTCGGCCACGACGGCCGGCGAAAGTAGTAACACACACAAACACTTCGAATACCCTTTCACATGTGTAAGGTGCAATATTTTGTGGTTTACTTATTCTAGAATTGAAGACAAGTGTGGAAGTTGGATAACATTTTTAAATTCGCAATATTAGCAGAAAAATACACGCTTTTACATAGTTTTCAATGTGACAACGAAAACAGTGGTCAGGATAATGCATCTCGTCAACATCAAGAAGTGAAATAATCCTAAACACAACAAAATTAAATATTAACTCGCAGAACATGACAATATTAAAGTTTAACTAGAAGTTCCTTTGCAAAATTGTTCCTACACTTAAGTTATGATGTTGGTCAGTACTATGAAAATCGTCCGATTCCTGTTCAAATTCGGTACTATTTTTAGGATTACAATCAAGTCTACAGTGGATGGTTAGTTATGTGACAAACTGAGCAAAAGATTACCCAAGGTCGCTCAAGTTTACAATGGACGCAAGCTGGTGCACCAACAAGTTTACACCTTTGACGCGGTATTTACCTTAAGCTGCTATGAGCTGTCGTCTGCTTGGCCGCTCTCTTCCGCTGAAATTCTTATAAAACTAACTACATCTTTGTTAAATTTTCCAGCAGAAACTTTCCCTTTGTTTCTCGTTAGGCGAGACAATATGTACTCATCTCTAGCCTTAGAATGTGGCGATATACACGCACATGGTTGGAGCAGCAGGCATATTATAATGCTCTCTCAGTACTTGCAAGAACAGCTAACTAACTGGCTGGTTGGTTTCTCCACAGTTGGAGCTAAACGATATTACAGCTAATTTTTAGCTGAATATTAGCCGCTGTGAACGCAGTGTTCGCACAAATTACTTCTCTACATCATATAGAGCGTTATGCGCTCCATTCGGCACTTGACGCCAGTTCATTGAAGACTCTCCGAAAATTTCCGTCTTATATTACTGATAGCCGAACTGTCTCCCCACCTGGGTTCTTCGTTCTTCACGTCACGGCTTTCTCAACCAATAGGAGCGTTCCTCTTATTTTGTGGAAACTCTCTGTACCAATAGTAAGGTCCTTACCATCAAAGTACATCGAAACTTTGCCTCTTTTTCCTTCCAAGCTCGTTTCCGCCAATCGGACGTTTTGTGCCCATTCCAGAAGCCTAAATGCGTACATTGACTCCAGTCACTGGACACATGATCCGAAATGCTTCACTGGTCTTGTTTTGTATCCATTTGAAATTCCAAAACGCAGTTTTCTAAAACTTTTCTTTCCTGACCTCCCTCAGATTGGCTCTTATACTCACTCTCCCTGTCTAAGTCACCTGGCCAGTAGTTGACTTTCCGCCTGGGACACCCCTTTAAGTGGTTTCCATGGTACCCCGTGTAGCGTGGCCGTGTGCCTGTGTCGTCCCTCTGAATTCCAAACTAAAATGCCTCTCGCTGCTTGTTTCACCTTCCGCTCAAACTTGCATTGTAGATATGGTGTGTTAATTACTGTCAATTGAATGTCATCCCTTTCTGCATTACAGACTGCTAGGCAAATTTACTCATTACCACCGAATAAAGTTAGGTGCCACATTCACCTTTGTGTTGCGATGTACAAAGCTCAAGGTGCGAATCTGACCTTCATTTATTCTGCCACCTTACACATCTAGTAACATATGGAGAAAATATACAGCAGCAAAATTTTTATCGTCGTATGTGAATGTGCAGCATACGTATGTGATTTGAGAATGAAAGAAACGTCTAAAGAAAATGTTGTCCGAAAAATATAATATTTTGTTATTAAAACATTTAATATAATAAATTAGTTTCAGTTCCATCTTTTTAAATTACTGAAAAGTCTGATTGAAGTACCTTGGATTTAAAGTAACTGAAATAGTTTACAGTAATGAGAAGTTGTGAAATTACCTTCAGCAAAAAAATTGCCTATTTATTACACTTAGTCTCTTGACACATATTAAGGACAGCAGCTTCCTGACAATCATAATATGGGATGAAGAAACACTTAGCTGTGGGAAATGGCGTTCTTCATTCCAATTTGGCGAACTGCCACGTCCATGGTCCTCCTGAAAAAGGCCAGGTACACGTAGATGCAGTAGAAAGTACGATATTTTGTCTTTTTCGTGACTGAAGTAGCTGTTGTCGGTGACGAAGATAACACAAGCTTCACCCAGAGAAAAATGGGATGTACACCTACGTCACTGCGCGTATTAAACATTTCTCGCCCATGTTCGCACGTTGTAGTTATTGCATCGCTGGCTTAGATTTTACTTTATATCAAGAAGTACTTCTGTGCAATATTTCACAGTCTGCAGTATGCAACGAAAATGGGATACTTGCTAAGCGGCTTACTCCAGTGTTCAAACATCGTAGCAGATTATTATTTAGCCAAATATTAGTCCATAACAGGACTTCAGAATCCGCGCCGTGCACTGAAAGCAGTTTGGTAAATCAGCCTATTCAGATTTTTTAGCTTTTTCAGTATTATATTCTGATATAGTATTGTGATCAATAATCAAAATGCACAAGCAACCTACAGGTGTGTGGCGGAGCGTACTTCTGGTACCGCTAGCTGGTCCCCCCTCCCTCTTCCACTCGCGAGGGACTGATTGTCGGCAAGCCTCTGTATTAGAGCTCTTCCTCGAATTTTTTCGTCGTGATTATTTTGCGTGTTGTATCTGGGAGGAAGTAATATGTTGTCAGGCTCTATCCGAAACATGCTGTCTCGCAATCTCAATAGCAAACTTTTCATTGATGCAACAACGTCTCTCATATAGCGTCCATCACTAGAGTTTTTTGAGCACCTCTGTAATGCTCTCACGTGGAGTAAACAGTCTAGTCGCGTAACGCGCTGCTCTTCGTTGGTTGGATCCTCTCTCCCTCTCTCTCTCTCTCTCTCTCTCTCTCTCTCTCTCTCTCTCTCTCTTCTACTAGACATACCTCGTAAGGATCCCAGCTTGGTGAACAGTACTCAAGAACTGCTTCAACAATCGCGTTGTAAGCCACTTCCTTCGTTGATGACTTACATTTGATTAAAATTGTTCCCGTGAGATGGCGAGAATCACTTTGATGTATAAGTCCATTAAGTTCACAGACCGCTCTACACACCAAAATCACCTCACTTAGCAAACACTTTACTTCATTGTACGCACTTTGTAATTTTCTGGTTTACCTATTGAGGCGGTAGGTCTCGACAGTAAGCACTGCTTAACTTCTCTGTCCGTGACGACCAGGGTGGTCAGGATTAGTCCAAAAGCTTGTAAGAATGTTGCAGGGTGTCTTGTGCTGAGAAATAACTGTTCAGGAAAAAATTCAGACTTTGCTCTGTTTCCAAGTTACTTAGCATAGAAATGCTCCAATCAGGCCACAGCGCGTGCATATTCAAGCGGCCCGTCAGAGACAATTTGTGTCAGTTGTTCTCATAGCGGAGATGGTAGCGAACGAGGCTGCTCAGTCTTTGGCTCAGGTTGGATTCTTCCTTACTACCGTCCCATGTCCAATTTTTGTATCGCTGTCTTGTTCGATTTCAGAAGACCAAATGAAGATCGCATTGGGAAACACTGTCTCTGGCGGGCGGCTTGAATTTGCTCTGGCAACGGCCTGATTGGCTAACGTCAGTGCTTATTAAGCTGGAAATAGAGCAACGTATCGAATTTTTTGCTAACAATTATTTCTCAGCACAAACTATCTTGCAACATCCTTACAAATTTTTAAGACTGTTTCTGACCACCCTGTATATGGAAAACAGTCAGCCTTATGTACGACAAACACATTCCAAAGCTGCTGGTACAAACACGACGTTCCCTTACTAGTACACGACAGTTCAGTCTTTTCATTCTCCACACACAAAGCCTGTGCTATAGAAATTCTCTTTCTCTGTGATGTGAAAAGAAAAGAAAAACAGAAAAAAAATTTACAAAATCTGCATTACACTATATTGGTATCTTCATAGTGTACTCACGTGCATATGGTTGGGTGAGAATGCGGGAGAGAGAGAGAGAGAGAGAGAGCTTCCATTAGTCGGAAGTATCGAAGGAAGTTTTTGATTCTACCATGAAGTTTCTTTTGTTCTTATTCGGTTTCTCCTTGTTTTTTTGTTATAATAAAGTTCTTTAATGATAAAGATGACAAGATACGGATTTAAAGACTTAACTGGAGGAGTAGTTCACATGTCTATAAGAATTACAGAAGAATAAAAAGTCATTAATGCTCCGTATTTCTCAAATTTCAATACATTTATTCATAGTTTGTGCTAACGCACATACGTGACATAGCATATGACAACGGAATCAAACAATGCATCACGGAAAAATCTGAGCGGGAGAAACTGAGTCTTTCAAATGTTAATAAAATACGAAATGAATATCTAAGAAGACATGAGTCGATTCGAAGCCCAATCTAACAAAATGGAAATATTAGGAAGGCGTGAAGGGAGCTGTTTTCTAAAACTTTAGAAACCATAGGTAATAGCACACTTCATGGAGAGCGTTTGTGAAAGTATTAGCACAATATACCGAGAGATAGAACACGAATGCTAAGAATTGAGGAAACTCGCAACATAATCCACAAAACATGTATATTTCGAATAAGGCGTTCTGCATGTGTTCCAAGCAAAACAGGTAGGTAATAACCTCTGTCTTCTACACAGGTACACAGATAATGAGGGAGTTACTTAGCACTTGGCTACTCGTTGGTTACGCTGTTTTCATACGATATTTCTTTCGGTGCTAGTTTCAGAGATGAACATTTTTCTCTCCCGCTAAGGCCTCGAACTGGAATCTCCTGTAATGACCAATAAATTGTGAAACTCTGAAGTTTCTAGCGCGGCGTCTAAGCCCTGGAACGCGATAAAATTTTAGTGGTGGAAGAGACGCATGGCTCTGCTTCTTGGCCTCTTCCAGCCTCTTCCGGAAACTGCAAAACAAGCGCATTACACGAACTTCGGTAAGCGTCCACATAATAACTTCTGAAGAGGTTGAAAAAATGGGCCAACCAGTTGCAAAACAAAGGTTTATCACCCCTTGACATAGGACAAAAGCTAGTAAAACTTTGTTTTGCAACTGGTTGGCTGAATTCTTTAACCTCTTTTATAAAGTTGCTGATTCGAGCCATATTTAGGATTTTGATAACTCCTGATGCTGACGGCGGGCCGTTTCACGAAAATCAGTGAGCTATTTCTTCGATGACATTATAGTATACAGAAAGTAGAAAGTGGGGAAATGTCGCAATGTGGCTAGTTTTGCAAGTCCTGAATGTAGGCAGTGAGGGGTGAAGTCTTTCATTAATTACGGAAATTTCCAAGAAACTATGCTAGATACAACCGTGCAGTTTGTTACAAATGCTAACTTAATTCATAAATATTTACAGTGCGTCGCGTCTTGCAGCTCTCAAATGCTGGAGAAAAGATAATTTTTGAATGTTCAACACTAAAGCTACTAGAATGAGATTTTCACTCTGTAGGAGAGATTCTGTAAAGTTTGGAAGGTAGGAGACGAGATAGTGGCAGAAGTAAAGCTGTGAGTACCGGGAGTGAGTCATGCTTCGGTAGCTCAGATGGTAGAGCACTTGCCCGCGAAAGGTAAAGGTCCCGAGTTCGGGTCTCGGTCGGGCACACAGTTTTAATCTGCCAGGAAGTTTCACTAAAGCTACTGTTTATTTACTGACTGAGTAGTTTAGAGCTTTGCCAATTATTACAAGTCACGGAAACTCCCACGATGAATGAGCCAAGGTGGCAAACAGTGTAATCTAATATGAACAAACTCACCACAGTATATAAAATACCGCTGGCATGAAGATCACATTTGCTGGATAATGAAGGTATAAGTGTGGTGTCGTAAACAGAACTCTCCACGCCAAACGCATCCTAAATACAATACGTTGCTTGTGAAAATCAGCAAACCCAGAAACTAGGTAGCCAGTAAATAATCAGCAGCTTTGGTATTAAACATTTAAAAAACATCTCTCCTTCTATTTAACTGATAAGGATTTTTATGAATATACTTCCATATGTCTACGCAGCTATTTTTTTTTCGAACTGTAAGTTAACTTGTGTGTATGTCCACGTTTTTAGAGATGGTTGCGGGACTCAGCTGTTCCATACAGGATGACAGATTATACCCTTCGACCCTTATTTTATTTGGCAACCAGTTTCAGCAATTTACTACGCCATCTTCAGGCCCCTGACCGACGTGCAGAGAGATTCTACCTCAACTGTTATCAAAACAGGTGCCAGCAACACTGGTATTAGTAGATTTTTGCTATAGCGATCATTTCAAACGTTATCTGCAGACGGTTGTACTTCTGCATGTGCCCTGAGAGAATCTTATTTGTTTTGTCTCTCTCTAGTTTCAGGTAGCGTAATTTAGGAGTGATGTCTATGCAGGTTTCATGAAACACAGTAGTCTAGATCCACCAGATGTGAAGAACATTAAAGGACGGTATGAAAAGTAAAGAGACAGGCAATGTTAGTAACAAGATGAGAAACGGAAGACTTGGAGAGCGTGGCGACACTGTGAGACCAAGCAAGGTGAGTATCTGCTCTCATCTTCTATGTTTTACTGCCTACCAAGATTTTCTTAATTTTTTTCTGAACTATGATAATGACAGTCCGTAGGAATTTCTGACTCATAAACTAGCTTAGTCGCACTGAATTGATTGCTCATTACATACTACTTGATAAAAATAGTATAGCAGCAGCGATCTAATTAGTTAACTCTTATTATTAACTTTGTTAATAATGAAATATTGTTGATTAAAAAGGTTAACTCAGTACGGCCTTACATATTTAGTGAGCGGTAGGAAACATATTTCGTCATATTAACACCTATCATTTGAAAGTATATATCTCCAACATTTATGTATGGTATATAAAATTTTCTGAAACTATTTATCTTCCAAATTAACTAACATTAAAACTCCAGACCATTGATAACCCGTTACAAATCATTTCAAAATTACTATTAGATTCTTAATTTTGCCACTATAATGTTGTTGATATATTGGTAATGTTCCGTTTAACTTGTTAATTTGTTAACTCATTAGTTAGAAACTTCAATATTTTAAGGATCGCAAAACATTTTATTTAAGATGCCTGCCGTCAGTAATGAGTAGAGCAAAAAGTATTGTTCATAGTCGAAACTATTTACAGACCTAACACATCTGAGGTCAGACAGTCTGCAGTTGAGAGCAAAGTGAACAACACCTGTGCCTCTTGTCGTGAGCAAAGGCCGTAGTCCGATATCTAACATTCGCATATATTGCTCACAGTTCGCATTCTTCATTCGTGGTTTTTTTCATTACTTCTGTGACAATAATTACTAGTTAGTTCCGAGTGAGAACTTTTAGAGGAACTCAGTACTTATTGAATCCTTTGAACAATGACTGGTTAGCAGGACAGTGTTGACGGGGTTAATTGCTTAGAGTTCCATAAATGTGTATGAAGACAGTGATACGGTGAACTGATAGGCTAAATTTTTGCCGAGTGTGAATCGTTTTGAAACCACTGGACTATGTTGTGTGATTACTGCACTAAGACACTTTAACACACTAGTGTAATAAGAAACAATCTGCTTTCCTTTAAATCAAATCGAACTATACGTGACACCTGAAACTGGCCACATCAGTGTTTTAAATCTACTTATGGTGTCGATGACAGGGCTGCTATAGACTTATTACCGGAACTAACTTTCAGTTTTGAAGTCAGCCCAGCTACCGGGAAGGTAGGCTTATGTTGTAGGAAGCAGGTCTGTTCCAACTTTTGATACTGTGCATTTAGCTTTCCAACACAGTCCGCGGAAATAGACGCGTGGTTTATCCAGAGAAACGCATACCTCACAACACAGATCCCACACCACCGCCATCTGGCACTTCAGTGCTGTCGTTTGAGAGTTCATTGCAGGCCCAGGCTGGAGTTCTGTTGTGTTTTCTGATGAAAGGTGATTTTGCCTCTGTGCCAGTGACGGTCGTGTGTTGATTAGAAAGGAGGCTAACTGGAAGCCTGCAACCAACGTGGCTGCGTGTTAGACACACTGGACCTACTCCTGGAGTTATAGGTTGGGGTCAGATTTCACATTACAGCATGAACACTCGCATGATTATCCCACGCATTCTGACTACAAAACTGTACGTAAGTCTGGTGATTCTACCTATGTTCCACCATTGATGAACAGCATTTTGGGTGGTGTTTTCCAACAGGATAACGCTTGCCCACATACGGCTGTAGCAACCCAGCATGCTCTATAGAGTGTCCACATGTTAACTTGGCCTGCTTGGCCCCAGAACTGTCTCCAATGGAGCACGTATGGGACATCATCGAACGACAGCTCCAGTGTGATTCACTACCAGCATTTTTCTATGCACCTACCTGCTTTACCAACGCCTGTGCCCAGTTTGCCTCGTTTGCACCTGACTGTCCTTCATAACAACTTTCAAGAGACTCTCAGGTCCGACCTCTCGATTGGAAAACCAGCACCTCAATCAGCATCTCTATCGTATCCAACCGGTTTACAGTACCTCCTCCACAATCAAAACTGGATAGCCGTCTGAAGTTGAATGGTATAGTGACACTCGCAAAAAACGCAAGTCCCCACTGGAAGAAAGGAATGGTTTTTCTTCTCTAAGACTTCACCTACTTTGCCTCCACATCGTAATCTGCAGCTTTTATTCACCTAACAAATGAACTCTCATTAAGTCGCTCTTTTTCCTACAAATGACGGCAAACGACTTCGCTGGTAACTGAGGATAACTTATTTCCGAATTTATACAAGCAACACTTTTAAAATTTCAGCTACACCTCACAGGTCCCACGACTCCTGCTCTCACGACAGCAGCCTGCAGAATGCTAATTTCGCGAGTTACCGAAAAGCTCCACAAAGTTACAGGGCGGTTGTAATTAAACTTTCCCTACTTGAAAGGCCTCCCATGAAACTCTGTGGAAAAATTTGTGAGGGCATGCGGATTAGAAATAACGAATAAACAATTGAAAGAAATTAATTTCTATCTGAGAGGGTAACCTTTTTTAATCCATATGGGGCATACAGCAAACCAGTACTTAATAGTATTGGTTAAAAATCCGTCTAGAAAATATTTTACTGAGTTTAATGAGGGCGATGTTGGCCTGATATATTTGACGATGCCCTTTGGATGCACTGACTAAAGGATTCTTCTAAGAAATACCAAATTAAGATAACCTGAAGATGCCTAAATAAGGCGAAACGCGTCGTTGAAAGATAAAAAACAAAAATTTGCAACCAACACTGTAACATTTGTAATGCATACCACGTTTACGTTCCAAGTTGTAAACGCTGCTCAGTGTGACGACCATGTGAAGCCGCGACAGCCTGGGATCGCTGCCCGAATATCTCAGGCAGGAGGTAGGCTACCTCTGTCGCTATGCTCATATTCGATGTGCAACGTGCGTTAGCGTCCCGTTGGAAAATCCTATCCTTCAGGTAACGCGACAGCTGAAAATCAGAAAGGTTGGAATCTGGCGATCTCGGTGGCCATGTCATTTGGGAATATGACCCATTGATTCGATTTCCTCCGAATGTGTGAATGGATTACCTCGTCGTTGTTTTCCTTTAATGTGGCGATACTTGCAAAGAGCAGCAACACTATTGCTGTTGTTTCTATAAAACAGCGTCACGGGTAAACCCCTGGTCTCCTTCACTGCCTCTACTATAATGCCCAATGGTGTTTGCTTTTCAACCCTACGTCCCCGTACCATTACCTGCGCCTGACACCGACATTAGTAACTACGCAAATCCTGCGTCACACAGTCTGAACGTCATTCATATAAAGTTTGGTGTCAATACGGTAACAATTCTTCATCTACATTGCAACAAGTAGCGTAAGTATTATGTAACCACCGTGTATTGTAAAATAGACCTTTCGGCCTCTCACTCGCAAATGCAGAATGTAGGCATTTCGGTTGCACACTACTTGGTAGCGCTGATAGCATGCTTGCTTTCTGCCAGTACATTGAGAAATTTCTTTTCCAGCCGATGTTAGGAAACACCGGCTATCCCATGAAAATTACTCGTCTTGGAAAACAGCGTAGTTGCAGCAGACCACACCATTTAGCTGGATTAAGGCTGCACAACAGTCCCTATTAGCAGAAACTGCTAAACCAGCGCTGGCATTCAAAATTGCGACGATTACTAAACGACAACTGGATAAGAAAATGTAACACTCAGTGATAGCAAATGAATTATGTTAAGACAGCCAAGACGTTCGATAACAGTCTAAAGTTACTTTCGATTTGACGGTCATCACGACGGTTGATAAACTGTTTCTGCACAGTAAGTTGTGGTAGAGCAGGTGGAAAACACACTCACGTCAAAAAAAAAAAAAAAAATAGAATGTTCATATTAAGATACGTTCTGCAGAAATGATTAGTATCTCAGTCACCTCAGTTCAGAATATTGTTCTGCTTGCCATGGGGAGCACAACATTTATTCATATGGAATTACGAACAGTATAATGAATTAAGTCTTTTTTATTCTTGAAAGACTTACGTGAAAATGTACAATAACTTTTATCATTGAATGTAATTGTATTTAAAAATGTTGTTGTTGTTGTTGTGGACTTCAGTCCTGAGACTGGTTTGATGCAGCTTTCCATGCTACTCTATCCTGTGCAAGCTTCTTCATCTCCCAATACCTACTGCTACCTACATCCTTCTGAAACTGCTTAGTGTATTCATCTCTTGGTCTCCCTCTACGATTTTTACCCTCCACGCTGAACCCCAATGCTAAATTGGTGATCCCTTGATGCCTCAGAACATGTCCTACCAACCGATCCCTTCTTCTGGTCAAGTTGTGCCACAAACTTCTCCCCAATCCTATTCAATACTTCCACATTAGTTATGTGATCTACCCATCTAATCGTCAGCATTCTTCTGTAGCACCAAATTTCGAAAGCTTCTGTTCTCTTCTTGTCCAAACTATTTATCGTCTATATTGCCTTCCATACATGGCTACACTCCATACAAATACTTTCATAAATGACTTCCTGACACTTAAATCTATACTCGACGTTAACAAATTGCTCTTCTTCAGAAACGCTTTCCTTGTCATTGCCAGTCTACATTTGATATCCTCTCTACTTCGACCATCATCAGTTAGTTTGCTCCCCAAATAGCAAAACTCCTTTACTACTTTAAGTGTCTCATTTCCTAATCTAATTCCCTCAGCATCACCCGACTTAATTCGACTACATTCCATTATCCTCGTTTTTCTTTTGTTGATGTTCATCTTATATCCTCCTTTCAAGACACCGTCTATTCCATTCAACTGCTCTTCCAAGTCCTTTGCTGACAGAATTACAATGTCATCGCAAACCTCAAAGTTTTTATTACTTCTCCATGGATTTTAATACCTACTCCGAAGTTTTCTGTTGTTTCCTTAACTGCTTGCTCAATATACAGATTGAATAACATCGGGGAGAGGCTACAGCCCTGTCTTACTCCCTTCCCAACCACTGCTTCCCTTTCATGTCCCTCGACTCTTGTAACTGCCATCTGGTTTCTGTACAAATTGTAAATAGCCTTTCGCTCCCTGTATTTTAACCCTGTCACCTTTAGAATTTGATAGAGAGTATTCCAGTCAACATTGTCAAAAGCTACAAAGGCTAGAAACGTAGGTTTGCCTTTCCTTATTCTTTCTTCTAAGATAAGTCGTAAGGTCAGTATTGCGTGTTCCAGTGTTTCTACGGAATCCAAACTGATCTTCTCCGAGGGCGGCTTCTACTAGTTTTTCCATTCGTCTGTAAAGAATTAGTGTTAGTATTTTGCAGCTGTGGCTTATTAAACTGATTGTTCGGCAATTTTCACATGTCAACACGTGCTTTCTTTGGTATTGGAATTATTATATTCTTCTTGAAGTCTGAGGGTATTTCGCCTGTTTCATACATCTTGCTCACCAGATGGTAGAGTTTTGTCAGGACTGGCTCACCCAAGGCCGTCAGTAGTTCCAATGGAATGTTGTCTACTCCGGGGGCCTTGTTTCGACTCAGGTCTTTCAGTGCTCTGTCAAACTCTACACGCACTATCGTCTTTCCCATTTGATCTTCATCTACATCCTCTTCCATTTCCATAATATTGTCCTCAAGTACATCGCCCTTGTATAGACCCTCTACATACTCCTTCCACCTTTCTGCTTTCCCTTCTTTGCTTAGGACTGGGTTTCCATCTGAGCTCTTTATATTCATACAAGTGGTTCTCTTTTCTCCAAAGGTCACTTTAATTTTCCTGTAGGCAGTATCTATCTTACCCCTAGTGAGATAAGCCTCTACATCCTTACATTTGTCCTCTAGCCATCCCTGTTTAGCCATTTTACACTTCCTGTCGATCTCATTTTTGAGACGTTTGTATTCCTTTTTACCTGCTTCATTCACTGCATTTTTATATTTTCTCCTTTCATCAATTAAATTCAATATTTCTTCTGTTACCCAAGGATTTCTACTAGCCCTCGTCTTTTTACCTACGTGATCCCCGCTGCCTTCACTACTTCATCCCTCAAAGCTACCCATTCTTCTTCTGTATTTCTGCTGTATTTCTTTCCTCCATTCCTGTCAATTGTTTCCTTATGCTCTCCCTGAAACTCTGAAAAACCTCCGGTTCTTTCAGTTTATCCAGGTCCCATTCCCTAAAATTTCCGCCTTTTTGCAGTTTCTTCAGTTTTAATCTACAGGTCATAACCAACAGATTGTGCTGAGAGTCCACATCTGCCCCTGGAAATGTCTTACAATTTAAAACCTGATTCCTAAATCTCTGTCTTACCATTATATACCTTTTATTATCTCCAGGGTTCTTCCTTGTATACAACCTTCTTTCATGGTTCTTAAACCAAGTGTTAGCTATGATTAAGTTGTGCTCTGTGCAAAATTCTACCAGGCGGCTTCCTCTTTCATTTCTCTCCCCCAATCCATGTTCACCTACTATGTTTCCTTCTCTCCCTTTTCCTACACTCGAATTCCAGTCACCCATGACTATTAAATTTTCGTCTCCCTTCACTGCCTGAATAATTTCTTTTATCTCATCATACATTTCTTCAATTTCTTCGTCATCTGCAGAGCTAGTTGGCATATAAACTTGTACTACTTTAGTAGGTGTGGGCTTCGTATCTATCTTGGCCACAATAATGCGATCACTATGCTGTTTGTAGTAGCTTACCCGCATTCCTATTTTCCTATTCATTATTAAACCTACTCCTGCATTACCCCTATTTGATTTTGTGTTTATAACCCTGTAGTCACCTGACCAGAAGTCTTGTTCCTCCTGCCACCGAACTTCACTAATTCCCACTGTATCTAACTTTAACCTATCCATTTCCCTTTTTAAATTTTCTAACCTACCTGCCCGATTAAGGGATCTGACATTCCACGCTCCGATCCGTAGAACGCCAGTTTTCTTTCTCCTGATAACGCCATCCTCTTGAGTATTCTCCGCCCGGACATCCGAATGGGGGACTATTTTACCTCCGGAATATTTTACCCACGAGAGACGCCATCATCATTTAATCATACAGTAAAGCTGCATACCCTTGGGAAAAATTACGGCCGTAGTTTCCCCTTGCATTCAGCCGTTCGCAGTACCAGCCCAGCAAGGCCGTTTTGGTTATTGCTACAAGGCCAGATCAGTCAATCATCCAGACTGTTGCCCTTGCAACTACTGAAAGGGCTGCTGCCCCTCTTCAGGAACCACACGTTTGTCTGGCCTCTCAACAGATACCCCTCCGTTGTGGTTGTACCTACGGTACGGCTATCTGTATCGCTGAGTCACGCAAGCCTCCCCTCCAACGGCAAGGTCCATGGTTTATGTGGGGGGGGGGATTTAAAAATAATATAGATTAATTATGTATAACATTCTTTGTTCTATGTAAAAAAATTAATAAGTGTGAAACAGACAAATAATTTTATGTAATTACTTACTCTGGTCTTGATCCTCGTTAAGGATAGAAGTTGTAAGTGTACTTACGCTGCATTTTGGTCGAATGTTTGTGTTTATTTCATCTTAAAACCTTTATTTATGTATCTCTAGCATCTCTACATTTTAGGAGACTAACAACGTACCTTTTCAGAATATGAGAATGCGCAATACAGCGCAAGCCTATGATTGATTGTTGTCGGCCATTTGCGCGTCCGCAATTTCTTATTTGTGTATTGCCAGTACCGTAATAAACGGTACAGAGCCGAAGCAATAACTTAAATAGTTTGCATTTTAATTGCATGATTTAACTTATGGGCCATTTTAATTTATTTGCAAAAGTTAATAATACCTTTCATTAAATTCTTGTGGTTGCCGCATCACAGCTATCTTTTATCTCTGCCATGTAAATTCACAGAAATTATCTTACTGCGAAATGATCAGTGATAAATGTGCTACACAATAATATTTCTCTACGCGAGTACATGACGTTAAAGCATTATTAATTTCAGTGAAATTTCAATGCAAAAAAACTGAGATGCTTTGTTAACATACGAGGTAGTACGGTGCTTCGCATCACTGTTTACATGTGTCATATTGCGTGCATTAAACCATCAAAAAAAGTCTGTCTAATTTGCCCGTGGTACGTTGTGTTGTCACTTTAGTGTGTGTGGCATCATTCGATGAGTACGTATACGCAAATTTGTCCATAAATCATACAGTTTAATGAGCTGCACATGCACGCACAGTTAAAGCACAACACTTGACGTACAGAACAGAACACAGCAACATACTTATTAAAAACTCAATAGGTCCTATTGTCTAGTTAGGCGCAGGGTCCGCCATGGACCCTGATAATTTGTTTCATGCGTAATGGCATCGGCGCGTATAAGGCGCGAATGGTATCCTGTGGTATAGCCATCCACGCCGCATTCTCCTGTTTCCATAGTTCATCTGCGGTGGTTGGCATTGGGTTACAGTGCTGCACCCATCTGGTGATATGGCGGGCCAGGGGAAAAGGCTGACATCCTGTGACGCAAAGAAAGCATGTGTTCGTGCAGTAGCATGTGGTCGTGAATTGTGTTGCTGAAAAGTGGCGTCCGGGGTGTTGTAAAGAAAGGATACGGCTACGGGTCGCAGAACGTCATTCACGTAGGTCACACTGATCACAGTGTTCCGTACACGCTCCAACTATGATTTGTGGTTGGATCCAATAGCATTCCACACCATAAGCCCTGGCGTTTCCGTTGTATGTCTTGTGCGGGTGCAATCACTGTGACGTCACCCCACTGTCGTCGGCGAACCAAAGTGTGGCCATCTTTTTCAAGCAAACAGAAACTGGATTCGTCCGAAAACACTATCTGATGCCAATTCCGCCCGCAGCGACATCGTTCCATAGAGAATGGCCATCTATCATGTTTTTTCACATTCGTCAAAGGTAGAGGACTGCCACCCCTGATAGCATTACACTGTTCCACTGTTGCGCCAGAGCCGAGAAGGGCGCAGATCTGTCCTGCAATGCCATTCGCATGATGTGTCGGTCTTCTCGGGTGGTGGTCCGGGCGGTGTGACGCGACCTACCTCATAGTGTTCTACGGCCTTCCGTGGACCATTCTGCAAACACCCTTTATGCCACCAAAACATATCGTCCCACAAGAGCAGCAACTTCCCTGATGGATCCATTACATGCTCTCATGTCATTAATGCGCCATCTTTCAAACTCACTGATTTGACAGTACGGTTCTCGCAACGTTTGCGAGGCTCCCCGCCTGTCTGCTGAAGTTACACTGGTTCGTGACCTTCGATTTATAGTGACAATGAGAGCCACAGGCACATTTTACCTGTATATGGTGTTGCGCCGTAATTTCGATGTTGACCTTAAACCCACTGGCGGATCTGGTTTGATGCTAATCATTTCTGCTGAACATACAAATGAACATGACATGTCGTGTCCCGGCACAGCCTCACTACACAAGAATGAAGTAGGTGCGAACTGCGTAGCGCAATCGGAACGTTGACAATGTGGTGGTGGAAGTAGGCTGTTTAGGTTTTTTTATTGGTAACGCCGCCGCCACGTAGCGCTCTGTATGAAAATCACTGGCTGTGCCGTGTGCCGTCTGTGGCTGGTTGGCATTGTTGTAATACTCGCCATTGTAGTGTTGGGAAGCGGCAGCTGGATGCTAACAGCGCGTAGCGTTGCGCAGTTGTAGGTGAGCCGCCAGCAGTGGTGGACGTGGGGAAAGAGATGGCGGAGTTTTGAAATTTGTAAGAATTGGTGTCATGAACTGATATGTATACATTATGACTATAAAGGTAAATACATTGTTTGTTCTCTATTAAAATCATTCATTTGCTAACTGTGCCTATCAGTAGTTAGAGCCTTCAGTAGTTTGAATCTTTTATTTAGCTGGCAGTAGTGGCGCTCGCTGTATTGCAGTAGTTCGTGTAACGAATATTTTTGTGAGGTAAGTGATTTTTGAAAGGTATAGGTTAATGTTAGTCAGGGGCATTCTTTCGTAGGGACTTTTGGAAGTCAGATTGCGTTGCGCTAAAGATTTTGTGTGTCAGTTTAAGCACAGTCTTGTATAAATTTTTCTAAGGGGACGTTTCATATGTTGACCCTTAGCCACGGATACCTCACTGGAATCTTCTGATTTTTTCTTGTAGTTTGTGTAGTTAGTGTAGCCTTTGTTTATTGCTAGCACGTAATCATAGAGATCATTTCCTTTGTAGTTGCAGTCTTTCATTGTTGTACAGTAAAACAGTTGTGGCATGCATGTAGATTTGCACAAAGTATTTCGCAGTTTCGCTTGCAATTAACTAGATATTATTTTCAGTGCTATGTTAATGTGTTCTCTTATTTTTGTTCTTCAAATTGTGTTTTTCTGTGTTGTCGTGTGAAAAACTTAACACTAGGCTCCAAAGTAAACTGAGAGATGACAGTGATGACGAAAGCAATGTGTTAGCGTCACCATGTAATGAATTCACTAACGTTCAAAGTAGTAATTTGGTAATAGCGCATAGGGAAATGGAGCGGGCTGCAAATAATGGTGTAGGAAGTGAAACAATCAGTGAACAGGGAAGCATTATCGATCGATCGGTCGGCAACAGCTCGCCTCAGGATTCCGAAATGACAAGACACCATCTTGCAAATACTGTAGATTCAGATTTTGCGTCCTCACCGTTTTCTCAAATAAATCAAGACACATTTTCTGCTTTTCAAAATGCGAATATTGCCGGTTCAAATGCACTGCCGAAAAGCACTGAGGAACATGTTTCAGACACCAGTGCACTGTTATTACAGTTAATGCAACAAATGGGACAAAGGCTACAAAAGTTAGACACAACGCTTGAACCAAATCAGAAACAAATGGGACAAAATCTTCAAAAGTTAGACACAATGGAACAAAATCAGAGACAAATACAGCAAAAGCTTCAAAAGTTAGACACAATGGAACAAAATCAGAGACAAACACAGCAAAAGCTTCAAAAGTTAGACACAATGGAACATAATCTTCAAAAGTTAGACACAATGGAACAAAATCTTCGGAAGTTAGACACCACACTTGAACAAACACGTGAAGTTTTAACTACTGAGTTACATAACATTGAATCGAAATGTCAAAAAATCTGTAATGACGTAAAAACACAAATTTGTGAGCATTTTCAACCTATTTTTTCGCGGCATGAAAACGCATTACAGAATCACGAAGCAGCCATAAAAGAATTACAAATTGTTGTTCGTGAAAATCACGACACCTTGCAAGCTAAAATGGACTCAGTTGCATCCACCGATTCGGTTACGCAACTTGCAAGAACTCAGGAAAACTTAAAGGTCAGTAGATGCGATTTCAACACAAATGGACACTCTGAAACTTGGTTCAGAAAAACACACTGAGAAATGTGTTCACTATCGGAGAAAGTAGCCGAACTTTCAGATCAGTTCACTAATTTATCTACGAAGGTAGATGATAATCTGATTGACACAAAACCGGTAGTCTTTAATTTCACAGAAGAGTTCGAACAAATTAGGAAATTCAAACAAAATCTGAATCAAATTAATACGCAACGCTACGCGCTGTTAGCATCCAGCTGCCACTGCCCAACACTACAATGACGAGTATTACAACAATGCCAACCAGCCACAGACTGCACACAGCACAGCCAGTGATTTTCATACAGAGCGCTACGTGGCGGCGGCGTTACCAATAAAAAAACCTAAACAGCCTACTTACAGTGGTTATAAATTGCTGTCAGCCTTTATATCGGAGATTAGAGGGAGAGAATCTCCCTGGTTTGAAGCAAATAAGTTTCCTAAAAACATGATACAGAATTGCAATAGGCAGAAAAGATTGGTTAGTTTCTATGAAGTTTATCCTCACATATGTTTAGGTGTTGGACCATAACCCCCTTAGTACGATTCAGTTTATGTATACTGACTTGCTACTTCGAAGCTAATTGCCGGTACATCTAGGAAACAAGAACAGAGCAATCACTTGTTCTTGGTTAGCACTGAAATCTCTCTAAGTAATTGAGACAAAGACTGACAGCCGCTGTTCAACACTATTCCAATGAAACTCTAAAAATCCTACTTGACCTGCAGTTCCTGAGCGTCCACCAGAGTCTATCACCGTCTTCTCGTAGTTGAAGTCTTTATCAGCTGTATCGGCTGCTATGGGCCTACTCGACGCCGCTGGCGTCTCACTTGGGAATCTCCAAACTGCCAGCACTGGCTGTGAATCTGCATCTGAATCTCTGCTTTTAGCTATTCCGCTGCCTGGCCTTTTATTTCGTTGCTCATGTACTTGGATGCACACGAGTTAATTTGTTTCACATGACCCTTTTATTTCTAAATGATCGGATTGCATAAGAATACCTATGGTTCCACATGACACTAACGTTTCTAATTGGTCGGTTTGCCCAAGAATGCCTTTGGTCCACACGACACTTTCGTTTCTGGCTGCACACAGCTTGATTTGGTTCCACACCAGTCTTTCCCGCACGTGACTGACACTCTCTCTTTCTGTATTATCGCCCTGGTGTTTGTGTCTTCCATTGCGCAAGTTTGATTCATGCTGCTTCCTCTGGCAGGAAGTCAAACACTAAGTTATTTGATCAACACGCCATACTTGGCAGCCTCCGCCACTTATCTTGTCCCTACGTCCTGGTGGACTATTTTTTTTTTTCAGCCTCCGCTGCTTATCTTGTCCCTACGTCCTGGTGGACTATTTCTTTATGTCAGCTGGCTGTTTGCCTATGGAGCCTGGACTCTAATTATGGTCACAAAAGCAAGAATAAAAATTAAAATTTTCTACGGTCACAACAGTCCTATGAATATGAACTTCTGTTTCTATTCATTCAAGGTGTTCTGCTTTTTCTGAACATGAGAGTACCTGGCGCAAGGCGAATTATTCCTGCCGCAACCATAGCCCGTTCAACAGAATTCTGGGAAAGAACTCGACAGGACGAGCAGCTGTGTCCTCGAAATATTGTACCGCTTCCACACCATCATTCGACGTCCCTTCTGAGAGCCTTTCAAGCACTTGTTATGACCAGGGCGTGTGCTTTGGAGCCGTCCTGGAAGTAACAGTTCGTTGTGTCACTGTGGTGCCAACATCTCCTCAAACTGCTGCTGGAGATGCAGCTCGATGCACCAGAGTCATAGGTTCGAACACAGTGGTCTTCCCTGTTGGTATTGCCTCGGTACCATCCGGAGGCCGGTCTTGTAGTGACCGAGGGAAGTGGCGCAGGGGTTAATAAAATGCGCTCGCATTCGGGAAGACGACGATTCAGACTCCCTTTCCGCCATCATGATTTATATTATCCTTGACTTCCCTAAATCGCTTCTGGAAAATTCTGGAATCAAAAAAGTGTTCAAATGTGTTTGAAATCTTATGGGACTTGACTGCTAAGGTCTTCAGTCCCTAATCTTACACACTACTTAACCTAAATTATCCTAAGGACAAACACATACATCCATACCGGAGGGAGGACTGGAACCTCCTCCGGGACCAGCCGCACAGGCCATTACTGCAGCGCCTTATTTCTGGGATCGTTCCTCCGTTTGTGCTCCATCTACAACGACCTCATTGGCGACGGGACGTTAAGCACTAAGCTATCCTCCGTCTCCGTCTTCATGACTGTACATTCTCTCGACCACCACTGCCAGCAGCCGTGTACAGTGGCTACATTCCGGCCAAGTCTTCCTGCAATATTGTTGCCATATTATTCGACCTCGTTCAAAGTCAGTCAGAAGTTGAAAATGGCTTCTTTGTCGTCTTAAAGGCATTCTTCACTAACTTCAACTTACCACGTCCAACTCCTATAGTAACCAATATTCACGATCGTTACAGCGCGTCCTCAAGTTGCACCACTTGCACCACTCTGAATCGACTGGCGCTAAATGTGAATAGAGATCATCTTTCAGATTGGTACAGGCATGAGTATTCAAGTATAGACATATGTAAACAGGCAGATTACGGCGTTGCGGTCGGCAACGCCCATATAAGACTACAATGTCTGGCACAGTTGTTAGATCAGTTACTGCTCCTACAATGGCAGCTTAGCATGGTATAAGTGTTTCTGAACGGGTCATAGTCGGCGCACGAGCAGTGTGACCCAAATGGCTCTGAGAACTATGCGACTTAACTTCTGGGGTCATCAGTCGCCTAGAACACAGAACTAATTAAACCTAACTAACCTAAGGACATCTCACACATCCATGCCCGTGGCAGGATTGGAGCCTGCGACCGTAGCGGTCGCCCGGTTCCAGACTGTAGCGCCTAGAACGGCACGGTCACTCCGGCCTGCTCAATGGGACACCGCATCTCCATGGTACCAATAGAGTGGGGATTCTCCTGTACAAGAATTTCAGGAGTGTACCGCGAATATCAGGAATCAGCAAAACATCATCTCTGACATCGCTGCGGACAGAAAAAGATCCTACAAGAACAGATTCCTGCAGACTGGAAAGATGTTGCCTGGTCGGACGAGTTCCATTTCAAATTGTATCGAGCGGATGGATGGGTATGGGTATGGAGACAAGTCCATGAATCTATGCACTCTGCATGTCACATACGTAAGCATCTTGTCTGATCACATGCATCCATTCATGTCCACTGTGCGTTCCGACACACTTGGACAATTCCAGCAAGACAATGCGATACCCCACACGTCTAGAATGCCTACCGAGTTGCTCCAGGAACACTCTTATGAGTTAAAACGCTCCCTCTGGCCACCAGACTCCCCAGACGTGAACATTATTGAGCATAAATGGGATGTCTTGCAACGTGCTGTTCAGAAGAGATCTCCACCCTCTCGTACTCTTACGGATTTATGGACAGCCTTCCATATTCATGGTGTCAGTTCGCTTCAGTACTACTTCAGGCATTAGTGGAGCCGATGCCACATAGCGTTGGAGCTATCAACTTTTGTTTATAACATGGCGCAGCGATTTTTTTCCGTCAGTTTACATATTCTGTATCAGTGCATAGAAATAATCAGGGTTCGCAAACAAACGATTCGTTGAAAGCCCTCTGGACGTGGCATGATGACTGTCCCACATAGCAAGGCGCTGAGAATGTGTGTATTCCGGCCTCGTCGCGAGTTTGATCTAAGCCGGCGCTATGGAAACCCCAAGACGACAGACAAAAACGAATGTTTCACAGTTTCCTCAGTAAAAAATGAGAAATATTCTTGCACTTCACAGACCGAAGGAGCACATCAGATTTTTGTCTTTAGACTAAGGATAAAGTGTGAGAAATGGCCGGCCGCGGTGGTCTAGCGGTTCTAGGCGCGCAGTCCGTAACCGCGCGACTGCTACGGTAGCAGGTTCGAATCCTGCCTCGAGCATGGATGTGTGTGATGCCCTTAGGTTAGTTGGGTTTAAGTAGTTCTAAGTTCTAGGGGACTGATGACCACAGATGTTAAGTCCCATAGTGCTCAGAGCCATTTGAACCATTTTGTGAGGAATGAATTAGACAACAGAAGCACGTGCCGAATCTACGTAACGGTTTGCAGATTCTCTCTAACGGAATAATGCCTCATAGCCTAGGAGAGTTTTCACTCTGCAGCTTGCCGTACGCTGTACACTTCTTGGCCGATTAAAAATGGTTGCAGTGCAGGTGCCCGTCCTTACAACCGTAATCTGTAGACCATTTACCCGCTAAAGCCAAAAGTCCCGACTTCGAGTTTCGGCCCGGCACAAATTTTTAAGTTACCGTGAAAGTTCCCGCTTCCTCTGTTATGGTATTTGAGATGTGGTGTATAAGTGAGGTACTATGAAGGAATCAGTCACTTCAATGACTGCTCTGAATTAGACGTCACGGAGAGTGGATTCCAATGATCGCGGACCACCGCGTTCTGCGACTTCAGTAGTGTCAAGCGAGAGCTCATTAGAGGGCAGGGTCTGTCTCTTGTGTTTTCTGATGCAAGCATGTTTCACCTCAGGGCCAGTGTTGGCCGTGTCTTAGTTAGCAGGAGGTCAGCTAAAGGTGTGCAAACGACGTATCTGTGTGCTAAACACATTGGACGTGCACCTGCCAAGATGGGCTGGGTGCATTTTCATACGACAGTAGGAACACTCTCGTGATTATCCCACACAAAAAAATGTGTGTGAAATCTTATGGGACTTAACTGCTACGGTCATCAGTCCCTAAGCTTACACACTACTTAACCTAAATTATCCTAAGGACAAACACACACACCATGCCCGAGGGAGGACTTGAACCTCCGCCGGGACAGCCGCACAGTCCATGACTGCAGCGCCTTAGACCGCTCGGCCAATCCCGCGCGGCTATCCCACACATCCTGACTAGAAATTTGTATGTCAATCTGATGATTCGACCTGTTGTGCAACCATTCATGAACAGAATTATAGGGTTATTTTTCCAACAGGATAATGCTCGGTCACATACCGCTGTTGTAATCCAACGTTCTCTTCAGAATGACTTGTTCGATCATAATATCTGTCCCCAATCGAGCACATATGGGACATGATCGGACAACAACTCTAGCGTCATCCACAAACAGCATTAACCGTCCCTGTATTGACCGACCAAGTGGAACTGCCATGGAACTCCATCCCACAAAATGACATCCGGCGCCTGTACAAAGCAATGCATACAAGTTTGCATGCTTAAATTCAACATTCTGGTGATTACATCGGTTAGTAATGAACCAGCGTATTACATTTGCAAAGGTTTATCTAGCGCTTACATTAACCTTTCGTCTTGCAATGTTAATTACTTAATTATGTTACCTAGACAACTGTATTCCTGAAATGTCATTAGTCTACCACATTTATTTTCAGGTGTTGTGATTTTCTCCCGTCAGTAAATCACTGGACATAGCTGCCGGTCTTGCAACCGAAAACTGGCAACCAAGTGACTGCCAACAGCGGATAACTGACGGTCAGGGAAAAAGTAGCAGGCGTCAGAACATCACATTATCGCTACGCCCGAAGACTGAAGTTACACAGAATGTAAAGTAACGTAAAAAAGAACTGTCATATATCGGCGTTTGTCCATACAGTGCCAAGGTATGTTAGTGAATTTATTCTTCAGAAATATACTCAATTGAGAACTAGTTAGGAATTTTAACTTGGGCGCTAATGGAAGCTTACAAGCAAATACAACGATGTTGAACTTGAAATTTGATGGAACTATTTGGGACTTTGGACGTGAAGTACTGGTTCGGTTGAATGATTGAGTCGTATGCTGCTATGATCAGAACTTGAGTTTAATTAGAAACGTTCATAAAATGGAGAGCACTTCAAGCGAGTGACAGTGGATTTTCTCGCTGGCAGTGAGATAATCTTTTGACCTTCGTGAATTTTTTGCATCCTGTCATGGTTAAGTATTTTTCCCGTCTACGTTTTTGATTAGTGTGACTTAAGTGAAACAATTCAGGGCTCGTTGACGATTAATACAATTGTATTAATTACGGGGATTTCTATTAAAGCACCGTTTTGTGTGGCTTCCCCCTGAGTCAGTGAGTATTCTCCAGGCATTCGCGTTTTCTCATCATAGTCGACTGATCGAACACTTACACTCGAAGAACATAATAGCCTATAACAACCACCGCGGCTTGAATAGCCCTGTCCGTGGAGTCAGAAAACATTTCAGTCTGTCATCAAATTCATGTTCGTTCACCTTACATGTTTCTTTCTCCTTGTCCTCATTGTGTGCTTTATTGTATACATCAATTTACTTCGGATGCCTGCTGACTGGGCCAGTATTGTTAAAGCGAGAGCATCGGAAGAGTTATTCACCTGCATTTATTCGTCCAGATGGCAAAATGAAATATATTACTGGCAGTAGGCAGCGCAGGCAGTTTGTTGCTCAGTGTTAAGATGTTTCTACCAAGTATCTATGCGACGAAAACCTGTATCACTTCAGTCAAACTCATTGACCCATTAGCAAAAACGAAGGACACACAGTAAACTAATTCCTCTACATCTACACCGATACTCTGCAAATCACACTTAAGTGCTTGGCAGAGGTTTCATCGAACCACCTTCACAGAAACTCTACTATTCCAATCTCGTACAGCGCGCGGAAAGAAAGAACGCCTATATCTGTCCGTACGAGCTCTGATGTCATTTATTTTGCTATGGCGATCAAAATATTTTGGTATTCGGAGGAGAAAGTTGGTGATCGGAATTTCGTGAGAAGAGCGCAACGAAAAACGCCTTTGTTTTAATGATATCCATCCCAAATCCTTCGTCATTTCAGTCACACTCTCTCCCTTATTTCGCGATAATGCAAAACGTGCTGCCCTTCTTTGAACTTTTTCGATGTACTCCGTCAGTCTTGTCTGGTAAGGGTCCCACACTGCGCAGCAGTACTCTAAAAGAGGACGGACAAGCGTAGTGTAGGCTGTCTGCTTAGTAGATCTGTTACATTTCCTAAGTGTCCTGCCAATAATACGCAGTCTTTGGTTAGCCATCCTCAGAACATTTTCTATGTGTTCCTTCCAATTTATGTTGCTCGTAATTGTAATTCCTAGTTATTTAGCTGAGTTTATGGCCTTTAGATTTGACTGATTTATCGTGTAACCAAACTTTAACGGATTCCTTTTAGCACTTATGTGGATGACTTCACGCTCTTCGTTACTTATGGTCAATTGCCAATTTTCGCACCAAACATATATCTTTTCTAATTCGTTTTTCAATTTGTTTTGGTCTTCTGATGACATAACTAGTCGATAAACAACAGCGTCATCTGCAAACAACTCAAGAAACAGCAAAGGGCCTATAACACGGGGAACGGCAGATATCACTTCTGTCTTACTCGAAGACTTTCCGTCAATTACTACGAACTGTGTGTGACCTTTCTGACAGGAAGTCACGAATCCAGTCATGTAACTGAGACGATATTCTATAAGCATGCAATTTCACTACAAACCGCCTGTGTGAAAAGCATTCCGGAAATCCAGATATACAGAAGCAACCTGAAATCCCTTGTCAAGAGCACTCAACACTTCATGCGAGAAAAGAGCTAGTTGTGTTTTCTAAATCCGTGTTGACTGTGTGTCAATAGGCCGTTATCTTCGAGGTAATTCGTAATTACTATTGAACACATTTGGCAGTGAATAGTGGTCAATGTGTTACAAATATTTACTATCAAAAACAGTCTTGATCATCATTTATTTTTTTCTTACTGTGAGCATTTTCGACCACTACTGTAGTCATCTTCAGACCAATGAGTAAGAACCTCCTTCTGCTGGAGAATCAGACTCATTAGTCTGAAGATGACCACAGTAGTGGTCGAAAACGGTCACCATAATAAATAAATAAATTGTAATCAAGACTGTTTTTGATAGTAAATAATAATAATTCATAACGTTCGAACACAGCATATTTTCCAAAATCCTGTTGCATATCAACGTTAATGATCTGGGCCTGTAATTTAGTGGATTATTCCTACTACCTTCCTTGAATACTGGTGTGACCTATGCAACTATCCAGTCTCTGGGTACGGATCTTTCGTAGAGGGAATTGTTGTACATGTGTGGAGCTATTGTATCAGCATACTCCGAAAGGGACCTATTTGGTATACAGCTAAAATCATTACAGTTTGTTCAGTGGTTGCGCAAACAGGGAAGGCACTGTATCTAGCCTGTGACCGTCGGTCTTTTGGAACACTGGTGCCCGCTGGCCACAGAGAGAAACGGATGTTTAATCGCCGGGACAGACTGCCGAGCAGTATTGCCGCCACTAATCCGATATGGTCCGACCTTCGAATAAGAAGATTATACCGAGCTCACGAGGAATATCGACAGGGCGACCTACAACAAACATCCATCCTCCCACGCCCCACGCACAGCTCCACCCACCCATCCACACAAACACACACACACACACACACACACACGTACTGACTGTTTAAGCAGCAGCACTAATGCCGTTGCACGTGCGTCAATACTTGCGCTGGAGAAATTTCAGCACAGCTTTCGCGGGTTTCGCTTGCTTCAGCCGCCGAAGGCAGATTACAGAGCTGTAGCGCATCCGAAAAACAATATCGGATGGAGCAGTATTTCTTTCACGTATGACATTCCACTGCATGTTTTTCCGTTACATGTGCTGGAAATCACTTTGACGTAACTCTACGTCTCGGTGCATAGAACGCTAGCTACGGAGCGGAGATAAACATCGACGGAATTCGGTGTCACATCCTGTGCACCAGCGGTTTTGAAACACTATTTGTCGCATTCTGAGCCAATTTCTAGTTTCCCGTATTTTGAATTCTCTGATATGTGACGGTTTCCTTTGGTTACAACGGGAAACTGGTAATCTACTAATCCTGCACAAAGAAAGTTACACTGGGAACGATAATTTCGTCAATCTCTTACCTACGACGAATATTTCGTTTGTCATAAACCTAAAAAAAGGTATGTGTTGCCAACAAGAAAGTTACCAATTCATAATATGCCACCAATGACACATTTTTTTCGTTTACTTTGGTATGTAAGCTCTCAAAGTAGGTCAACTTATAATATTAACCTTACAAAACATTGTAATAAAAACAGAGCTGTCGAATAGGGAAAGTATCTACAACTCGTAAATAATTAAACTGAAAATTCTATATTCTGACGTAATTGCCGTAAGGAGTGTGACCAAAATATGACTTAAATGTTTCTTTGACACTACGATACTGAAGCCATCGTCACAGTACATAAAATTTTCTCTTTAAAAACAAAAAGGTTACATTACCGTGTTCAACTAACTACGTCGTCATTTTAAAATGTAATACATCAGATAAAGAATATATAATGGGAATTTTGGCCATACTGCTGACAAAAATTACGAGTAATGACACCAAGTAATCGAGGCAATGATGGCACATCTAAGTCACTGCAAGTTATGCCCATGCTTGCCCAAACGTACATTCCATGTCCTATTCTACATTAGGAAATGGAATGTACAATTTTGGCAAGCATGGACATAACTTGCAGAAACTTGGTTGTGACACCATTGCTTCGGTTCCCTGACGTCATTCCTCGTAACTTTTGTTAGATGTATGGTCAAAATTCACATTATATATCCTCCATCTGATGTATTACATTTGAAATTGACGACGTAGTTCTTTGAACCCGATAATGCGACCCTTTCTTGTTAAAGAGAAAATTTATGTACTGTGGCTATGGCAACACTATTGTAGTGTCAAACAAACATTTAACTGAAAATGTTCTGTCACACGCTTTTTGCTCTATCCACGTTCTTAGTCTCCCATTTACTGATCCTGCCGTAATCATTATGTTAATATGAGGACGAAATGTACCTATAACAAAGAGACACTCTCTCTTCTACGCACGAGGGCAGGTCACTCATTCAAAAGCACAACACGGAAACAGTCCTAAGTCATTGTTGTCTTGGGCACACCGACGTTTCGTTCAGTCGCTTACACTGAGATGGGGTTCTTCCACCGCACATAATGTCCCCTTTCTACGCGGGGTGTGAGAATTGTGTTATGTGATGATAAGAGGAGAAGGTGAAACCCGGTGTCTGAAACGTAACCTATATAGCACCAAGGAGGACGAAGAGCTTAAAATCTGCGTTCGACGGATGGAGGCGGTCGGAGTGGCCGCGCGGTTTGAGGCGCCATGTCACAGATTGTACGGCTTCTCCAGGCAGAGGTTCGAGTTCTCCCTCGGAATTGGTGTGTGTGTGTGTGTGTGTGTGTGTGTGTGTGTGTGTGTGTGTGTGTGTGTGTGTGTGTTGTTCTTAACATAAGTTAGTTTCAATTAGTTAAAGTAGCGTGTAAGTCTAGGGACCGATGACCTCTGCAGTTTGGTCCCTTACGAATTCACACACATTTAGATGGGTGGATCATGAACAAAACAGTCACATGTCCTAACTTCTTGAGACGTTGAGGATGATTTGAAGATACTGGCACGAAGCATGGTGATCGGAACTCTGCGTCACCATCTCATCTTCCCTTACTGGCCAAATACTAGTGGTGAAAATTTCTTCCATCACCAGGATTCAAACCACCACGTTACCCGTTTCGCCTACAGAAACGGGTGCAGAATCTATAAATTAGACATTACTTTCAGGAGTACTAGGAATGGTGGACACAATAGCGCGAAACCTTCGGTGCGTTTTCGGCGGTGAATGGACGGTCACTGCCGCAACAACGTTCTCCCTCTAGTTGATGATGAAGGTGATGATGTTGGTGGTGGTTGTGGTAATGGTGGTACTGTACTAAAGCCATACATCTCAAGTTAGGAAGAAACACAGACTTGTGGCATATCAGAGAAGAAAGTATTAAACGTACATCGTCAAGAATGACGACAGTACGGAACAATGAGGACGTTGAGATGTAGATTGATTAGGTACAATGAATATGTCGAGCTAGTCGTCGACTCTTACAAATATCGATTACCCTGCACTACTTTTGTAGTCATTGGAATTCTGTAGGCTATTACGCCGTGATCGTTTGCGAACTGTAAGATGAACCGAAGTTCCGTACCAGTGATTGGAGGATATCTTCAAAATGTTTCGTGGCTTCGTCGTTGTGCCGTAGCACTTGACAGTTTGCCACTGACTGACATATGCTCCGGACCGACATCGGAGCCATAACCCCTTCTGAAGATGTACTCCGCTCACAGGGACGAAGATCTCAGAAGACCACGACGTCAAAGCCCGGACAATTATACACATTTTGGACGTTTTAATCTTTCTGGCCGTGGGAGTTTGCTTTTTACAAATCAATTTTGGTTTGGAGTGAATTACGATAGAAATAAATTAATTACTTTAATTCCAATGTTCTGAAAAAATATTTCTGGGAGGTTTCCCGTTGTTATAAGGCAGATATTGAAACTCGTAACGTCCTCCCAAACGTTCCCATTTAGCACTCCCTCTACCCCGCCAGCAGTTAGTCTAAAGACAATTAAAACTTCGGCTCTATAATAGGTTCGTACTCAAACAGTTCGATCTACTCTTCGACGCTAACAATGAAACATCTAAGATATTTTTGCGTAATTGCGGATAACAACTGTTTGATCCCTGTGATTTCACAGCAGTACGAAATCCAGATATAGCATTGTACACGATGTCCTGCGGAGCGCTGATACCCACAGAATGTTTTTTAAATAATTCAAAAAGTGGGATAATGATTTCTCCATCAGATTAAAACTTTTTGCCATTACTTGTTTATGCACCCTAACTAAATGCAGTGGCTAGTTTGAGCATTAGTACAGGGGTACAACCGAAGATATCTGATATTCACTCACAGAAAAAAACACTCACTCCAAATTTAACACTCGTCTACATATTCTTGAAAACTGGAAATCGTTGCTCACAAAATATCAAGCCAACAAGTTCTTAACACCACTGTAACAGGACGATTCACAGATACTGGCCAATATCTCTAACAATGCATATCTTGCCAAAACTCCCACAATGTCTCAACAACTCAAAACAATTTCTCCAGATGTTAATTATAGTAGATTGCCATTGCAAGCTCAGGAATAAGAATTATGCAGTAGTACGCAAATCTGAAATAACGATAGGTAAGCCTGTTCAGTTCTGTTAGTAAAATATAAAACCATTCAGTAGAACAATAACAAAGTTAAAAAAACGACAGTCAGACTGAAAGGCGATTTGATCTGTCCAAATCATCCCACCCACCCTTACGTCATACAGTCCATCTCTCAACGAACAGTGGGGCTAGTGATGTCTGCTTTCATTACAGCTCAAACCATCTTCACACTATACTTCTGAACATATTGCAGTCTGCTTCCTGAAAAATGAATACACAGGCTAACGGCAGATCACACACAAGCAAGAGACTAACAGTAGTACTTGCTGCTTGACACTAACTTTTCCAATAACGTCCTGAAAAGTGACAACATGACTCCTTTAAGGAGAGGGGCAGAACTTCCAGTAAATAGTTATAAGGCAGCTAGACTGCAAAACACTTCTAATCTCGCTTCACAAATATATAATGAAATCTCAACCTTAGCACAAGCCTTACGTTTACTTAACAAGCTTTAAATTAGCCACGGCGGTACAAGTCATAGACCATAAATTTACGTGTTGCCTGAGATGGAATAAAAATCAGTAGCATTGAGCAAAACAAGGGCCACAATATTCTTAAAATCAACTCGGACGAACCAACGTAATCCTTGTGTATCTTGGAAGCAAGCAGATATAACTACTATTCTGATTACAGTTGTACTGGCGGCATTAATCTGCCAGACTAAGAAGCACAACCACAAACGTACACACTAAATGGCAGTAATACGTGAGTAATACATGAGTACAGCTTACTGTATAGAAACTTCCAAATACGGGTCCCATCAGGAGAACATCGTTCAATTTAAAGGTGACTCGACAACGACCACAAGAGAGCCACCACGCACCGCTCCCTCACCATAGCACTGCTTGTCGAATGTGGTTGTCACTTCTGTGGTGTCACCGCCAGACACCACACTTGCTAGGTGGTAGCCTTTAAATCGGCCACGCTCCGGTAGTATACGTCGGACCCGCGTGTCGCCTCTATCAGTGATTTGCAGACCGGGTGCCGCCACACGGCAGGTCTAGAGAGACTTCGTAGCACTCGCCCAGTGGTACAGCCGACTTTGCTAGCGATGGTTCACTGACTTCTACACTCTCATTTGCCGAGACGATAGTTAGCATAGCCTTCAGCTACGTTATTTGCTACGACCTAGCAAGGCGCCATTATCAGTAAGGATTGAACTGTGAATCATGTAATGTCAAGAGCGACGTTCTTCATTAATGGATGAAAGTTAAGTATTCCACCAGCTACTTTCGTTTTTCTCAATTGTAATTCCCTTGTCATGTTCAAGACCTCACGCCAGTCTACGTGAGCTGAGACGCGTGCATTTAGGCCTCCTTTACTACACGGTTGGGCTCTCCTGCCATCCACAACTACTCCCTTCCTGGCACACACATGCACAGACAAGATTAGCCGCATGCCATAATGCGTATCTCGAAAGAACTGCTCACACCTGAGAAGCATTCGAATATGACTGTAACGCTAGCTACCATTAACCAGGAGCCCGTTACCACGGTGCAGCTATCCATGGTACTGTTCGATGGTGCAGAAAACATGTACCATTCTGTGAGACCTAACAACCTGCCCTCGGATCATTTCCGTGTAAGCGACTTGTAAGCACAATTCTTTCTCTCCAGTCCACCTCCCTTCGCTGCCTGTCCCTTACTCTACATTCCTCAGATAACATGTCGAAGATGTCACCAGATCCCGCGATATTCGTGACATGACCACGGTCGGTTGCTAGACTGGCAGCCACCGACACAACTTACACCATTTTAATTAATGTAAAGGACTGCCCAAGATTTGCGAAGTAATCATTTTTTCAACACAACTGGAATTCCTTGAAGACAGGAATAACGCACAGATACAACCTTGCTTAATGTTCCTCGTTGTGTTCGCTTAAATATTAAGTCAATGTTTTAACCGCTAGCACCAGGAATGTTGACTCAACTCCTTTATCCCTTTGTGTAAAGGTCACAATGTTGCTTTTCTCCTCTTTTCATTTGTTCCAGAATGTTTAAACAGAGCACAGCAATAAATGAAAATAACATTTTCCGTGTATTTTCTCCCTGAAAACAACATTTGTGTTTTTTAAACATATGGCAGTTTGGTTACCGCCTTGTATTCACCCTTGCGCCGAAAATGTAATTTCAGTGTCATTAATATTTATTTAATATACTAGGTGATAACGTTACGTAGAACGGCTTTAATTTTATAATGACAGACCAAATGACGCTTGACAGTAGTAACATTTATATTAACATGACTGTGGCGATAGTTACTGATTATGTTTAATTGTTACCTTTCTCTGGAAGCTGTTTCGTGTTATAGTTCTTACGGTGCGTGTATTTTATTTTTGTTTCGCTCCTGTTGTTAGTAGCCTGTTTATATGTTCGTATGTTGACAGCGAGTGCTATTCTCATTATTCACTTATTTATTTATGTCATAATTCCTCTAATACGCGTATACACACTTATTTTTATTCTTTTTGTAAAGCGTGTATTACTACAAATGTTAATTTTATTATCATGTTCTTTGCTGTAATGATGTTTTCTTTACATCTTTAACTGTATTCGCATGCTGTTTAATTGTAATTGTATAGACTCCAGTTCTTCAAGTTAGGCAAACAGTCGTGCCTCATTTTACTGCAGACATTCCTCTGTTGGTCATATTATATGTATCAAATCTCTGAGATTATATGACTGTGTGAGTGCTTGCACGTGTGTTGATAATTCAGCAAGGGACTGGTTAACAGCATTGCTGGTTCTAAGCATATAGTAAAAAAAAAAAATAATTGTGGGAGCACAAGAGATGGTTTAGGGATTTCTAATACGCATCAAAACTGACTACACAGTTATGTGTCATGAACTTCCTACATTATCCTCAAGACTCTTCAGTAGTGATTGTGCACCCGCACAGTCGCAACGGATGGCTGCTGGCCATCTGTACACAGTGGGCCTGCACCCTTGGTGGCCCATTACAACCACAATCTGTACGAGGACTACTGTGGGTCTGCTCTGTGGTGACCCACCAACTCTACCAATATTCTACAAGACATCGACTGATTCTGCTGTGGGTCTGCTCTGTTGTGGCCTTTTACCAATCTTACGATATGAACTGAATTCTTTATGTCAATGTATTTCCGTGGGGATGACAACACTGCATTCTTTTCGACTACTTAGTTGTGCATTTTCATATACTGCTCAGCCTTCATGCATAAAACTGGCGAAGTCTTCTACTGTTTTATTAGAATTGCATTTAGGGACTATGATGAGAATTTTTACTTTATTGACCAACAGCATATTACTTAACCTTTGTGTGCATCTCATCTATCTGATATTGTTAATATAAAAAATTTTAACAACTTAGTCTTGGATACTGACCAAAACACTTTGTAAAATTTTTTGAGGGGAGCAGAGAAGCTATGAAAGTAGCCTGTTTATATGTTTGATTGCCGGAAGCGCTATAGACCGTATTAATATTGCTGACAGCGCTCTGTGCCCTCGGTAAGAGACTGTAGTTGGACAGACTGGCAGTTAGCAATCGTTAGTTGGACATGTGTCCTTCGTGGAGACTCAATCTTAGTAGGAGATGCAGTTTAAAATGAAAATGGATGTAGCTAGTGGAATTACTGACAAGTAAATATAGTTTGGAACTAGATGTCACATGAGTAAGGTAAAATCTGCTAAATACATTGTTTGCTCCAGAAAACTCTTTCTTTTGATAACCATATGCCCTCTAGCAGCTACAGCCTATAGTAGTTAGAACCATTTTATTTAGCTGGCTGTAGTTGCTGCTTGCTTTAATTGCTGTAGTTCGTGTTATGAAGATTTTCTGTGAGGTAAGTGACTTATGAAAAAGTATCGGTTATTGTTAGAATTTCTTGCAGTTCAAGGCCATTCTTTTGTATTAATTATTTAAAGCCATGTCGTCACAGTATAGCAGTGAGATTGCGTTAGGCTTGTATATTGTGAGCTATAAATGAATAGGTTAAGTTTGAGCTGCCATTGTCAATGAAAATTCAGCAGGTCAGTGTTGAAATAATAAAAATAAGTAAGGAGACAGTAGGTTCAGTTTCACTCAGTAGTTGAACCAGTAGCAGCAGTTACACTCAGCAGTTTCGGTAAACACTAAGAAGTTTCACTGCTACAATCAACCAGTTACTACGTCAAATCAAGGAAGTCGAAATGTAACCTGCTGGCCGTCAGTTCTGCCCGTGTACCAGTCTGACCAGTAGAAATGTATTTGTACTGTTAATAGTAAGGCCAGTGTCTGAATGGAAGGTATATTCATCTCTGTATCGTCATTATTTTATATTGTGTTTTCTAAGTCTATCAAAAATTTATTTTTCTTATTTTCATATTTTCAACGGATAAATTTATTGTCATTAGCCAACTTCGTTTAGGACGGTTTGATTATTTTTTTGTGAGTTTTAAGTGCATCTCGACTTGTTTCCTTGCGCTCTGGAGAACTTGAAAAAGACCACTTGCTGTTTTTCTAAGTTGGGATTTAGCCCACTTACTTCCTTTTGGAAGGTGGAATTCTCGTTTTGATTAACGTGTGCTGAGTTTATGGCTGACCTAGAGCCCTGAGTTTCATTGGCCAGATACCAGTGACAAGTGCATCAAACGTCGTATGGGTTAGCTCCATTAGCACCTGGCCCTATGATTACCTCTGCCCTTTGGGCAACATGTTCGCTCTTTCGCCGGTTCCAGCATTTTGAAAACCATCTTCTCCACGTAAGCCACCATTAAGGAGGTCTTCGCCGGAACGCTGATAAGCGACCTTTACAAGGCGCGAGGGCTGTTCGGAAGATAAGGTCCGAGGTCCGATCAGTGTCGTAGCATTGTACCAATAACCCCTTCTGTGCTTGCTACCAGTACTCTACGTTTGTCTGCAGCTTGATGTCTATACCAAAATGTTGTCTCATATCCAGCAGTTCATGTGACCAGAGAGGGAACTCTGAGGGAGCCAAGGCCAGGCTGTATTGTGGGTGATAAAACACTACCCACCAAAAACGCTGTAGGAGCCACTTCATTGCCCCTGCAGTGTGCAGCTGAGGATTGTCATGAAGAAAGAAATGAATGACAGTTATGTTGTGCGTGTTGCATGAAATCTCTCACAGGCACTCATACTTGGCGGGATACACCTTTCTCCAGGCTTCTCTACGCGCTCAATGTTCGATCAGAACTGAAAAGAGACACGCGATGCGATCGATGGTCATAACAGAGAACTGTCCAATACATCTATGTGTAACTTCATCAGACCTTTGTTGTGGTTTCCATTTCGCGATCGATCGGACCTTACTTTCTAAAAAGCCCTCTTATTATCAGCTGGACTTGCTGAACGAAGGTTTGTAAGGAAGTGGTACTTCTTCAATTACTGCTTCTTCATCCTAACTTATCACTGGAAACCTTACAAACTATTAAGGCGGCGTAATGAGGAAAGCACCCACTATTCTGCAGTCCCCCACTTTGGTGCTCTGTGTGGCCGCACATGTTTCACTGGCCGACGTCACGCTTTCTCGAGACCCACGAGAAAGACACTACAGATCTTGAGGAGTACTGAGGGAGTCGTTTATCCCTCGAGCGATCCGCGAGTGGAAGAGAGGAGGAGAGGGGGGGGGGGGGGGAATATGATTTTGGCGCGAATTCTGCCCTCCGCAAAACACCGCTTGGTGGGTAGCGGAGTATATATGTAGATGTTGAGTTCAAGCAGCCGTCTCCTGTGGGGAGCGAGTAACTATATCAGACAAGATTAATAACTCTGGACTATGTGCATAAAAATCATGAGCTTCTCGGTAGGGCGCAACAAAATTAAGACCATTAATGGGTACATTTTCAGTTAAACATTGATTTCCCATCGACCCTGCAAGGAGCTGAGCGTTTGCGAAGTGTGGCTTTTCTTCTATGTTGAGTGGAGCCCCTCCATGCCGATCCCTGCATGTTGGCCAACACAAACGGTCTACTGTCATCTCTGCCAATTGGTTAGTTTTCGCAAGATGTGGGTACTGCGATGTTAGCGTACGTCTGGCTACGATTAACAACTGACACGCTCTCATCTGGAGATAGATTGGGTCGAAAGTTGAACGAAGAGTAGCGTTCTGAAATGCAGAGGACAAAAAATGGTAAGGCAAGAGCTAAGGGAAGAAACCTCTGCGACAGTTGGATCGGGTTTTAACAGTGGCAGAGGTGTTCTTGCTGCCTGCGACATGACATGAAAGCGGATGCCTTTGATGCTGGGGAGCGATGTTACTCGGCAGTTGAGCTGCGTATCGGCGTTGGCATCTCGGTCAGCATCAGCATACTTGTAACAGTTGGGTTCCTCATTGGTTAGTGTCCGATAGGTCATATATCGAATTCACAGTGTAGGGTATTGTTGGCAATTTGTATTCTTTGCAAAATCACACATAATGTCTGATAAGATAGTGACAATCAATGATTTTAGAATGTAACTTTTAATCCATCTTGATTGCATAGTGTTTATTCATATGACCAGTTTCGGTTCCTTTAGAACCATCTTCAGCTCTGATACTTCGGTTACAGGAGTAACCCGTCCAAATACAGCAACTTTCATGTGCTGCGTCATGTCAGCATGTGGAAGTTGCTGTATTTGGACAGGTTACTCCTGTAACTGAAATATCACATCTAAAGATGGTTCTAAAGGACCATTTTGCAATCAAGACAGATTAAAAGTTACATTGTAATTTGTGTGCTGGGGTAAGGTGTCTCCAGTACTCCGGTCAGCAAAGACGCTGCGAGAATATCATGGTGGGCGCCGGAGCAACCGGCTTATCGGAAGAGAGGCCAAAGACAAACTCACAAGAAACGTGCTGCCAACGCCCTCTCGACTGCCAGTACTCCGCAATGGGCCAGACGGCTGAGTCCTCCATCCAGTGAGTCAATGCGTCAAGTCATCAGTCGTAGCTCATTAGCAGTCGAGGTCACAGGCCTTTAGCTCAGAGTCAGTCAGTACCTAGCGACCAGAGTAGTGTACATAGCGGGACTTGTACTTTCACAGCAGTGAATCTAGCTTGGACTGTTACAGAAGAGCTTGTACCACAACACCTATACTATCTTAAGTAGCTTCCTGTTAAAGAAGAAACCTGTTAATACATGTGTGCAGTTGTATAACAGCAAGAAGACACCGGCCACCAAACAACATTCTCTCCTTGATTCCCATGGTACAAGTCTACAGTCAGAGCAAGACCAGACAGAAGTTTCTTTGTGCGCTACTGGCGAGCTAGTCGGCTTCCCTGTTGTAGCCTGTTGGTCCGCTATGATAGCAGCTGGCATTTCCAGACAGAGTTGTATAGGGGCTTGCGATGTTGTCGCTTGTGAGTGTATGTGAACTCGCCATAGGTGATTATGCCATAGCTAGAAATGTGCCAGGCCGCTAATGCTTTGGTCGGGTCAGCAATGTGTGGGGGGACAAGCGGACTAGTGTCACGTCACGAGCTTGTTGGAGGGGCCGAATATCTTGCTGGCCCCGGCCTAATTGCTGTTCGGCTCCTTTGTATCGTTTCGGAAAAGGACAGTTTAAGGAGAAAAAAATATCGACTAAGCGACATGCGAACTGCAAAGGTACGAATCTCTCCATAATATGTGGTCGGCATGTCTCACATTTATGGAGGTTCTCGTGGTGATACAGAGTTCTTTTAATCGCAGAAGCCGAAATGATAATGGTCGTGAAGCGTTTATCGGTTACTACACCGCCGGTCACGTCATCTTGACTGACGCAAACGAGCGCGACAGCAGTCACGCAGCTTGACGTCGGCCAGAGAAACGCGTGGCCGCAGACGACAGTGAAGTGCGGGACCGCAGGGTGGCGGGTGCGGCGCCGCCCCGGCAGAGCGGCAATAAACAGCTGTGCCGGCCACCGCAGCGCGCCGGGCTGCGTCACAGCACAGCAGGCCGCAGCGGCCGCCGGCGCCTTTGATGTGGACTCGTTATGTGCTCGCCACCGCCGCCGCCGCAGCTGCCAAACACTCTCCTACCAGCGGGCCGGCTGTCCTTCGAGTTCGGCCGATTCCCACGGCTGGCTGTCCTGGCTGTCCGCTATGCTATCGGCCCCTACGCACACCCCCTTACCCCTTACTCTCCGTAAAACACTGTCTCTTAGTCAGCCGTTATTGTGGTCTAAGGCCGCTTTCACACGGTTTTGGTCGTGCCGCAAAAAGCCGTACGGCTGTAGGTGTGATGAAATGTCTGGTACCTTTCACATTATACGACGAGGGTGAAATGCCGCTGCCGTGCTGTGCTGCAACAGTGCCTTGCCGCTACAACGGACGGTCGCCGTACGGCAAGTTATACACGGTGGCCTACGTTACTAAGTGCATGCTTTCACATTGGACGGTTTTGAGTCGTACGGCGTTGACTAGTTCGTTGTAGTGTTGTGTTATTCGTGTTGATTCTTGTTTATTGAAAAGTGTAGAAGAATGGATTAAATTGATACTGAAGTTTTGATAACCTCGGTGGAAGTAAGACCTGTTCTGTGGGACAAAATTCTAGATGTGTATAAAGATCGTATTGCTACAAAGCATGCTTTGTGGGAAGACGGCGTAGCACTGAAGCAAGATTTTGACGAGATGGAAGACAAATATAAAATGCGTTTGGTAAGTATTTATTTAATATTAAATTTTATACGTTTTACACAGTATTTATTTAACGTTATAAATTTTATTCTGAAAGTTCAAATGGTTCAAATGGTTCTGAGCACTATGGGACTCAACATTTTAGGTCATAAGTCCGCTAGAACTTAGAACTACTTAAACCTAACTAACCTAGGGACATCACACACACCCATGCCCGAGGCAGGATTCGAACCTGCGACCGTAGCAGCCCCGCGGTTCGGGACTGCAGCGCCAGAACCGCACGCCCACCGCGGCCGGCTATTCTGAAAGTAAAAGTTTTGTTTATAAATAAATTACTGCTACCAGTCACGTGTTTTCTCTAAGTTGTCATCATGTGTGGTGTCTTTTTATGTGTCAGGTCTTGCATTCTGTTTTCTTTACTGTAATATATAAGAAAACACGCGCAAGACCTCACACATGAAAAATATATGACAGCTTAGAGAAAAAAAACGCACTTGAAGATAGGAATTATTTCCCGAAACGCGCCGTGCAAAATATAAACAAAACAAATAAAAACGTGAGTGGTAGCAGTAATTTATTTATAAACAAAACTATTGATAATACAGTCGCAGGCTTTCACAGACTATCTGCAAAAAGTAAAAGGCTTCTTAATTTATATCTTTGACATCTGCCATGACACGCTTCCGCATTTGTCATAAAATATTTACAAAGAGTGTTCGTTATGGCGTTGGCTGTCAGCCTTCCTCTTATGTTAGCATCTCGAGGCAAGTCTTCCGAACCAGTGATGGATGTCGCGTCTTCAGTTATAAATCCATCTCTCTGACGTACAAAATTCTGTAAACCAATGCAAGCTTTAAACATTTTTACTGCAAAATCTGGGTGAACATTTAAAGGTCGGTGAAACACCCGCCACTTACTGGTGAAGATGCCAAAAGCACATTCTGCATACCTCCTTGCTCTGCACAAACGGTAATTAAATACAAGTTTCTCAACTGTCAAGTTTATTCCCCCAAAAGGCCGGAGCAAATGTGTGTAGGTCAAATGCTGCGTCTCCCACGAAAAAGTAGGGTACTTTTGGACCTTCCGTACCAGGCAGACATTTTACGTCTGGAAATTCCAGGGGATTACTTTCTATTGACTTCCATAAACTGAATCGTCTCAACACTGAAGAGTCACAGTCTTTGCCATAACGTCCTACGTCGACGTAAATGAACCTGTTGTTGGAATTCGCTACAGCCATCAGAACCACAGAAAATTATTGTTTATAATTGAAGTACATTGATCTGCTATTAAATCGGGCAGTGAGACAGATATGTTTCCCATCCACCGCTCCTAAGCAGTGGGGGAAATTCGCAGTACGTTCAAATCCAGCCGCTACTGATTCCCAAACCTCTTTGGTCGGTCTTTTATACATTCTTCCCGCAGTAATTCCCAAATTGCTGTGCATACATCATTAACCACTTTACTTCCTGTAGAAATCCGAAGTCAGTACTAGAAGTCAGTGAAGGAACAACCGCTAGCCAGATACCTGAAAAAAAAAAAAATAAGAACAATGACATTTAGTTTGCGGTGGTGGACATTTTTTGTTACATTTTTACTTTTTTCTATACAAAATTAAAATGTTTTCATACAGTTTTGTTTTCTTTTGCTGTAGGTAAAGAAGTAATACGGAGTTGGACCAATCTACGGGACTCCTTTGTGAAGTCAAACATAAACATTCAAGCTACCAAAAAAAGTGGCTCAGCATCAAAGAAAGTGAAAAAGAATGTACATTCTGATCAGATGCAGTTTCTAAAAAAACTGCATGATGCTCGAGCGACGGAGGACAGTTTTGAATCGGAACGCACTGCCAGATTGGAAGGAGATATAGAAACGCAGGGCTCTATCGCAAATACTGAGAATGTTTCTGAGCTATTTGATACACCACCCACACAGTAAACATCTTAAAGCGAACGCCATACAAACAGAAAACAAAGAAAACCTGATGTCATCGAAATGAAAATATTAAGAGCTCGGGAAGAAGACAAACCTTGGAGCAAAATCTCATTTTTACTTAGCTTGAAGCCCCACCTGGAAAAATTTGATGAACAGGATTATCTCCAGTTGGAGATGGGAGTATTCAAAACTACAGAAAATATATATGAAAGGAGAAAGATATTGACAGCTCAACCTCCTCCATTTACCCATCACACACCTTCCATGCCCTACAATAATCGATTTCAAGCTTATTCTTATTCACCTACGGAAAATGCTGCTCCAATATCCTCTTACCATGCACATCCGCTTTGTCCTCCTCCAGCTGCACCAAACCCAACGTCTTTTCTGTATCAACAATTACAGACTTCTCAAGGTCGCAGTTGTTATCAACAAAGACATAAAGTGCCATCACCGCACCCTTCGCCTTCCACTAGTAGCCATGAAGGACACCATCAACAACGCAGTTCAACAACCTTTTCGCAGAGAGCCTGTCGCCACGAAGTGACAGTACAGTCAGTCCTGCTATAAATTCTTTGGGTTCAACTGCTGATTATGATATTGACTTTTCTACTTTCTAAATACCGAATTAGTTTTTTATGTATTAACTTACCTTAACGTGATAGCCAGCATTTGAACAGGTTGGATGCAATTGCAGAATTCTTTAGTCGTTGTAACACATACTTGAGTTTTCTAGGTAATTCGTCAAAAGAGGAAAAAATGCTGATGGAGACGAATCTGGAGAATATGGCGGATAACATAACATTTCGAACTCGCAGGCACGCAAAGTTTCCAGTCTTGCGAGGGCGTTGTCCTCTTGCGAAAGAACTCCGCGCGTCAATTTTCCGTGCCTTTTATTCTTTGTCTCTTCTCTCAAACGGGGCAATAGTATGATGCGTTGATAGTTACGCCCCTTCTGCAAGTAATCCACCATAATTACCCCTTCTGTGACCCAGAAAATTCATATCATCACCTTACCTTCTTTGCATCCAGAATTTTTTTTGGGGTAGGGGATGAAGTCAGTTTCCATTGTTGTGTCTGTTGTTTAGTCTCCGGATCAAAGTGGTGAACCCACGTTTCGACCTTGTCACATACCTTGCAAGAAAGCAGTCTTCATCCGCCTCAGAGGGGCGAACGATTTCTTCACAACACTGTTCACGCTCCCGTTTCTGATTTGCATTCAAGTCTTTCGGGACCCACCGAGATGAAACTTTCCGCATTCCCAAAACATCCACAACAATGTCGTGAGCACGCTCAAGGGAGATTCCAAATGTGGTTTCAATGTGCTGCAACGTTATTCGACGATCCTGCAAATTCGTAGCGTAAACTGCAGTCACTGTTTCGACAGTGGCAACTGTGACAGGCCTTCCTCTCCCTGGTGCACCTCGCATACTCGCTCTTCCGCGCTGGAAATCAGACACCCAGTTTTTCACTGTTGACAGAGCACTGTCCTTAATTGTATCTCGCATGTGCTCCGCAATTCCCTTGGACATCATTCCCTTCAAATGAAGATATTCAGTCAGAGCACGGTTCTCGATTCTCTCGATATTCGCCATTTTGCGTATACTACGTTGTACAACGCATCCTAGCGGCAAACTAACGAAGAGCCACGAAATTTTTCTCGCGCACCCACAAAGGGTCACCATAAAAGTAGGTGATGTTGTTGTGCCGGACATTACTATCACTGGCTAGAAACATTTTGACCGCCCCTCGTGTGTATCAACTGGGTTACATTTTAAGCTCGTAGTGCGGTGTGGATGCCTATTTGATGTTTCGAATAAACCTACGATATAGAGGGGCAGCAGCCTTTTCAGTAGTTGCAGGGGCAACAGTCTGGATGATTGACTGATCTGGCCTTGTAACAATAACCAAAACGGCCTTGCTGTGCTGCTACTGCGAACGGCTGAAAGCAAGGGGAAACTACGGCCGTAATTTTTCCCGAGGGCATGCAGCTTTACTGTATGATTAAATGATGATGGCGTCCTCTTGGGTAAAATATTCTGGAGGTAAAATAGTCCCCCAATCGGATGTCCGGGCGGAGAATACTCAAGAGGATGGCGTTATCAGGAGAAAGAAAACTGGCGTTCTACGGATCGGAGCGTGGAATGTCAGATCCCTTAATCGGGCAGGTAGGTTAGAAAATTTAAAAAGGGAAATGGATTGGTTAAAGTTAGATATAGTGGGAATTAGTGAAGTTTGGTTGCAGAAGGAACAAGACTTCTGGTCAGGTGACTATAGGATTATAAACACAAAATCAAATAGGGGTAATGCAGGAGTAGGTTTAATAATGAATGGGAAAATAGGAATGCGGTTAAGCTACTACAAACAGCATAGTGAACGCATTATTGTGGCCAAGATAGATACGAAACCCACACCTACTACAGTAGTACAAGTTTATATACCAACTAGCTCTGTAGATGACGAATAAATTGAAGAAATGTATGATCAAATAAAAGAAATAATTCAGATAGTGAAGGGTGACGAAAATTTAATAGTCATGGGTGACTGGAATTCGGTAGTAGGAAAAGGGAGAGAAGGAAACGTAGTAGGTCAATATGGACTGGGGGAAAGAAATGAAAGAGGAAGCCGCCTGATAGAATTTTGCACAGAGCACAACATAATCATAACTAACACTTGGTTCAAAAATCATAAAAGAAGGCTGCATACATGGAAGAAGCCTGGAGATACTGACAGGTTTTAGATAGATTATATAATGGTAAGACAGAGATTTAGGAACCAAGTTTTAAATTGTAAGACATTTCCAGGGGCAGATGTGGACTCTGACCACAATGTATTGGTTATAACCTGTAAATTAAAACTGAAGAAACTGCAAAAAAGGTGGGAATTTAAGGAGATGGGACCTGGATAAACTAAAAGAACCAGAGATTGTACATAGTTTCAGGGAGAGCATAAGGGAGCAATTGACAGGAATGGGGGAAAGAAATACAATAAAAGAAGAATGGGCAGCTTTGAGGGATGAAGTAGTGAAGGCAGCAGAGGATCAAGTAGGTAAAAAGACGAGGGCTAGTAGAAATCCTTGAGTAACAGAAGAAATATTGAATTGAATTGATTGAAGGAGAAAACATAAAAATGCAGCAAATGAAGCAGACAAAAAGGAATACAGACGTCTCAAAAATGAGATCTACAGGAAGTGCAAAATGGCTAAGCAGGGACGGCTAGAGGACACATTTAAGGATGTAGAGGCTTATCTCACTAGGGGTAAGATAGATACTGCCTACAGGAAAATTAAAGAGACCTTTGGAGATAAGAGAACCACTTGTATGAACATCAAGAGCTCAGAAGGAAACCCAGTTCTAAGCAAAGAAGGGAAAGCAGAAAGGTGGAAGGAGTATATAGAGGGTCTATACAAGGGCGATGTACTTGAGGACAATATTATGGAAATGCAAGAGGATGTAGATGAAGATGAAATGGGAGATATGATACTGCGTGAAGAGTTTGACAGAGCACTGAAAGACCTGAGTCGAAACAAGGCCCCGGAGTAGACAACATTCCATTGGAACTACTGACGGCCTTGGGAGACCCAGTCCTGACAAAACTCTACCATCTGGTGAGCAAGATGTATGAGACAGGCGAAATCCCCTCAGACTTCAAAAAGAATATAATAATTCCAATCCCAAAGAAAGCAGTTGTTGACAGATGTGAAATTTACCGAACTATCAGTTTAATAAGTCACAGCTGCAAAATACTAACGGGAATTCTTTACAGACGAATGGAAAAACTAGTAGAAGCCGACCTCGGGGAAGATCAGTTTGCATTCCGTAGAAATGTTGGAACACGTGAGACACTTAAAGTAGTAGAGAAGTTTTGCTATTTGGGGAGCAAAATAACTGATGATGGTCGAAGTAGAGAGGATATAAAATGTAGACTGGCAATAGAAAGGAAAGCGTTTCTGAAGAAGAGAAATTTGTTAACATCGAGTATAGATTTAAGTGTCAGGAAGTCATTTCTGAAAGCATTTGTATGGAGTGTAGCCATGTATGGAAGTGAAACATGGACGACAAATAGTTTGTACAAGAAGAGAATAGAACCTTTTGAAATGTGGTGCTACAGATGAATGCTGAAGATTAGATGGATAGATCACATAACTAATGAGGAAGTATTGAATACGATTGGGGAGAAGAGAAGTTTGTGGCACAACTTAACCAGAAGAAGGGATCGGTTGGTAGGACATGTTCTGAGGCATCCAGGGATCACCAATTCAGTATTGGAGAGCGGCGTGGAGGGTAAAAATCGTAGAGGGAGACCAAGAGATGACTACACTAAGAAGATTCAGAAGGATGTAGGTTGCAGTAGGTACTGGGAGATGAAGAAGCTTGCACAGGATAGAGTAGCATGGAGAGCTGCATCAAAACAGTCTCAGGACTGAAGACCACAACAACAACAACATCAGTCTACAGATACCGAACTATATCCCGGTTATGATATTTTCATCCTCACGATTCTACAAACTCACTCATTCTTGGAGTAAACTGACCAGTTCCTCACGCTCTACATTTCGTGTGCGAGGACGTCGGAACAGTTGACCGAAGAAAACAAACTGATTCCAATTTCACCGATTGTCGTCCGAAGTCTGTACGTTCGGGAGATATGACCGGCTATAATGTGACCGCACACGTAGTGGCGCACTGATTTGAAAAGATTGGCCGTCTCCAGACGACGTCTATCGTCGGCAGAATCCATCGACATCGAAGTCACTGTGACTACAGACTAAGTCATGAAGTCGTACTTCTTTGTATTACAACATTAAGCTACATTAGCTCCTCAGGGGACTCCCAACACGGGAGAATACAGGGCAGGGACCGAGAGGCCCTCCGTTAACTTTGGCATTAATTCCACTTGCTGGAGTCAAGCTCCTTCTGTTTGCTTTCCTGTCGATGTATTTTGGTTAACACTTTGCTGTTCAGACATCCACGGTGTTCAGTTTGGAAGCTCTGGGGAATCTTTTGTTTTCTGTCAGATCTTTTTTCGAGGCCGCTGCCTTGTAGAATAGTGTTTCGAATCAGAAAAAGACTAAGAGAAGAAAGCCACTAAGAAAAACATCGGCACTTCCTGCTACCTTGCAGGATTAATGGGGCGCCAGCAGCAAAGTTTGGGAGATGTCAGGACTCCAATACAAAGGCTGAAACGGTAAGCTGGGATCATAAACCGTGATAAAAGAAGCCAGCCTAACGAAAGGAAAGTCTTGAAAACACATCCATCGACAACCAGCGCAGCCATCTACTGAAACTTCGTTGTCAGAGTACCAGTGCTGAGCTTATGGGGGCACGGAGCACAAATATGAAGACCATAACTACAAACAGGTCTAGGGCTTGTAAAAAGTAAAAATATTCAGTGAACTGGAACATGTAACATAAACTTCTTTAGTAATAACGATCGAGAGCTTGCAGAAGAGTTGAAACATCATGAAATCTGAATATGTACTACCCCATAGACAAAAGGATGTTAAAGGAAAGAAGGGATATAACCAGTAAGTACTCATTTATAGTGGAGTGAAGAGGGAGACGAGAGGTAAGCAGGAGCAGCACAAGAAATACAACGACCTCATTGAAGAATGCCGATACAAGTCCGAAAGAATAGTTTTACTGAAGCTGAAGGTGGCTCACTGCCGATTGAACATTATCTATCTCTGCTACCAGGAGGATTGTAAACCTGCAACGGAGAGTTTTCTATGAGCAACTACAAGAATTTATCAGTCTGTTACCCTCAAACGAATTTCTAGTGATAATGGGAACGTTTAATGCTCATATTTGAAACAGAGACAACACTAGACTTACACAACGATTTATTGGAAAGTTATGCAGTGAGAATGGTGAGGTTATGACCGGTGTATGCTCAAGTAACGAACTGAAATAACACCTTATATGGCCACAAAGAGCATAAAAATATTTCCTTATAACACTGGAAGTGATCACAGCCTTTTTGTAGCAAAATTCAAATTGCACGTAGGAAGGAACAAGAGTCCTAAAGACCCTATCCTAAAAGGAGAAAAGTTTGTTATAGAATCACTATGGAATGAATCTACAAAAATGTTTTATCAGAAATGATCAGCAGAGAAAATAAAACAGAACACTAATAATGCAGAGGATATGGTAGATCGTGATTGGGGGAAAACCAAAGATAGTGTTTAAGCAGCAGTTCAAGAAGAATTTCAGCAGCTATAAAATCATGAGATCCATAAATTATGAGAGGAAAATAAGCAGAAGACTATGGTTACGAAATGAGGTTAAAAAAATGTGTAAAAAGCGAGTTGTGGTTGTTTGACGTATAAAACACTCAAAATATAAGAGTCTTAGAAAATTAGAAGGGAACTCGTAACGGAACAAAACATTGGGGAACCTTTACTAAGACTATATAAAATCTAAGGACTGCAGAAACATATTTGGAGAATGATAAAATAGAGGAAATAATTAAATGGAATTTTAAATATGAATGACATGAATGAGGAACCATGGATTGAGTACGTAACGGAGTTGTTTAACAGTGAATAAACTAGAAGAAAACCAGAAAACGTAAAATTATCAGAGATCGGCATACAATTAAACAATGACATATCTGTTACGCATGCAGTGGTAGAAGCTGTAGATCTCCAGTTATGTCTCCAGGCAAGATTTCCACTGAATTACTAAAGTATGAAAGAGAGCGACCAACTGAACATTTAACCAAGATAGTTGACGTTATTGGAACCTTCTCCTTGAATTAATAAAAGAAATAGTGATTGAACTTAATGCGTTTAGACGTTAACCTTACCATCTAGAATACAGTAATTTAACTTACATTCCGTCTAATGAATGAAAGAAAGAGAAGTGAACTTTTTGTGCCTTGCAGCTTTCCTGTCTAGACTTGCTTTTGACAACGTGTCAGATCAGATAGTCCTTAGCGTACACAATGTTGTACCCCTTGTGCCTTATGGGTAACAATATTAACGTGACTGATCAAAGGAAGATTATTTCAACGTGAACACGTAAGCTTACGCTGTGGCCCTTAGTACTGGTTGTCTATGCAGTGAACCTGAAAACAAGTAGATATTTTTCCTTACCTTTTATTTTACTCGGTCGCTTCTGGATGACGTCATGTAACTGCATGTCTGCATATACTCACTCTGATCTATTGTTGATAATTATCTGGGTTGGCATTCATTTTCTAGGATTACAAATAAGTGAGCTAAAACTGTGAAAACTTAACTTAACAATAGTTAAATCTTGTGGGTTCAATGAAAAATAATATGGTACTGACTGAGATAAACTGATCTATTCTCAAAATGACTGAATATAAATTTTTGACTCTTTATAAGGATTCTATTTATAAAACGTTAGTGTGGGGATCGTTTACATAAAACAAATTAAAAATGTAACAACGAACTTACGATATGCAGTTAGGACTTAAATAACTTTCATGTCTTCATGAAATCGATTTTTTGTAATTCCTAAATAATTACCAATTATATAATTATACTATTCTTCAAGTAACATACAGCTGGTGGCAAACATGCACATCGCTCTATCTCTACACTGCACTGCACAAAGGTTGATCCAGGAGTGTTCTATCGACAATACCAAGCGCTTCTCGCCGCTCTCCCTATATATACATGCGCGGGTTCTCCCGCCAACAAAGAGTTTGGTGCGGGTACTTCACTGTCACCATCGATATGCAAAGAACTTAAATAAATTTTACAAAACATTTTTGTTACACACTATAATTGTTATTTACATCTTTGTTATCATATAAATATTTTTCATCAGTTTACGAATGAAAAGTATAGCACTTTTGCTAATAAAGTGCTTACCTTATTTGAACACTGTTTTCCCCCAAAACTAACCAAGGTTAGAGCAAAGTCTGCAAAGAAGCCATGGATTACTCAAGGAATAGGGGTATCTTGTAAAACAAAAAGAAAACCGTATCTGTCAATCAGAAACAGTTCTGATGTTGATGCTATAGCACATTACAAGAAATACTGCAAAATATTAAAGACTAATATGGACATCAAAGCACATATATTACAAGGAAAAGATAGTCATATCAGATAACAAAATAAAGACAATAGGGGATATAGTGAAGGAGGAGACTGGTAGAACCAGACATGAAGAGGGACAAATAGCATTAAGAGTAAATGATAGATTGGTGACAGATGTGTATAGTGTGGGAGAACTTTTTAACAAATATTTTATAACTGCTAATGTAAAGATGGGGGTGTCAGGTCTGTAGATGCTGCTATGGAATACCTCAGACGAGACATTTCAATTAACTTATAAAATATGAATTCGAGCCTCACTACCCCATCAGAAATAATTTCCATCATACAATCTTTAAAATAAAAAACATCTAGTGGGTATGATTAAATATCAACAAAGAATGTGATTTTGAGTTAAGTAACATATTAAGCTATGTGTGTAACTAGTTATCAGTGGAATATTTCCTCAATGGTTGAAATATGCTGAAGTTAAGCCACTGTTTAAGAAGGGAGATAAAGAAATAGCATCAAATTTCCGTCAAATTTCACTTTTGCCAGCAATCTCAAAACTTTTAGAAAAAGTAATGTACAATCGGTTTTATAACCAACTTATCTAAAATAACGTACTGTCAAAGTAGCACTTAGGATTTCTAAGGGAGTTCTAATATTGAGAAGGCTGTCTACACTTACAATGAAACTGTGCCTAATTCATTAGACAAATATTGCAGGCAACTGGCATATTTTGTAACCTGTCAAAGGCATTTGACTGTGTAAATCACAATATTCTTTTAAGTAAATTATAATATCATGCTGTAATAGGAAATGCTGCAAAATGGTTCAAATCTTATATCTCTGGCAGGAAATGGACATGTATTAAGCTATCAGGCATCATCCAACTGGGAACTAATTACATGTGGGAGTCCACAAGGTTTTATTTTAGGGCCCTTACTTTTTCTTGTGTATATCAATGTCGTTTCATCAGTAACATTACCAGATGCCCAGTTCGTTTTGTTTGCTGATGCTACAAAGATTTCAATAAAAAGCAAATCAAGTGCACTCTTGGAAAGATCGGCTAGTAAAATAATTGTGGACATTAATCACTGGTTCCTAGCGAATTCTTTGTCACTAAAATTTGACAAAACAAACTACATACAAATCAGAACTTGTAAGGGGTGTCCCACAAGTATATGCCTAACATACGATGACAAGCAGATAGAAGAACTGGACAGAGTTAAATTCTTGGGATTACAGCTTGATGATAAATTCAACTAGGAGGAGCACACCGCCTGACTGCTGAAGCGTCTTAACAATTTTATTTTTGCAATGCAAATTGTTTCAGACACGAGGAAAATAAAAATGAAAAATCTAGCATACTATGCTTACTTTCATTCCATAATGTCATATGGGATTATTTTCTGGATTAATTCATCAAGCCAGGCTAAAGTTTTCCGTGCACAAAAACGTACAGTATGAGTTATATGTGGTTTGAACTCAAAAACATCCTGCAGAAGCCTGTCTAGGGAACTAGGGATATTAACTACTACTTCCCAATATATTTATTCCATAATGAAATTTGTCATAAAAAATATATCACTTTTTCAAACCAACAGCTTAATTCATCGAATCAATACTAGAAACAATAATAATCTTCACAAGGATTTAAAGTTATTTCCCTTGTACAAAAAGTTGTGCATTGTTCAGGATCACACATTTTCAATACATTGCCAGCAGCCATAAAAAACATAACAACCAATGAAATTCAGTTTACGGAAAGCCTAAAGGATTTATTGGTGGCCAACTACTTCTACTCCATTCATGAATTTCTCAGTAGAATCAACTGATTTGTGTATGTATATATTCAGGGTGGTCCATTGATCGTGACCAGGCCAAATATCTCACGAAATAATCGTCAAACGAAAAAAACTACAAACTTGAAGAGGGAAACCAGATGGCGCTATGATTGGCCCGCTAGATGGCACTGCCATAGGTCAAACGGATATCAATTGCGTTTTTTAAAATAGGAACCCTCATTTTTCATTACATATTCGTGTAGTAGTAAAGAAATATGCATGTTTTAGTTGGACCACTTTTTTCGATTTGTGATAGATGGCGATGTAATAGTCAGAAACATATGGCTCACTATTTTAGACGAGCAGTTGGAAATAGGTAGGTTTTTTAAAATTAAAATACAGAACGCAGGTACGTTTGAACATTTTATTTCGGTTGTTCCAATGTGATACATGTACCTTTGTGAGCTCATCATTTCTGAGAACTCATGCTGTTACAGCTAGATTGCCTGTAAATACCACATTAATGCAATAAATGCTCAAAATGATGTCCGTCAACCTCAATGCATTTGGTAATACTTGTAACGACATTCCTCTCAACAGCGAGTAGGTCGCCTTCCGTAATGTTCTCAATTGAACTGACAATGCGCTGACGCATGGTGTCAGGCGTTGTCGGTTGATCATGATAGCAAATATCCTTCAACTTTGCCCACAGAAAGAAATCCGGGGACGTCAGATCCGGTGAACGTGCGGGCCATGGTATGGTGCTTCGACGACCAATCCACCTGTCATGAAATATGCTATTCAACCGCACGCGAGGTATGTGCCGGACATCCATCATGTTGGAAGTACATCGCCATTCTGTCATGCAGTGAAACATCTTGTAGTAACATCAGTATAACTTTGCGTAGGAAATCAGCATACATTGCACCATTTAGATTGCCATCAATAAAATGGGGATTAATTGTACTTCCTCCCATAATGCTGCACCATACATTAACCCGCCAAGGTCGCTGATGTTCCACTTGTCGCAGCTATCGTGGATTTTCCGTTGCCCAATAGTGCATATTATGCCGATTTATGTTACCGCTGTTAGTGAATGACGCTTCGTCGCTAAATAGAAGGCGTGCAAAAAATCTGTCATCGTCCCGTAATTTCTCTTGTGCCCAGTGGCAAAACTATACACGACGTTTAGAGTCGTCGCCATGCAATTCCTGGTGCAATCGATGTTGATGTAGCGTTCTCAACACCGACATTTTCGAGATTTCTGATTCTCGCGCAATTTGTCTACTACTGATGTGTGGATTAGCCTCGACAGCAGCTAAAACACCTACTTGGGCATGATCATTCTTTGTGGGTCGGTCAATAAAATGTTCTGGGCCTGTGTACGTAACTTGTTTCTTGTAGTTTGAGATAAGTAAATAGAGTTTCATTCTCTTTTCCAATATCCACTTTGCGAGCACTAATACACTTGATGCATTTTAAATAGCAGTGCTTTAGTGTTTTATTGCCCACCCACTGCTGGCGACATCTATTTCGTAGTGTGGTACTTTGACTCCAGATGGCAGCTTGGAAAGTAACTGTGAACTGCCGAAACCGCCGTAATTTTTTTTTTTTTTTTCAGGTGGTGTTACTGCCTTTGCTCAGTTTTATGAAACATACAGGTTGCTTCATATTTATACAAATAAAAAAATAATGTTTTAAACACTGAAAGGACTTCATTGCTTTTCAGTCACACTGTGTGTTTTTAAGCAATTAAAAATAAAAATGGTTAGGCTTTCGTTACCACTTGTTGACAAACTGTGTGTTAGCTTCTGTTTCCGGATCTTCAGCCGAAGTGTGTTTGAAGATTTCTCTGACGTTTCGTCTTCACGAGTGGCTGGCATTGTCAAAGCTTCACGCTCCACAGCTGGTAGTGGAGTGGAGTAGAGTTCGCGGCCGCACATTATATGTGTCCGGCGCGCCAACCTCAAAGGGATTTTTCGTGGTCATTCCCGGTGCGGTTTTCCTCTTGCAACCTGAAATGGTCATTCGCCGCAGCACAGGAATCCAGGATACGTTCACCTTAAGGGTTCCTTCTTTCTTGTTGGACCTTTTCTCGTGTTCGTGTATTTCTGAAGCTTCTCTGAACAAGCGGGTATGATAGTTCTTCTCTACAGCCAGAACTTCTGTGTCGGCGAATTTTACTGCGTGGTCAGCCTCACAAAGCGCATACTTTGCCACGGCCGATTTCTCCACCTGCCCCAACCTGCAAGGCAGCTTATGTTCTGTAATCCTGCTGTTGATTGTTCGTCCACTCATTCCAACAGAAACTTTTCCGCATGTCCACATATGTGGTATATTCTTGACATTCCATATGGGTCCCTTTTGTCCTTTTTTCCTAACTCAGACACTTTTTGACCTCCATCGCTAGTTTATAGGTAGGCTTTACGCCGTGTTTGCGCCATATACGGCCGATTCTGTTTGTCACACTGAGAACGTATCCGACATTTATTTTTCCGATGTGTCACTTCGCCGAGTGTTTGTCTCTGTCACACTTCGTATACAACTGGTGGGGTACAGCTGCTGCGAACACTTTCTATGTTGCATCTCGCATCTGAGGTGCTGTGGCTTACACGTTCGTCTGGCTCGCATTACGAGCTTATTAATCATGCAGATACTTTATTCATTCAGTAGCCCCACTACCTACTAAAAAATCCTAAAACATTTTTTCTCCATTTTTAATGCAGTGTGAAGGAACGAAAAAAAGTTTTTGCAGATTAATAAAGTTCATCACGTCGGTATCTCTTTTTTTTTTTTAGAATTTGATGTTAACACACTTTTTTCAATTTGTTTGTCCTTTGTATCGCTTATTGTCCGTATAGTCAGTTTGACTGTTGAAATCATATTTATTACTATGATTTTACTTCAGATTTGTTTGAAGTAAAGATTGAAAATACTGACTTATTCAACACAAGTCATAAAGCACGAAGTTAAAAACCTCATAACCTACACAGAAGCCCAAAAGAAACTGGTATAGGCATGTGAATTCAAGTACATAGATATGTAAACAGACAGAAAACGGCGCTCCGTTTGGCAACGTCTACAAGCGTCTGGCTCAGTTGTTAGATCGGTTACTGCTCCTACAATGGCAGGTTATAAAGATTTAAGTCAGTCTCAACGTGGTGTCATAGTCGGCGCAGGAGCGGTGGGACACAGCATCTCCGAGGTAGCAATGAAGTAGGGATTTGTCTGTACGACTGTTTCATGAGTGTACCGTGAATATCAGGAATCCGGTAAAACATCAAATCACCGACATCGCTGCGGCCACAAAAAGATCCTGCAAGAATGGGACCAACGACGGCTGAAGATAATCGTTCAGCGTGACAGAGTTACAGCCCTTTCCAAAATTGCTGCAGATTTCAGTGCTCAGCTACCAACGATTCTCAGCGTGCAAACCATTCATGGAAACATCATCCATATGGGCTTTCGGAGCTGAAGGCCACTTCGTGTACCCTTGATGTCTGCACGATACAGACCTTCACCCCTCGCCTGGGCCCGTCAACACCGACATTGGACTGTTGATAACTGGAAACATTTTGCCTGGTCGGACGAGTCTCGTTTTAAATTGTATCGACCGGCTGCAGGTGTACGAGTATGGAGATAACCTCATGAATCCATAGACCCTGCATGTCAGCAGGGGATTGTTGAAGCTGGTGCAGGTTCTGCAGTTGTGTGAGGCGTGTAACAGTTGGAGCGATATGGGATCCTTCGTATATCCAGATAATTGTCTGAAGGTGACATGTACGTAAGCATCATGTCTGATCACCTGCACCCATTTATGTCCATTGTGCATTCCGACAGACTTGGGCAATTCCAACAGGACTATGCGACCTCCCACATATCCAGAATTGGTACAGAGTGGCTTCAGAAACACTCTTCTGAGTTGAAATATTTTCGCTGGCCACCAAAGTCCCCAGACATGAACATTATTGAGTATATCTGTGATGCCTTGCAACGTGCTGTTCAGAAGAGATCTCACTCGAACTCTAACTGATTTATGGGCAGCCCTGCAGGATTCATAGTTTCAATTCCCTCTAGCACTACTTGAGACATTAGTCGAGTCCATGCCACGTCATGGTGCGGAACTTCTGCGTTCTCGCGGGGTCCTACACAATATTCGGCAGGTGTACCAGTTTCTTTGGCTCTTCAGTGTATATTATGATTTGTCTCATACATCACTGATGATAAATTGAGACTTTCAAAACGCTGTAGAAATAACACCACCGGTCAGAATGGCGTCAAATTGCAACGGAATACCATCGTAGAAGGGGGACAACGAGCGGCATAAGAAAAAAATAGTGTGAAAATTGATCAATAGATGGCGCTGTATGTGTCAGAATACGTAAATGAAACCAAGTGTCATGTGCACGACCCATTGAAGTTGGCATAAACACGCGTCTGCGACGTTCTCCATAGCTGTCTCAATGCAGGATCGCGCTCTGCTTGTAAATAAGTACACTCCTGGAAATGGAAAAAAGAACACATTGACACCGGTGTGTAAGACCCACCATACTTGCTCCAGACACTGCGAGAGGGCTGTACAAGCAATGATCACACGCACGGCACAGCGGACACACCAGGAACCGCGGTGTTGGCCGTCGAATGGCGCTAGCTGCGCAGCATTTGTGCACCGCCGCCGTCAGTGTCAGCCAGTTTGCCGTGGCATACGGAGCTCCATCGCAGTCCTTAACACTGGTAGCATGCCGCGACAGCGTGGACTTGAACCGTATGTGCAGTTGTCGGACTTTGAGCGAGGGCGTATAGTGGGCATGCGGGAGGCCGGGTGGACGTACCGCCGAATTGCTCAACACGTGGGGCGTGAGATCTCCACAGTACATCGATGTTGTCGCCAGTGGTCGGCGGAAGGTGCACGTGCCCGTCGACCTGGGACCGGACCGCAGCGACGCACGGATGCACGCCAAGACCGTAGGATCCTACGCAGTGCCGTAGGGGACCGCACCGCCACTTCCCAGCAAATTAGGGACACTGTTGCTCCTGGGGTATCGGCGAGGACCATTCTCAACCGTCTCCATGAAGCTGGGCTACGGTCCCACACACCGTTAGGCTGTCTTCCGCTCACGCCCCAACATCGTGCAGCCCGCCTCCAGTGGTGTCGCGACAGGCGTGAATGGACAGACGAATGGAGACGTGTCGTCTTCAGCGATGAGAGTCGCTTTTGCCTTGGTGCCAATGATGGTCGTATACGTGTTTGGCGCCGTGCAGGTGAGCGCCACAATCAGGAGTGCATACGACCGAGGCACACAGGGCCAACACCCGGCATCATGGTGTGGGGAGCGATCTCCTACACTGGGCGTACACCTCTGGTGATCGTCGAAGGGACACTGAGTAGTGCACGGTACATCCAAACCGTCATCGAACCCATCGTTCTACCATTCCTAGACCGGCAAGGGAACTTCCAACAGGACAATGCACGTCCGCATGTATCCCGTGTCACCCAACGTGCTCTAGAAGGTGTAAGTCAACTACCCTGGCCAGCAAGATCTCCGGATCTGTCCCCCATTGAGCATGTTTGGGACTGGATGAAGCGTCGTCTCACGCGGTCTGCACGTCCAGCACGAACGCTGGTCCAACTGAGGCGCCAGGTGGAAATGGCATGGCAAGCCGTTCCACAGGACTACATCCAGCATCTCTACGATCGTCTCCATGGGAGAACAGCAGCCTGCATTGCTGCGAAAGGTGGATATACACTGTACTAGTGCCGACATTGTGCATGCTCTGTTGCCTGTGTCTATGTGCCTGTGGTTCTGTCAGTGTGATCATGTGATGTATCTGACCCCAGGAATGTGTCAATAAAGTTTCCCCTTCTTGGGACAATGAATTCACGGTGTTCTTATTTCAATTTCCAGGAGTGTATTACAAGAATGATGACTGTGCACACATCATTCTGCAGGAGTTCGGAAACTGAAGGGTTTGAAGAAAGGCGTTGGTCCGATGACTGCCGTAGGTCTGGAGAAAATGATTTGGAAATTCGAAAAAAAAAACGGGTTCTATTGGCGTGTAACCTGGTGGAGGGAGGAGACAAATTATTCGACGTCAGTGGAAGCAGTGGTCACAGCAGTGCAGGAGGAGACGTGTGTTGGTGTTCAAACGTATGCACGGAGAATTGCCCCAACTTTAGATATACCTGTGAGCACGGTGCGTAAAATCCTGCGAAACATCCTTCTTTGCTCTCCATTTTCCATATGCACGAGTTGCGTCCTGTTGACCTGTCAGCAAGAGAGACCTTTGCTTTAGAATTTCTTTCTCGAATGGAAGTGAACAATGCATGGCCGCTGAAGATTTTACGGACAGACGAAGCCCACTTCCACCTGACAGAATATGTAAATACACAGAATTGCCGAACATGAGCACCGGAAAATGCACCCGCAAATCAACTAGTACTACTTCATCCTGCTGGTTTATGGGATCATTTCTCATAGGGCCATATTTTTTCGAAGAGACAGGCGCTTCTGGTCCTGTTACCTGTACCGTCACTTGTAAGTGCTATGGGTGTCTTTTGCGCAACCACGCAATTCCAGCTCTCCGACAGCGTGTGTGTGTGTGGATGGGATAATTTTTATGCTAGATGGCTCACCTCCGCACATTGCAAATCCAGTTAATCAGCTGCCGAAGCGCCATTTCGGAAATGCTAGAATTATCAGTCGCCATTTCCCTACAGCCTGGCCGGCCTGATCACCTGATCTTCATCCGTGTGACTTCTGGCTGTGGGGCTATCTGAAAGATTTGTTCAATGTCCCGATTGCAATCCTGGCTGCACTGAAGGCACGCACTGCGCAACACATTCTGAACGTGACCGGGAAACACTTCGATCAGTTGTGGAACACGCTGTTTCTCGATTTCAACTTGTTGCAGGAAACGTGGACAGCGTATTGAACATGTTTTGCCCCAGTCACACGTAAATTAATAATCCGATTTGATATTGATTGATGCTTTTTATGCGATTTTGTAGCCTCAGCACAATTAAAAACCTATGTGATTGATGATTTTTATGCGGCTTTTGGCTTCAGGACAATTAAAAAACCGGTTTTCGCCATCCGATGTGATATGACATTGCCATGGTGGATGGGATTACGTAACTAACAGTACCACACCTGTACACCCATGCACACTGAGTAGTATGCTTAACTTAAAACGTAAACCTTAAGCACTGTTGTTTGATTCATTTGTCATTTGTAATCGACCACTTTCAAATTATGATCCTTAGGCGCCATGTATTCCTACATTTTGTAACTATTTATTTTTCCTCTGCCATACGTTTTGCCCCTTCTCCGATAATATTCCGTTACAATTTGTTTTCGTTCTGACCAGTGGTGTTATTTCTACAGCTGTTCAAAAGTTTAACTTTAATTACAATCACCATGTACGTAACAGATGCTACATATCGCAAGAAAATGCCTTCTCCAAGTTGTAGATAGTACCTGTAATAGTCCATAAATTGCGTCATTACTGGCTTCGAAACAAATAACAAACGGCCAGCAGTAACTACATAATTGCTGCTATAGTGCTGTACATAGTATTATTAATGGCATTATTATTATTATTATCATTATTATTAACAGGTTGAAATCTTACAATTTCTCCCAGTTCGCCGGCCGGAGTGGTCGTGCGGTTCTAGGCCCTACAGTCTGGAACCGAGCGACCGCTACGGTCGCAAGTTCGAATCCTGCCTCGGGCATGGATGTGTGTGGTGTCCTTAGGTTAGTTAGGTTTAATTAGTTCTAAGTTCTAGGCGACTAATGACCTCAGAAGTTAAGTCGCATAGTGTTCAGAGCCTTCTTTTTCTCCCAGTTCAGAGGTAGGGGGCGCAGAACATACTGGAGTATTACTTTTAAAAATATCTGCACTCATATCCGTTACTCTCTGTATATACAAGACTGAGACAAGACGGTCGATGCCTTCATGGAAAAATGTTTACGGTTCCCTCCGGAATCATGATTGTACCCAGACGTGAACCTCTTCGTTCGAAGCATACTGGCGGCTAGGTATAACTTTCTTCAGGGCTCCAGAAATATGTAAATAACATGAAGAAAGACTGAGATTTTATGGAGGATGTGCAAGAACTTTCTAGCTAAACTTTAGCAGCGTAGTCGAAAAAAGAATGTGCAGGCATTGTAATGCAACAGAATGATGCGGCTGTCAACATTTCTGTGTGTTTAGACTTCAATTTTTGCAAAACGTTCCACTACCACTATCAGTTAATTTTGGTTCCGCTGTTCTAAATAATTAATGAGCAGCGTGTCCTTCGCAGTCAAAGAAATATGCCATCATGAGTTCCCCGGAACTGGTGTGCCTGTTGTTTCGTCTACACTGCAGAAGCTTCTCTGGGAAGCCCTTAGGCACACTCCATGAAGCCCCGGCCTCACACCATGCGATTTCCACATTTTTTAGAGACCTAAAACAAGACATTCGTGGCCGTCGATTTCCTTTAGACAATCATGGTTTATTAGGCAACCAGAAACAGTTTTCCGTGCAGGCACCGACAGTCTTGTCTCACACTGGTTCAAAAATGGCTCTGAGCACTATGGGACTTAACGTCTGAGGTCATCAGTCGCCTACAACTTAGAACTACTTAAATCTAAGGACAGCACACACATACATGCACAAGGCAGGATTCGAACCTGTGACTGTAGCAGCGGTACGGTTCCGGACTGAAGCGCCTAGAACAGCCCGTCTCTCACAGTGGGATAAAAGCATTCAAAGTTATGGCGATTGTTTCTATAAATAACGAAATATTTACATACTTTTTTATCTGACTTGTTTTCAGTAGACTACTCCTTATACAGGTGATCCAGCTACGCTACCGATATAATTGTTGATTTTATGCTGCTAAAATTCATAAACCAGTCAGGCAAAATTTATACAGACGTCAGCTTTCCAATTTTTAAATGCCCGACGAAGCTGGTGGCGTAATAAGTTCAAGCAATGAAGACCAAAAATTATATGAATTTGTGGTGTCTGTTCTTTCGGAAATGTCCGGATTAATAGACACCGCACACTCATATAACTCAATAGTCCTGCGGATGCACAAATACGTCCGACCTCATGGAATCTCGGAAGAGCGAATATGGAGGAAATGGAGCTCCGAATCGGTGGCGCCCGATGGGAATGTGGGCGTGCCGTGATAGTCCGTACAGTTGCGTTGGCGCTATGTCCTGGATGGCGCAGTGGTTGCCGTACCTGCCCAGTAGGCAGGATATCCCGGCTTCGAAATTTCACTCGTCGCCACCGATACCGCACAATGTCCCAATGCAACTGACAGCAGTAATGACTACATTTTCCTTTCCTTCCTTCCCCTCTCCACCTTCCACTTACATGTAATGAATGTGAGAAATAATCCGTGCACTATGAAATTTTTGTACAGTGGTAGGAGAGGGTGCCAAGTACACGAGAAATCCTGAACGGTGGGCGCTGAGTGTGAAAGTGAGGGTGTATTTGAAGGCCACTTTTGTACGCTTTTGTTGAATAGCTCGAAAACTACGGCCTCTAGCGGAAACATATCCCAGTACAAAATTTAACTACATCGAATTTCCTGTTCCTTTTTTCTATAGACCTAACAGTTTGCACGTAGCGAGCGAGGGAATAAGAAAATTTCGCGCGTTCTGTTTGAAGGTGTTGCACGTTGCACAAAACACACCGGTAGGGGCAGCTCAGTCACAATTCGTGTTTCTGTAGTGGGATAGTAAGTTGAAAAATACAAAAATACATTAAGCTCTCTTAGTTTGTATTTTGTTTATATAATTAACTGTTGTTTAATTTAATTATTTCTGTAATAATGTCACAAATAGGCACATCTCACTGTCCGCTCCCGATAGCCGGGGTAACTTGTATTGTTTTCGTGGCAGACACTGGGACGATCCGTCTGATGTTGTTACCTAACAAGGTATACGTGCCAAAGGCTTGAACGTGACTAATTGTAATTTCTGAGTTGAGCGTATCTGCTCGAAACTTTGACCATTACTTCCTCGGAAAGTTATTTCACGTAATCTTCGTTAATAATTTTCTATGTACTATATTTTTCTATTATATTCTATTATATTCCTATCAGAGGATTGCTTAAAATTTCATTTTAATGAAGACATCCTCAGAGAAGTCGAAACCTGGATCAATGTATAACGGCGTTTGAAAAGTACATGTGAAGTCCGAGAGATGGCACCACCGGCGGGTATCGAGGTCATGTTTAGTTAGTAGCATCTTTGGAAAACCCGCACACCAAGTTTCAGTAATATTGGTCTATTTCTTTGTGTTTGGTATTCGTGTGATTCAAGGAAGTCGAATGATTGTCAAAAAATGGACGAAAAAGAATTTCGTGTGGTGTTTAAAGAGACGCTTGATAAACATTATAGTGACTCTGCACCTTCAATTAGAACAGTTTATAAGTGGTTTCAAAATTTTCGGAGTGGCCATAAGGGCACAAGTGATGCTGAAAATTCTGGACGCCCTGTGGAGGTTACAACTCCAGAAATCATTGATAAAATTAATGATATGATGATGGATGACAGAAGATTTAAGGTGCGTGAAATTGCTAGTGCTGTGGGCATCCCGAATGAAAGGGGACATAATATTTTGCATAAACATTTGGACATGAGAACGCTATCCGCAAGATGGGTTCCGCAGTTTCGCGTGATGTGTTGCAAGGATGGTTTGCAGCTGTTCAGGAAAAATCCACAGGACATTAAAGAATTGTTTCGTCACTGTAGATGAAACATGGATACACTACTATACTCCTGAGAACAAAGAACAATCTAAATAATGAGTGACCAAGGGACAATCTGCACCAAAAAAGAGCGAAGACCATTCCTTCGGTCGGAATGGTTATGGCGACTGTCTTTTGAGTTTCACAAGGGATAATCCTCATCGACTATCTGGAAAAGGGTAAAACTTTTACAGGTGCATATTATTCATCGTTACTGGACCGTCTGAAAGACGAGCTGAAAGAAAAATGCCGGCGATTGGACCGCAAAAAGTCCTTTTCCATCACGACAATGCACCAGCACGCACCTCAGCAGTTGTGGTCCCAAAATTAATGGAAGTAGAATTCCAACTCGTTTCACACCCCTCCTATTCTCCAGATATGGCTCTTTCGGGCTACTATTTGTTCCCCAATTTGAAGAAATGGTTGGCGGGACAAAGACTTTATTCAAATGAGGAGGTGGCTGCAACAACTAATAGCTATTTTGCAGACTTGGACAGTTCCTATTATTCGGAAGGGATCAACAAATTAGAACAACGCTGGACGAAGTGTATAAGCCTAACAGGAGACTATGTCGTAAAATAAAAGAGGTGTAGCCCAAACACGTAAGTAGATTTTATTTTTGAGCGGATTTTTCAAACGCCCCTCGTACCAACCAGTTGCTGTGTGGTTCCTATGCTAAAACTTTTATCCGGTTGCTGAGACACTGCCATGTTTAAACCTGTTTACATAAAACTAAAGTGCGCGTCATTTACTACGGCGGCCGAGTTTGGGTTCGTTCTGCGCATATGACGTCACAAAACACAGTCAGCCAATGAACAGAGAACGACGTTGCCAGAGCTCGACTGCAGTGCAGAGCACAGACGAGTGTCTTCCGTTTTAGAAACGTTCAGTCATAAATAAAGTAATTGAACAAAAGCAGTGTCTTGATAGCAGACTTTCTTTTATAGAAAGTTTGGAAAAAGCATTCTTTATGCCAACTGCTTCATATTCTATTAATTAATTAAACCAAACAAGCAATAAGGCTCCTAATTCAGACGATAGCATGTAAATTCATTCTCACCAACCGCTTTTTCGCAATAAAGAACAGCGGTAATTGTTTATTTCCTACTGTACTTCGACAAAACGTAATTCATAGTCATATCAACAGTGTATGTCGGTATTTTGCGTCAATTTTTAAAGTACTCCAGGAATTCTGTTAATTGACAAGCTGCCTTAGCGTAACGGTTGAAGTGATAGCTGCACGGTAGCTCAGCGTATTCGGTCAGAGGGATAGCTGCCCTCTGTTATAAAAAAACTGAGTTAATTGATCATCAACGAGCTTAAAAGGGTGTCCTGCGACGTCCGTCCTGATTAGATGCAACGAACGAAAAAGAACAAAATGAAATAAAAAAAATAAAAAAAATGTGTTTGGCTGCTCAGCGAAAGGTTCCGAGTTCAAATCTTGTTCGGTGCTTAATATTTTCTTTATTTAAAAGCCATATCGAAGTGTCTTACTTCATGAATTATATTCGTTTAAACATAATTTTTTGAAATTTCTAGTGGCAACTAAAATCGACCATACGTAAAGTATACGCTGTGGACTTTTACCTCTGCAAACTCTTCAAAATTTCGTGCAATAGTTTACTATGTTTAATGCTGCACAATAACTGCGTAGAACATCGAAACAAAATTAAGTCATTTATCGGAGGAAGGTATCAGTCGATAAGACGTGTAAAAATCAAATTTTTGGGCCAAATAGTTTTTGTGAAATCGAATGATAAGTGTGTCAAAGCAGTCGGAACACCATGTGTCTGCACAGGCGAGCAGTGCAGTGATGAGAAAATCGCGCACAGCGCGGAATGCGGGGAGCACATCTCTGAAGCAGCGAAAGGGTTAATGCGGCCGTGGTAGTTTTACTTCATAAACTGCGCGCTCCCCCCTAAACGGAAGTCTGTGAACTATACTATAGCGCTGCTTCTCTTGCCGCGTGCAACTGCCAACGCAGCAATCTCACGCGTCTGGGCGGGCACGCGCTAGCCGCCAAGATAAAAGAATTGAACTGTAGTACTGAGACTGTTCTACGGAACGTAAAATGCATACCATGAAACGCGACGTCATGTCAGGCTACATAAGGGTCCGGACGTTCAGGCAGAGCCTGGTGACGCATATGGCGAAGCGAGGGTCAGTTTTGACAAAACAGAAATAAAATCCGCTCCCGCAAGTTGGGCGTAATGGGCGTTCCGGCGGGAGGAGTCATTAAGCGCGCGAGACCCGCATGCTGATAGGCGCTGCGACTAATGAGTGGGACGCAGTTGCCCGGCACGCCGCAATTACTGCGCCCACGACCCAGGGGGACACCTGTCCTGTCTCTCCTGTCCTGCCCGGCTCTGCCACTCGGCCTGCAAGCGCCTCCCGACCTCATGCGCCGTTCTGCGTGCTAATCGCACCTGTTTCCAATCAGGCCGCGACCGATGCTCGCTTTGCTGAAACCGTCTGAGGCCACTACACAGCTCTGCATTGTTCGTCAATTGAGGAGCCATTTCATCTTTAACGAATCGACAATACATACTTTTTCCTTACCAGTCTGCCGCGCGGGATTAGCCGAGCGATACTGAAGATCAGATACGTATCTCTTACCCTCCCCAAGGGAAAAGGCGGTCTCGGCCTTGTCAACGTCCATGATAGGGCCATTGCCCTCTATGTTAGTTCACATTTATGTCTGCTGCGCCGTTGTCCTACGAGCCTAACGAGTCTGCTTCTGACGGCGCTACGACCTGCTTCACTAAGAGCGCCGCTGCCACTACAGGACATCCCAGCACCCCTCTTTTATATAGGACGTTTCTATTTAGAACAAAGTTATTGCAGTGTAGCGCTCACGACACCACAAATGGCCACGACTCGACGCCTATATCACGACATGCTGCAACGCCGCCCCCTAAATGTGGTCGAACTAAAATATCCTGACGTACGGTGGTGCGTGGTGTGGAAGACTGTACACGATGCCATGCTTGATTCCGACGTTGTTTCCCAATCGTACGTAGTAGTTAATGGGAAACTGGTGACTCAAGAACGTCTCTACAATATCCACGTGGCAGAATCTCCCAATTGTGTGGGTTGTAACACAGTAGATTCTGACGAGCACCGCATCAGCTGTGGAGAGGCGGAACCGGTTTGGCACCTAGTGCGGCAGATGCTGGCTTATCTCTTGCGAGTTAGGCCGGAGCATATATCTGCACGCACGTTATTATTTCCGGATGAGACATTTTACCCCAAGACTCGAAGCAACTCCGTCACCTGGATACGTGGACATGCTGCCCATTACCTCTGTCGTGACGGACACAAGAAGTTCCTTGACTTCTGGCTCTATTTGCAAGAAAGACATCTTGCTATTTCCGGGCATACCAGATATCGACAATGCTTTGAAACTACCTATGGAGTGCCTTTCACAGCCCGCCGCGCAGCTGGAATGTTCCAGGCAGCGGCAGATGAGGTCAGAACGACCTGCAAACGAGCATATATTGAACAATTTTTATCAGTGGGCGCAGTCGCTGGGAAGCCTAACTACGACGTGGTAGCTTTCTTTTCATGTTATTTACGTTTAATTTCTTCGATGGTGTCTTCATTCTGGTTTAGGTTTTCCAGGATTGATTAATTATGACTGTTCACACATTGATACCTATATAAATAAAAAAAAAGATTAAAAAAAGTGGGCTGGAGACCTGCGTTTGCAATCCAAATAAATACACGAGAACAAACTAAGAACAAAATGGACAACAAATAAAATATAATAAAGTATTATACCCTTTTCCTTTCTCCTTTTATTATTATTTTTTATAAAAAGTTCAGAGGCGTATTTAATTTTTGTTGCGTTGGCGAAACCTGAAGTGGTGGCGAACGGCCGTCCTAGTTAGCTTTAGGATGAAAGTGGCGGTGGCACTAGCTTTGTTTTTGTTTTTAGGCTAGATAGGTTTTTGGGGGTAGTATGGGTGATAGGGGCCAACGCCTGAAGTGGAAGAGGTAATTTTCTTTCTTTATTTATATTTAAAAAAAAAGGCGCTCAGTTCGCAAAAAAAGAGGTCCTCGGTTCATTTTTTATAAAAAAAAAGAAAAAAAGCGGCCTTCGGCGCTGCTGTCATGGACTTTGCGGCTGGTCCCGGCGGAGGTTCGAGTCTTCCCTCGGGCATGGGTGTGTATGTATGTCTTTAGGATAATTTAGGTGAAGTAGTGTGTAAGCTTAGGGGCCGATGACCTTAGCAGTTAAGTCCCATAAGATTTAACACACATTTGAATTTTTTACCAGTTTTCTGACTGGTTTCATGCCACCCGTCACGAATTCCTCTCCAGTGACAACCTCTTCATCTCAGAGTAGCACTAGCAACTTATATACTCACTTGTTTGCTGGAATGTATCCAGATCTCTGTCTTCCTCTACACTTTATATCCTCTGCAGTTTTCTCTAGTAACACGAAAGTTATTCCCTGAAGTCTTAATATATGTCCTACCATTCTGTCCCTCCTTCTTGTCAGCGTTTACCATCAGTTCTTTTACTCGTCGATTTCGCGGAGAACCGCCTTATTCCTTACCTTAGCAGTTCACCTAATTTTCAACGTCCTTCGGTGCCATCACATCTCAAATTCTTCGATCCTCTTCCTTTCCGGCTTTCCCACAGTCCATGTTTCACTACCATACAATGTCCGCCTCCGGTAGCTGAGTGGTCAGCGCGAGACACTGTCAATACTAAGGACCCGGATATTCGATTCCCGGCTGGATCGGAGATTTTCTCCGCTCAGGGACTGGGTGTTGTGTCGTCCTAATCATCATCACTTCATCCCCATCGACGCGCAAGTCGCCGAAGTGGCGTCAAATCGAAAGACTTGCACCAGGCAGGCGTACGGTCTCCCCGCTGGGAGGTCGTAGTTACTCGACTACCATACAATGCTGTGCTCCAACCGTACATCCTCAGAAATTACTTCTTCAAGTTAAGGCATAAGTTTGACTTCCCTTGGCCAGAGATGACCTTTTTTCCAGTGCTAGGCGGATTTTTATGTCCTCCTTGCTCTATCCGTTGTGGGTGATTTTGATCCATAGGTAGTAGAATTCCTTAATTCTGTATACTTCGTGATCACCAATCCTGATGTTAAGTTTCTCGCTCTCCTGACTTCTGCTATTTCTCAGTACTTTCGTCTTTCCTTTATTTACTCTGTCCATATTGTATACCCATTATACCGTCTATTCCATTTAATAGATCATATAATTCTTCCTCACTTCCACTGTCAACAACAAATTTTATCACTGGTATTCTTTCACCTTGAATTTTAAATTGAGTGTTGAATCATTGTTTTATTTCCGTCATTGCTTATTTTACGTATAGATTGAACTTCAATGACAGAAGACGATCTCCCTGTCTCACACTCTTCTTAACCCAGGCACTTTTTTTTCTTGATCTTCTGCTCTCATCGCTCCTTGTACTCATTATGTATTTCCCGACATTCCATATAGCTTAACCAAAATTTTATCATGAGTTCGAATATCTTGCACCATTTTACGTTGTCGGATGCTTTTCCCAAGTCGACAAGTCTTGTCAACGTATCTTCAGTATATTATTCTTGACTGCATCTTGGATGCATGAGCTGTTAAGCTGACTGTGCAATGTTTCTCGCATATGTCGGCTCCTGCTATCATCGGAATTGTGTGGATGATGTTTTTCCGAAAGTCTGATGGTATATCGCCAGGCTCATGAATTCTACACACCAACGTGAATAATCGCTTTTTTTTGTCGCTTCCCCCAAGGATTTTTATAAATTCCTGTGGAATATAATCCATCCCTCCCACCTTCTCCGATTCTAAGACTTACAAAACTTTTCTAAAATCTCATTGAAATACTAGATCTCCTACCTCTCCGATTCCTGTTTCTTCTTGTATCACCTCAAGTCCACCCCTCATATATGTGCTCAGTATAGTCTTTCCGATTGTCTCTCTTTGCTCTTCATTTAACAGTGGAATTCCTATTGCTCTATTAATGTTACCGCCCATGCTTTTCGTTTCGCTGACGTGTTTTGATATTTTTGTATGATGAATCAGTCCTTCTGACAATCCTTTCTTTTTCGATTTCTTCACAATTTTCACTTAGCAATTTCACCTTAGCTTCTCTGTAGTTAATATTTATGTCATTTATAAATGACTTATATTTCTCTATTCGCCGGCTGCGGTGGTCTAGCGGTTCTAGGCGCTCAGTCCGGAGCCTCGGGACTTCTACGGTCGCAGGTTCGAATCCTGCCTCGGACATGGATGTGTGTGTTGTCCTTAGGTTAGTTAGGTTTAAGTAGTTCTAAGTTCTAGGGGACTGATGACCATAGATGTTAAGTCCCATAGTGCTCAGAGCCAGTTGAACCATTTTTTCTCTATTCCTGAATTTTCCTGAACGTTTTTGTACTTCCTTCTTTCGTCAGTCAACTGAAGCATTATTTCTGAACACATGGTTACTTCGCAGGTACCTTCCTTGTACCTACTTTTTTTCTCTCCAAAATCTGTGATTGCCTTTCTTAGAGATTTCCATTCGTGTTCAACTGAACTCGATATTGAGATATTCGATATTGAAGTATCTATAGCCTTAGCGAACTTCAGCCTTACCTCTTCATTCCTTAGTACTTGCGTATCCCACTTCTTTGCCCATTGATTCTTCCGGGCTTAAACGAAGAATGGTGTCGACTGGAGGGATAGAAGACTGATTAAAAACCTATATCAACAAAAGAACATACGAATACATAATACTGGGAATGAGATGACAGAGAAAAGAACAATTAGAAGAAGAGTGAACAAAGGCTGCTGTCTCTCTCCAATAGTGTTTAACATATACTTTATTCTGAAATGTTTCATACGAAGTTGACGATTAGGATAATAGAATGTATTCGATTTGCGATTATACGATGTTAATGGCAGAGGGCGAATGTTAGAAAGAATTGAATAACGAATTCTGAATGAGAATTAATAAGTAAATGTGCGGTAAGAAAAGCAAGAAAAGTAAAATCTTCTGTAAAGGTAGGACAGGAAGATATAGAACAATATCTGGGAAGCATTATTACGGATGACATGACATTTAATAAGAAGGTGAAAACACGTATAGCAATTGCCAAGGGGACATTTAATAGGAAGAACAGGCATCTTTGCGTGAGCGGGGACGGGGACGTAAGGAAGAGGCTGGAGGAGTGCCTCATAAGGAGCGAGGCATTATACGCAGCTGAGACATGGACACTGAGGGAAGAGGAAGAAAGAAGAGCGTGAGCACATGAGGTGTGGATTTGAAGGTGCATGGAACGGATAAAATTGGTGTGCAAATTGAGAAATGAGGAGTGTTGAGAAGAGTGGGGGAAGAGACAAATTTTAATCAGGTAAAGGAATTACAATCGGCTTGGACACTGGATGATTGTTTACTGATGGATGCTATGGAACGTTAAATGGAAGAAGAGGAAGAAGAAGAAGACGCATAAGATACAGATCGTGGATAGTGCATGGATAGGAAACAGTTATGAGAAAACAAAGAGGGAAAGCTACGTGTGAAGACCTGCCCTAAAACAGTACAGATAATGAGTCTCTTAAAATTCACCAGCTCTCCATCTTTACCAAATTGTGATCTGAATCTATATATGCCCCTGGGTGCGCCTTCCAATCCAATATCTGATATCGTAATCTCTACGTAACGATCTACATCTGCATCTACATGGATACTCTGCAAATGGTACTTGAATGCATGGCACGGAGTCATCGAACTGCCTTCATAATAATACTCTATTATTTCAAACAGCTCGCGGAAAAAACGAACACCTTAGCTTACTGTGTGTGCCCTGATTGTCCTGATTATATTACGATGATTGCTTCTCACTATGTAAGTCTGTGTCAACAAAATATTTCCGCATTCGGAGGAGAAATTTGGTGATTGAAATTTGAGAAGTTTCCGGCGCAAAGAGAAACGTATTTGTCTTGATGATGTCTACCCCAAACCCTATACCACGTACTCCCCTATTTATCGATAGTACAAAATGTGCTGCGCTTCTTTGATCTTTGACGATGTACTCTGTTAACCACATCTAGTCAGGATGCCGCTCCACGCAGCATTTCTCCACGAAAGGAGACTACTTTATCGCGTAACCGAACGGATTCCTTCTAGCACTCATGTGGATGACCTCACATTTCCATTGACAGGCCAATAGTGAACTTTTGCACCATAGAGATATCTTTTCTAACTCGTTTCGCATTTTTTTGACCTTCCGATGACTTTAATTGACAATAAATGACAACAACATCTGCAAACAGCGTAAGACGGCTGCTCAGATTTTTTCCAAAACCGTTTTTACAGGCAAGGAACAGCTGAGGTCCTATAACTATCTTGAGGCACGCCTGAAATCACTTCTGTTATACTCGACGGCTGTCCATATGCTACTATGAATTGTGACCTCTCTTATATTAAACCACGAACCCATTCCCATAATTGATGCGTTATTCCATAAGCACGCAATTTCATTAGAAGCCGCTTTTGACGTATTGCGTCAAAAGCCTTCTAGAAATCCGGAATCAATTTGAAATTGGTTGTCGATAGCACTCAATACTTCGTGCGAGGAAAGAGCTAATTTTGTTTCACAAGGACGATGTTCTCTAAATCCGTGTTGACTATGTGTCAATATCCCATTTTATTGGAGGTAGCTCATAGTGTTTGAACACAATATGTGTGCCAAAATCCTTCTACATGACATCTTTAATGATATGGACCCGTAATTTAGTGATGATGATGACGTCGCCGGCCGGGGTGGCCGAGCGCAACAGTCTGGAATCGCGCGACCGCTACGGTCGCATGTTCGAATCCTGCCTCGGGCATGGATGTGTGTGATGTCCTTAGGTTAGATTTGAGTAGTTCTAAGTTCTAGAGGACTGATGACCTCAGACGTTAAGTCCCATAGTGCTCAGAGCCATTTGAACTACTCGATGATGACGTCCCATATTGCGAGGAGTGTATGGGACGATGCGGGAGACCCACGCCGCTGTACTAGGCGAGACCCTAGTGGAGGTGATTTGCCATTGTCGTCCTCCGACTGTAATGGCGATGAACGATGATGATGACACAACAACACCCAGTCACCTCGAGGCAGGAAAAATACCTGACCCCGCCGGTAATCGGACCCGGGACCTCGCGCGCGGGAAGCAAGGACGCTGCCGCAAGACCAAGAGCGGCAGACTCTAACTTAGTAGGTTACTATTGCCTTGTTGAATACAGGTGTGACGTGTGCAACTTTCTAGTCGTTGCGTACGGATCTTTCGTAGAACGAGGAGTTGTATATGATTGTTAATTGTGGAGCTATTTCATCAGCAAGCTCAGAAAGGAACCTAACTGTTATACAGTCTGGTCCGGAAGACTTGCTTTTATTAACTGGTCTAAGTTGCTCTAATACGCCGAGGATATCTAAGTTACTCTTGTTGACAGCAGTTCTTGATTCAAATTATGGAATGTTTACTGCGTATTCTTCGGAGAAGGAATTTTGGAAGCCTGAGTTTAGTAATTCTGCTTTAGCAGCACTGCCTCAATCGTATTTCCATTGCTATCGTGCCTGGGTGGCTCTGGTTATGTCTTGCCACTAGCATATTTTACATACGACCTGAATCTCTTTGGATTTTCTGCCAAGTTCCGAGCCAAAGTTTCTTTGTGGAAACTGTTATAAGCATCTCGTATTGAAGTCCACTCTACATTTCGAACTTCTGTAAAAGACCGCCAGTCTTGGGAATTTTGTGTTCGTTTAAATTTGGCATGCGTTTCTCGTTGTTTCTGAAACAGTGTTCTGACTTGTTTTTTGTACCTTGGAAGATTTGGTATAAATATCACAAATGTAGTTGATACTATTTCTTTGAATTCAAGCCACATCTGGTCCACACTTACACTGTTAATTTGGAGAGATTGGAGCTTTTCTTATCAAGAAGGCGTCAAGCGAATTTTTGTCGCCTTTTTGAACAAATATATTTTTCGTTTGTTTTTGGAGCATGCAGCATCCTTACGACTACCCTGTCTTCGCTAATACCTGTATCAGTTATGATACTCCTTATTAGCTCAGGATTATTTATTGCCAAGAGCTGAAGTGTGTTTTCACAACCGTTTACTATTCGAGTGGGCTCATGAACTAACTGCTCGACATAGTTTTCAGAGAATGTATTTAGAACAGTTTCGTATGATATTTTATGCGTACCTCCTCCTTTCAAGGCCATATTTTCCCTTAACTCTCTCTTCTACTCCTTCCTCTACAACCCCATTCCAATCCCGCCTGAGTTAAATTTTCAACTCTCTCCACGTACTGAATTACCTGTTCAATATGCTCATGTACTTCTTTTATCTCTTCTACTTCTGCTTGCGACGTCGGCATGTATACCTGAACTAAAGTTGGTGTTGTTTTGCTGTCAGTTCTGATAAGAACAAACTTTTCATTGAACTGTTCACAGCAACACACTCTCTGCCCATCCTTCCTATTCGTAACGAATCCTGCTCCCGTTATACCATTTTCTGCTGCTGTTGATATGTTCCCACATTTAACTGACCAGAAACCCTTCCCTTCATCCATTTCACCTCACTGACGCTTACATGTATCTAGCTTGAGCCTTTCAGTTTCCCTTTTCAGATTTTCTAGCATCCATACCACGTTCAAGCTTCTGACATTCCACGCCCCGACTCGCGGAACGTTATCCTTCCGTTGGTTATTCAGTCTATTTCTCATCGTCACTTCCAACTCGGCAGTTACCTCCTGCAGGCCGAATATTTTAGCAATCTGGAGATTATCAAGGAACAAGCCGTACGTCCTTTGTCTTTAATGCTATGGTTTCCATTACGTTCCACATCCCCACGGCGTTGATAACAGCTGATTCTTCCGCCTTTTAGAGCAGTTTTGCAGCCCAGACTCAAGAGAGTGCCCCGAGCCTTTATCCGCTCCTCCGGCCTCTTTGATAAGGCCGTTGGCAGAATGGGAGTGACTTGTGATGCCAGAATTCTTCGGCCGTCACTGTTCATGATTTTTATTCCAAATTGAAGTAGTGGCGGGATTCTAACCTGGGACCAAGACATTTTGATTAGTAATAAGACACACAACTCGTATTGATACACGAGGAAATACAACATCTCACCCATCTGCAAAAATTCGGCGCATTCAGTGAGCAGTGCACCCTAAGCAACACCTGTTTCCTGGATATATGCCACCCTGCTATTCATAGCTTCCTATAAAGGCTCTCTTCAATTTTATAACTGCGTTCACATGTCCTTACAGACCAATAACTCCCCCCCCCCCCCTCCCCCTCCTCCTTTCGACCGATTCTGTGAATAATGGTAGTCCCATGTATAGAAACAGTTTGAGATGCCCTATTGGTCAATGTATTAACTATTTGAAGTGAAGCATATAAAACGTTTTGGCTGATGACGAAGAACTCTGAAAGTTTTATTGGTTTCTAATTTTCACCCATAGAATGGACTGCTTCAATGGATACTTTGTGTGATATGGAGCCGCGCGGGATTAGCCGAGCGGTTTAGGGCGCTGCAGTCGTGCACTGTGCGGCTGGTCCTGGCGGAGGTTCGAGTCCACTCTCGGGCATGGGTGTGTGTGTTTGTCCTTAGGATAATTTAGTTTAAGTAGTGTGTAAGCTTAGGGACTGATGATCTTAGCAGTTAAGTCCCATAAGATTTCACACACATTTTTTTGTGATATGCGAACTTCATCACAAACCATGTAAGTGCAATCCTACTTCTATTACATTACTTTGATGTATTACAAATGCTTTAAGAGTCGTAGACACAGAATGCCAGTGAATGCATGTAAGGTGGGAAGTTCGTAATTGACATGTGATGCTTGCACCGTCATTGTGTGGTACTCGGGCAGTCAAATGGCTGACACCACTAGATGCTAGATGTCAAAGGCATCGTTTTCGCAGTGGCAAGGAAATTCACTTCGTCGTAGCTAAGGCACTAGCACAAAATATACTGTAAAGTGTATACCCAAACTTTCATCGCGAATAACTCTTGATCTTTTTGACGGATAACGAGTACAATATGAGTTTGTACTAGGAAAAAATGAGCGATTTTCGGATTGTTTCTTGTACGGTGAAACCAGTTCTTTGCCAAATTTCATGACCCTATGCCAACGGGAAGCATCTTTTAGGTTTTGATGCATGAGTCTGCATGTGTCGAACATGGCTATTGAATTTTATTTGCATTGACTTACACTCTTAAATTTCGTAGGCAGCAAAGGGACCGTTGATTTCAGTGACATAAATTTCAACTTGATATCTCTATCCGTTCCTGAGAAAAAGTGGTCTCTACAGAGACACACACACACACACACACAGAGAGAGAGAGAGAGAGAGAGAGAGAGAGAGAGAGAGGGTTAGAGAGAGGGGGGACGGCAGGGAGACAAACAGAGAGAGAGCGATAGAGAGAGAGAGAGAGAGAGAGAGAACGATAGAGAGAGAGAGAGAGAGTAGAGCGAAAGAGAGGGACAGAGAGTGAGAGACAGAGAGACACCGAGACACACACACACACACACACACACACACACACACACAGAGAGAGAGAGAGAGAGAGAGAGAGAGAGAGAGGCAGAGACAGAGAGAGGGAAACACAGAGAGATCAAATGATCCTATTAGGGTTCCTATTTACTGACTCAGATACAGAGCCATAAAATGGGTAAGTACTTTATTTCCACTTCCTAGTTCTAAGAATGTAAAAAATTTGTATGTTTTCTTATGAAGAACTGTTGATAAAATGCATAATACGATCATATAAGACAGTCGCATTAAGTATGTAACATGACTATAAGGGCAGTTAGTATGACTGAACGATACTCTTCATATCAACCTCAGTGTGTGATAGGCGGCGGGTCGGTTGTCTCCTGATTGAAAACGTGCGCTTGTAACCGTAAAATTTTGTCGTAACCAGAAGCATTTATATAATTCATGACCCCAGAGAGTTAAACTGTTGAAAAACAATGGCTTCAAGAAGACGAAAGTTCATCGAAAGAAAAGGAACACCCTTCTTTAGAGGATAGTATGGACCTCTTTTTCTGACGAATTACTATGGTAGCTAGTGATGACTTAGAATGATAAAACGCCATTGAAACCTTAGCATAGCGAGTTGAAACGAAAGCGGCCAAGATAAACGCTAAAAAATTTGCTCTTCCGACAAGATAGCGCATATTTTCATAGATAGGCCAGTGAATTGGCGAAATTCATCACACTCACATCTCTGATAGGCTTCTACACGCCTCTTTTGCTCTACAACGAACAAAACAACTGTGGAATGTAAAAGATTATAAATGCAGAGTTGGAAGAAGTTTATTTTCTAGGGGAATAATGAAGTATAAACATGGCTGGACGAAATCCATTGAGCTGTAGGAAATAACGTTAAAAACACATTTTCAAAAAAAAAGGAATTTGCACACCATGTTATGTGCTTACACTAATGCATCGAACTTCTATAGTACGTAACAAGCCCGTAGCATCCAACAGAGAGGCGTACCATGACAATCGGAGACCAGCGCAGCATAGTATGGGTGTACCAAGCCAGACAGATCCACAGTAGAAGCTGCACTGCCAGAGTCACAAGCAAAGAACTGAAACGTATTCCTAATATAAACTTGTAGTCGGTCATGTCCCAAAATAATGACGTAGCGGGGTAGCATCGACAGCAATGGCTGTAGGCCTCATTTTTCGTAAGCCATTGCCAGAGGGTTTCCCCAAAAGGCGTGGCGGGAGAAGTACTTATTCAATTTCTCTCTGTTTATTCCTGATACTGAACTTGATGGTTGCCTAAATATTCTGATATACGTCTACTTCAGGAATTCAGAACCGATATGCACCCTTAGCTATGCAGGCGTAGTCGGTTGCTGGCGATGTTAAACTGTTTGTGTGGATACTCCCAAGAGACGTTCGCTTCTAACCCTTAACTTTCGTAGGTCAGTACTGTATTTGCACTAGTACTGCGCCTATTGTTCGAGAGGGATCTATGTGCTTCTTACAAACAACTCCGACATGTTTTCCATCAACAACTTATAAGTGAATGGAGAGTGGGCCTATACTGAGGATGGGGGAGGGAGGGGATAAGGAATGAAACAATAAATCTCACAAAACAAAACCAAAAAACACTTTACTTTGTGTGGCGTGCGTACGATACACCCACCATCATATTGTTTGACTTGTCGCTCTAACGAAGTAGGCGAGTGGCGTGTTTATCTTCTGACGTTAGGTCAGACGATAGAAATGCCACTTGCACGCTTAGTGTAGCAGATTGATGGTGACTAACTTTAAACAGAACTTGATTAATTTTCACACACACTTATTAAAATAATAAAAAACATAGATATCACGTAACTTGATTCTGGTTGCTGTTTACAATTGACAATCTGAAGTTCCTTTGGTCTTGGTATGTTAATCTTATTCTCACATATCTCTGATACTTGACAAAGTGTCTATACATTTCTCTTCATGGCTATGTACAGGAATATGATAATCTTATTAGGCGCAGACTGAAACTTGACTATAGACTAATGCAGACTGATGCAGACTAATGCAGATTAACTAATCGGAGGTCTATACACTCGTTATAATACCTCGCGCGTTCAGGTATCACTGCGCGAGTGTGATCCGAGAGGAGAAAAGGTTCTACGTTAGTAGCAATCTCATTGACTGCGTTACATATTAATACGCGGATCGGCGGAAGCAGAATTTGGTCCATCTCTATGACAGCGACATCTCGTAGTGCGGAGACGGACGAGCGCTGCGCCTGCGCTGTTGTGCTTAGCGGGGCGCGCTCTAGTGGGAAAGTTGTGTACGCGCTGACTACGCGGAACTATGTACACAACACTATGAAATAACAAATAATGATATTGCGCTCAACGGCTCTGAACATTATGGGACTTAATATCTGAGGTCATCAGTCCCCTAGACTTTGAACTACTTAAACCTAACTAACCTAAGGACATCACACACATCCGTGCCCGAGGCAGGATTCGAACCTGCGACCGTAGCAGCACCGTCGTTCCGCCTAGAACCGTTTGGCCACAGCGGCCGGCTTGTACTCAATAATGCATAACTTTGCACGCCTATGAAGTCAATATCTGCTGGTGCGTAACATGCAATACTGTGTTAGACAACTCTATGCTTTGTAGTTTGGTTCGACCTTCCTTGATGTCCGCACGATGGTCCAGACGTTCCACTCTGTCGGTGGCGTTCACAAGGTCGTGCTTTGAGTGAATGTGGTTCGTACGATGATACTGCAAGTTTCAATTAACTCCCAGCAAGTGCAGTCAGGTTCTTGTCAGCAGACAGTGCACGCTATTACATATGGTTGATTCTAGCCACTTGGAGTGAAGTGTTCCCTACGCAGCTGGGGTGTGCTGATGCGTTATCGTCATCGTCAAACCGAAACGTTAGCTATAGGGGTGGACAATACGTCGGCAGCCCATGTTCCGATAATGCACAGCTCTCTAACTGATCTCGACAGATCGGTGACGAGAGCCAAGGTAAGTGCCCAATACGACATTCATACCATTTGCAGTAACCTGCCTGACGCAGCGTTTCGCCACACCGCCCGCCTAGCGCCACAATACGACAGTCCGATCGATGGCCAGCAAAATAATCTGGGACGCTTCGGCGGCATTGCAGCATGTGGAGTACGTGAAACTAGGGACTAGGCGACCTATCAATAACAATCCTGCACAAATACATCTGCAGCACAGCTCTAGTTAAAGCTTTCCTACTTGACATGGCCTCCTTGGAAAACGAATCACAATGAAATTTTGTGGAAGCATTTGTAAGGACGTGCGTAAGCGAAATAACGACGAAACCACTGAATAAGAACCAAAAAAATTTGCTTTAAAAAACTGCTGCCCCTCTTCAGGAACCATAGGCTACGAAAATACATCGGATGAAAATAGCACGAAGTATGATTTAGACAGTAGCTCATCTACTACTAATAAGAAAATACATTACTGGTCATTAAAATTGCTACACCACGAAAATGACGTGCTACAGACGCGAAATTTAACCTACAGGAAGAAGATGCTGTGAGATGCAACTGATTAGCTTTTCAGAGCATTCACACAAGGTTGGCGGCGGAGGCGACACCCACAACGTGCTGACATGAGGAAAGTTTCCAACCGATTTCTCATACACAAACAGCAGTTGACCGGCGTTTCCTGGTGAAACATTGTTGTGATGTGTCGTGTAAGGAGGAGAAATGGGTACCATCACGTTTCCGACTTTGATAAAGATTGGATTGTAGCCTATCGCGCTTGCGGCTTATCGTATCGCCACATTGCTGTTCGAGTTGGTCGAGATCCAATGACTGTTAGGAGAATATGGATTCCGTGGGTTCAGGAGGGTAATACGGAACGCCGTGCTGGATCCCAACGGCCTTGTATCACTAGGAGTCGAGATAACAGGCATCTTAACCGCATGGCTGTAACGGATCGTGTAGCCACGTCTCGATCCCTGAGTCAATATATGGGGAGGTTTGCAAGACAACAACCATCTGCACGAACAGTTCGACGACGTTTGCAGCAGAATGGACTGTCAGCTCTGAGACCATGGCTGCGGTTACTCTTGACGCTGCATCACAGACAGGAGCGGCAGCGATGGTGTACTCAACGATGAACCAGGGTGCACGAACGACTAAACGTCATTTTCTCGGATGAATCCAAGTTTTGTTTACAGCATCATGATGGTCGCATCCATGTTTGGCGAAATCGCGGCGAACGCACATTGGAAGGGTGTATTCGTCATCGCCATACTGGCGTATCACCCAGCGTGATGGTATGGGGGTGCCAATGGTTACACTTCTCGGTCACCTCTTGTTCGCATTGACGGCGCTTTGAACAGTGGACGTTACATTTCTGATGTGTTACGAGCCGTGGCTCCACCCTTCATTCGATCGCTGCGAAACCGTATATTTCAGCAGGATAATGCACGACCGCATGCTGCAGGTACTGTACGGGCCTTTCTGGGTACAGAAAATGTTCGGATGATGCCCTGGCCAGCACATTCTCCAGATCTCTCACCAATTCAAAACGTGTGGTCAATGGTGGCCAAGCAACTGGCTCGTCACAAAACGCCAGTCACTACTCTTGATGAACTGTGGTATCGTCTCGAAGCTGCATGGGCTGCTGTACCTGTGCACGCCATCCAAGCTCTGTTTGACTCAATGCCCAGACGTATCAAGGCCGTTATTACGGCCAGAGGTGGTTATTCTGGGTTCTGATTTCTCAGGATCTCAGCACCCAAATTGCGTGAAAATGTCTTGACACGTCAATTCTAGTAAAATATATTTATCTAATGAATATCCGTTTATCATGTGCATTTCTTCTTGGTGTAGTAATTTTAATGGCCAGTTGTGTATTAAGAAGGACAACATGCTCCTGTGAATAACATTAATAGATTGCTCAGAAACCTGGACTGCTGGGTCAGTGTGCGACACTGTCCGTACTAACTGAGGGGGAAAATCGCCCGCTGGCGAGGTAGGCTAACTGCGAGGGAGCCCGCACGTGGCGTAGCTGTTTCCAATTTCGGTTTCAATCAGAGCGCAATCACAAGAGTGCGGCCGTTGTAATGGGCTGCGTGTGAGCGGCGGCGGGACGAGGTGTGCACAAACAGACCGCCGCATCGCGCCGCAGCGCCACTGCACGCCGAGGCACGGCACGGCACACCACCTGCTGACCGGAGATGTTATCAGCGTAATTAGCCGGCGCCGGCAACCCTGTATCGCTGCTCCTCTGCGCTGGCGCTCGCTCGCCCTCTCGCCCAGAGCGCGCAATCTGCAGCTCCGGGGACCACGCGCAGCAACGCAGCGCCGCTGCGACTTGCTTTGCGCTCGCCCCTAGCTATACCGGCTCACGCATTCCATTTAACGCCATCACTGTAGTTGCAACCACTCCGGTCACTCTCTCTGACTCCGTCTGTCTGTCTCTCTCTCTCTCTCTCTCTCTCTCTCTCTCTCTCTCTCTCTCTCTCACACACACACACACACACACACACACACACACACACACACACACAAACACACACACACAAACTCGAACACACACTCATACAGGGTGGCGCACGGAATTTGTTACCAATTGTTTCTTTCACAATTTACGACGCATTTAGATATCCCGCTAGGATCTCTACAGCAGTACGAGCAGAGCATGGAAAAACAAATGAGTTACGAAGTGACGTGTAATTCACGATACTGCCTCTAGGAGACTAGTAAGCAGCAATGGCTGACAATGAAAGACTGACGACACAGCTACGATCGCAATTGTGTTACTTTTTCATGAAACGAAAAGCCTTGTTGTGACTCAGAGCTGTGACAGTTTAACACACGATGATTCCCTTGCAAGAAGACCATCCACAGGTTGTACGATAAATTTTTACAGGAAAGAACAGTTCTGGAAGCGAAGCGACCTCGGCCTAAGCCGAGAGAATACTGATTCGGTACGAGTTGCTGTACAGAGAAGTCCCGAGAAATCGTGTAGAAAGGCAGCACTGCAGCTGGGAATAACCAGACGCTCCGTTCAACGCATTCTTAAAAGTGACCTCCATATGCACCCATAAAAGATACCTGTGCCCAGAAGCTCACTAAAGAACACAAGCAGCAGAGACTATTGTTTGCTCTGTGGGCGGAGGATAGGGAAGAAACTCTCAACAACGTTTGGTTTTCGGACGAGGCGCATTTTCATTCAGACGGTGTGGTTTTTCGGCCACTGAAAACCCACAAGTGCTTCATGAACGGCAACATTATGCTCCGAGGATTACAGCGTTGGCAGCAGTTTCCAGTCACAGACTTACTGGACCCTTTTTCTTTGAAGAAAGTGTGAACAGCGAGCGTTGTTTGAGCATGCTTCGCAATAGCTTCATTCCACAGCTTCTTGCTACTGCCTTCCCCTTCAAGACGCAGTATTTCATGCAAGATGGAGCAAGGCCACACACTGCAAAAACTGTGTTGGAGTTTTTATACTAACATTTCGACATGCGGATCATTTCACTCACGTTTACAGGTCGGTTCATTGACGGACAAAATTGGCCCCCCAATAGCCCATGTGACTTTTTTCTTTGGGGGTAAAGAAAGGAAAAAATTTTCCCCGCTGATTGCACACACTTTTTCCAGCGCTTCTGGCATTCATGGTAACATTTCTGCAACTCATCTTGTGTAATATCCTCCAAGACCCTCGTCACAGCTTTTTGGACATCTTGTGTTGTTTGAAAATGGTGTCCCTTGACCGCCGTTTTGACTCTTGGAAATAGAAAAGAAGTCGAACAGTATTTAATGGCGCATTATCGTGGTGCTGAATCCAGTTATCAGCAATGTTGAGACGGACACACCGAACTCTTTTACGAAGTCTTTCTAAAATTCTTTGTAGTAATATCGGTTAACTGCTTGGCCAGGAGGCACCCACACTTTATGAACAATTCCCTTGAAATCAAAGAAGCACAGAAGCATGCATTTCACTTTTGACTTTTACATGTGAGCCTGTTTCGGTCTGGGTGGTCCCTTTGAGCACCATTGCGAACTTTAGCGTTTTGCCTCTAGATCGTACTGAAAAAAAAAAACTTTCATCACCAGTGATAACACGGCTCAACAATTTTGGTTTGATTTCCGATTGTTCTAAGACATTTTTCCGTGTTTCTCGCTGTTGTGGTGTGAGCCTTTTGGGGACCATTTTTGCACAAATCTTTCTTATACCTAGATCTTCAGTTATTACTGGACGAACCGTTTCTCGATTGATGTCACAGCCGGTGAACAATACTAGTTCCGAAGTAGCATCCCCTATATGCGACCGTTTTGTGAAGCTATATCAAAGGGTAGAAGCTACACTCAATCAAAAACTAGATGAAGGCAACAAAATCTTGAGACAAGATTTGACGAAAACAGTCAAAGACTTGAACACACTTCATCAAGATTACATGATAATAAGCTTACTAAGACACAGAACACTTTGAAAACAGACGTTGCGAATCACCTTAGTGAAGTGATACTCGGCAACTTAGAAGAAATAACTAATGGCCTTTTACTGTAGAGTAAAAGACGTGCCACAACATATTGCAAAACTTACAAATGCCACACAACTCTACAGTCCACAGTTCAATAGGTAGCCGAACAAGTACACTGACCCGCAAAGAAACTGGGATAGCCATACTGGTATAGGCAATACAGAGATATGTAAACAAGAAGGATACCGTGTTGAAAACAGACGTTGCGAATCACCTCAGTGAAGTGATACTCGGCAACTTAGAAGAAATAACTAATGGCCTTTTACTGTAGAGTAAAAGACATGCCACAACAGATTGCAAAACTTACAAATGCCACACAACTCTACAGCCCACAGTTCAATAGGTAGCCGAACAAGTACACTGACCCGCAAAGAAACTGGGATAGCCATACTGGTATAGGCAATACAGAGATATGTAAACAAGAAGGATACCGTGTTGAAAACAGACGTTGCGAATCACCTCAGTGAAGTGATACTCGGCAACTTAGAAGAAATAACTAATGGCCTTTTACTGTAGAGTAAAAGACATGCCACAACAGATTGCAAAACTTACAAATGCCACACAACTCTACAGTCCACAGTTCAATAGGTAGCCGAACAAGTACACTGACCCGCAAAGAAACTGGGATAGCCATACTGGTATAGGCAATACAGAGATATGTAAACAAGAAGGATACCGTGTTGAAAACAGACGTTGCGAATCACCTCAGTGAAGTGATACTCGGCAACTTAGAAGAAATAACTAATGGCCTTTTACTGTAGAGTAAAAGACATGCCACAACAGATTGCAAAACTTACAAATGCCACACAACTCTACAGCCCACAGTTCAATAGGTAGCCGAACAAGTACACTGACCCGCAAAGAAACTGGGATAGCCATACTGGTATAGGCAATACAGAGATATGTAAACAAGAAGGATACCGTGTTGAAAACAGACGTTGCGAATCACCTCAGTGAAGTGATACTCGGCAACTTAGAAGAAATAACTAATGGCCTTTTACTGTAGAGTAAAAGACATGCCACAACAGATTGCAAAACTTACAAATGCCACACAACTCTACAGTCCACAGTTCAATAGGTAGCCGAACAAGTACACTGACCCGCAAAGAAACTGGGATAGCCATACTGGTATAGGCAATACAGAGATATGTAAACAAGAAGGATACCGTGTTGAAAACAGACGTTGCGAATCACCTCAGTGAAGTGATACTCGGCAACTTAGAAGAAATAACTAATGGCCTTTTACTGTAGAGTAAAAGACATGCCACAACAGATTGCAAAACTTACAAATGCCACACAACTCTACAGTCCACAGTTCAATAGGTAGCCGAACAAGTACACTGACCCGCAAAGAAACTGGGATAGCCATACTGGTATAGGCAATACAGAGATATGTAAACAAGAAGGATACCGTGTTGAAAACAGACGTTGCGAATCACCTCAGTGAAGTGATACTCGGCAACGTAGAAGAAATAACTAATGGCCTTTTACTGTAGAGTAAAAGACATGCCACAACAGATTGCAAAACTTACAAATGCCACACAACTCTACAGCCCACAGTTCAATAGGTAGCCGAACAAGTACACTGACCCGCAAAGAAACTGGGATAGCCATACTGGTATAGGCAATACAGAGATATGTAAACAAGAAGGATACCGTGTTGAAAACAGACGTTGCGAATCACCTCAGTGAAGTGATACTCGGCAACGTAGAAGAAATAACTAATGGCCTTTTACTGTAGAGTAAAAGACATGCCACAACAGATTGCAAAACTTACAAATGCCACACAACTCTACAGCCCACAGTTCAATAGGTAGCCGAACAAGTACACTGACCCGCAAAGAAACTGGGATAGCCATACTGGTATAGGCAATACAGAGATATGTAAACAAGAGGGATACCGTGTTGAAAACAGACGTTGCGAATCACCTCAGTGAAGTGATACTCGGCAACGTAGAAGAAATAACTAATGGCCATTTACTGTAGAGTAAAAGACATGCCACAACAGATTGCAAAACTTACAAATGCCACACAACTCTACAGCCCACAGTTCAATAGGTAGCCGAACAAGTACACTGACCCGCAAAGAAACTGGGATAGCCATACTGGTATAGGCAATACAGAGATATGTAAACAAGAGGGATACCGTGTTGAAAACAGACGTTGCGAATCACCTCAGTGAAGTGATACTCGGCAACGTAGAAGAAATAACTAATGGCCATTTACTGTAGAGTAAAAGACATGCCACAACAGATTGCAAAACTTACAAATGCCACACAACTCTACAGCCCACAGTTCAATAGGTAGCCGAACAAGTACACTGACCCGCAAAGAAACTGGGATAGCCATACTGGTATAGGCAATACAGAGATATGTAAACAAGAAGGATACCGTGTTGAAAACAGACGTTGCGAATCACCTCAGTGAAGTGATACTCGGCAACGTAGAAGAAATAACTAATGGCCTTTTACTGTAGAGTAAAAGACATGCCACAACAGATTGCAAAACTTACAAATGCCACACAACTCTACAGCCCACAGTTCAATAGGTAGCCGAACAAGTACACTGACCCGCAAAGAAACTGGGATAGCCATACTGGTATAGGCAATACAGAGATATGTAAACAAGAAGGATACCGTGTTGAAAACAGACGTCGCGAATCACCTCAGTGAAGTGATACTCGGCAACGTAGAAGAAATAACTAATGGCCTTTTACTGTAGAGTAAAAGACATGCCACAACAGATTGCAAAACTTACAAATGCCACACAACTCTACAGCCCACAGTTCAATAGGTAGCCGAACAAGTACACTGACCCGCAAAGAAACTGGGATAGCCATACTGGTATAGGCAATACAGAGATATGTAAACAAGAAGGATACCGTGTTGAAAACAGACGTTGCGAATCACCTCAGTGAAGTGATACTCGGCAACGTAGAAGAAATAACTAATGGCCTTTTACTGTAGAGTAAAAGACATGCCACAACAGATTGCAAAACTTACAAATGCCACACAACTCTACAGCCCACAGTTCAATAGGTAGCCGAACAAGTACACTGACCCGCAAAGAAACTGGGATAGCCATACTGGTATAGGCAATACAGAGATATGTAAACAAGAGGGATACCGTGTTGAAAACAGACGTTGCGAATCACCTCAGTGAAGTGATACTCGGCAACGTAGAAGAAATAACTAATGGCCATTTACTGTAGAGTAAAAGACATGCCACAACAGATTGCAAAACTTACAAATGCCACACAACTCTACAGCCCACAGTTCAATAGGTAGCCGAACAAGTACACTGACCCGCAAAGAAACTGGGATAGCCATACTGGTATAGGCAATACAGAGATATGTAAACAAGAGGGATACCGTGTTGAAAACAGACGTTGCGAATCACCTCAGTGAAGTGATACTCGGCAACGTAGAAGAAATAACTAATGGCCATTTACTGTAGAGTAAAAGACATGCCACAACAGATTGCAAAACTTACAAATGCCACACAACTCTACAGCCCACAGTTCAATAGGTAGCCGAACAAGTACACTGACCCGCAAAGAAACTGGGATAGCCATACTGGTATAGGCAATACAGAGATATGTAAACAAGAAGGATACCGTGTTGAAAACAGACGTTGCGAATCACCTCAGTGAAGTGATACTCGGCAACTTAGAAGAAATAACTAATGGCCTTTTACTGTAGAGTAAAAGACATGCCACAACAGATTGCAAAACTTACAAATGCCACACAACTCTACAGTCCACAGTTCAATAGGTAGCCGAACAAGTACACTGACCCGCAAAGAAACTGGGATAGCCATACTGGTATAGGCAATACAGAGATATGTAAACAAGAAGGATACCGTGTTGAAAACAGACGTTGCGAATCACCTCAGTGAAGTGATACTCGGCAACTTAGAAGAAATAACTAATGGCCTTTTACTGTAGAGTAAAAGACATGCCACAACAGATTGCAAAACTTACAAATGCCACACAACTCTACAGTCCACAGTTCAATAGGTAGCCGAACAAGTACACTGACCCGCAAAGAAACTGGGATAGCCATACTGGTATAGGCAATACAGAGATATGTAAACAAGAAGGATACCGTGTTGAAAACAGACGTTGCGAATCACCTCAGTGAAGTGATACTCGGCAACGTAGAAGAAATAACTAATGGCCTTTTACTGTAGAGTAAAAGACATGCCACAACAGATTGCAAAACTTACAAATGCCACACAACTCTACAGCCCACAGTTCAATAGGTAGCCGAACAAGTACACTGACCCGCAAAGAAACTGGGATAGCCATACTGGTATAGGCAATACAGAGATATGTAAACAAGAAGGATACCGTGTTGAAAACAGACGTTGCGAATCACCTCAGTGAAGTGATACTCGGCAACGTAGAAGAAATAACTAATGGCCTTTTACTGTAGAGTAAAAGACATGCCACAACAGATTGCAAAACTTACAAATGCCACACAACTCTACAGCCCACAGTTCAATAGGTAGCCGAACAAGTACACTGACCCGCAAAGAAACTGGGATAGCCATACTGGTATAGGCAATACAGAGATATGTAAACAAGAAGGATACCGTGTTGAAAACAGACGTTGCGAATCACCTCAGTGAAGTGATACTCGGCAACGTAGAAGAAATAACTAATGGCCTTTTACTGTAGAGTAAAAGACATGCCACAACAGATTGCAAAACTTACAAATGCCACACAACTCTACAGCCCACAGTTCAATAGGTAGCCGAACAAGTACACTGACCCGCAAAGAAACTGGGATAGCCATACTGGTATAGGCAATACAGAGATATGTAAACAAGAAGGATACCGTGTTGAAAACAGACGTTGCGAATCACCTCAGTGAAGTGATACTCGGCAACGTAGAAGAAATAACTAATGGCCTTTTACTGTAGAGTAAAAGACATGCCACAACAGATTGCAAAACTTACAAATGCCACACAACTCTACAGCCCACAGTTCAATAGGTAGCCGAACAAGTACACTGACCCGCAAAGAAACTGGGATAGCCATACTGGTATAGGCAATACAGAGATATGTAAACAAGAGGGATACCGTGTTGAAAACAGACGTTGCGAATCACCTCAGTGAAGTGATACTCGGCAACGTAGAAGAAATAACTAATGGCCATTTACTGTAGAGTAAAAGACATGCCACAACAGATTGCAAAACTTACAAATGCCACACAACTCTACAGCCCACAGTTCAATAGGTAGCCGAACAAGTACACTGACCCGCAAAGAAACTGGGATAGCCATACTGGTATAGGCAATACAGAGATATGTAAACAAGAAGGATACCGTGTTGAAAACAGACGTTGCGAATCACCTCAGTGAAGTGATACTCGGCAACGTAGAAGAAATAACTAATGGCCTTTTACTGTAGAGTAAAAGACATGCCACAACAGATTGCAAAACTTACAAATGCCACACAACTCTACAGCCCACAGTTCAATAGGTAGCCGAACAAGTACACTGACCCGCAAAGAAACTGGGATAGCCATACTGGTATAGGCAATACAGAGATATGTAAACAAGAAGGATACCGTGTTGAAAACAGACGTTGCGAATCACCTCAGTGAAGTGATACTCGGCAACGTAGAAGAAATAACTAATGGCCTTTTACTGTAGAGTAAAAGACATGCCACAACAGATTGCAAAACTTACAAATGCCACACAACTCTACAGCCCACAGTTCAATAGGTAGCCGAACAAGTACACTGACCCGCAAAGAAACTGGGATAGCCATACTGGTATAGGCAATACAGAGATATGTAAACAAGAGGGATACCGTGTTGAAAACAGACGTTGCGAATCACCTCAGTGAAGTGATACTCGGCAACGTAGAAGAAATAACTAATGGCCATTTACTGTAGAGTAAAAGACATGCCACAACAGATTGCAAAACTTACAAATGCCACACAACTCTACAGCCCACAGTTCAATAGGTAGCCGAACAAGTACACTGACCCGCAAAGAAACTGGGATAGCCATACTGGTATAGGCAATACAGAGATATGTAAACAAGAAGGATACCGTGTTGAAAACAGACGTTGCGAATCACCTCAGTGAAGTGATACTCGGCAACGTAGAAGAAATAACTAATGGCCTTTTACTGTAGAGTAAAAGACATGCCACAACAGATTGCAAAACTTACAAATGCCACACAACTCTACAGCCCACAGTTCAATAGGTAGCCGAACAAGTACACTGACCCGCAAAGAAACTGGGATAGCCATACTGGTATAGGCAATACAGAGATATGTAAACAAGAAGGATACCGTGTTGAAAACAGACGTTGCGAATCACCTCAGTGAAGTGATACTCGGCAACGTAGAAGAAATAACTAATGGCCTTTTACTGTAGAGTAAAAGACATGCCACAACAGATTGCAAAACTTACAAATGCCACACAACTCTACAGCCCACAGTTCAATAGGTAGCCGAACAAGTACACTGACCCGCAAAGAAACTGGGATAGCCATACTGGTATAGGCAATACAGAGATATGTAAACAAGAGGGATACCGTGTTGAAAACAGACGTTGCGAATCACCTCAGTGAAGTGATACTCGGCAACGTAGAAGAAATAACTAATGGCCATTTACTGTAGAGTAAAAGACATGCCACAACAGATTGCAAAACTTACAAATGCCACACAACTCTACAGCCCACAGTTCAATAGGTAGCCGAACAAGTACACTGACCCGCAAAGAAACTGGGATAGCCATACTGGTATAGGCAATACAGAGATATGTAAACAAGAAGGATACCGTGTTGAAAACAGACGTTGCGAATCACCTCAGTGAAGTGATACTCGGCAACGTAGAAGAAATAACTAATGGCCTTTTACTGTAGAGTAAAAGACATGCCACAACAGATTGCAAAACTTACAAATGCCACACAACTCTACAGCCCACAGTTCAATAGGTAGCCGAACAAGTACACTGACCCGCAAAGAAACTGGGATAGCCATACTGGTATAGGCAATACAGAGATATGTAAACAAGAAGGATACCGTGTTGAAAACAGACGTTGCGAATCACCTCAGTGAAGTGATACTCGGCAACGTAGAAGAAATAACTAATGGCCTTTTACTGTAGAGTAAAAGACATGCCACAACAGATTGCAAAACTTACAAATGCCACACAACTCTACAGCCCACAGTTCAATAGGTAGCCGAACAAGTACACTGACCCGCAAAGAAACTGGGATAGCCATACTGGTATAGGCAATACAGAGATATGTAAACAAGAGGGATACCGTGTTGAAAACAGACGTTGCGAATCACCTCAGTGAAGTGATACTCGGCAACGTAGAAGAAATAACTAATGGCCATTTACTGTAGAGTAAAAGACATGCCACAACAGATTGCAAAACTTACAAATGCCACACAACTCTACAGCCCACAGTTCAATAGGTAGCCGAACAAGTACACTGACCCGCAAAGAAACTGGGATAGCCATACTGGTATAGGCAATACAGAGATATGTAAACAAGAGGGATACCGTGTTGAAAACAGACGTTGCGAATCACCTCAGTGAAGTGATACTCGGCAACGTAGAAGAAATAACTAATGGCCATTTACTGTAGAGTAAAAGACGTGCCACAACATATTGCAAAACTTACAAATGCCACACAACTCTACAGTCCACAGTTCAATAGGTAGCCGAACAAGTACACTGACCCGCAAAGAAACTGGGATAGCCATACTGGTATAGGCAATACAGAGATATGTAAACAAGAAGGATACCGTGTTGAAAACAGACGTTGCGAATCACCTCAGTGAAGTGATACTCGGCAACGTAGAAGAAATAACTAATGGCCTTTTACTGTAGAGTAAAAGACATGCCACAACAGATTGCAAAACTTACAAATGCCACACAACTCTACAGCCCACAGTTCAATAGGTAGCCGAACAAGTACACTGACCCGCAAAGAAACTGGGATAGCCATACTGGTATAGGCAATACAGAGATATGTAAACAAGAGGGATACCGTGTTGAAAACAGACGTTGCGAATCACCTCAGTGAAGTGATACTCGGCAACGTAGAAGAAATAACTAATGGCCATTTACTGTAGAGTAAAAGACATGCCACAACAGATTGCAAAACTTACAAATGCCACACAACTCTACAGCCCACAGTTCAATAGGTAGCCGAACAAGTACACTGACCCGCAAAGAAACTGGGATAGCCATACTGGTATAGGCAATACAGAGATATGTAAACAAGAGGGATACCGTGTTGAAAACAGACGTTGCGAATCACCTCAGTGAAGTGATACTCGGCAACGTAGAAGAAATAACTAATGGCCATTTACTGTAGAGTAAAAGACATGCCACAACAGATTGCAAAACTTACAAATGCCACACAACTCTACAGCCCACAGTTCAATAGGTAGCCGAACAAGTACACTGACCCGCAAAGAAACTGGGATAGCCATACTGGTATAGGCAATACAGAGATATGTAAACAAGAAGGATACCGTGTTGAAAACAGACGTTGCGAATCACCTCAGTGAAGTGATACTCGGCAACGTAGAAGAAATAACTAATGGCCTTTTACTGTAGAGTAAAAGACATGCCACAACAGATTGCAAAACTTACAAATGCCACACAACTCTACAGCCCACAGTTCAATAGGTAGCCGAACAAGTACACTGACCCGCAAAGAAACTGGGATAGCCATACTGGTATAGGCAATACAGAGATATGTAAACAAGAGGGATACCGTGTTGAAAACAGACGTTGCGAATCACCTCAGTGAAGTGATACTCGGCAACGTAGAAGAAATAACTAATGGCCATTTACTGTAGAGTAAAAGACATGCCACAACAGATTGCAAAACTTACAAATGCCACACAACTCTACAGCCCACAGTTCAATAGGTAGCCGAACAAGTACACTGACCCGCAAAGAAACTGGGATAGCCATACTGGTATAGGCAATACAGAGATATGTAAACAAGAGGGATACCGTGTTGAAAACAGACGTTGCGAATCACCTCAGTGAAGTGATACTCGGCAACGTAGAAGAAATAACTAATGGCCATTTACTGTAGAGTAAAAGACATGCCACAACAGATTGCAAAACTTACAAATGCCACACAACTCTACAGCCCACAGTTCAATAGGTAGCCGAACAAGTACACTGACCCGCAAAGAAACTGGGATAGCCATACTGGTATAGGCAATACAGAGATATGTAAACAAGAAGGATACCGTGTTGAAAACAGACGTTGCGAATCACCTCAGTGAAGTGATACTCGGCAACGTAGAAGAAATAACTAATGGCCATTTACTGTAGAGTAAAAGACATGCCACAACAGATTGCAAAACTTACAAATGCCACACAACTCTACAGCCCACAGTTCAATAGGTAGCCGAACAAGTACACTGACCCGCAAAGAAACTGGGATAGCCATACTGGTATAGGCAATACAGAGATATGTAAACAAGAAGGATACCGTGTTGAAAACAGACGTTGCGAATCACCTCAGTGAAGTGATACTCGGCAACGTAGAAGAAATAACTAATGGCCATTTACTGTAGAGTAAAAGACATGCCACAACAGATTGCAAAACTTACAAATGCCACACAACTCTACAGCCCACAGTTCAATAGGTAGCCGAACAAGTACACTGACCCGCAAAGAAACTGGGATAGCCATACTGGTATAGGCAATACAGAGATATGTAAACAAGAGGGATACCGTGTTGAAAACAGACGTTGCGAATCACCTCAGTGAAGTGATACTCGGCAACGTAGAAGAAATAACTAATGGCCATTTACTGTAGAGTAAAAGACATGCCACAACAGATTGCAAAACTTACAAATGCCACACAACTCTACAGCCCACAGTTCAATAGGTAGCCGAACAAGTACACTGACCCGCAAAGAAACTGGGATAGCCATACTGGTATAGGCAATACAGAGATATGTAAACAAGAAGGATACCGTGTTGAAAACAGACGTTGCGAATCACCTCAGTGAAGTGATACTCGGCAACGTAGAAGAAATAACTAATGGCCATTTACTGTAGAGTAAAAGACATGCCACAACAGATTGCAAAACTTACAAATGCCACACAACTCTACAGCCCACAGTTCAATAGGTAGCCGAACAAGTACACTGACCCGCAAAGAAACTGGGATAGCCATACTGGTATAGGCAATACAGAGATATGTAAACAAGAAGGATACCGTGTTGAAAACAGACGTTGCGAATCACCTCAGTGAAGTGATACTCGGCAACGTAGAAGAAATAACTAATGGCCATTTACTGTAGAGTAAAAGACATGCCACAACAGATTGCAAAACTTACAAATGCCACACAACTCTACAGCCCACAGTTCAATAGGTAGCCGAACAAGTACACTGACCCGCAAAGAAACTGGGATAGCCATACTGGTATAGGCAATACAGAGATATGTAAACAAGAGGGATACCGTGTTGAAAACAGACGTTGCGAATCACCTCAGTGAAGTGATACTCGGCAACGTAGAAGAAATAACTAATGGCCATTTACTGTAGAGTAAAAGACATGCCACAACAGATTGCAAAACTTACAAATGCCACACAACTCTACAGCCCACAGTTCAATAGGTAGCCGAACAAGTACACTGACCCGCAAAGAAACTGGGATAGCCATACTGGTATAGGCAATACAGAGATATGTAAACAAGAAGGATACCGTGTTGAAAACAGACGTTGCGAATCACCTCAGTGAAGTGATACTCGGCAACGTAGAAGAAATAACTAATGGCCATTTACTGTAGAGTAAAAGACATGCCACAACAGATTGCAAAACTTACAAATGCCACACAACTCTACAGCCCACAGTTCAATAGGTAGCCGAACAAGTACACTGACCCGCAAAGAAACTGGGATAGCCATACTGGTATAGGCAATACAGAGATATGTAAACAAGAGGGATACCGTGTTGAAAACAGACGTTGCGAATCACCTCAGTGAAGTGATACTCGGCAACGTAGAAGAAATAACTAATGGCCTTTTACTGTAGAGTAAAAGACATGCCACAACAGATTGCAAAACTTACAAATGCCACACAACTCTACAGCCCACAGTTCAATAGGTAGCCGAACAAGTACACTGACCCGCAAAGAAACTGGGATAGCCATACTGGTATAGGCAATACAGAGATATGTAAACAAGAAGGATACCGTGTTGAAAACAGACGTTGCGAATCACCTCAGTGAAGTGATACTCGGCAACGTAGAAGAAATAACTAATGGCCATTTACTGTAGAGTAAAAGACATGCCACAACAGATTGCAAAACTTACAAATGCCACACAACTCTACAGCCCACAGTTCAATAGGTAGCCGAACAAGTACACTGACCCGCAAAGAAACTGGGATAGCCATACTGGTATAGGCAATACAGAGATATGTAAACAAGAGGGATACCGTGTTGAAAACAGACGTTGCGAATCACCTCAGTGAAGTGATACTCGGCAACGTAGAAGAAATAACTAATGGCCATTTACTGTAGAGTAAAAGACATGCCACAACAGATTGCAAAACTTACAAATGCCACACAACTCTACAGCCCACAGTTCAATAGGTAGCCGAACAAGTACACTGACCCGCAAAGAAACTGGGATAGCCATACTGGTATAGGCAATACAGAGATATGTAAACAAGAGGGATACCGTGTTGAAAACAGACGTTGCGAATCACCTCAGTGAAGTGATACTCGGCAACGTAGAAGAAATAACTAATGGCCTTTTACTGTAGAGTAAAAGACATGCCACAACAGATTGCAAAACTTACAAATGCCACACAACTCTACAGCCCACAGTTCAATAGGTAGCCGAACAAGTACACTGACCCGCAAAGAAACTGGGATAGCCATACTGGTATAGGCAATACAGAGATATGTAAACAAGAGGGATACCGTGTTGAAAACAGACGTTGCGAATCACCTCAGTGAAGTGATACTCGGCAACGTAGAAGAAATAACTAATGGCCTTTTACTGTAGAGTAAAAGACATGCCACAACAGATTGCAAAACTTACAAATGCCACACAACTCTACAGCCCACAGTTCAATAGGTAGCCGAACAAGTACACTGACCCGCAAAGAAACTGGGATAGCCATACTGGTATAGGCAATACAGAGATATGTAAACAAGAGGGATACCGTGTTGAAAACAGACGTTGCGAATCACCTCAGTGAAGTGATACTCGGCAACGTAGAAGAAATAACTAATGGCCATTTACTGTAGAGTAAAAGACATGCCACAACAGATTGCAAAACTTACAAATGCCACACAACTCTACAGCCCACAGTTCAATAGGTAGCCGAACAAGTACACTGACCCGCAAAGAAACTGGGATAGCCATACTGGTATAGGCAATACAGAGATATGTAAACAAGAGGGATACCGTGTTGAAAACAGACGTTGCGAATCACCTCAGTGAAGTGATACTCGGCAACGTAGAAGAAATAACTAATGGCCATTTACTGTAGAGTAAAAGACATGCCACAACAGATTGCAAAACTTACAAATGCCACACAACTCTACAGCCCACAGTTCAATAGGTAGCCGAACAAGTACACTGACCCGCAAAGAAACTGGGATAGCCATACTGGTATAGGCAATACAGAGATATGTAAACAAGAGGGATACCGTGTTGAAAACAGACGTTGCGAATCACCTCAGTGAAGTGATACTCGGCAACGTAGAAGAAATAACTAATGGCCATTTACTGTAGAGTAAAAGACATGCCACAACAGATTGCAAAACTTACAAATGCCACACAACTCTACAGCCCACAGTTCAATAGGTAGCCGAACAAGTACACTGACCCGCAAAGAAACTGGGATAGCCATACTGGTATAGGCAATACAGAGATATGTAAACAAGAAGGATACCGTGTTGAAAACAGACGTTGCGAATCACCTCAGTGAAGTGATACTCGGCAACGTAGAAGAAATAACTAATGGCCATTTACTGTAGAGTAAAAGACATGCCACAACAGATTGCAAAACTTACAAATGCCACACAACTCTACAGCCCACAGTTCAATAGGTAGCCGAACAAGTACACTGACCCGCAAAGAAACTGGGATAGCCATACTGGTATAGGCAATACAGAGATATGTAAACAAGAAGGATACCGTGCTGAAGTCGGCAACGCCTTTATAAGACAAGTGTCTGGTGCGCTGTGAGATCGATTACTGCTGCTACAGTGGTAGGTTATCATACTCAGCATCTCCGAGGTAGCGATGTAGCGGGATTTTCCGGTGCTATAGTTTCACCATTGTGCCGTGAATGTCATGAATCCGGTAAAAAAAAAAAAAAAAAAAAAAAAAAGAGAACAAATCTCCGACATCACTGCGGTCGTAAAAAGATCCTGCAAGAGCGGGACAACGACGACTGAAGAGAATCGTTCAACGTGACAGAAGTCCAGCCCTTCCTCATATTGCTGCAGCTTTCAATACTGAGTCATCAACAAGTGTCAGCGTGCGAACCATTATACGAGACATCATCGATCCGGGCTTTCGGAGCCAAAGACCCTCTCGTGCGCTCTTGATGACTGCAGGACACAAAGCCTTACGCCCCGTCTGAGACATTGGACTGTTGACGACTGGAAACTTGTTGCCTGGTCGGACGAGGCTCAAACTGTACCGTGCGGATGGACCCTGCATGTCACTAGGAGACTGTTGAAGGTTGTAGAGTCTATGTTATGGTGTGGGGCGTGTGCCGTTTGAGTGATATGGGACCTCTGATACCTCTAGATACGACCTGACAGGTGACACGTACGTAAGCCTTCTGTCTGCTCACTTGCATCCATCCATGTCCATTGGGCATTCCTACGGACTTGGGCAATTCCAACAGGACAATACGTCACTACACACCTTCAGAATTGCTACAGTGTGGCTCCAGGAACACTCTTCTGACTTTCAAAACTTACGCTGGTCACAAAATTTCCCAGACATGAACATTATTAAGCATATCTGGGATGCCTTGAACGTGCTGTTCAGAAGAGGTCTTCACCCACTCGTATTCTTACGGATTTATGGACAGCCCTGCGGGATTCATGGTGTCAATTCCCTCCAGCACTACTTCAGACATTAGTCATGTCCGTGACAAGTCGTGTTGAAGCGCTTCCGTGCGCTTGGAGAGTGCTACACGATATTAGGCACGTGTACCAGTTTCTGTAGCTCTTGATTGTAGATGACATAGCAGCAGAGCATGAAAAAGAAGTTGAAGATTTTTACGAGCAAAGGGACTTTAACAGATAACAGGTTAGGTTAGAGACACAGCGACAGAAGACTGCTGAGAAAACTATTACCGAACAGAACAGAATACGTCAGCATTAAAGACACAAACTTATATTGGAACAAAGAACACTTACAATGGATCTAGGTAAGTGGTAATATCATGTGCAGACACAAATAGGGACACAAGTGGACAAATTAGAAGAAGAATGGAGTAACATTAAGGAGCAAGCAAGCAATGATTACAGCCCTACCTGAATGCCGCAGACCAGTTTCTCATGCAACTGTATGTGCACAAGCAACAGTGACTGGCACAAACATAGTACCACGAAACACTTGCTACAGGAAATTTGGAGGCAGACACTACACTTTCATCAGTTATACTAGAAGCAAGACCTCTAAAAAAAACCGAAAATTCCAGGTTTTCATCCCAGAAAAGAAATCGCATCCAGTCATTTTCGTAAAATATTTTAGAAGGGTCTTGCTTACGGCTTGGTCCGAACAAAAAATGATGCAGTATTACATTTTATACAAGGTGAGGTCGCGTTCGATACAGTTCCCCACAGTCGTTTAATGAACAAAGTAAGAGCACATGGACTATCAGACCACTTGCGTGATTGGATTAAAGAGTTCCTAGATAACAGAACCGAGCATGTCATTCTCAATGGAGAGAAGTCTTCCGAGGTAAGAGTGATTTCAGGTGTGCCTCAGGGGAGTGTCGTAGGACCGTTGCTATTCACAATATACATAAATGACCTTGTGGATGATATCGGAAGTTCACTGAGGCTTTTTGCGGATGATGCTGTGGTATATCGAGAGGTTGTAACAATGAAAAATTGCACTGAAATGCAGGAGGATCTGCAGCGAATTGATGCATGGTACAGGGAATGGTAATTGAATCTCAATGTAGACAAGTGTAATGTGCTGCGAATTCATAGTAAGAAAGATTCCTTATCATTTTGTTACAATATAGCAGATCAGCAACTGGAAGCAGTTAATTCCATAAATTATCTGGGAGTACGCATTAGGAGTGATTTAAAGTGGAATGATCATATAAAGTTGATCGTCGGTAAAGCAGATGCCAGACTGAGATTCATTGAAAGAATCCCAAGGAAATGCAGTCCGAAAACAAAGGAAGTAGGTTACAGTACGATTGTTCGCCCACTGCCTGAATACTGCTCAGTAGTGTGGGATCCGTACCAGATAGGGTTGATAGAAGAGGTAGAGAAGATCCAACGGAGAGCAGGGCGCTTCGTTACAGGATCATTTAGTAATCGCGAAAGCGTTACGGAGATGATAGATAAACTCCAGTGGAAGACTCTGCAGGAGAGACGCTCAGTAGCTCGGTACGGGTTTTTGTTGAAGCTTCGAGAACATACCTTCACCGAGAAGTCAAGCAGTATTTTGCTCCCTGCTACGTATATCTCGCGAAGAGACCATGACGATAAAATCAGAGAATTAGAGCCCACACAGAGGCATACCGACAATCCTTCTTTTCTCGAACAATACGAGACTGGAATAGAAGGGAGAACCGATAGAGGTACTCAAGGTACCCTCCGCCACACACCGTCAGGTGGCTTGCGGAGTATGGATGTAGATGCAGATGTAGATGTAGATTTGGGCATCCAAGACGGCAGAGCGCTTTTACACGTTAGCACAATTTCAAAATGCGCTTGTTGTGAAATATTGTATACAGGAAAGATTAACAAAACGAGTATTTGGTCCAGAGCCATACAACATCAGGCAGAGATCGTTAAGAAAATATTTCTAAAGACATAAATAAGACTCGTTTCTTGGGTGAACGTGTGGCGCTTATTCTGCACATTTTGAAAGGAAAACTTCCATTTCACATTAGAGAAAAACTAGTATAGACCCCAGAAAGTAATTCTTGATTCTATTCAAGATCGAAGGCAAGTAATAACAAAAATAAGCAGAATTATCGTAATGGCAGAGGCGGTGGGCAAGCTACGCTCACCCGGTCGCAGTATAACTGCAACCATCGTGGGCGAGCATTTGACGCGCGTCCCATGTTTGTTGACGCACAGCGGGCTGCGCCGATGTCAGTGCCTGGATGGCCTGCGGCGGCTCTCTGAATCATGAAGAGAGACATGGGACTGACGGCAAGTTATTCAAAACAAGGTAACGCCAACGCCAATAATAAGAATAGAAGAAGTCAATAGAGACCTACGCCAGCTAGCCACACACAGTACAGTATAAATAGGAATTTTTAGAATCCACAGTGACAATGCAACCATGGGAACAAACCACTATGTAATCAGGGGAGAAACACTTACCGGCAATCGAATCCTGTCCTGAATCCGAATCGTGAGGTGCAATGGGGAAATCTAAATCCAGCGGAGAATATAATCGAGGTCATCGGTAATGCACATTCGGTGACCACGAACATCAAATTCGTGGACTTCGTCCACTTTGTGATCCCCAATAATTCTAATGTTAAAATGTTCTCATTTCTGATACTTCTGATTATTTTCGTCTTTCTTCGATTTACTCTCAATCCATATTCTGTACTCATTGGACAGTTCATTCCATTCAGCAGGATCTGTAATTCTTCCACAGACGATAGCAATTTCGCCAGCTAACATTATCCATTCATCTTAAATTTTAATCACTCTCCTGAACCTTTCTTTTGTTTCCGTAACTGCTTCTTCGATGCATAGATTGAACACTAGGGGTTAAAGACTACATCCCTGTCATACACCCTTTTTAATCCGAAGCTGCGACATTGTCCCGAATAAAACAGTGATCCGTATGTCCAATGGCTGCATTACATTAGGACTTTGTTTTTATAAAACAGATCTGATGATGGTCATTATAGACCGAAACCGGTAATCTGTTAACAAAGAGTTTGTGACCATAGACGTAAATTAAAGGAAACTTTTTAATCTGAGCACTTCGTTCTTCGTCTCCCACTCTTATTATTCCTTCTTTGTTCTCCTAATTTTTTTATGGTCACAATTTCACGCGCTAAAATTTAATCTTATGATATTCTGTTAGCTTAATGCGCAACAAACACGCCGTAGTACCTTCATTGTTGGTTCCCGCCTGTGAGAGGCAAGCAATGTCAGACATTTTCAGTATCGCCTACCGCGAAAAACAATATGCCACTTTGAAATACTGCTTTCGTCTCAATAGACTTTAGCTGAGGCCCATGGAGAGTCTGTTCTTCCATACAGCACAGCTTGAAGATGGTTTAAAATGTTTAAAGAGGGGAGGCAATTAATTTCAAAGGAAGGTGGACCTGGTGCTCAAGTTACTGCTTTTACGGCAGAAAACATCAACACTGCTGCTGACATTGTGAAGAACGATCGACGAATTACCTTCAGATCACTTTCTGAAATACTGTATATTTCATTGGGTGCCACCCACACGTTGATGACAGAAAAATTACACGTGACACGTGTTTGTGCTCGATGCGTTCCGAGACTGTTGGTACCCCAACAAAAGGACACCCGCGTGCAGGTCTGTATGCAGTTAAAGCTTATGTTAGAGCAAGATCCGGAATTTATTTCAAATGAAATCACTGCTGACGAAACTTGGCTACCTCATTTTGATCCTGAGAGCAAACAGCAATCAGACATGGACTGTGCGGCTGATCCCAGCGGAGGTTCAAGACCTCCCTCGGGCATGGGTGTGTGTGTTTGTCCTTAGGATAATTTAGGTTAAGCAGTGTGTAAGCTTAGGGACTGATGACCTTAGCAGTTAACTCCCATAAGATTTCACACACATCTGAACAAACAGCAGAGCTCAGTGTGGAAATCTCCTTCATCACCAACCCCCCAAAAAAGGAAACGTGGTGGCTTCTGCTGGGAAAGTTATAGTCATGTCATCCTTCGATATTCATCAAATGGTTTATCAGCATTTTGTTCCTGCATACATATCAGTAACTGTACAATACTACAGGAATGCCCTGAAAACATTGCAAGCCCATATCAGGCGCAAGAGAGCACATTTCCATGAATCAGGCTGGATGACGCACCACGATAATGCACGGCCACATATTGCCAATGTCGTTGCTGAATCAACGTGGAGTGCACACCTCACCCTTCCTATATTCAGGATTTAGCCCCATGTGACTTTTTTCTGTTCCGTAACATGAAGAAACGCCCTCATGGAAAGCGTTATGATTCAGCAGAAGAAGCAATGGTGAGGGCTGTGGGGCCGCGCGGATAGCCGTGCAGTCTCAAGCGCCTTGCCCCAGTTTCCGCCTCGGGCAACGGTGTGTGTGTGTGTGTGTGGTCCTTAGTTAGTTTACGTTAAATTAAGTAGTGCGCAAGCCTAAGGACCGATGACCCGATAGGAACTTATCACAAATTTCAAAGGCTGTGCGGCAATTTTGAAGCACCTCTCAAAAATTGGTTGCCAGCATCTACTTAAAGACTGGTTGAAACGCTGGGACAAGTGTATCGCATTCCCGGGAGACTACTTCGAGAAGGATCATCAAAATTATGAGTATGAGTAAAGGTATGTTGTCAAAAAAAATTATGATCATTATTTACTGAACAGCCCTCGTACATATTGTATGTTACCCTACAGCTTACCCCTGTTTGTCTGATAATTTCGGTCATCTTGCACCATTTTGTGTTGTCGAACTATAGAGACACTATAAAATACAGTCACTGCCCCACTGAATAATCTGAATATTTTCACCTCAAAATTGTTGCTTCCAGATATATATTCGTCTTACAAAACTCAATCAATTTATGGTAAATTCGAAGTTCAATTTTTACACTAGTCACGTTTTACTGTCCTCATGCTCGGGTAACTTCTACGAGGATTGCCCAGAAAGCAATGCACCGCATTTTTTTCCCTCAGTGCTACGAATGCGAAACTTTACGTCTCCTGTCGCGTCCCAGCACAGTTTTGTAGTACAATCAGAAGATCGACGACAATCTGAGGGTTGTTGGGGTGTCCACCTATGGAGAAAGCTCTCCGAGGTAGAACTGTGGTTACTGGTGGCAGTGATAATCTTTTAGGATTAATGGCGGGATGGGTATGCTGAAGAGTTCAGTATTTGTTTAATTCATTTATTATCTCTTTGATAACTTATAAAAGAGGTATCAGTTCCTAACCCCTTTCTGTCTTATTTGTCAGACTCAATTTACTCTTATCAGCAGGCCACTCGCCTAAGCTTACAAAAGACAATTACTATTCCGTAAATTGTTCTTGTTAATTACGAAACTACAAATGCTGTCTATTCTTTGAAACAAAGACAGATCGTCTATGTTCAAAGCCATTCCCTAGAATAGATATTGATTACTTATCTTACAGTTGATGAGCGTGTCACCAGATGTGATCACCGACTTCTCGCTGAGAATATTACTTCTGCATTCTTCTGCTGCTGCTGCCTTGTTTAGCTACACGGTGTCTTCGCAAAGCGGCCACTACTGCTCTCTCTCTGCCTCCTCTCTCAGAATCTCTTGCTTATATACCGTTCTAAGTCGAGGCTGAGCCTCTATAATAGCTGTTCTGGATATTTTCTTCATCTGGCTCTTCGACACTAAAACACTTTAATGTTCGATTTCTCTTACAGGTTTCCACTCGATGTTACGACTTACGTATACTGGAAAGCTTCCTTTAGCGTCAGGGATTGTGCCTATTGGCGCAGTCTCCTTTCTTTTGATCTGACAAGTAATGCTCACTAATTTCCTTCTTGGGAGTGGACACTCCTGAGTTAGCGTTCCAAGTTTCCGTCACTTCCGACAGATAGCGTAGCTGCAGGACAGTTTCAAAATGCCATCTGTAGGTGGTGTACGTTACAAGCAACGTGCCGTTACTGAATTTCTGACTGCAGAGAAACAAACTATGGGGAATATTCACAAACCCTTGTGCGAAGTCCATGGAGTACCTGTTGGCGTCAGAAGCACAGTTAGTCGCTGGGCAAGGAGGGTGAGCTCTACGATTTGCGCCGGTCGGGGAGAACATCCACGGCTGTCACACATGACAGCCCTGACCTAGGCCCCTCGTATTTCCACTTGTTTGGGCCATGAAAGGATGTCATTCATGGTAGACATTCCGAGGACGATGAGGTGGTGATTCACACAGTGAAGCACTGGCTTCGCCACCAACATAAGGATTGGTATCGACAGGGTACACACACCCTTGTTTCGCGCTGTAGGAAGGCCATAGAACGGGATGGAGATTACATGGAGAATAGGTTGTGTACCTAAAACACATTCTTTCGGGGGTGTAATTCTCATTTTGTTCAATAAAGAATTGTTGAACAAAAAAATGCGGTGCCTTATTTTCTGGACAATCCTCGTATATCATTCCATAATTTTTTTCCAGATTGTCCATTTTCCAAGGCATTTTAACCTCTACAACGTTCGGACAATTTCTGATCAATATCAGGTGTGCGAATCTAGTCGAGTGATGAATGCGCTCCTGGGACTTGTTATGTCACGCATTTGCGCGCTTGGTACTTGTGTGCGTTCGGAGTGTACCTTCCTTAAGGGTTGGAAAAAAGTCGGTGTAAACGGATCTCTTGATACTGTGGCACGGTAGAACGCAGCTACTGGAGCAAAAGCAAAATGGCGCGCTCCAATGACAGAGTGTCATGCGGTGATTTTTCTGCAATTTAATGGAAACAACGCAGCAACAACCCGTGGAATTGGTGAAAGTGTGCTGCAGTGCTACACCATTGCATGTCGCAGTATTTAAGTGGCGGTGACGCTTCCAGCCTGGTCAAAGCAGTTGTGGGTCGTGTAAAATTTAACCGATGTGTTACAGTATCAGAAAATTAAACAAATTGTGTGTCGTTGTGTCGTCAATACAGGGGCTACTTAATGCTGCTGTTACATGAGCTTTACCTAATGCACTAAGAGCAAATATGCCATTTATACGAGGTGCTACGCTAAATTTTCTGGACTAGTGCTGCCATCTATTGAAAATCTTATCTTTGGACTAATGGTCACCATCACCCTCTAAGTAGTTCCCATCCACACGTACACACCGGTCCCAGCGCTTCTGCCAGTGGTCAAACGTTTCCTGGAAGTTCTGTTCTTTGAGGGTGTTTATCACCGCCACCGATGCTTCTGGAATCCTCCCTAGAGTGTCAAACCGACGGCCTTGCAATCTTATTTTCGGTTTTGGGAACTGCGCGAAGTCGCAAGGTGCCAAATCTGGCGAGTACAGTGTACTCGTCAACGGTTGAGGTACGACTGCCACGTTGTTTTCAGCCAAAAATGTTCTGGCGAGAAAGAACGTGTGGCAGGGCGCGTTGTCGTGATGCAGCAGCCAGTTCCCTTGACGCCAAAGTTCGGGCCGTCGTCGCCGCACGTTTTCACGGAACCGTCGCAAAACGTCACAGTAGTACGCGGAATTCACTGTTTGGTTGGTTGGGACGAATTCTGTCTGCACAATTCCTTTTTGCATAAAAGAAAACGATGATCATGCTCTTCAGTTTGCTCTTCAACTGTCTCGCTTTTTTGGGTTTTGGACAGCCCGGGCTCTTCCACTGAGACGATTGTTGCTTTGTCTCTGGGTCATAACCGTACGTCTCCGTAGCATTTTCCCCGAGATTATCACAGAATTTGGCACACACGCGCTCTTCTGTTCGCGGATCCATCGTACAATCGCCACACACCAAACACAGAGTATTACGGAAATCATTGTGGGCATGCAACACATCCTCCCAGCTGAATGCCACTCCGCACACTCACTCATCAGATACGCAGCTCTCATCACCTAGCGGTGCAAAGATCTACTACTCTTACTTTCCAGATGGCGGCACCAGTCCCGAAAACTTTGGATTCCACCTCTTATGGTTATGATTTCTGCTATGTTTTTTCTTATTAATGCTTTAATGTCATGCATATTTCATTCCCCATATACCTCACTCATCACTGTTCATGAATAACCTCTAAACATTCATCGTGGTTTCTGTTTGTTAAATATTGTGTCTCCCTACCACTTTCGCGCAACGACGCTCTGGGCATGTTTTTTAGGGAATTGACTAGTTTGAACCTGGGACCTGTTGCTGGTAAGGAGACGCCAGACCACACATGACATGTAGAATTCAGAAGAGTTCAGTGAGACTAGCGATGATATAACCAAATACTTAATGATTTCAGCCTCAGCTCCACTGCACTACCTGTAAAAGAATCTTAATACTAACTAAATGTAGTGGAAGGGGTTCACGGCTTTCCTATTTTAAGCTAGCTGGTAAAATAACGTCGAAAAAGCAGTTAACTTTACCACTGGCAATTTTATTCTACTCACAAAACATCGTTTATAAATTGCACTATTGATAAAAGGAAATGTTTTAATACAGGATGGTAAAAACCAACTGCGTTCAACAAAAATGTGAACGAATATTCCCTGAATGGGTTTCCAAGTTCTACAATGGATCGAAGGATGACCTATGCCATATCACATCTATAATCTATGTTTAAATTAAGTTTCACAAAAGACAAAACTATCAAAATGGTTTACAGTGACCCTCAATTATCTTTAATTACTATCTAACTTGTCGTAAATTACAGTGGCTGATGTGGCTTCTCAATAACTATACAACAGAGAAATCATCACGTTTCAGATTTTTACTTCAAGTGGCAAATGTGAACACCATGAGTTTTAATTTACGATCAACTCTAGTATTACTCAAAAAGGAGGTGTAACAGATGAGAAACTTTATGCGCTGTTATGCGGCATCGCGTGCGTTCATTACCTTGTCGGTGTTCATCAGGGGGCCGCGGCCGGCGTAGATCCGCTCACCTCGCCATCTCGGAAGCAACTCCTTCTCCTTACTACAATTTACCGAAGTTGGTTTAAAGAAACTATCTGGCTGTGTTTTCATCTGGCCAATCAGGGTCTCAGTGTTAACCTTAAGCTCCGCCTACAAAAAGTCTCACGCTATAACCTACAGCTGGTGTGGTCCTTTTAGTGTTATCGTAACATCTATACTGTTCTTCTGGAGGGCTCTATCTTTTAACATAGGCTGCGGGTGGTCCTAATGTAACAGACACGCGAAAAAGTCTCACGCTAAAACTTGCGTGTGGTAGTGGCCCTTTTTGTGTTATCGTAAGATCTATACTGTTTTTCTGGAGGGCTCTAGCCTCTAACATGGGCTGGGGGGTGGTCCTTGACGTAACAGAGACGCGAAAAATCACACGCTAAAATGTGCGAGTGGTGTGCCCTAGTGGTTAGCTGGCGACGTGGGTGTCCAGTCCGTCCTTTATCGTAGGGCCTTCTAGCTTAACACGGTTCTGCTCTCGGCTTCTGTTCTCGTTTCTCCCCTCGGAACTGCGTCGGTCTCACGGTGGGAAGGTATGACATGCATTTAGGCATTCTTGTGTTAGTCTGTGGTATTCCATTTGCTCAATTGTTTCTCGTATTACTTCGGTTGATTTAATGTCACGATTTATTCGGAGCTATGTGACATACTACTGGATTTGCTTATCATGTCAGGGTTTTCATGGAAGGTGTTGGACTTGCCTGACACCTTACATATCACCACCCTTCGAACTTAATTTTTGCACTGAAGTTAGGCAATGATTGAATCGTTGTCTAAGTCAGTCAAAAATGTTCTAATTTATCTCAGTTTTGTTGTGTACTGCTCAGCCACATTATTCTGTTCTATGCTAGTTTGTATTACTAATTTCTATTTTTATATTCTTCCACATTATAATTAAAAATGACAAGAGATGAATATTTTTATGTTATTATTAATTTTTAATTATTTTCTTTCTTTATTTAAGTGTGAAGTTTGTTTTTTAAGAAGTTTGTTATCGAAAGTGAGGAGTCTTTCACATGGATTTTCTTAGAAATATTGTTTTTATAAATCTAGTAATTAAGGAAAATCTATTCCTAACACATTTTCTAAACATTATGTACAAGTAAAATGTTTTTCTTTCTAGACACTCATTTCAACATTGTTACACTAAAAAATAAGAATTATTTTCAAGAATTGCTTTGACAAAGAAATATACATACACAAGTACTGAGATGATATCCTAATAAATGGTACAAATGTTAAAGAAAGGGAAAACATCCAACAAGATAATTTTTTTATTCTTTGTTTTTATAAGGAGAAAATAAATAAAATATAGTTATTCTCTTATTTTTATGAGGAGAAAATAAGTGGCATATTGTTTCTTTATATTTTGTCCATTTCAGAACTAATGACTTATTTTTATCGATAGTCTATTCTTTTATTTAAGTCCACAGTCAATGACTGTTATTTTGTAGTTTATTAGCTGTCTGGTGCGCTTAGCTTATTTAATTTTTCACACGTTTCTTTTGCACAATTCCTACATCACAGAATTTGATTTCACACATTAACACAATCATATGAATGTTTAAGCATGTGTTGGCGAATGTTTTTGCACGAAGGTGATGGACTTGAGCGAGATGGATGTGCGCAAGTATTTGATGTACATCATCGTTCGTCATTCCTTGTTGGCTTTGCAAGTGTGTGTTGCTGTTGTGGAGGTCCCATAGTGGAATGGAGCTGTGCAGAATCTCGTGGTTTATTGGCTTTGTTTGCGTGAAAGTCATCGTTATGTGCCGTTGAAAGCGGTCGTTTTTCGTTGTAATACTTCGCAGACGACTAGTTTACAATAGGGTAGGGATTTGGGGAAGGTATGTCGTCTATTCTTCACCCATCTTCTTTCTTGGTCTCAATCTTGCGAATCTTCAGCTTCTGTTCTTCCTGCTTTTTCTCTGCTTCTTACTTGCTTCTTGGTTCTTCTCTGGTCAGGAAATGGAAATATTTATTGATAACTAGTCGCTTTGAAGTTCTCCTCCTAGTAACAGTTTGATAAATTGTTTGGGCGTGCCATTTTTACTTTGTGGAAGTTTTCTTCAGTTTCGTGCATCAGCGTGCTGTTTAATAGCAATAGTGTGACTTTTACACATATTTTTTTGCCAGCGGTGGCTTGCCCAAGCGGTCTTCCCGTCGGGCCGTTTTTTCTCGTTCCGCTGAGTCGGGGACGTCCCGGGGTTTACGAGCGGCGAAAGTTGGGTTCTGCTTGTCTGTCCGTGCACCAGTCACTGCACCAGTCGCTGCAGGGCTCCGGCACTCTATGGTTCCGCTTGGCAGAAATACAGCAGCCCATTTCAGCTACAAGGGCCTTCTGTTGGTCTCGCTGTGTTCGTGTCCGGCTAATTACGTCCTTTTCTTTCTTGTTACTTCTCTCGTTGCAACTTGTGGGTCGTTGCATCTCTTCCATGCTGGAGTTTTTTACAATGGTTCTTACAAATGTTTTACTTATAATCATCTAACATGTCTAGTACGTACATTGTTTTGCGCCTTCTTAAAAAGCTTTACAAATTTCGGCGCCCTTTCCATATTACAATTCTAAGATATTTGGAGTCTTAACGTCTACTGAAGAATCCTCAAATTCGTTTTTTATTTTTGTGTAGTGTTGTGGTGTATAGCATTTTCGTATTTCATGCTGTTAGACTATCTACGCTTTATCCCTTCACCTTAATCTATAGTACTGTTGGTGTTATTATTGAAACTACTTTCTTTTTCCCACCTTCCTCTCTCTTCATTCTTCTTTCTCCTGACGATATTATCTGCAACATAATCTTGAAATATTGTGCTGATTATTTACCAGTAATAAAATTAATCTTCAAACCTGTACTGAAAGTTTTTAATACTGCCAGTCTTAGGTAAAAATACCTCTGCTTTATCTCGTAAAATACCCTCTAATTCTCTTTTACTGTGTTCCGAAATACCTTGAACTTCTCGCAATTTTCGTCGATTTTTTTGTGGACTTCTAACATGAGGCGATTCTTTCTTTTGTGCATACCATTCTAATTCTTCATCCTCTTTATCTCGCGTCATTCTTAATTGTTTGTTTATAACTGGTATTTCTTCTAATTTTAGCTTTTGCTGAAAGAGAAGTGTGACATTCCCAAATGTTACGCTACCTTTTCCCATACCTACTATCGCTCATCTCTCATTTAAAAAATCTGCACCTATAATCAAATCTACAGTCAGTTTAGGTATAATCCCTAAGTTGGCTTCGATCTTTTGACCTTGGCACTAAAGAGTTAAACTTGTTTGTCTCGTAACTTCCGCAGCATTGTTTCTAATAGGACCTCTTACTTTAATCTTACATGTTTTCAGAACTGGCAATTCCTCATTGGCATTACACAGCATGAATAAATTTTCTGAGATCGCAGTCAGTTCACTTCCGCTATCAATTACAATATTGACTGGGATATGCTTTACCATGGCCTTCACAATTGGTTGAATTTTAAAGGTTTGGTTCTGTTCTTCTTCTTCTTGCATCAACGAATCCTCCTCTGAATCATACAGAAGTCTTTTTAGGATTTTCCCTTGTGAATTCTAACTTTCTGTAGAATAAGCTTCGACTGCTACTTCTCTCTCTTTTATTTCCTCTTCTCTATTTCTGCCTTCATTTACGCTTTCTTCTACATCCTCTACTTTTTCCTCATCCTCATCTATCTTCTCCTTCTCCGTCGCTACTTCCCCATAATCGCATCTAAATGCACTAATTATCGCTTCATAACTTCCTTCGTTATATACATTGGGTTGTGTGCCCACTTGTAACTTATTTTCAACTTCTGTCGACAGCGCATTATACTCATTGAATTCGCTTTCCCTGGTTTCCATCTCAAATAGCTCTGCAATACTGATTACTTCATCCTTTCCTCCTACATTCGTTGTGCATGCCTCTGGTAATTCATCCTCCTCGTCAGTATTCTCCCAATTAATTCCGTCCCAACACGATAATGTTATTTTCTTGTCTTCGTTTTCATCTGGTCCCTGCGGATTTGTTTCTTCCTTCTTCTCTTCTCGTGATACGATATTTACTTCTTTGTTCAAGGTGCTGCAATTGTCCTGGGTCGGTGCGTCATTCTCTTTGGCATGGACGCTTAGCTGTCAATTCGAATGTTTATAGAGGTTAGGTGGTCCTACCTCCACCTCTCCTACCTGTATACGCTTTTCTTGTTCAGCTTGTTGATAGTGGTTTCTTTGTTGATAATTTGTCGGTCTATTGGTTCTCCAGTGCCCGTTCCAGTTGTCGTTATTCCCTCTGTAATAGTTGTTGCCATTCCTGGGCGAATTATAGTTATTGCCATATTCTCTTCTAAATCCATAACCGGTTCTTTGTTGAAATCTATTGTCGTTTCTTGGTGCGAAGTTATCACGTGGTTCGTAATTATTGTTTCTTCGTACTGTGTCTTGTGGATTCCACTGCTTTTTGCTTTCGTTTTCATGTGCGCTTCGTCTTTTTCTTGCGTCATCTTCCGAAAATATGAACTCTGGTTCCCTTAGAATACCTTTAAATGCTTCGACGTCATTGCCTCCGCGACCTACTAATGATTGCTGGTATTTCAATGGTAGCTTCATCGCGCATAATTTAATCAACTCTCCGTCACTGTATGGTACATCTAAGCATTGATTTTTGTTTGCCATTACTTCCAAAAATTTCACGAGACTCTTCTCTCCTGAATTTTCAAAATATTGGTTCTGTAATAATTCGTACTTCACTCTGTTCTGTGCTTCGCTGGACCAATATCGTGAGAGAAACTTCTCTGAAATCTTCCTACGATCGGCATGTCGCTGCAACATTCTGCATAGTTTCTGCCACTGTTCCTGACATGTGTGCACATATAAAGTCTAATTTGTGTGCTAGCGTCCAGAGTTCTGGTAATCCTACTCGGAACTGATCAATAAAAGTTCGTGGATGTAATGAGTGTCCTTCTCGAAAATGTTGAAATTTTCTGACTGTGAGGAAATGATCGTTGTCGTACTTCGTCATAGTTCCATATGAAATTCGCGATTCTTCGCCACTTTTGTTTCTGATCATTTCTCCCGTCGTTCTTTCCGATTGTGGTAGATCAATTGGATATTGTCCACTGTGACGTTCGCCTACCCGCGGTGCAGGCTGTCTGATTTCACGTATGTTACTTTCCGTCTGTGATTGGAATCGCAAATGCGTAATATCTTCGTTAATTGCTTGTTTTTCCGGTGCTGTTATAGATACGGATGTGGTTGCAGACGCTGTGCTTGTTCGATCGTGTTCACTACGCTCTTCAATGGTTCGCATTTTCTGAAATTGTCGATTCGTTTGCGCTTCTATTTTGACTATGCGGTTATTATATCTTCTCAGCGCTGCTTTTGTGATACGTTTGTGTAACACACTGTTTTCAACAATTTCACGCGCTGTACCTGCTGCTTGTCTAGTAATTACGTTTATCTGTTTCCCTAGTTTCTTGACTTCTCCGTGGGTGTTGTTACGTTATGTTTTGGTCTCGTCCTGAGTGTCATTACGCAATGTTTTTACGTCCACTTGTACCTTGTCAATGTCTGTTCTTAACTGATTGTGACCTGTTATTAAGTTTCCTGTCACTTCTCGAGATTCTTTTGCCTCGTCTTCAATATGACTTAGGTGTAACTGAATTTTTTTGTTTTGTTCTTTAATCTCACGCATTTGTCTCGTGGTTTCTGCATTCTAAATTTGAATTTGGTTCGCTATGTCTTTATTTTGCCTTGTCATGATTTCCGTAATTTGTTGTAACAATTCTGCCAGATTGGTGGGTCCTATTGCGTTTTCTTCCGACGTCCTACGCTCTGTTTTCGCCCAAGTGTTGGTTGGCAGCCGATTGCATTGAACTGTGCTGTGACACATTTCTGCTTTCGTTCCTTGTACTCAGTGGTGAAGGAGCTCTGATTACTTGTGCTATGGGTTCTAGTATTCAAGACGCAAGTTAGAATCCTCATCGACTGTCTCACTACTTTCCTGCTCCTCTGTCGTATGCTTACCTATGTTTTCTGTGCCTTGGCGTCCATTATCCTCGTTATGGTGCTTCATATGTCCTATTTCTCGCGATACTGCATCGTCTCTTGTACTGTCCTCAATTCTCTGTCCATTTTCTTGCTGGGTCTCTACCTCAATTCGGTCAAGGTCTCGATCTGCCATTGCTAATCTTTCCGAATCCCTGATTTTCGGTTTTAAAAGCAATTCACGCGCCCTACTTCGCGTCAACATGCGCTCATACGATCTCATGCGTTTAATAAACTTTTTGTTCACACGATTTGACAAACAATTCACTTACTTGTTGGGTCAGAACCAACTAGTCAACAATGTATCCTCCACCTGTGCGCTTGCACTGAAGAGAAAACCTAATTCTAACAATTTTTAAAATTCATAACTTAATTATGCTATTGTCTCTGACAGACTCATTTCTATTGAATACTTTCTTAGTATCTATCGCTGCAGCTACTGTTTTCGACTATTTATAATGATCAAAAAAAAACTTTTTATTACATAAATTTTTCAACAGGATATTTTTCTGACCTAGTTAGGCATGTGGTCGACCTTCAATCATGGTATTTTACCATCCTGGCAGGGTCGCCATTTTCTAAACATTCATGGTGGTTTATGTTTGTTCTATATCGTGTGTCCCTACCACTTTCGCGCAACGAGGCTTTGAGCATGTTTTTCAGGGAATTGACTAGTTTGAACCTGGGACCTGTTGATGGTAAGGAGACGCCAGACCACACATGACATGTAGAATTCAGAAGAGTTCAGTGAGACTAGCGATGATATAACCAAATACTTAATGATTTCAGCTTCAGCTCCACTGCACTCGTATTATTTCGGTTAATTTAATGTCTCGATTTATTCGGAGCTATGTGACATACTACGAAATTTGCTTATCATGTCAGTGTTTTCATGCAAGGTGTTGGATTTGCCTGACACCTGACAAACCGTCAAGTGGCTTGCGGAGTATGGATGTTGATGTAGATGTAGATGAAGGGAAGAAAGTGCACTGCAGACATGACAACCACAGATCCTACTCTTTTCGGACACTTTCATAATAAAGTTCCTGGTGTACTCGCTTTTGTTTTCCTACCACCTACAGAGCCTCTTGACTTACAAGGATAGTAATCGTAATTAAACTGAATATATAAAATGTTCGGAAATTCCTGTTCCAGGCTTTTAGGAATTGTAGAAGGGAGTAAGTACATAATATTTAGAATAGGAACCCATGTCCGTAAATGTCAACCAACGACGCTACAGAGTTGAAACGTCCCCTTAGAAAAATTATACAGGACTGTGCTTAAACCGACACACAATATTTTTAGTGCAACGCAAGCTGACTTTCAAAAATCCCTACGAAAGAATGGCCCTGACTAACATTGACCTATACGTTTCACAAATAACTAATCACTGCAGTCTGGAACCGCGCGACTGCTGTGGGCGCTGGTTCGAATCCTACCTCGGGAATGGATGTGTGTGATGTCCTTAGGTTAGTTAGGTTTAAGTAGTTCTAAGCTTTAGAGGACTGATGACCTCAGAAGTTAAGTCCCATAGTGCTCAAAGCCATTTGAACCAATTATGTTTGCGTTGGTTGTGAAGTCTATATTGCTTACTATTCTCTGTAACTTAAAGAATACGGCGATACCATATGCGTTTCGCAGCAGCAGACCTCGTAGAGTCTACCTGCTGGAATTTCTCTACCTGAGATCGCTAAAGATAATTTATCGCTCTACGGAAATCGATCGGTACAGCCAAGTGTTATGCTGTGGCATGTGTATGGAATGTGGCGTTCAACTTTAGTTCGTGAATTTATTTACGTCTTCGGAGAAATATTCTCGACGAATCCCAAAACCGTGAAAAACTGCAGGTTGTGCTCGTAAGGAGAAAACCGTCAAATGAGCGTACTACGAAATCTGGTGACTAAAATACGGGAGTCCTGTCATGACGACACGTTGCAGGAAGCTGTGCAAGAGAGTGTTTTCTTTCCCCTACATGTAAGGAGCTGATTGTTGACAGGACACAGTCATATTTATGCTATTTCTTCAGACAGTGTCCGCAGCTTGTGGTCGTGCGGTAGCGTTCTCGCTTCCCGTGCCCGAGTTCCATTCCCGGCGGGGTCAGGGATTTTCTCTGCCTCATGATTACTGAGTCTTGTGGGATGTCCTTAGGTTAGTTAGGTTTAAGTAGTTCTAAGTTCTAGGGGATTGATGACCACGGATGTTAAGTCCCATAGTGCTCAGAGCCATTTGAACCATTTCAGACAGTCTTATATTGCCTCAGATTCTCCTTACATTCTCCTCGGATGAAGATAACATTGTGTGGCAAAGATTTCCATGATGACAACGAGGTGATGTGGAACAGTTACTAAACGGCCATAATACATAGGTTTCTATTACCAAGGTTTCATCTAGGGATCCGTGATTTGCAAAACCTTATTGCACTGAAAGGCGAATGTGTAGCAAAGAGCTGACACCGTGACCAAGTTTCGTGGCCACAAGTTCACTTTTTTCGATGTGGTAATTAAAGTTTTATGATTACATGTGTACATAGTTTGTCATTTGGTTCCTTGGAGACCATTCAGAACACCGTGAATTCATTATCCCAGGAAGGGGAAACTTTATTGACACATTGCTGGGGTCAGATACATTACATGATCACATTGACAGAACCACAGGCACATAGACACAGGCAACAGAGCATGCACAATGTCGGCACTAGTACAGTGTATATCCACCTTTCGCAGCAATGCAGGCTGCTATCCTCCCATGGAGACGATCGTAGAGATGCTGGATGTAGTCCTGTGGAATGGCTTGCCATGCCATTTCCACCTGGCGCCTCAGTTGGACCAGCGTTCGTGCTGGACGTGCAGACCGCGTGAGACGACGCTTCATCCAGTCCCAAACATGTTCAATGGGGGACAGATCCGGAGATCTTGCTGGCCAGGGTAGTTGACTTACACATTCTAGAGCACGTTGGGTGGCACGGGATACATGCGGACGTGCATTGTCCTGTTGGAACAGGAAGTTCCCTTGCCGGTCTAGGAATGGTAGAACGATGGGTTTGATGACGGTTTGGATGCACCGTGCACTATTCAGTGTCCCCTCGACGATCACCAGAGGTGTACAGCCAGTGTAGGAGATCGCTCCCCACACCATGATGCCGGGTGGGCCCTGTGTGCCTCGGTCGTATGCAGTCCTGATTGTGGCGCTCACCTGCACGGCGCCAAAGACGCATACGACCATCATGGTCACCAAGGCAGAAGCGACTCTCATCGCTAAAGACGACACGTCTCCATTCATCCCTCCATTCACGCCTGTCGCGACACCACTGGAGGCGGGCTGCACGATGTTGGGGCGTGAGGGGAAGACGGCCTAACGGTGTGCGGGACCGTAGCCCAGCTTCATGGAGACGGTTGCGAATGGTTCTCGCCGATACCCCAGGAGCAACGGTGTCCCTAATTTGCTGGGAAGTGGCGGTGCGGTCCCCTATGGCACTGCGTAGGATCATACGGTCTTGGCGTGCATCCGTGCGTCGCTGCGGTCCGGTCCCAGGTCGACGGGCACGTGCACCTTCCGCCGACCACTGGCGACAACATCGATGTACTGTGGAGACCTCACGCCCCACGTGTTGAGCAATTCGGCGGTACGTCCACCCGGCCTCCCGCATGCCCACTATACGCCCTCACTCAAAGTCCGTCAACTGCACATACGGTTCACGTCCACGCTGTCGCGGCATGCTACCGGTGTTAAAGACTGCGATGGAGCTCCGTATGCCACGGCAAACTGGCTGACATTGACGGCGGCGGTGCACAAATGCTGCGCAGCTAGCGCCATTCGACGGCCAACACCGCGGTTCCTGGTGTGTCCGCTGTGCCGTGCGTGTGATCATTGCTTGTACAGCCCTCTCGCAGTGTCCGGAGCAAGTATTGTGGGTGTGACACACCGGTGTCAATGTGTTCTTTTTTCCATTTCCAGGAGTGTATAATACATTATTATTTCCAAATTCAAAATCTTACTATTTTTTATTCTGCTCTTCAAGTTTAGGCTTCAAAAAAGCTCCTTGTTGGGTACATTTCTTCCGTTAATTTCTATCAACTAGTCGTTCCAAACGTGGTCATGACGAGCCCCTCAGTGGTAAAACGTAATTCTCTGAGAGGCCAAAACAGAAGGGCTCAATTTTGTTTCGCATACGAAACTAAGTTGGAAATTTGGTTTCGCAGGATAGAGCGAATCAGATTATGGTTGTGGAGGGGGTCGTAAGCAGTTACTATTAGTTGCACAAAACACACAACTTTATTTTCCTAAGAACCACATTGCCTTAAAACGATCAAATTGAAACAATATGGTTGAAGGCCTAGTTAAGAAAGCTTGCAATACCTCCTGGGCTGAAGGCCCAAAACCACACCAAAAACAAGAACAGTTGAAGGCCTGAACACAAGTTATAAAAATTACCTTAAAGAATACATGCGGCTGAAGGTCTTACTTAAAAAAAATCACGTAAATACTCGGCTGAAGACCACACACAAGATATTGAACAACTCAGGGCTTAGGAGCTGGATATCAAGAATTTCAGATACATCCAATTTTTTTAAAAAAAATTTGTTTTAAAGAAATGAATTTTCAAAAATTTTTATTTAAGACGGCTGAAGGCCTTATCTTAAAAATATTTTATGTAAAAGGTCGGCAGAAAGCCACACACTGGACGTTGAAAAACCCAGGGCTTCAGGCCTGGATAACAAAAATTTCAGATAGAATATAGTTCCAAAATTTAGTTTTTAAACAAATCAATCTTCAAATTTCAATTTAAGTAGCTGAAGGCCTTACCTTAAAACTAAAAAAACTAAATAAATAGGCGGCTGAAGGGTTCGCACAGTACATCAGACTAAAATGAAAATCACAATCTAAAACTAACAGAACAGTGGTGCTCAGAAGTGTTCCTATCGTCAGCCTGAAAAGGTAGGTCTAACGTAAGGTGAGGTGAGACAGGCAGCCAAGAGTAAGGTTAAGTAATCGGATGGCAACCCGACCGAGGGACGGCTGTAGCACCGACCATCAACTTAATCAATTCCCTTCCGCCCGACCAAGGATACGATAACGGAAAGTATCAGCTGAGGACGGCGATACCAGCCGCGCTACACTGGCAAAATTGGCATCTAAAAACAGCCAAGGCACAATAACCACTTTCAAGAAAAAAAAAATTTTGAACAGACAATTAAAAGTCTGTCGAACTACATGCCACGCTGGACAGCATCAACTCGACGAGGAAAAGACACTGCCGAAAAACTACGTTAATGTCCAGGGCAGGTCACTGGGCCATTAACGGCCACAAGGCAGAAAATACAATAACCAAATTAGTAGTTAAACACCATACAGAAAAATGGCTGCAAAATTTCGCTGACTCCAACACACCATACGTTGCTGCTTGCCGGAATGGCCCAGGAAGCAAAAACTGGCAATGAACGAAGAGATGTCACAGCAGCTGAGGTTTCACTACAGATTAGCTGAGCACTCAACTTCAGTGGTCAGGTTCTGTCGGCATCGAACTTTGCAGTTCTCACATCTGATCTGGCGCCTCTCAATCCGCCCACAGATGCACGCCACCAGCGGTCCCGGCCTGGCCGCGCGCCGCAGAGTCTTCATCACTCCTCTGTCCCAACCGACCAAGTACCACACACATCACCGCACGGAAATATAGCGGTCACACCATAGATGATACAGCACTACTAGTATCGATAAGCGCTGCTACTGCCACTGAGGGAGGCACGTCAGCAACTCGTAATGGTAGTAACTCAGGGAGAAATAAGACGCCACTCGATTGCGACAAAACGCCAAAGAACAAACGCCTTGAACGCTAGCCGGCCACGGATCAAAATTATTTTTGGAAGATCGTAAGTATTTTGATTATATTATAGTCATTCAAGAAGCTACCAATAACTACATTACTTATCTGAAATACTGGCGTTAACGCAAGACACAGTGTGGTGGAGATCACAGCCTGTGAAACGAATGTATGAACATCCAGTTCTGGCATGATGTCTGCACTTATCGTTTGGTTTCCCTGCACCATTTTTGTACAGGCCCTATGAACCTCATGACCACATCAGTATGAATTATAACCTTGCAACTGTTAGCTAATTAATATACAACTGCAGTTCCTGAAGAAATAAAAATTATCTTCATATCACTCACTACACACTTGCTTTGCCCTTTTTGCTATGCATCTGTGGCAGTAAAACTGCGACAAACACATTGCTCAGTCTCTTTAATGTCACCACCTATCAAAAGCCAGAATAGCCGTCTTTCGCAGAGCGAGGCGTGCAGGGAGACAGTCATCGAGGTTCTGCAACGTATCGACATGGAAGTGGAGCCATTCCGACTCCATTGTCGTGTCCATCTGCGCCAAATTTCTGTACAGGCTCCATGGTACGAACAACCCGACCGAGTTGGTCCCACAAATTGTGGACTGGGTTTTAATACGGGAAGTTTGGTGGCTGGGGGAGAACTGTGAGCTCATCCTGGTGCTTTTCGAACCGCACACACACACACACACACACACACACACACACACTGCGAGCTGTGTGACACTTTTGATTGTCCTACTGGTACAGACCGTCGTACCGAGGAAAAACAGACGGCATGTAAAGGTGGCGTGGTCCCCAAGGATAGATGCATACCTGTGTTGATCCGTTGTGCCATTCAGAACGATGCGATTACCCAGAGAAGGCCACAAAAACATTCGCCAGACCATGATGCTCCCTCCTGGTTGCAGGGCGTTTGCTTTGAGACCGCGCCGAGCAGGCCAATGGCTATGTGTCTGATTGAGTGTAAAATGTGATTCACTTGAAAAGGCCACATGTCACCAGTTGCGGTACTGGTAAATTCCAGTCTTCGTCGCTGACGAACAGCAAGCAGTCAGCGTGGTGCGTGACCGAGCGAGGTGGCGCAGTGGTTAGCACACTGGACTCGCATTCGGGAGGACGACGGTTCAATCCCGACTCCGGCCATCCTGATTTAGGTTTTCCGTGATTTCCCTAAATCGTTTCAGGCAAATGCCGGGATGGTTCCTTTGAAAGGGCACGGCCCATTTCCTTCCCAATCCTTCCTTAATACGAGCTTGCGCTCCGTCTCTAATGACCTCGTTGTCGACGGGACGTTAAACACTAACCACCACCACCATGGTGCGTGAACGAGGCGGCCGCTGCAAAGGCTCATACACAACAATGTTCGGTGAGCGGCTGTTGAGGAGACGCCTGTGGCGCTCCCTTGCTCCACTTTGGCGGTCTGTTGCTCAACATGCTTAGGACACGATTCGAAAGATCAGTAGCTTGTTGAGAACACAGAAGGAACTACTGCCTGCCTTGATTTTCACTACGATATCTGGTTCATATAAGGTAGTTTATTTTGTGGAACCGAGTATTTTAATTCCTTGCCTACCTGAGATAATGTATGTTCCCAGTTTCAGACACAAACGGCATATAGTAGGTTATCTCCACCGGCATATATTATCATTCGTGCCATACAATAACGCAAGTAGTAACATATTTTTAGATGGACAATATACTGGTTCAAATGACTCTGAGCACTATGGGACTTAACATCTGTGATCATCAGTCCGCTAGAACTTAGAACTACTTAAACCTAACTAACCTAAGGACATCACACACATCCATGCCCGAGGCAGGATTCGAACCTGCGACCGCAGCAGTCACGCGGTTCCGGACTGAGCGCCTTAACCGCGAGGCCACAGCGGCCGCGACAATATACTGGATCAGCTTTCAATTATCATCACCAAAATATCTAATCTATCTATGCACTGAACACCGTCAGTGAATGATTCTACCTACGGCAGATTCTTTTATTTGAGGTTACCTGTTTCGTCAATATCCCGTTTCTGTGTAAAAAAAACTGTTGTTTTCTCATACACATATATTATATAGGGTGGTCAGAAAATGTCTAAAGCGCATGAAGGAACTTTCATGTTAATTTCTTAAATATGTTGTCATTTACGACATAAATTCTTCTTCTAAATTTACTGTGGTGTTTCTGACTATCTGGGAGGAGACTGAGCAGTGGAACGTGCTACTTTTACACGTAAACAAGAACGATCTGTCACACTACTACACTTTAAAACATAGTTTATATGTAATTCATGTCACACAGTCTCATACGTAACCTAAACCCGCTTTCTTTTATATACTGTATATGATAAGATAGTATCATCCACCTTCCCTTCTGTCTGAGAGGATGAATGAGCAAATGTATTTCTAGTTGCATGCTTGATGGTAGCAGACAAACCTGTCTGCTAGAGAACAGTAGGACCAACGTCGGAAAAGGTAGCTACGCTTTCTAAAAGCAGAGAGGTTTCTATTCTTAGTATGGTCCTGTCCGTCCCTTTTCATGTTGGTATAGGGAGCTGCCTCTGTGGTCACTTCCGTTTGTATTTGTGAGGCACCCTCAGGAAGGGACTACGGTAGTCTGTCCGCTGCGAGCGTCTGAAATGGTAAGATCTCCGGCTAAGCGCGTGTCTGTTAAGTCCGTAGGAGAATGGATTTCTTAAGTTCAGCCTAACTGATAATTTAATCACCTTTATTTCAGGTTTAGCTCCAAAATATTTAATATTATCTTAAATTGCAACGCAGTGTAAATCGAGTGTGATGTTCAGAATATCTTCCGGTAGTTGCTTTGTCACTACTTTGTGAGTAAAGTGGAACCACGTGTTGATCAGTAATTCTAACTAAGATCATCAATCTTAAATGCGAATGTGCGTGAGATTATAACGTCGCGTCTTTACAATATTTTTCAATATGACAACTTTTCTTCTTTATGTTCAACCCACGTGGGGTGTACTTTGTGAGACCAGTACCACGTACTTATACAATTTTTTGACCCATCAGGTTACTAGTAAGACGATAGCAACCAGTTCGAGGTTTTTCTTTTGTAAATTGCGTTTCAATGTAATTTATTTTAATTATCAAAATATATATATCACCGGTTGTCGTAAGATGAGTACTAAAAGATTATAATTAATGTTAGTCTGGTTGGGAATTTGGTTAGCTAGACTGGATACATGGTGAAACAGTTGCGCAGTAATGCAAGGTTAAATTCCTCAGATAGCTCACAGCTTTTAACCCACTTTTATGGTCTTGAATATCAGCACCTCAATCAGAACAAATTAATGCAAAACCATTGCAAGGTTGTACTGAGGCATAAATGCTAAGACAAAAGTGCGATACGATGCGCCATTTCCGAGTTATTTAGCATTGAAATTAGCCAATCGGGACGTTGGATGTTTAATTACTATTAATATATCGCTTTGTACAATTATTGCTCCCCATTAACAACAACCACAAAAACCCATGCGTAAAAGTTGCTAATGTTGAGTACATTCATACGAAATATACAAATTAATTAATTTTTAATTTTCTATATTTATCTGTAACAAAGCATTTACTGCATATTTTTTTGTTTTGCTTGTGTGTGTTTAAGATCACCACAGAAAACTATTTAGTTTAAATATCATATGCAATTACCCACCACTATGTGAACTGGTAATATTGTAACAAATGAAATTCTGTTCATAAGCTTTTACAGATATGGAGATACCCGGGTGCCATTTTAATTACATTTTTAAGGTACTATTGAGTACCCATATATCTGAAAACCGTGGAAATATTCTCGCTAAATACTGCAGAGAGAAAGATAAGTTTAAATTTATACAAAAAAAAACAAAAATATTATATTTCTGAGCAGTAATAATGACCAGTGGTGCATTTAAAGGTTGAAGGCACACTTACAACAGCGCTTTGAACACATTTTATTGACAGGACAAGTAAATGACAACATTCTAATGCATATCATGAGATGTTTCGAGGAAAGCTTGAACATTAATTAATTTTCAGGAGATGGCAATAAGTCACAAATGTGTGAAGCCAGAAACTGTGATTGCTTTTTTAAGTAAGGAAATCATCTGACACAGTGCAACACAGTATCAGTTACAACTTCACACATGAGCATTAAAACAAACGTTTCATCATTATGATGCTATGTTTTACTCGGTCTTTTGTGGCTTGAGACTAATATGCTGAGAGGAAGGCATGGTAAAATGCTCCTTCACTGTGGCAATCGTGAATGACCGATCGCATTCTTACAGCTGGTTCATTCTCTAAGCAGCCACACATAAATTCTAATCTGTGCTCTGATGACCAGTTGGGAGGAAAACAATGACAGAATTGATGGAGTCATGCTTATGGATGAATGTCGTTGCCAGAATTCTTAAATGTTATGAATTTACGTGTAGTAATGAACAGCTTATAGTCAAAATCATCATGTCGGTGAGTCGTTTCGGCGGTTCCATCTCAAAATTCGGTGTACCTTGCCAATTTCTTTCATGATTTCCGAAGTGCCATGTGTTATTATTTTGTGGCTGTTCCGTATTTATATGTCCCTCTTCCCGTATTGGAGCGCGAATGTCCTGTGAAATATGTAATTCTTGTATTACCTGTGTCAGCTGATCTTGAACTTCCCGGATTTCTCTTTGGTGTTGCGTACTAATTTTATTCTGATTTTGTTTTAATTTCCTAATTTGTTCGAACACTTCTGTGTCATTAAAGACTACCGGTTTTGTGTCATTCAGGTTATCATCTACGTTCGTAGATAAAGTATTTAGCTGATCCGAAATATACAGATTGAACAACATCAGGGAGAGGCTACAACCCTGTCTCACCCCCTTCCCAACCACTGCTTCCCTTCCATACCCCTCGACTCTTATAACTGACATCAGCTTTCTGTAGAAATTGCAAATAGCCTTTCACTCCCTGTATTTTACCCCTGACACCTTTAGAATTTGAAAGAGAGTATTCCAATCAACATTGTCAAAAGCTTTCTTTAAGTCTACAAATGCTAGAAACGTAGGTTTGCCTGTCTTTAATCTATCTTCTAAGATAAGTCGTAGGGTCAGTATTGCCTCACGTGTTCCACACATTTCTACGGAATCCAAACTGATCTTCCCCGAGGTCTGATACTACCAGTTTTTTCATTCGTCTGTAAAGAATTCGCGTTAGTATTTTGCAGCTATGACTTATTAAACTGCTAGTTCGATAATTTTCACATCTGCCAACACCTGCTTTCTTTAGGATTGGGATTATCATATTCTTCTTGAAGTCTAAGGGTATTTCGCCTGTCTCATACATTTTGCTCACCAGATGGTAGGGTTTTGCCAGGACTAGCTCTCCCAAGGCTGTCAGTAGCTCTAATGGAATGTTATCTACTCTGGGGGCCTTGTTTCGACTTAGGTCTTTCAGTGTTCTGTCAAACTCTTCACTCAGTATCATATCTCCCATTTCATCTTCATCTACATCCTCTTCCATTTACATAGTATTATCCTCAAGTGCATCGCCCTTGTATGGACCCTCTATATACTCCTTCCAGCTTTCTGCTTTCCCTTCTTTGCATAGAACTGGGTTTCCATCTGAGCTCTTGACATTCATGCAATTGATTCTCCTTTTTCCAACGGTCTCTTTAATGTTCCTGTACGCACTATCTATCTTACCCCTAGTGAGATCAGCCTCTACATCCTTACATTTGTCCTCTAGCCTACCCTGCTTAGCCATTTTACATTTCCTGTCGATATCATTTTTTAGACGTTTGTATTCCTTTTTGTCTGCTTCATTTACTGCATTTTCATATTTTCTACTTTCATCAATTAAATTCAATTTTTCTTCTGTTACCCAAGGGTTTCAAATAGTCCTTATCTTTTTACCTATTTGATCCTCTGCTGCCTTCACTATTTCATACCTCGAAGTTACCAATTCTTCTTCTACTGTATTTCGTTCCCCCATTCTTGTCAATTGTTCCCTTATGCTCTCGCTGAAACTCTGTACAACCTCTGGTTCTTTCAGTTTATCCAGGTCCCATCTCCTTAAATTCCCACCTTTATGCACTTTCTTCAGTTTTAATCTACAGTTCATAACCAATAGATTGTGGTCAGAGTCCACATCTGCCCCTGGAAATGTCCTATAATTTAAAACCTGGTTCCTAAATCTCTGCCTTACCAATATATAATCTATCTGATACCTTTTAGTATCTCCAGGGTTCTGCCATCTATACAACCTTCTTTCATGATTCTTGAACCAAGTGTTAGCTATGATTAAGTTATGCTCTGTGCAAAATTCTACCAGGCGGCTTCCTGTTTCATTTCTTAGCCCCAATCCATATTCGCCTACTATGTTTCCTTCTCTCCCTTTTCCTATGCTTGAATCCCGGCCACCCATGACTATTAATTTTTCGTCTCCCTTCACTACCTGAATAATTTCTTTTATATCATACATTTCATCAATTTCTTCGTCATCTGCAGAGCTAGTTGGCATATAAACTTGTACTACTGTAGTAGGCGTGGGCTTCGTGTCTATCTTGGCCACAATGATGCGTTCGCTATGCTGTTTGTAGTAGCTTAACCGTTTTCCTATTTTTTTTATTCTTTACTAAACCTACTCCTGCATTAATCCGATTTGATTTTGTATTTATAACCCTGTATTCACCTGACTAAAAGTCTTGTTCCTCCTGCCACCGAACTTTACTAATTTCCACTATATCTAACTTTAACCTATCCATTTCCCTTTTTAAATTTTCTAACCTACCTGCCCGATTAAGGGATCTGACATTCCACGCTCCGATCCGTAGAACGCCAGTTTTCTTTCTCCTGATAATACGTCCTCCTGAGTAGTCCCCGCCCGGAGATACGAATGGGGGACTATTTTACCGCCGGAATATTTTACCCAAGAGGACGCCATCATCATTTAATCATACAGTAAAGCTGCATGCCCTCGGGAAAAATTACGGCTGTAGTTTCCCCTTGCTTTCAGCCGTTCGCTGTACCAGAACAGCAAGGCTTTTTTGTTTAGTGTTACAAGGCCAGATCGGTCAATCATCCAGACTGTTGCCCCTGCAACTACTGAAAAGGCTGCTGCCCCTCTTCAGGAACCACACGTTTGTCTGTCCTCTCAACAGATTCCCCTCCGTTGTGGTTGCACCTACGGTATGGCTATCTGTATCGTTGAGGCACGCAAGCCTCTCCACCAACGCCAAGGTCCGTGGTTCATGGTGGAGGGGGGGGGGGGGGGGAGCACAGCATTTGATGTTGATATTTGGTTTGTGGGGCGCTGAAAGGCGTCATTACAGCGCTTGTACAAATTCCCAATCTTTCAGCTGTACGGCCTCGCCTCCTTACGACTGATAATGAAATAAGGACAACGCAAACACCATTCCCCGGGAGCAGAAAACCCCCCGACCCTGCCGAGACTTGAACCTGGGATCGCGTGATCCAAAGGCAGCACCCCTAGCCACTAGCTGCGGAGAACACCATTACCTTAGCGTATTACATTGCAGAACCAACTTCAACTAATAGTCATGAATATAATAGTTGAAAATAGGGAAAGCATCACAACGGACGGTAATACATGCTCCGCAACGTATTCCCATGCCACTCAGAATATTGGTAAGAAGCTCTTCCTGTAGGCCGTTCCATTCCTCGATAAGAGACGTTGACAACTGCTGGATGCGTCTTCACACTACAAACACGCAGCTAGATAACCAATTTCAGTTTAGCTGAAGTAACTTACCTAGCAGGCTCCTTTGTATTGCAGTCAACACAAATACATATGTAGTTATAATCAAGTCTGAAATATAAATAAACTGGAAACAAAGGAACGGATGATGAAAACAGCCAATGGACAAGCTGCTACAATCATTAAACGTTATTTCTTTTCAACTGTTATTCTTTACGACTTTATCGTTCCATAACCTTATTTAATACTGTTCGCTACTGTATCGTTTACTGTTTCTGTTGCATAATTATATCTTCTGGTAGGCCTCAACAAAAGATACACCAACCGGTCACAGTCGTTGCCGTTTCTCTCTCTCTCTCTCTCTCTCTCTCTCTCTCTCTGTCTCTCTTCCTCTCTCCCTCCCCCCCCTCCCCTCTCATCTCTCTCTCTCTCTTCGCAGTGTGTCTGCTTATACTAACTCCTCTGGGAAATTATCTACATCGTTGTTTACGATTTCAGGAGAGTTCACGTATTTTTCCCGGCTGAGTTGGAGATATTCACCGCTTGGGGACTGGGTGTTGTGTTGTCCTCACGTTCGTATCGTCGTATTTGACATTCCACTGTTGAGCTGGCTGAATGGGCACCACCCGAAAGCCAATAAATTTTTTAAAAAATCACATTTCATTTTCATACAATCCCAGAAAACGTTTTCTTAGTTACTGGCCTCTGAAACATCAGTAAATCACATCTAATAAAATTTCGTTAAGTAAGCCGTTCTGCAACTTAATTCTTCATTACTTTGGTTTTATGTGCTAACTTACTAGAAAAAAATGGTTCAAATCGCTCTGAGCACTATGGGACTTAACTTCTGAGATCATCAGTCCCCTAGAACTTACAACTCCTTATACCTAACTAACCTAATGACATCACACACATCCATGCCCGAGGCAGGATTCGAACCTGCGAGCGTAGCGGTTGCGTGGTTCCAGACTTTAGTGCCTAGAACCGCTCGGCCACCCCGACCGGCAACTTAGTAGATTTTTCTTTTGATTTTCCTATTATGAGCAGAACAGACACAATTCACTGAATTAGTCAGGAAGTACATTTTCGAAGCTCGCCACTAAAAAGAAACAGTTCGTTATATCGATAGTTGATTACTGTTCTTCAGCACGGGAACACCACCAAGTTGACTTTCAGGAAGGAGTATATTTCAGAGAAGATCATCTTTGGTTGTTACAGTTTTGCTGAGAGAGAGTGACAGACTCAGAAAAATAGTTGTCTCCAAAAGTAGTCGTTACACAAACGCTGTTGTACATCACTTGGTTTACTCTTGCGTTGCAAGATGAGGCAAAAAACACTTTACTTTCCCAAAATACATTTTAGGTACAGTAACGATCGTGATGAAATCGGAGAAATTTCGGTAACTCGAAACGTTTACACCTAAAATACGTCAGAGCACCGAATCTTAAAACAGTTATGAAGAGGAAGCATCATATGGACTAAACTGAGTTTTAAGAGCCCGTGTCATCTAGCTATAACGTCAAACTAAAGTTTTAAGCACCTTCCACCGATTCGAGAGGTGCGAAGTAAATGAGAAACCAAACAAGCGAAATTCAGTCTGGCATTTTTTATAAAAAAAAGAAAGAAAGAAAAATTGCACTTGCTGGCAATGGAGATTTCAGTGCTTTCGACTTGCGACTACGGCAGACGATCCTTTGATTCACTGAGGAAAATTACAGTTCGCGCTGATTAATGCGCCGATTCGACTTATAATGTCGCAAACGTGTTACGGTAAATCAAAAGCCCCATCAGTCACGACGATTGTCCCTGCGGCAAACAAAACAGCGCAATTACTCGCCCTTTATCCTACCATTTAGTAGGGAACAACAGCGTCCGTTGAATATTCCGCATGAGCACGAGGCTGTTGGTGGTTAGAGCGTCCGCAGCGGACTGTTTTCCATTAAAGTATTTTAATTTTGAAGCAGGACTCCCGTCAGAGGAGGAGAAGAGGAGGATCTTCCTTTTTTCCAGAAAGGCACTTACATAAATTGTCTCGCGGCGTTTGGCCGTCAGCGCTGAGGAAACAAATGACGCAAAAGTGGTTTACAGAGACGTGAAGGCTTCTTTGTTCAATTGTTCTCCCTCGACGGAGAGTGGCATTGTTAGCCGTCAGGCCTCGTCCCTCTGCCGACTCGGTGGGAGGCGTAGCCATGCATCCCATCTCATCAAACACACGGCATAACGAACACAGTAATTCTTAGTGATAGCGCGAGGACAGTATTATTCCATCTGTCCGTCCAGTGGTAAACAGTTTTTAAACCTTTCCGAATTTAGAACAACCACACTCCGTTCATCATAAGAATAAACCTGATGTAGACAAACACAAACGCAATGATTGATCAGAAGCCGTAGCACACATACGCTAGTGTCTTATGTATTAGATTTATTGTTACTAAGTTACGTTAAATGAAACTTTAACATATTCAAATGCATTAACAGCCAGCAACGGTTTTCGTAATCACGCTGTAGCTATGTAGCTTTTATTTAAAACATCGTGTACAGCTACAGCCTCTACATTGTTGTACTCTGATCGTCGCGATCTTAGTGCGCAGTATGAAAATGGCTGAGGCAGCTTCGTGTTCCGTAGTGAATCACGCGTGTGGATCACGGTTAAAAATGTCAAGAAATAGGTTGTTCTTGATGTTTATCGTAAATTTACAGAGATAGTCGGTGTGTAAGTTTTTCGAAGGACTGTATTAGATACAATTAAGAGGCACAAATACTGCACGAATAGGGGAACTGGTAGCGTGAGAGACTGTAAAGCATATTACTAGTTCGTGGTTCACTAGTTCAAATCTCAACTTAGTCATTGTTTTATTTCGTTAAGTTTGAAATAATTATAGCTCGTAATTGTAAAATGCATCATGATTTTTTATGAATCATGCACGACTTCTTGTTTCTAATTACATACTGTACGCGAAATTACTGCTTTCATTTCAAATTCAAATTCTTATTTACCGATATTTTATGAAACACTGTTACTAAAAGTTGGTTAAATTAAGGAAACATAACAATATAATTTTTAAAGGCAAAAATGAAAAACCAAATATTTATTTTGACTATTTCCAACGTTTTATTCCACAGATGTAGATAACTGTCGTAGTAGCATGAAAATCAACGATTTTCGCAGCATCGAGTACTCCACAGAAATGCTGCATTTTAACATTTGCCAATGTAACATTACAATATGAACCCAACAGAATTGATTTGGAGCCAAGTTACGGGATTTGGGTTGAGAAGTAACAAGACTGTTACGCTGCCAGACGTACTGGAGCAAACGCACCCAGGTTTTTCATTTGTCACTGCCGAACGCTGGCGGGATATAGAACAGCTCGTCATAAATGAAGAGGAGAAAATGCGGCGCCTGGTTGGCTTCGTGGAGCCTGTTGTTGATAGCCTCGTTATCAGGTGACACTTCCCAACTGAACTGTATTTCCCTGATTCGGATAAGGAAGGAGCTAAGAGATTACCAGACGACTGACTGTAATTGAAATGGAAATGAGTGTTTGGCGTCATTGGCTGGGAAGCCCCTTGCAGCGCAGGTCCGGCCGCCTTAGTGCAGGTCTTATTACATTCGACGCCACATCGGGCGACCTGCGCGTAGCATGGGGATGAAATGATGATGAAGACAACACAACACCCAGTCCCTGAGCGGAGAAAATCTCCAACCCAGCCGGAAATCTAACCCGAGCCCGTAGGACGGCAATCCGTCACGCTGACCACACAGCTATCGGGCATTGACTGAAATTAATACCTTCAGTGGCTTCAGTATTCAGCAGTACGATGAAAGCCCTGTAGTATGCTTTTACAGCACATTCAGAGAAAAATTACCCTCTGCTTACGTTAGAAATTTTCATCACTCTTGTTTGTAATTAGAATAATATGTCAGGCTGGAACGAGAGCATTTTATGCTTTCGTCTACTCGCCTAAGAAACGCGTGGTAGTGCTGGAGTATTGCCGAATATTATTTCATTCTCTTTAAAAATTGAATGACGTTCGAAGCTATATTGCTTCTTTATTCGTCTCTTTGTACCTCTGAAATGCAATTGGTCACATCATTACAGGTTAGTTGGACCGCAATCTGGCTAGTGCTGCCCCAAGTTTAATGCGCCTATAAAGCTGTTGTCCCGCGTTATCGCTCAGTTTATGGGCGTGTAACACAGCATAAAACGTGTCCTTATTATCGTACTTGACTGTACTGATCACAGCTTTGCTGTCGCTCCACGTGAAACGAAATGCAACGAGATTCAAGCAGGCGTGCAAAAATACATGGCGTAATGTTTCCATCAGGTTTATTCTTATGATGAACATGGTATAGTAGGTAATTGGTGTTCATACTTGATGTATACACAGAGCGCTTAAAAATATGTACGTATCCGATATTCTTACAAGAGAGAGTGTTGGTAAAAACATTAACAGTGGGAATGACAAACGTTCTAAGTGCCTTTTTTTTCATAAAACGCGCTATAAGTGCTGTTCTCGGTACCTCTTTCATGTCCTTAGATTTGTTGCAGGTGCCAAATCGTGGACAAAATGTTCCATTCGTTACTAGAAGGTGCATGACCTTTGTGCCAAGTAGTAATTTCGTCTGGAGTTTATGTGTTATTCGTCACCAATTAGTTGATACACGTTTTGTGGGAAACAGGGTGCATGTACGGTTCTTTTGGATCAATAAAACATTTATGTAATTTAACGAGATGATTTTCCTTTCAAAAATATTAAAAAGGATAGTAGGAATCAACAGACAAAAAAACATGATTGTTGTTGTTGTGGTCTTCAGTCCTAAGATTGGTTTGATGCTGCTCTCCATGCCACTCTATTATGTGCAAGCTTCTTCATCTCCCAGTACCTACTGCAACCTACATCATTCTGAATCTGCTTAGTGTATTCATCTCTTGGTCTCCCTCTACGATTTTTACCTTCCACACTGCCCTCAAATACTAAATTGGTGATCCTTTGATGCCTCAGAACATGTCCTACCAACCGATCCCTTCTTCTCGTCAAGTTGTGTCTCAAACTTCTCCCCAATCCTATTCAATACCTCCTCGTTAGTTATGTGATCTACCCATCTAATCTCCAGCATTCTTCTGTAGCACCACATTTCGAAAGCTTCTATTCTCTTCTTGTCCAAACTAGTTATCGTCCATGTTTCACTTCCATACATGGCTACACTCCATACAAATACTTTCAAAAATGACTTCCTGACACTTAAATCTATACTCGATGATAACAAATTTCTCTTCTTCAGAAACGCATTCCTTGCCATTGCCAGTCTACATTTTATATCCTCTCTACTTCGACCATCATCAGTTATTTTGCTCCCCAAATAGCAAAACTCCTTTACTACCTTAAGTGTATCATTTCCTAATCTAATTCCCTCAGCATCACCCGACTTAATTTGACTACATTCCACTATCCTCGTTTTGTTTTTGTTGATGTTCATCTTATTCCCTCCTTTCAAGACACTGTCCATTCCGTTCAGCTGCTCTTCCAAGTCCTTTACAGTGTCATCGGCGAACCTCAAAGGTTTCATTTCTTCTCCCTGGATTTTAATACCTACTCCGATTTTTTTTCTTTTGTTTTCTTTACTGTTTGCTCGGTATACAGATTGAATAACATCAGAGAGAGGCTATAACCCTGTCTTACTCCCTTCCCAACAACTGCTTCCCTTTCATGCCCCTCGACCCTTATAACTGCCATCTGGTTTCTGTACAAATTGTAAATAGCCTTTCGTTCCCTGTATTTTACCCCTGCAACCTTTAGAATTTGAAAGAGAGTATTCCAGTCAACATTGACGTAGGTTTGCCTTTCCTTAATCTTTCTTCTAAGATAAATCGTAAGGTCAGTATTGCCTCACGTGTTCCAGTATTTCTACGGAATCCAAACTGATCTTCCCCGAGGTCGGCTTCCACTAGTTTTTCCATTCGTCTATAAAGAATTCGTGTTAGTATTTTACAGCTGTGGCTTTTTAGACTGATTGTTCGATAATTTTCACATCTGTCAAGACCTGCTTTCTTTAGGATTGGAATTATTATGTTCTTCATGACGTCTGCGGATATTTCGCCTGTTTCATACATCTTACTCACCAGATGGTAGAGTTTTGTCAGGACTGGCTCTCCCAAGGCCGTCAGTAGTTCCAATGGAATGTTGTCTACACCGTGGGCCTTTTTTCGACTCAGGTCTTTCAATGCTCTGTCAACTCTTCACGCAGTATCGCATCTCCTATCTCATCCTCACCCATATCCTCCTCCATTTCCATAATATTGTCCTCAAGTACATCGCCCTTGTATAGACACTCTATATACTCCTTCCACCTTTCTGCTTTCCCTTCTTTGCTTAGAACTGAGTTTCCATCTGAGCTCTTGATGTTCCTACAAGTAGTTCTCTTATCTCCAAAGGTCTCTTTAATTTTCCTGTAGGCAGTATCTATCTTACCCCTAGTGAGATAAGCCTCTACATCCTTACATTTGTGCTCTAGCCATCCCTGCTTTGCCATTTTGCACTTCCTGTCGAACTCATTTTTGAGACGTTTGTATTTCTTTTTGCCAGCTTCATTTACTGCATTTTTATATTTTCTGCTTTCATCAATTAAATTTAATATTTCTTCTGTTACACAAGGATTTCTACTAGCCCTCGTCTTTTTACCTACGTGATCCTCCGATGCCTTCACTACTTCATCCCTCATAGCTACCCATTCTTCTCTACTGTATTTCTTTCCTCCATTACTGTCAATTGTGCCCTTATGCTCTCCCTGAAACTCTGTACAACCTCTGGTTCTTTCAGTTTATCCAGGTCCCATCTCCTTAAATTCCCACCTTTTTGCAGTTTCTTCAATTTTAATCTACAGTTCATAACCAATAGATTGTGGTCAGAGTCCACATCTGCCCCTGGAAACGTCTCACAATTTAAAACCTGGTTCCTAAATCTCTGTCTTACCATTATATAACCTATCTGAAACCTGTCAGTATCTCCAGGCTTCTTCCATGTATACAACCTTTTCATGATTCTTAAACCAAGTGTTAGCTATGATTAAGTTGTGCTCTGTGCAAAATTCTACCAGGCGGCTTCCTCTTTCATTTCTATCCCCCAATCCATATTGACCTACTACGTTTCCTTCTCTCCCTTTTCCTACTACCGAATTCTAGTCACCCATGACTATTAAATTTTCGTCACCCTTCACTATCTGAATAATTTCTCTTATTTCATCATACATTTCTTGAATTTCTTCGTCATCTGCAGAGCTAGTTGGCATATAAACTTGTACTACTGTAGTAGGTGTGGGCTTCGTATCTATCTTGGCCACAATAATGGGTTCACTATGCTGTTTGTAGTAGCTTACCCGCATTCCTATTTTCCTATTCATTATTAAACCTACTCCTGCATTACCCCTATTTCATTTTGTGTTTATAACCCTGTAGTCACCTGACCAGAAGTCTTGTTCCTCCTGCCACCGAACTTCACTAATTCCCACTATATCTAACTTTAACCTATCCATTTCCCTTTTTAAATGTTCTAACCTACCTGCCCGATTGAGTGATCTGACATTCCACGCTCCGATCCGTAGAACGCCAGTTTTCTTTCTCCTGATAACGACATACTCCTGAGTAGTTCCCCCCGGAGATCCGAATAGGGGACTATTTTACCTCCGGAATATTTTACCCAAGAGGATGTCATCGTATAAAATGTAATTTAAATGCAGATAACTGACTCCTTTGATTTTAAGATGCTTTTGAAACATTGTCGTAAATGCAGGCGGGCTAGGTCTCCCAATGTAGTATCATCAAAGTGTCTCACAGTCATTCATCTCAACCAGCAGTCAAAAATTCTTACTCCGAAACAGAAGAATGGAAAACGTTATCGGTACATTCAAAAGAGGAACATGTGTGCCATGTACTTCATCAGCAAGACCAGCCATGTATATCGTAAGCAACAGAGAAAGACTTATAAACGGTGTTGCCATTTATTGCTCAAGCATAGCGAGCTCTACAGTAAATTTTGCAACTTCTGGTAGTAAATTGTGTAGGAAACAGAACACACTACCAAGAGAGTTTTTCTTTGATGTAATTTTGTTCTCATGTAAAAAATTAATGTGCTGTTCATTCATTATATAGTGTTGTTCTGCCTATTAACTACAGAAGAATCAGTTATCATGATATGTGAAGTGGTTTTTATTGATTATAGTTCTATAATTGAAACATTACTGATGTGTTTCTGTTCTTATATTGTAAACAAATAAAACTTGCGGCCTTAGTATTAATTGTACTTTAAAGAAAAACTTTCTTATTGAAACTTAGAATCAGACAGCTCCTTGGTATGGCACTTAGAACGTTCTTACAAATTGTCGTAAGTTGTGTAGAAAAAGAGATATATTGTCTTTCGATTCTCCTGACTAATGCGGGATTTGGCGCTTTTAACTTCCGTTGCGCGTGATTAGCCGAGCGGTCTTAGGCGCTGCAGTCGTGGACTGTGCGGCTGGTCCCGGCGGAAGTTCGAGTCCTCCCTCGGGCATGGGTGTGTGTGTTTGTCCTTAGGATAATTTAGTTTAAGTAGTGTGTAAGCTTAGGGACTGATGACCTTAGCAGTTAAGTCCCATAAGATTTGACACACCTCGCTTTTAACTTTCGACATTTCCGCTCCTCATACGTTGCGAAAGAAATACCAATTCAGATATGGGCCGCTATGTCACATGATAGCTACCTGTTGACGCTGTACGACGTGCTCACTGTGATTAATTCACATTCTTGCAACTCTTTCATGTATCTTTCTCAAACGGTCATATTTTCTTTCCAACATACCTGGTGCCCTCGTACTTGGTCGCTTGCATAAGATAAGCGATTCTGTTGCATGTGTACCAAGTTCATGTGTGCGGAACAACCGTACATCTACGTCTTTACACTGCTTGACAGTTGCTAAGGAATAACTGCCACTAGCTGCGGAAGAGCCGACAATTGCTGTGGAACCCCCTATCAGTGTTAGTAAAAAGAAATGCAGACTGCGTATGGTGTTAACTGCAGCGAACCCTATGCATGAACGCTGTGTATGTATTCGACAGATCACGCATTACGGTGTTCGAAGATGTTTGTTGTGGACCGCTTAGTGCGACATTCCACGTGGTGCGGCAACATGTCTGCAAGGCATCATCTGAGTGATTACGATAATGGACGTGCACTTGGCGGGTGGAAAAGATCAGGGTGTCACTGCTATGGCCAGAGTAACGCCTATGTGGAAAGGCGTCGGCTCGCGTCTAGAAAAGAACGCTGAAGGTAGAAATGCTATGCAAAAGCGTGCCGGTGGTCGTAGACGGAGGTCGGTCTTTGTGGCCGAGCGGTTCTAGGCGCTTCAGTCGGGAACCGCGTTGCTGCTACCCTCGCAGGTTCGAATCCTGCCCTGGGCATGGATGCGTGTGATGTCCTTAGGTTAGTTAGGTTTAAGTTGTTCTAAGTCAGGGGCCTGATGACCTCAGATGTTAAGTCCCATAGTGCTGAGAGGCATTTGAACCATTCGTAGACGGACCAACATACTGCAAAGAGGACCTATACGTAGCCCTAGTGGCGAAGAGGAACAGATATCTCACTCCTAGGCAGATAGGTGCAAACCTTGCAAGCTGCTGATTTATTCCCACTTCTACCACGCCAGAGTCTAGACAGAGTTCTCTGGTATAGGGATAATGTTAGTTGGGGTCAGCCACAGTGGTCCACTGTTGATAAGCGATTCTGGACCATCAATTAGTGTGGAGAGAGCCGGGACACGCCACATCACACGGTGATCATGAATGTCATCGTTATGGCCTAGGCGTTACGGCCAGTCATTATGCACACTGGTCGATCACTGCTACGTATCTTTGCACGAGGTACCGTTAAAGCACAGCGGTATTGCAGGGGAACTATTCTGCATCATGTCTGTCTGTTCAGTGATGCGGCAGGTTCCGACGTTCTGTTTATGGACGACAGTGACCGCTCACACACGACCGCTGAGGTACCGGTCAGACTGGAAAGTGAATACATTGAACGTATCGAACGGCCATCGTAGTCGCGGACCTATACCCTGTGACGCATGTCTGGAATGCTGTCAGCAGATGTGTTTCTAAACAATCATATCCTTACCGAACCGTGCAGGAACTAAAACTTCCTTGGCAGAGCAGTGGGACAATATCACCTTACGACCTCACAACAATTTGTAGGCAGCAGAACGACAGGTGCAAAATATGCATTAGGGTCCGAGGTGGGCGTATTTCTTACTAAGAGTCTGATTCGAACATTATGTGGGGATACACGAAATGTGAAAATTACCGAACTGTCACTTTAATAAGTCACAGCTGCAAAATATTAACTCGAATTAGCTACAGACGAATGGAAAAACTGATAGGAGCCGACCTCGAGGAAGATCAGTTTGGATTCTGTAGAAATAATGGAACACGTGGAGCAATACTTACCCTACGACTTACCTTAGAAGATAGATGAAAGAAAGGCAAACCTACGTTTCTAGCATTTTTAGACTTAGAGAAAGCGTTTGACAATTTTGACTGGAATACTCTCTTTGAAATTCTGAAGGTGGCTGGGGTAAAATATAGGGATCGAAAGGCTATTTACAATTTGTACAGAAACCAGATGGCAGTTATAAGAGTCGAGGGGCATGAAAGGGAAGCAGGGGTTGGGAAGGGAGTTAGACAGGGTTGTAGCCTACCACGATGTTATTCAGTATGTATGTTGAGTAAGCAGTAAAGGAAACAAAAGAAAAATTTGGAGTAGGAATTAAAATCCATGGAGAAGAAATAACAACTTTGAGGTTCGCCAATGACATTGAAATTCTGTCAGAGACAGCGTATGACATGGAAGAGCAGTTGAACGGAATGGATAGTGTCTTGAAAGGAGGATATAAGATGAACATCAACAAAAGCAAAACAAGGGTAATGGAATGTAGTCGAATTAAATCGGGTGATGCTGAGGGAATTAGATTACGATATGAGACACTAAAAGTAGTAAATGAATTTTGTGCTATCTGGGAAACAAAATAAATGATGATGGTCGAAGTAGAGAGGATATAAAATATAGGCTTGCAATGGTAAGCAAAGCGTGTCTGAAGAAGAGAAATTTCTGAACATCGAGTATAGATTTAAGTATCAGCAAGTCTTCTGAAAGTATATGTATGGAGTGTAGCCATGTATGGGTGAAACATGGTCGATAACTAGTTTGAACAAGAAGAGAATAGAAGCTTTCGAAATATGGTGCTACAGAAGAATGCTGAAGGTTATATGGGTAGATCACATAACTAATGAGGAGGTATTCATAGTGTTGGGGGAGAAGAGAAATTTGTGGCACAACATGACTAGAAGAAGGGATCGGTTGGTAGGACACATTCTGAGGCAGCAAGGACTCACCAATTTAGTACTGGGGGGCAGCGCGGAAGGTAAAAGTCGTAGAGGGAGACCAATACACTAAACAGACGTGGACGGATGTAGGTTGCAGTAGGTACTGGGAGATGAAGAAGCTTGCACAGGATAGAGTAGCATGGCGAGCTGCATCAAACCAGTCTCTCGACTGAAAAGCACAACAACAAACGAAATGTATTCATATTTGCGAATATGGACGACCATCAGCTGTATAATGGAAAGACTACAATGAAAACTGGTGTGGAACCAGGACTCGAAACCGGACTTCCCCCTTATAGTGGTCGGTCGCCGTTTTACTTGAAAGTCGATTGCCAGGTGTCGGCGAATAAATATGATATTGGAGCGCGTGTTCTATCCAGAATTACAATGCAATGCTCCTTCGGACATGCATCGTATTCATAAGCTGACACCGGGCAAGCCCTTTCAAGTAAAATGTCTACCTGTACGGGAATTATGTAATAGATGTAACAGTACAGGTTAAACACACATGATGGCGATATATGGACGTTTGTGTCTGGCCGTTAGTCGACCTCGGATACGCAAATGGTAAGTCGACTGATCGCGATAATCGGGAAATCCTGGTTTGAGTCCCACTCCGGCACAAATTTTCATTGGTGTTGTAATGGTTCATTATTTACGCGACCATTACGGCACTCCAACCCAGTTCTTGATACCAGTAATATGGTACCACTTCTCTGCGAAGTAACAGACATATTTTTGTGACAATATTTATATTTGGTTTTATTAATATATAGGTACTCCGCTGTATCGATATATTATAGTGACATGGTTCTTGTGCGTATTCATTTCTATGATACTGCCTTTGACTTCCTTGTAACCGTTTTGGCGCGAATGCGAAGAGAGCAGTCTTTGCCTCACTTTGCCGAGGTTAAGTTGTTGTTTCGCTTTGTAAAATAACAATCAAGTCTTGTGTTTGTTTAAAGTGGAAATTAAATATATGAAGATTGATACAAAACTGTTTTCTTGATGATGTGACAATTAAGAAGAAGTATACGTGAATTTACAAGAAGTTTAATAAAAATGTGGATCGTGAATACCAAGTCGAAAATTATTTCTACCATACTGTAGTTCTGATCTGGCATTGTTTGATAATTAATAATTTCTTGAAAAACGAATTTCTTTGGTCTTTAAATATTGCTAAAATACCGATCTGGACCTTCTAGCAGTCAAAGTGGACTCACTCTAGAATCAACGAGATGAGCCACAACAACTTCGACGAAATCTGCGTGGGAATCCATTCAAGATAAATTCCAAAATTAATGACTTTTTACTGTGACTTCATTATTTGCATTCTGACGATACCATCCACAATCAATAACTTTGTTGTTGCCCGATAAAGCGAACATATGCAGCGTGAACAACATTATTAATCTGATTCTCAACCTACTTTGCAAGTGGTGGTATTATTACAGTGTCTTTCCGTCGCATAGCTGATGGTTGTCCATATTCGCAACTATGAATACTTTTCGTGTACTTCATAGCTGCTGTATTCGCCGCAGTGCCTGTTCCTTCGGACATGTGTGCATGTCCGAATGAACGTTCCATCTTAAGTCGAAATGACACAGGCACTCCAATATCGTATAACGTTCGGAGTCTGATTTGTGTCAAACATGAACGTTGTGTCTCGTATGCGGCTTACCCACGTGGTGAACTCTGTGTGATTTTTTTGCTATAATTATTCCATACCAGCCACTGTGTGCTATGTGCCGGGGGGGGGGGGGGAGGGGGGTTCTGGTACCATCATTCCTCCTCTCCCCCCTTTTCTTGTTTCAGCCGCGAATGAACAACAGTCCATAAACGTTCCCTTTACCACTAATTTCTTTGATTTTCTCGTCGTAGCCACTCGGGAGACATACGTAAAAAGAAGTTCAGTATTTCCCTACTCTTCTCAGAATTTTAACACTAAACTCCTGTTTGGTGCACAACGGTACTCGTGTAGCACCTACCACTGTAGAGTATTGTAACACTCTCGTACTTACTAAACGATGCGGTGACGAAACGCCCCACGCTTTGTTTGATTCTTTTCCCATATCGTCTATTAATCCAAGTGATAAGGATACCACACTAATGTGCAATAGGCAAGAATCCGTCGAACATATGCTTCAGTTACATTCTCTTAAGCTTACGCTAGCTTTCCCTACAGTTAATTTTAATTGATCATTCCATTTTTGGTCGCTCCGGACACATTCCAGGGATTCAGCACCAACAGTCTAGTCGAGTAACGAACCTCTTCCTTCATTTAGGGGAAATAAGTCGCGTTAATCTACGTTCACGGTCGACTGCTACTGCCTGCACCACTCATGCATCCTATGCCAGGTCTATCTATATTTTTCTTCCGTCTTGTGGCGTTCCTTTTATCCTATAGACAACAGCATCGTCCACAAACATTTGTGGATAATCCGACATTATCAGCTACATCATTTCTACGTATTGTAAACAGGAACGATCTTATAACACTCTCTTAGATCTATCTCGAGCTCTGTAGATTTTCTGCCGTTAAGAACAATGTGTTAAGTTCTTGTCTGAAAGGAACTCCTGAATCTGATGAGGAATCTGGTATGATTATCTGTTACGTTCGTATTTTGTTCGCCAATATCGAGCCTGCGTGCCGGTGCGTACTGCACTGTTAGTTCATGGACGAACGGAGCTTGTTGCGCTTCGTGAGATTTCTGTTTACAGAATCCATGATGATTTTTATAGAGGAGCTTTTCGCGTCTTGTTCTCCCAAAACGTCATAATGTGTGAACACAAAAAATGTTCTATAGTTCTACAACAGATCAGTAACATCTCCCTATACATAGCACAAATTAAAATCCACTGCCGCGTTCTTTTGTCAGTGTGCGAAGGGTAATCTCCGCAACTACTACGGGGGTTCTGAAATCGTTTTCAATAGATGATTGAATCATGAGGAAGGGTTTTGCATTCAGTATGATTTGTAATTACAGTAATGATGAGTGCGTGATACACGTATTTTTATCTGTTCCACATGTAGCTGGCGCATGGAGTACCATGATGGCAATGATGCGACCTATGAGCTGGTCAGGCACAGACGAGATGGTCTACTCTCCGTCCATACTGCGCCAGCCACCTGACGGTGTGTGGTGGAGGGTACCTTGAGTACCTCTATCGCTTCCCCTGTCTATTCGAGTCTCGTATTGTTAGTGGAAAGAAAGATTGTTGGTATGCCTCTCTGTGGGTTCTAATCTATCTGATTTTATCCCCATGGTCTCTTCGCCAGATATATGTAGGAGGGAGCAATACACTGCTTGACTCCTCAGTGAAGGTATTTTTCTTTGACGGGAAAGGTTGTAAACAGCTGCCGAAACTGCAATGAACAGCAAAGCTTGAACGGAATCCATACATATCTATACATCTTCACTACATATAACTTAAAGTACCCTGATACATGTCTGTCTGTATGCAAAGACGCACCCGTAGTCTACGGATAATATCTTTGATTTTTAATCAAAACGTCCTCGGTTCCAGGTTTCAACACCGCCGGCGATTACATATTCAATATGAGCAATGGCGGCCGAAGACTTCCGCAATCAGAAGTCACCCTCATTCATCTAACGGTCAAAGAGGGTGGAGGAGGGGACAGAGGTGCCGGCAACTTTCTTGCCACTGTGGTGGGAAACTGTCCCTAAAGGCGAAATAATCGGCAATAATCTTGAGGATGCAGAAGGCAATGTAAACCACTGCATCAAAGACATATAATGTGTATCCACATTGATTTGAACCCGTGGTCCAGAGATAGAGACTCTGGTTCATAATCAAAAAGTCTTCGGTCCCACGTTCGAATCCGGCTGCTGTTTACATTTTGATTAACAATCAGCACTGGCAGCAGAAGACTTACGGCACCCTCATTCTGCCAACGGGCTTGTCAACGAGGGCGGAGGGCGGACAGAATTTCAGGGCACTCTCTTGTCCTAGAGGTGGGAAACTATGAATAAAGTTAGGAGAATCCGCAATGATCAACGGCATGACGATGCAGAAGGCAATGGAAACCCCTGCATTAAAGACACGTAACGTGTATCCATAGGACATGTGGCTTGTAATTGAAGAAGTGTCATGATGATCTCTCCATTGGCAAAAGATTCCGGAATAGTCCCCCATTCGGATCTCCGGGAGGGGACTGACAAGGGGGAGGTTACCATGAGAAAAAGATTGAATAATCAACGAAAGGATAATGTTCTACGAGTCGGGGCCTGAAATGCCAGAAGCTTGAACGTGGTAGGGAACATAGACAATCTGAAAAGGGAAATGCAACGGCTCACTCTAGATATAGTAGGGGTCAGTGAAGTGGAAGAAGACAAGGATTTCTCGTCAGATTAGTATAGGGTAATATCAACAACACTAGAAAATGGAGTAACCGGAGTAGGATTTGTTATGATTAGGAAGGTAGGGTAGAGAGTGTGTTTCTGTGAACAATTAAGTGACAGGGTCGTTCGTATCAGAATCGCCAGCAAACCAACACCGACAACGATGGTGGTGGTGGTTAGTGTTTAACGTCCCGTCGACAACGAGGTCATTAGAGACGAAGCGCAAGCTCGGGTTAGGGAAGGATTGGGAAGGAAATCGGCCGTGCCCTTTCAAAGGAACCATCCCGGCATTTGCCTGAAACGATTTAGGGAAATCACGGAAAACCTAAATCAGGATGGCCGGAGTCGGGATTGAACCGTCGTCCTCCCGAATACGAGTCCAGTGTGCTAACCACTGCGCCACCTCGCTCGGTACCGACAACGATAGTACACGTATACATGCTGACGTCGCAAGCTGAAGAAGAAGAGACAAAGTGTATGAATATAGATAGGGTAATACAGTATGTAAAGGGGGATGAATATCTAATAGTCATCGGGGACTGGAATGAAGTTGTAGGGGAGGGAGTAGAGGAAAAGGTTACAGGAGAATATAGGCTTGGGACGAGGAATGAAAGAGGAGAAAGACTAATTGAGTTCTGTAACAAGTTTCAGCTAGTAATAGCGAATACCCTGTTCAAGAATCACAAGAGGAGGAGGTATACTTGGAAAAAGCCGGGAGATACGGGAAGATTTCGATTAGATTACATCATGGTCAGACAGAGATACCGAAATCAGATACTGGATTGTAAGGCGTACCCAGGAGCAGATATAGATCACAATATAGTAGTGATGAAGAAGTAGCTCAGTAGGCAGTACAGTTGAAGAGGAGTGGACATCTCTAAAAAGGGCCAGCACAGCAGTTGGGAAGGAAAACATAGGTACAAAGAAGGTAGCTGCGAAGAAACCATGCGTAACGGAAGAAATATTTCAGTTGATTGATGAAATGAGGAAGTTCAAACATGTTCCGGGAAAATCAGGAATACAGAAATACAAGTCGCTGAGATATGAAATAAGTAGGAAGTGCAGGGAAGCTAAGACGAAATGGCTGTAGAAAAATTGTGAAGACATCAAAAAAGAAATGACTGTCGGAAGGACGGATTCAGAATACAGGAAAGTCAAAACAACCTTCGGTGACATTAAAAGCAACGGTGGTAATATTAAGAGAGCAACGGGAATTCCACTGTTAAATGCAGAGGAGAGATGGGATTGATACCATTCCACCAAAATTTATAAAATCATTTGGGGAGGTAGCAACAAATCGACTATTCACGTTGGCGTATAAAATCTATGAATCTGGCGATATACCATATGAATATCGGAAAAATATCATGTATATAATTCCGAAGACAGCAAGAGCTGGCATGTGCTAGAATTAGCACACAATCAGCCTAACAGCTCATGCATACAGGTTGCTCACAAGACTAATTTCCAGAAGTACGAGAAAGAAAATTGAGGACGAGTTAGATGACGATCAGTTTGGCTTTTGGAAAGGAAAAGGTACAAAACAGGCAATTCTGACGAAGTGGTTGATATTGGAAGCAAGACTGAAGAAAAATCAAGACACCTTAACAGGATTTGTCGACATGGTAAAAGCGTTCAACAATGTAAAATGACGTAAGGTGTTGGAAATTCTGAGGAAAGTAGGGGTAAGCCATAGGAAGAGATGGGTAACATACAATATGTCCGAAAGTGAAGAGGGAATAATAAGAAGGGTGGACGACCAAGAAGGAAGCCTCGGATCTTAAAGGGTTTAAGACACGGATGTAGTGTTTTCCGCGTATTGTTCAATCTGCACGTCGAAGCAGTAATGATGGAAATAAAAAAAAGGTTCAGGAGTATAATTAAAATTCAAGGTGAAAGGATTTACTGATGGCATTGCTCTCCTCGGAGAATGTGAAGAAGTATTACATGATCTGCTGAATGGGATGAAGAGAATATGGACTGAACGTAAATCACAGAAAGACGAAGGTAATGAGAAGTAGCAGAAACGAGAACAGCGAGAAACGTAACACCAAGACTGATGGTCACGAAGTAGTTGAAGTTGAAGAATTCTACTACGTAGGCAGCAACATAACCAATGACGGACGGAGCAAGTAGGACATCAAAAGCACACCAGCACTGGCAAAGAGGGCATTCCTGGCCAAGGGAAGTCTACTAGCATCAAACATGAGCCTTAATTTGTATGGTAGTGAAACATGAACTGTAGGAAAACCGAAACAGAAGAGAATCGAAGCATTTGAGACTTGGTGCTACGGACAAATGTTGAAAATTAGGTGGACTGATGAGGTAAGGAATGGGGAGATTCTGCATAGAATTGGAAAGGAAAGGAATATATGGAAAACACTGAGAAGGAGAAGGGACAGGACTGTAGGACATCTGTTACGACATCAGGGAATAGCTTCCATGACCAACAAATAATTGAGGACTTACGCTGCAAGTGCTACTCTGGGATGAAGAGTTTGACACAGGAGAGGAATTCGTGGCGGACCGCATCAAACCAGTCAGAAGACCGATGACAAAAAAAAAAGCAACGTGCGAAGGCACTTGTTCCTCAATCATATTTTATATTTTTTGTGTCATTAAGAAAACAACGTCGCGACCAGGCGATAATTTCGCCAAAAACTACGCACATAGAAGTATTTTACCTAAAACTTGGGCCAGCAACTGATTATAGATCAAGGTGTTTATTTTATTTGCATCGATTCTGCTTGTATTTTCCCTTTTGCTGTGCGATGGAAGTAGGGCGCTTATATAGTGGCATACATTTTGGCGGAATTACTTTAAATAAACACATCGGTATTCCTATTTCATCAACAAACAGCCAATAACGTAAGGACGGAACGTTTTGCCCACTCCACGAGCGAATAATTTACATAAATAGCTCAGTTTTTACGTAAGGTCGTTAAACTCTGTCCAGAAACCGATGATAGTTTTCTTTTGTGAACTCTTCAGATTTTGTGGCTGTTGCTGGGCACATTCTGATGTCGTTCCACTAATTGGTTTACGTCTTGATACACAGGAGGACCAAACTAACTTCTCGGATACATACGAAAACTGTTGGTAGCGATCTTCTGGAAGATGTTAATACGTGTCACTTGTGATCATAAAATCTATTATAATAAAATTTTAAATCGTAGTTTATTTTATCATTAATTCCATTGCATTTCATGTTGTTACAAAAAAATTTATGTCACACACTCCGGCAAAAAAGAATCACATAAGAAAGGATTTGAGCACGGGGCGCAAACTATTGAAGTTTTCCTTCGAGCCACTGCGCTACCAAAGCACTTTGGTTTTAGCGCCGCGAGTATCTTGATGAAAGTGCATAGAAACTTTAACCATTACTTTCTCGTAAACTATTACGTGTTGGCACATAAGCGAAAATCGGTGCCCCTTTGTTTTCATCCATGTTCCACCCTGCCAAGTTTCGACTGTATTAGACAGCGATCTATAGCGGGTGCCAATTGTGATGCGTCCGCAAGTTTGAAAATAATCGTGACCAACACATCCACAACGATTTCAGAAAACATGCAATTCCTCGTGTCTCGACCCTGCAGACGCATAATCTAAATGGCACTTTCTGCCGGTGGCATACAATTTCTTAATAACGAACGAAGCTTACGGTGTTCGCTCTTCAGCTTCATTACAATGACGACCCCATCGTCTAACAGTGCCGATATCGACTGTTACGTCACCGTACACGTTCATTCTTTCAAGAATGCGAGTGGGTGTTTCATCTTCAGTATTCAAAAATTATATCACGGTTCACTGTCAAATAAGAACCTCGATGTCTATCATTTTGCAAGTGACCGCAGTACTGACGTCTATTGACGCAGAATTTTACTACTGCACTGAATTGTAGAAGTAGTATTGCGCAGTAGCACCAATTCAAATTTTTCACTTAAAAAACTACATTTAAGGAGAAAAATATCAGGCATTACTTTTTGACTGACTCTTGTATTTAGCTGCAGTTAAATTATTCTAATGATGACTGATAAACAGTATTTCTAAATTTGTAATGCTATTTTGCACCATGTGGAGAATTAATATTGTTTTCCTTTCATTATTTTATTTCCAGCCTGCTAAATATGACTTAATTACCTTTATAATTTGACAAAATAAACCCGCAAATTTTGAAGAAGGCAAACATTAATTTAATTTTGTATTAGTATGTTTTATTACTGTTGCACGTTAAAAAACCGTTCTGCTAACACCCTCGAAGACTGTACCAATACGGAGTACAATGGCAGCTCAGCGTAACCGTGTTATGATACGGTGATGTCGGAGACACGTATTTCTTTAAATTATTTATTCAATAACGCAACCACACAACACTACTACAGAAACTACCGTTTTCCGCCATCTTAAAATTATAAAGAAGCCATCGCACGTGAATGTTGCCAAAGAAGCCACATTGTAAAAGCCAGTTTTCTGTGTGGACCTGATAATGATATACGACAGCAAAAACAAGTAATTTCTGTTTACTTTTGCTCGAATGTGCCAAGTGAATAAAGAAATTAAAAAAAAAATTCATCGTTCACAAAACGAAAAATACATTCATTTTCTAGCGCGGTTTCTTGTATTTTCCCCCGATCGGCAGAGAGCGATTTTAAGTGGAGTGACCATATAAAACAAATAGCAGGAAAAGAGGAAAATGGTTCAAGTGGCTCTAAGCAATATGGGACTCAAAACCTGAGGTCATCAGTGCCCTAGACTTAGAACTACTGAAACATGACTAACCTACGGACGTCACACACAGCCATGCCCGAAGCAGGATTCGAACCTTCGACCGTAGCCACAGCGCGGTTCCAGACTGAAGCGCCTCGAACAGGTCGGCCACAGCAGCCGGCAGGAAACGAGGATGTCAGACTGAGATTCATAGGAAGAATCTTATGGAAATGGCTTGCAACGCGCTTGTTCGACCAATTCTTGAGATTTATCCATCAATCTGGAACCTTTACCAGGTGGGACTGATACAAGAGGTAGAGATGTTCCAACAAAGGGCTGCGCGTTTCGTCACAGAGTCTGTTAGTCGGCTCGAGAGATGCCCAATAAACTCCAGAGGCAGACGTTACAAGAGGGCGTTGTGCCCTAGGTAGAGATTTACTATTGAAATTTCGAGAGGCACTTTCCGGTAAGAGTGGGACAACGTCTTACATCCTTCGATGCACCACGAAGGTATTACCGAAATGGCGCGGAAATGGGTAGATGTGATGTACATGTACAGATAGACAAATGATTACAATGTCAGAAAAATTGGACTATTTATTTAAGGGAAAGAGCTTCACAAATTGAGCAAGTCAATAATACGTTGGTTCGCCTCTGGCTCTTATGCAAGCAGTCATTTGGCTTGGCATTGATTGATAAAGTTACTGGATATTCTCCTGAGGGATATCGCGCCAATTTCTGTCCAATTGACTTGTTAGATCGTCAAAATTGCTGGCTGGTTGCAGAGACCTGTACATAATGCTCATAACGTTCTTAGTTGCAAAGATATCCAGCGACTTTACTGGCCAAAGTAGGGTTTTGCAGACTCACCGTTCGCGGTCGAGCTGCTGAGGTGTAAGCCCAGGATGGTTTGCCGTCAAGGTCAACGAAATGGGGCTTAGAATAATGTCGACGTCCCGCAGTGCTGTAAGAGTGTCGCGGTTGACAACCAATATAGTCCGACTATGATAAGAAATGCACCGCAGACCATCATTCTTGGCTGTCGGGCCGTATGGCGAGCAACAGTCGATATACTACCGCTGTCTGGGGCACTTCAAGACACGTCTTCGGCCTCAAATCTCAAAGAATGGAGTATAACTGTCTTCGGTGATGAGCAGCGCTACAGAATGAGCCGTAATGATGCTACCTTGGGCAGCAAGTTCATTGGATCTCCCCCCAATTGGGAATGTCTGGAACATTGTATGAGAGCCCTACAACCAATTCGGGATTTTGACGATCTAACGCGCCAGTTTGACACGATTACCTTCAGGAGGAATCCAACAACTCAGTCAATCAATGCGAACCCGATTAACTGCTTGCATAAGGGCAAGAGGTGGACCACACGTTATTGACTTGCTCAGTTTGTGAAACTCCTTTTCTTGAATAAGTCATCAAATTTTTCTGAGGTTGTAATCACCACGTCTACTTATCTCCGACCCATTTGGATATTTACTTCGTGTCCGCCTGCGTAGCTGAGTGGTGCCGTCACGGTAACTCAGCGTGTTCGGTCAGCGGCTTAGCTACCCTCTGTAATAAAAAAACTGAGTTATTTGATCAACGACGGACTGAAACGGGTGTCTTGCGACGTCCGCCCCGAGCGGATACAACGAGCGAAAACGAAGTGAGATTAAAAAGAAGTGGTAACCTGATTGCCTCCCATGCAGTAAGACAGGCAGGATGGGAGATTTTCTCCGCTCGTGGACTGGATGTTGTGTTGTACTCATCATCATTTCATTCTCGTCACGTGCACGCAATCGTCCAGTGTGAGGCCCACTGAAATAAGACTTGCACTCGGCGGCCGTAATTCTCCGAATAGTGGCACACGATCATTTCATTTTCCATTTCATGGACTGTGAAGAGACCGGAACAGAAGAGAGTCGAACCATTTGAGATGTGGTACCACAGACGAATGTTGTAAATAAGGGGAACTGATAAAGTAAGGAACAAAGATATCCTGGGCAGAACTGCAGAGGAAAAGAATAAATTGAAAACAATGACAAGATGAAGAGAGAGGATGATAAGATTTCTGTTAAGACCTGAGGAAATGACTTCCGAGGTACTATAGGGAGCTGTACGGTATCAAACCAGTCAGAAGACCGATGATAAAAAGGAAACTGTGGGGATCTCGATACGGTTTCCAGTAACAGGCTGATTCCTGAAGAAGGTTTGTGTGTATAATTTACAAAACGTTTAGCAGTAGGTAGTGCCAGCCGGTCGAAGGTGAGCTGGGCCAACAGGATATTTAAAATAATGTGAACCTGTTCGACAGGCCTACTTGCAACTTTTTCCAGTCAATTTCTACCCTTCTCTGGATCAGCTGAAAATTCTATTCAGTTTCCCCGTAGGCAAATATGCGAGTAGTTAAGGTCAGGCGAATGGTGAGGCCTTGCTACTGGACGTCCTCAATTGCCCACCACTCACTAAACGTTTGTGTTGTACCTGTTATACGAGGCATAGACGATGGCTTTGGTACTCCATCGTGCAGAAACCACGTCCACATTTCTTTCTCACAGTTTTAAGCTTGAATGGCGCCTCACTACATTTTTATTTTGAACGTGATCACGTAACTACCATAGACTCAAAATATTCTCCTTTTTTTCTAAAACTTTGAAATACTTATTAAAAGCAAGACGATATAACTTCTCATGATGTAGGATTAGGAAGACTGCAGGTTTTCACTGCATAGAGGAATATGAGAGTGGGCTTCTAATATGAGTTACAGTAACCAAAAGTCAGGACAAAGATTTTCAATTATTCTAACACGAACTAGTAGTGATCTTCTCTTACTGAGAAAACGTGTTCTACTTGGATGTAACCTGCACCTTGTATTGCCTAACACTTAATAATAGGAAGAATTAATGACAAAATGACCAGTTTCGACGTCTCCGGAGTAGCAGCACGCTTCAAAGTTATTAGCAGCTCAAACGCGCATTATATGTGCTCCATAAAAATCGTAAAAATTAGCCTTTAAAATAAACACAGCTACCCCGGCAATTAAAAAGAAGGCCACGAACAAAAATCCTCCCCAGAAGACAATAAGGTAGACTACAATATATATAAATTATTTTAAAGGCTACCAGATCTGTTGAAGAGAAACACAACGAACAGCAAATTGTAGGAAGTGATTTCAGAAGGGAGTGGCATTAATACTAAGCTGCACAAAGTTGTAGTCTTCCACAGTCAAGCAACAGCAGATTGCACCCCGACCACAAACCACATACTGCTTATTAAAAGCAGAATGGGACACAAGTTTCACAATACGGAGTTCAGCCACCACGAACACCTTTCCAGCTGTACAGTCACTATGTAGCGTGATGTTAAGACCCACAGTGCGACCGTAGCCGCATCAGTAACTTCTGTCCTTTGATAATTTAGATTGAACGACGAAATGCAATGGTGCAGCACTACTAATATATGAGAAACTATTACACTACTTCTCGGAAAGCTTCCACTTTGATCCTGCAACAGAAAACGACACAGCAGTGCTGTATGTGCACCTTTACGTCAATAGACCAAACTGTGGTGGCACCACAGTTTAAGATACGGAAGTCAGATTTGGTGCAATATTTCGGAGCACACAAGTTACAGCCAGATGAGGGCCGGATTGCAGTAGGTTACTCTGACCAGCGGTTGCGAAATGGAATGGAGGCCTCAGGGTCCATCAAACCACTGAAAAGAGTAAACGCAGCGGTTCGCATGTCGCAAGCTATAGGCAGAAGGTGCCCACTAGCGCAACCGGGGTGTAGATCGTACGTGACTCAGAGCGATATGTTAGCAAAACTGAGGTGCACTGCCAAGTATCGTTGCCGTTTTCTAAAGAGATTCATTGAAGTGTGGCAGCTCTCCTGGAGGGCGGGGCGTGTCACACTACCGGCGACACACGGCAACAGATGGGGCGAAAGCGTCCCAGTCCATGGCGAGTCCTTGGTTCGACCCTCTGATGCTGACGCGGGGTCTGCAGCCAGCCAGGGCGGGCCACTCTTCGGCTCGCTACCGCGGACAGTTGCCTCGGCTCCCTACGCATGCCGGAGACTTAGAAGACGAGAGCAGCAGATTCGGGCACCGGAATGAGAGCGGTCATTGCCGCCGCATTCCCAGCTACGCCAGCCGAGGAAGAAGCAGCAGCGCGGCCGCCCTACGGCTCCCGGCGGAGCAGTGTGGAGTCAACGGGGATGGTGGCCGCTGAGTCAGCTGGTAGCGCAGCCATCCTGACGTAATTGGAACTCTGCAGCTGGCGTACAAGGGCGGCACGACACAGTGCGTTGCACAGGCCGCTGGGGTGCTACCTCAGCAATGCAGGACCTGCGGCGTGGACCCAGGTCAGCGAAGCTCTGTAGTGGAAAAAACAAATCATTTGAAAAGCTGGGAGAGTTTTAATACGCCACATCCTGGCACTCACCCCACTACATTTGGTGTCAAAATAGCGGACGTCCTCTGTGCAGTATGACATCCGAGCCCACCACCTGCAGTACAGTCCCAAGATGTGGTGAGTGCTGTCAAAATTGTTCTTTTGAGTGTTGGACGTTTTATTTCTTTTTTGTTTTTTGAGTATGGCTTGACAGAAGCCACATTTTTAGATAATTGCGTGGGCATAGTATATTTTGCTGTCAGAGTAAGTGTTAGCATATTCGGGGAGTAATGTTGTGTTGTGGCATTTAATTACTTTTATGTTAATTTGAGTATGATGTTACTTACTGAGCATGATGATACGGAGTTGTAGGAAGTCACATTATTCTTGTACTTACTCCTGAAACAAAACGACTAACTGAGAACGAATGCAACACAATGGCAGAGTCAAGGACGCAAGGTGTGTTGGAACTAGAAAAGGTGCTGCTTTTGTTGGAAAAAGTAGCCCAATTGACAGTGGACAATACGCAGTTGAAAAATGAATTAATATCTAGAAGTGAGCGGGAAACCGCATCTGATCAGTTGTTGTTGCCTAGGGTGCAGGAGATTGATCCAGCTGCTGCAAGTTTGATTATTCCGTTTTCTGGCAAGTCATGTGAGGATGTGCGTTCATTTGTGGAGGACTTGGAAATTTCAGCTGAAATGAATGCTTGGTCTGATGAGCAGTTGTAATATGTAGCCAAGATTAGACAAACGGGTGAAGCGAAAACATATGTAAGGTGTTCTGAGGCCTTAAGGAAGGCAGGAAATTTTAAGCAGTTAAAGGAAGGGCTTTTACAAAGGTACTAGAAACAGAATAGAGCTCGGTACTTTATGGAGAGGTTAAGTACATTGACAAAGATAGAGTGGGAGACGGTGGAGAAATTTGCGGACAGGATAAGGGAAATTAATGAGTACACTTACGAGTTGGGTCAGAGCGATGAAGTGAGTAGTGTTCTGTTGCAGGAGGCCAAGAAAATGTCACTTGATGTATTTTTGAGAGGGTTACCGGGCGCATGTGTCACGGAAAGTGCGTGAAGGGACTCCGAAAGATTTGTATTCGGCCGTTCAGCTGGCAATTCCATTTGAGGAAATAGACGTGGCATCAGGATACGGGAGAGGCAAACAGTATTTTGCAGCGGGTATAAAATGTTTTAACTGTGGTTGTACGGGACATGTGCAGAGGCAATGTACCCAGTCACCAAGGAATAGAGGAAGGGGTGAAAATCAGCAGCGTGGAGGATGGAGAGGTGGACAAGCGTTAAACGACAGAGGGGGCCCAAAACCGACCTAAAGGAGCTCCCGTTTAATTTCAATGCTACGAATACGTATGCAGACGTGGAATGTTCAGTGATTGGATCCATAGGAACGAAAAAGTTTAAGATATTTTGGACACCGGGGTGCCAGTGTCAATGGCTACTAAGAATATAATGGGAGGAAGGAAGTTAGACCCACCACATTATAGGTGGCGTGGAGTGGAGGATAAGGAGGTCACGCCTTTGGGCTAGTTACAGTTGAATTTAGCATAGGGAAAGTCCGATTTAATGCATGCATGGAAGTGGTACCATGGGTGAGCAAGGGCTACGACATGATGCTAGGAGTAGATACAGGGTGTCTCAAAAATGACCGGTGTATTTGAAACGGCAATAAAAACTAAACGGGCAGCGATAGCAATACACCGTTTGTTGCAATATGCTTGGGACAGCAGTACATTTTCAGGCGGACAAACTTTCGAAATTACAGTAGTTACAATTTTCAATAAAGATGGCGCTGCAAGTGATGTGAAAGATATAGAAGACAACGCAGTCTGTGGGTGCGCCATTCTGTACGTCGTCTTTCTGCTATAAGTGTGTGCTGTTCACAACGTGCAAGTGTGCTGCGGACAACATGGTTTATTCCTTAGAACAGAGGATTTTTCTGGTGTTGGAATTCCACCGCCTAGAACACAGTGTTGTTGCAACAAGACGAAGTTTTCAACAGAGCTGTAATGTAACCAAAGGACCGAAAAGCGATACAATAAAGGATCTTTTCGAAGAATTTCAACAGACTGGGAACGTGACGGATGAATGTGCTGGAAAGGTAGGGTGACCGCGTACGGCAACCACAGAGGGCAACGCGCAGCTAGTGCAGCAGGTGATCCAACAGCGGCCTCGGGTTTTCGTTCGCCGTGTTGCAGTTTCGGTCCAAATGACGCCAACGTCCACGTATCGTCTCATGCGCCAGAGTTTACACCTCTATCCATACAAAATTCAAACGCGGCAACCCCTCAGCGCCGCTACCATTGCTGCACGAGAGACATTCACTAACGATATAGTGCACAGGATTGATGATGGCGATATGCATGTGGGCAGCATTTGGTTTACTGACGAAGCTTATTTTTACCTGGACGGCATCGTCAATAAACAGAACTGGCGCATATGGGGAACCTAAAAGCCCCATGTTGCAGTCCCATCGTCCCTGCATCCTCAAAAAGTACTGGTCTGGGCCTCCATTTCTTCCAAAGGAATCATTGGCCCATTTTTCAGATCTGAAACGATTACTGCATCACGCTATCTGGACATTCTTCGTGAATTTGTGGTGGTAAAAACTGCCTTAGACGACACTGCGAACACCTCGTGGTTTATGCAAGATGGTGCCCGGCCACATCGCACGGCCGACGTCTTTAATTCCCTGAATGAATATTTCGATGATTGTGTGATTGCTTTGGGCTATCTGAAACATACAGGAGGCGGCGTGGATTGGCCTCCCTATTCGCCAGACATCAACCCCTGTGACTTCTTTCTGTGGGGACACTTGAAAGACCAGGTGTACCGCCAGAATCCAGAAACAATTGAACAGCTGAAGCAATACATCTCATCTGCATGTGAAGTCATTCCGCCAGACACGTTGTCAAAGGTTTCGGGTAATTTCATTCAGAGACTACGCCATATTATTGCTACGCATGGTGGATGAGTGGAAAATATCGTACTATAGAGTTTCCCAGACCGCATCGCCATCTGTTGTTGACAGTTGTAACTACTGTAATTTCGAAAGTTTGTCTGCCTGAAAATGTACTGTTGTCCCAAGCATATTGCAACAAACGGTGTATTTCTATCGCTGCTCCTTTAGTTTGTATTGCCGTTTCAAATATACCGGTCATTTTTGAAACACCCTGTATCTTGCATCAACATCATGCCGAAATTGACCTTGGACAACGAAATGTGGAACTTGGTGGAATGTTATTTCCGCTAGGGCAAACTGTTATCAATGCAGAGCGGTCGCGAGGGGCCTTCAACGTATTGAACAAACCGATTGAAGCGCGTACATTAACATTAAGGCTTCATTCGCATGAGTATGTGTCTAGTGCCACCGAGAAGTCGCTTTGGGTAAGTGCGGAGTCGAAGCTACCTGTCGGTACAGTATGTGTTATTGAATCATTGGAAGATAATGATGATTTGGGTTCACTGGGTTGTTTTGTGAATCGTAGTGTTGTACGCGTACAGGAGGGGAACGATGGGCGAGTAGTTCCCGTGAACGTGGATAATTTTCGAGCTGTAGACGCGATTTTGAGGAAAGGAGTTTTAGTATCAAATTTGAATGTGTCAGATGATGAAGACTGGTGTTCGAGAGGTAGGCGAAGTGATCAACCACTAACTGCCGATAGAACTGCATTGCGTGACAAAATTAAGCATTTGAAAGGAGGAGAAAGAGAGCAGATGGAAGAATTATTGTGGGAATTTAAGGATTTGTTTTTTCCACAAGGGCCGTTGACAGCAACTCTATTAGTTCAACATAGGATACCAAATGGAAATGAAGCACCGGTTTAGCGTAAACCACACAGAATAACGAGGTATTTGCAGCCGATTGTGGAGGATTTCATTGATCAGCAGCTTGCGGACGGTAAGATAGACCATAGTAATATTTGCTGGGGAGAGGGCATTGTCGTTGTGCCTAAGAAATCTGCGGATGGAACTGAGAAGTACAGGTTCTGTTGTGACTACCGATACCTCAATAATAAGACAGTAACGAACGCATACCCATATCCAAATATATCGGAGACTTTGGATCACTTAGGACAGGGCCAGTACTTTTCTACGATGGATTTGAAAAGTGGTTATCATCAGTTAGAAGTGGCTCAGGAGGATCGTCCAAGAACTGATTTCTCTACACTTGGAAGCCATTAACAGTACATTAGAATGCCATTAGGTTTGAAAAACGTCCCTGCAACGTTTCAGTGGTTGCTAGACAGTGTTTTGAGGGGTTTGAAACCACGGCAGTCTCTTGTCCATTTGGATGACATTATAGTGTTTTCAAGTAGTATGGAGCAACATAGACAGCGGTTAAGGGAAGTCTTCACGAGTTTAAGAGCAGCTCGTTTGACTTTGGCCCTGGAGAAGCGTCATTTCGCATTCGAAGAAGTAAAATATTTGGGTCATATTGTCAGTAAGGGCGGAGTGCGAACAGATATGAGGTTGGTACAGGCTGTAAGGGATTTTCGGGAACCGAAAACCGTTAAGGAAGTGCAGTCATTCGTCGGACTTTGCAATTTCTATCGAAAGTTCGTGAAGGGTTTTGCAGATTTAGGACAGCCATTGACACGATTGTTAAGGAAGGGTATGAAATTTTAATGGAGGGAAGAGTGTCAGAAAGCGTTTGACAAACTGAAAGAAGTGTTAACATCAAGTCCGGTTCTTGTGTTCCCAGATTTTGAAAAGGAGTTTATACTAGCATGCGCTGCATCGAATCAAATCAAGAATTGGGGTGCGTTCTTAGGAAATTGGTGGGAAAGAACATCCTGTAGCCTATGCGTCTAGGCAGTTGAATACAGCAGAGAAGAATTACTCAACAAAAGAGATGGAGATGCTTAGCGTAATCTATGGAATCACATATTTTAAATATTATTAATATGGGAGCAGATTTCGGATAGTGACAGATCATGGTGCGTTGAAGTGGTTGTTGGTGTTGAAGGATGCGTGTTCTAGACTCGCCCGGTGGGCTGTGAGGCTTAGTGAATTTGACTACGAGGTGGTGCACAAGGATGGGAAGAATCACGTTAATGCGGATGCACTAAGTAGGAAGGTGGCAAAAGTAGAAGCCATAGGTTATGACCTAGCAGTACGCCAAAATTACAGGACGCGGACAACGATTGTAAATTGTATCGGGCACAGACACAGTTTAATGTGTACGACGGTCTTCTGTGCATGGAAACGAAGTTAGGGCCAAGGGTAGTAGGACCAGCGAAACTGAGGGACGAAGTTTTAATGGAAACACATGATCACCTATTATCCGGTCATGGAGGGTGTAGAGTTACAAATAGGAGAGTGGCGGGGAGGTATTGGTAGAGAGGTAGGCAAGGAGATGTGTATCTGTATGTCAAGAATTGCATATCATGTGTGCAGAGAGCAGATTTGAGTCGGAAACAGATACAGCTACAACGATTACCGGAAGCAATATGTCCATTCTCTTTCCTGGATTCTAACCTACCTGTGCATAGCGACCTGCCACTTTTAAATCGCAAGAGACTGAAACCACGCCATCCAACTCTGTGCGATGCTGCTGACATGGTTGCTAAGAATTTCAAACCTCTTGAAGAATGGAAAGATCGGTGGAAAGCAGTGACAGATGTGCACCTGCGTAGCATCCTCTCAGGTGCTAAACTTCCAAGTGGATTCGACTTACCACGCAAGACGTTGTCTACTCTCAACAGGATCCGCACCAGCCATGGCCGATGCAGGGATGCTCTCTTTAAGAGGAAGAAGCTGCCTGATCCAGCTTGTGACTGCGGGGCTCCATACCAGACTGTTCACCACATTGTCAGTGAAAGCAGGATTCGAGCCTATCACGGCGCCAAAGATGACTTCCTGCCAGCAACTCCAGATGCAGTGCGCTGGATTGAAGGACAGGATATCCAGTTGTAAAGACAAACTTAAGTTTCTTGTGTGTCAATATGTACATGTGTATATATAATTTCATGATATCTCTGTATTAGCCATACGCTAAATAAATCCCCCGTTTTTTTTCTAAATGTGACTCCCAGAGGGTTAATAAGACTACAACATGAATTTCAGAGTCCTTCGGACCAAGGTTATGTAAATGTGTAGTATTAAGGTGAACACATAAGTAACACTTAAAACTAACGAAACAGATTTCTAACAACATCATCAACGTGTTATTGAATACTACAAGAGAGCACACCTATGACTAGGGACTCAATTTTAAGCCTTTAATACACAAATTCGAGATTAGATCTCTTTCTGAATCCATTGACCTAGAGTAAGCGTTAAGAAACCCATAACCACTTCCTCGACAATTGTATCATGGGCTGCAAACATCGCAGTGAACATTCGGAACCGACGACATCGCCCAACGACATATTACACAGGCCTGTAATATGTAGTCGGGTGATGTTGTCTGTGGTCGACAACGTGAATATCACAAAGTCTGGTGTCTAAATCACAAAACATGGAAATCTTTGACAAATTCTAGACCACCACATTACGACCACTTCCCAAAGAATCAAGAGAATCACCGCACAATAGCACATGAGAGCTGGATATCGCCAAAGCAGAACCTCCAGACGACGCTGTTTGCGCTGACCACCGGTTAGACACTTGACAACTCGCCATCAGTCCTTCTGGCCACTTGACCACTCCTCCCGTTCACAGCACCACCCAATATCAGCGTGCAAAACATGACTGAAAAACAAATCGTGAAGTAGGCAATGGAACTACTTGGTCTGTGAGAAAAGTAATCAGACTGATGTATTACCTACCAATTATCTTTTTTTTTAAACAACAATATTGTCGCTTTCATACTAGTTCCCCCCAACAGTCATTATTCTCAGCCTTGGTAGCAGCGCTGAAAGGCTTCAACCGATAGGGCCTTTAACACGTAGGTTAACAGAAAGCCCACTCCCACATCCACAACCTGAAACCCCTGTCTGGCCAACTTGGGGCCTGCATCCTTACACCATTCTCCACACCTACAAATCCCTCATCTGTCCTATCTTCTGCTATGCCAGCCCCTCCCCCCCCCCCCCCACCCACTTTTGTAAGGCTCTCCAAATCCTAGAACCCTACACACTCTGTCTTGCCTTCTGTACCCGCCTTCCTTCCCCTATACGACTCCTGTATGACCTCATCCCCATCCCCAACCTTCTTTTTCTCCAACACCTTCACATCCTTTACACTGTCTGCAGGGTTTATCCCCCCCACCCTCTGGTTTCGTTCTTCCTCACCATCCCCTCCAGTTTCCACCACTCTGTTGCTGTAGCCCTCCTCTCTCCACCTCCACACCCTCCATCCCTTTTCTCATGGCAATTTTCAGCACCTCCCCCTCCCAGATGCTCAACTTCGCCATGACATCTACCCCTCCTTCTAGTTGTAACCTAGCCTTGTTCACCCCTCCTCCCAGGGGCCCCCTTTTCCTCTCCCCTCCTTCTTCCAGAGCAGATGCTCCTGCTCCCCCCCCCCCCACTCTTGAGTCCTTGCCCTCCCTTCTTAGCTCTTTTCCTTTCCTGACACTTCTCGACTCAGAACCCCCCTTCGGTGCGCCCCCACCTTGTCTCCCTTTCTCTCCCCTCCTTCTCCTTTTCCCTTCTCCTTTGTTCCTCACCCTTGGCAGATCCTCCCACAGTTTTTATTCATTGCCTCATGTGCTGCATTAGTGTTTTGTTCGGTGCCATAATACAGTGTCATCAACTGATGTGGTTATAAATTGTGTCCTCGACATGTATTGTTCATATGATTTTCTCCTGTGGCCAAGATTTAGCTTGTATTCGTCTCCAACGATTTTAAGTGCACGACAAATTGCTAGCTCTTTTGACTTCATGTCGACTTTTTAACTGTCCCCCCTGTGCATGTCCCCATATTAATGTATATTTTAACTCCCATCATTTCCATTTACTGTGTTTTTTATTTCCCCTTTTTATTCCTCAAAATTTTTTCTGTAATCTTTCCCATTTGGTGTATTTTGTTAAAATGTTAGGCTGAAGAGCGGTGGGCTGTGACACTGCCAGCCCTCCCTGCCTCTATGGGGCAGGGGAATGAAATGAGAATGAAGAAAAAAAAGTCGGTCACATTCTTTTGAATGTTCTCCATGGTCCCAAAATGATGTCCTTTTAAGTCATTTTTCAGTTCCAGCAAAACATCAAAGACAAAAAGACTGAGATAAATGGAGGGGGGGGGGGGGGGCTGTCAAACAACAGGAATAACGTTTGAGGTAAAAAATTCCATGACGGAAGTGGCTGTGTGATGTGGGGCATTGTGATGATGCAGCAGAAACAGGTCTGCAGTGTCTGGTCTCAATCGATTCACCCTTCTCCTGAGCCTTTCAGGGACATCTTTGTAAAACACTTGGTTGAGAGTTCGTCTTGGAGGAACAATCCAACAAGGTCATACCCACGTTCGATGTTTTCGTCGGGTTTTGAACTTGAAGATCTCCCTGAGTTTCAGTGTATTCTTGGCCTTCCAAAAATGGTCCGTGTTCTTGATAGGGGATGTTCCCCATGAGCCTGATTTAAGTTCTGAGATGGCTATATAGAGTTGAAACTCGAACCGAGCAGGGATGAACACACCGGTCTACCGACACAACGTTGTCAGATCGCTCTACAGTTGTCAGTTTCATTACCTCATATTTCCATTAGTAGCTATGGCGCGAATTCAAAAGTGCCGGAGCGAGAGCCAACTAGCACACTATGAATGGCGAAAAAGGATAAACAATCACATATCCGTATAACATGACAGTTGGAAGGTTTAGAAATACTTACGTGAGAAAAAAAAACAGTAAAATACTTAAAATAATATCATTCATAATTCAAGATGTAAGCATGAAAAATTATAAGAAAATATGTGTATCACCTCTTCGTGACGTCACGGATGTGCTTTATCACGGTGTCAAAAAATCACCAAGTCGAATTAAACCTACACTTTCTCATATCCGTGTAAATTATGAAGTGTCACTCTCAATGGAAAACAGATATTGATCCTTATTCTTCGGAAAAATCTTCGCTTGGAACAAGGATAACTTGTCTTGCATACACTGAGAACACATCTACAGGGCTGGTAAATCTATATAAATAAAACTGTAAATGTTTGTTTGTTCAGAATCGTTCTTGGCCGATTGCTTTGAAATTTAGACACAACATGAATTCTAATAAGGGCATATTTTTAGTACTAATTGAGCCTGTAATATACAGGGTGAGCCACGAACTATTAACACCTAGAATAACTCCGGAAGTATGATAGCAGCTCAAAAGTTTGAGGGACAAAAGTTGCATGGGACAGTGGGGGCCATAATATGACGTTGGTTTTTTTATGCTAATGGCCTTAAAAATTGCTACACCACGAATGTGACGTGCTATAGACGCGAAATGTAACCGACAGGGAGAAGACGATGTTATATGCAAATGATTAGCTTTTCAGAGCATTCACACAAGGTAGGCGCCGATGGCGACATCTACAACTTGCTGACATGAGGAAAGTTTCCAACCGATTTCTCATACACAAACAGCAGTTGACCGGCGTTGCTTGGTGAAACGTTGTTGTGATGCCTCGTCTAAGGAGGAGAAATGCTTTTACGACTTTGATAATGGTCGGATGGTAGCCTATCGTGATTGCGGTTTATCGTATCGCGACATTGCTGTTCGCATTGGTCGAGATCCAATGAGTGTTAGCAGAATATGGAATCGGTGGGTTCAGGAGGGTAATACGGAACGTCGTGGTGGATCCCAGAGGCCTCTTATCACCAGCAGTCGAGATGACAGGCATCTTATCCGCAAGGCTGTAACGGATCGTGCAGCCACGTCTCAATCCCTGAGTCAACAGATGGGGACGTTTGCAAGAGAGCAACCATATGCACGAACAGTTTGACGACGTTTGCAGCAGTATGGAGACCATGGCTGCGGTTACCCTTGACGCTGCATCACAGACAGGAGCGCCTGCGATGGTGTACTCAACGACGAACGTGGGTGCACGAAGGGCAAAACGTCATTTTGTCGAATGAATCCAGGTTCTGTTTACAACATCTTGATGGTCGCATCCGTGTTTGGCGACATCGCATAACCGGTCACCTCTTGTTCGCATTGACGGCACTTTGGACAGTGGAAGTTACATTTCAGATGCGTTACGACCCGTGGCTCTACCCTTCATTTGATCCCTGTGAAACCCTACATTTCAGCAGGATAATGCACGACCGCATATTGCAGGCCCTGTACGGGCCTTTCTGCATACAGGAAATCTTCGACTGCTGCCCTGGCCAGCACATTCTCCAGATCTCTCACCAACTGAACTGGTGAATGGTAGCTGAGCAACTGGCCCGCCAGTCACTAGTCTTGATGAACTGTGGTATCGTGTTGAAGCTGCATGGGCAGCTGTACCTGTACACGCTATTTAAGCTCTGACTCAATGCCTAGGCTTATCAAGGCCGTTATTACGGCCAAAGGTAGTTGTTCTGGGTACTGATTTCTCAGGATCTATGCACTCAAACTGCGTGAAAATGTTATCGCATGGCAGTTCTAGTATAATATATTTGTTCAATGAATACCCGTTTATCATCTGCATTTCTTCTTGGTGTAGCAATTTTAATGGCCAGTGGTGTATTAAGGCTTAGACATAGATTAAAAGTAACAACGTTCTTGTAGGGCTGTGACACATCCTATGGTAATATAGTAAATTTCTCTTATTAATGACATGAATAGACGTATTATTTACATACAGGTTGAAGTCAGTCAACGTGTGGCAGACCTGACAACGTAAGTTGCATGTCTATTAAAGAGAAACTTGTCGGCTGCACGTTAGCATGGCACTTCATTTTATATAGTTTAATTTTGAGTCCTCGTACAACACAACGGGGCCTTACGTAACTAAAAGTTTGTACTTGTAGTGCATCACAGTAAATGCCTACAAGAATTTCTTATTTCAGAGGTCCGTTTATTCATTAAGTGCATTATCTGGTTGCCCTACGGCTTCGCTATAAATCTGAGTTTCCTTCTAGAACATCCATTAAATTACCCTTTATTAACGTGTGCAGTATTTTCAAGGATTCCTCAGCGCTGCTAGTGTTAAATTCTAATTTCGCAGATGTGCACTAAATAAGAATTTATAATTCTACCTTACGTTTGCGTGTTCTGTGAATCTGGAGGAGAAAGACCTACCAGTCTGCCCCAATAACTTGTGTTGCAAATTTCAGATGTATTATGCCGAGAAATGTATTTTGTTAAATTACTTCTCCTTATGCGTTTTGGCCGCTGGTCATCTCCAGAGGCCTGTTCAATAAAAGGAAAAAAAGGAGCGGAAAATAAACAAGTATGTGACTAAATATTATATGTGAAATCTTTTCTCATACTTTATTGTTGTTGCATACTATTCTGAAGGGGGCCACCGGCCGAAACGTTAAAGGAGAATTTATTCAATAAAAACATTTTGTGGTCAGGACAGGACAATTGTGTTATGCAAGTGCAACCAAGACCGCTGCTTCTCTTGTCGCTTTTATGACTACATTTCTAGAAAACCTTAGCTTCACACTCGCGCTTTATCAGGAGCAGAACGAGAATCGTATGTATACAATCCGACTCCGTCAGGATTAAATTTACTTTACCCCCCACTCACCTTTCTCCACCGTTCTTATAGACCTAATAGTAAACTACAGTTTTTTATTGACACGTAATATTTGCTAAATTAATTCTCAGGTCAATTTCTTACCCAAAATGTTGCAGCCTTACACCGCTCAGTATCACATTATTTCACGTCAACAGGATCCCGTTATTTATTCGTTGTTTGGCAAAACGCTTTCCGCTGTGGCGTCTGCTTTCTACAGATCTTTGGCGCTGACAGTTTGTGACGGCTTCTTTTTGGTGCACGGCCATGCGACGGAGCGATGTAGATCAAGGTGGGAGAAGAAAGCCACTATGAATTCAAGAGTGCTGCATCCCATTGTCTCAGCAAATTACTGCCTTTTTATGCTCCTATTGTTTAATTTATTTCTCGTTTGCTCCGGCCCGCTTCTTCTTTTGTCTACCATTACTCCATTGTTTGTGGTTTCCGGCGGAGCAGCCGCTCAAGACAACAGCCTTCTCGCACAAAATCGTCGCCGTTCTTGTTGCTGGACGTCCTGTTTTCTGTAAATAGTGGTGTCCATCGAGAACAATAAAATGACGGACTGTTGCGGCGAAAAATACAGGGGGAATGATTAATGGGAAGCAAACAGGAGGTCCGCACTCTCAGTGCTGTGCACTAAATTAAAATACTTTCTCTCAATGTAAGAAGCAAAGTGTCACAGCGTATTATTCGTCTTTCCCGGGCGCGTCGTGTGCCGTGAACCACACACAGGTCATTCTCGTAAGGGAACCTGATGAACGAAAGTCATTTTAAAAATAAGGAATTCTAGCAGACAACCACAGCTTGGATTATACATTGTTACCGCAAATAAATTTCCAAAAATTCTCCGAAATAATCTTTTTTTTTTTAATTGATGAAAATTCTTCAAGGCCGCATTACCTATGTACCAAGGCTCCTCTATTAGCCAACAAAATCGACTGCAAACAATTATAGGCTAGGGATGGGAGAAACAGACTGGTTAAAACGATACCAGTATATTAGTTCTGAATAAGCTATAGGTTTCGGTAATTGTTTCGGTAATTCTCGGTTATAACAGGTCTTTTTAATTTTTTACTAACGACTGGTATACAAATTTTCCATAGCAGCAGTGCTACCATTTTTGGTTTTTAAATAATTTTTTTACAAACGAGTTGATGTTTATTCGTAAAATTTCCATTGCTTTGATATATTGGGTTATTACAGAAATTGAAAAAGTTATCAATGCTATTTTTAAAACAACGCCAGCAGAAACGAGATACAAACGCCAAGAATCGGTGCGGCATTGGCGAGACAATAATGTACCTGCTGCCGCGAGGCGTGGTCTGTTAGACGTTACATGTGCATGTGCAGTGTGCATGGTTTGCCCCCACTTGGTCCATACGGCAGTTTCTTGCTGTCGTCTCCTCGGGACATCGGTTTTACTGCAGAATGGCGCCATCGCCGAATTGGAAGAATTCAATTCTCCATTTACTTCACAGATTTAGAAACGGGAAGAGGCATAACAAACTTGCATCACATAGGGAGAAAACATCCACTATGTATGTCGCTTGGAAGAAAAGGTCAATTTGATTGATAATCACTATACTTTTATTGATGTGCCATAAATTTGGGATAACAGCTGAGTCCTTAATTTTGTACGATAATGACCGAAGCAGACGAAATGAATTTCCGTTGTAGCCGGGACTCGAACCCGGGTCTACTAGTGTGCTAGGCGTAAATGCTGACCTTTACACCACCACAGTACAGTGGTCAACACTGTTGCACGAACTACCTAAGCTGAGTGCCCTCCCCAACACAAACTTCAATTCGTTTTTCACTTACATATTTTCACTGCTGCCACGGCTCTCGTCTATTGGTAAGCACCCCAGCATTGGACGTAATGGGGCGTCTTTGTACCATTGGTGATCTTATAGATCTTATAATTAAATGTTTCCCTGAGACACTAAGTCTCTTTTTATTATCAACGATAATGATCGAAGCAGACGAAATGAATTAACACTAGAACCGCGGGAACTCGTACTATACTTAGAACCGCCGATGTGGTCAAAGTGACCACTTTCCCTGTAAGTACATGCTGTGCTGTTTAATGTAAATATTAATGACCTTGATAATAATGTATCACTTTCATTACATTTAATAACAGTATCATTGTATTTTACAACAACAATGGGAACATAATGTTACTAATATTATAGAACATAGTTCACAATATTTATCTGCAACCATGCTAATTGTATTGCAGCAGTTTTAAAATTAATAGAACTTAATCTTACTGGAGAAACTAAGTACCCATGAATATGTTAAGAGAAAGACCAATCATAAAATATGACTATGTATAGTACCTAATCCTACTTACAAGCATTAAAAACTACTGTCTTTATTACTTTATATGTACACTGTCCACAAACGGATCTCTTGCATTTGCTGCATACTTCATTTGTCTTGTTTCTGCATTTCCTCGTTTGGCATAGTTTTCTCACTTTCGCAGGAATTTCCGCCTCTTCTCTTTCTTCATCACCATCGTCCTTTTCTTCCTTTTCTTTTCCATCCCTTGGCATTCTTTTTGCTGATATCTGCTTTCCATATAGGCTCTACGTAATTCTTCTGCTAGATTTAGGATGAAATTCCTCCTACTTATTTTGATCTCTGTCACTAACTTGAAAATGATCCATGCGTTGATGGCTGCAAAATCAAGGACATTGTGAAATACGTGTACAGGCCATCGACGAGTACCAGAGCGGACAGAATATTTCCTCGTCATCTAGTCCAAGACACCCACAGCAAATTTTGTGCTATTGTAGAAGCTCACTGTTTCGGGAAGGTTTTCGAATTATTTTGTATTTCAACATCTGTGTGCATGGTGCTATACAGAAGAACATTTTTGTTCTTTTTCTCTTGGTAAACAGAGTACCCCCTTCCCTTTTCAAGAGAACAGACGTATAAAGAGGAGTTTTCGTTTTTTTTTTATATAGTGTTCGGAATTTCTTTTCTTGTGCGGTTGATAGTGCCGGCAAGACTAGTTTTCTCTTTTTCCAGTCTTTCCCCATGTGTGACCGTAGTGAAAAAATTATCAGTAGTCACATTTCGCCCCTTATTGCGATATGGAGCTATCAACTTCATTACTACTTGTTCTGGAAGTTTCCCATTAGGTGCCCTCTGTTCGTTCTGTCCTACGTAAGGTAACCCATTATAAAATTATTTTGTTTCTACATCCGCTAGAAGCCAGAATTTGATTCCGAATTTATCAGGCTTATTCGGCATATATTGCAAATACGGACATCTGGTTCTGCTGGGGAAACGTTGTTCGTCCACAGTGACATTTGATCCAGGTATGTAATTCAACTGACAGTTTTCTATAAAACGGTTCCAAGTAGCTGATATAAGTGCAAATTTGTCACTTTTCAAACGTTCCGAACGTGTATTTTATTCATCAAAATGCAGATATTTCGAAATTTCTAGAAACCTGTTTCTGCTCATTGTGTCAGTGAAAAATGGGGCTCCCCACTTTTTCGACCACAACTCATCTACTTCAATAGATCTGGCACCTAGTGCGCCACGAACATATAATAAAGCAACAAATGCATCTAATTCTTGTAAATGCAAACTCCAGCAAACATTTGCAAGAAGCCGTTGTGCCTCTGCTTCTGTTCATTTCTTTACGTGTTTAAACATTGATTGATCCACTAAAAGGCGCCAGGCACTCGAAATATTATCACTTGAGACGTGCCGCTTTGCGTGTAGAGTAGGTCCCCGTGTCTCTTTCAATATATTCTGTTGACCTATCCTACCTGGAGTAGTAACACCGAAGTCTGCTACAATCCACCCCGTGATCCCGTCCTTCCCCAGGAGCTTTGAGCCAGGTTCTGGAAGTGAACCCTCACTTCGTTCTCCTCTTCTACATCGATTCTGTATTGGTCCACTTACAGGAGGTGCCTTTTTTTTTACCTAGGGTAGGACCTTCTCTAGCATTGCGTATATTACTGCTTGGTCCTGGTTCAGCAACTGCGTGAGGAAAGAGACAATTAGAAAGCTACAACTCATTATAAAGATAACATACCACACAATAAAATAGCAGTAACAGCAGTAGCACTAGAAGTGTAAGCTCTATTATAATAGTGATCACTATTCATATAACAACAATAATAATAGTAATAATAATTATAATAATAATAATATAAGTGAATATAAATTACCTTCGTCTTCAGTCTCGGAGCTGTCACTCTCCACATTAGCGACAGGTTGGTAATCTTCATCTGAAGAATCTTCCACAAGGGCCTCAACTTCAGGATCATTTTGATCATCCGATTCATACCAAAGTGTGACAATTTCTTCATCTGAAAGTGGCCGTTGCCTTGGTTTGTATCGCTCTGATATCTGAGCCATGTGTACTGCTCTGAGACCAGTACTCAAATAGTCAATCTTGTTTATGTGAAACCCAATAGCAAACAATAAATGACATACTGCATTGTTGAGCATTTAAATTCATACAATGCGAATAAACTTCAGTAACCAACATATTTAGCACATTGCTGACGAGTGCTAAGAATAAATCCGGAGAGTGACACACAACAATCTTTAAATAATCTGCTTTCAAATATACATGTAATCTGGTCAAAGTGACCACTCGGCGGTTTTCAGTATAAGTGGTCAGTCAAAGAAAACTAATGAAGATAAAATAAATATTGGACTATTCATGTGATTTACATAAACATTTAGGAAAAGTCATTGACTCACAACAGCATATATTAGGAATTGACCGAATAATATGTTAAAATATAGCAAGTGGTCAAATTGACCACTCGGCGGTCCTAGTGTTAAAATTTGTACTGCGATCGGGTATCGAACCCCCGCTAGGCAGAATTGCTAACCATTGCACCACCGCTGTACGATAAACAACATTGGTGAACGAACTACCTTAGCTGAGTGTTCCCCCCCCCCCCCAACACAAACTTTACTTCACTTTTCCCTTCGTGCAGCACTGTTGACCATCGTACTGCGGTGGTGTAATGGTTAGCGTTTCTGCCAAGCAAGAAGACCCAGGCTGCAGCACAAATATTAATTCATTTCGTCTGCTTCGATCATTATCGTAGAAAATAAAAAGAGTCTTAAATGTCTCAGGGAAACATTTAATTATAAGACCTTGATTATGTGGTTGCTTCAGAGTAACGAACTGATACGATAAGGAAGCGGCGATGGAGGAAAATTTAACACCTTGAGACCTTTCCTTCTTCCTGTCAATGCCCCTATCTCCAACGTCGCAATCTTTACTGGAGACAACGATTTCTGTGACAGCCTTAGCCTCATATTGAAAGAGTCTTCTACTGCATCTTCACTAGAATTTTTCAATCTTTTTTAGATCTAAGTTTATTGTTAGATATAATAGCAATAAAAAACGAAAATCGGTTATTTCGTAAATGGGTTATTTTGAGCGGTTTTAACAGTCATGTTATACCAGAGACGAAAGAAACCTGTGTAATCGAAAACCGGTTGTCTCAGTTGTAACCACCGTCCCAGTTATACCTACGTTTTCGACTGATAATACCTTTTCACTTCATAAGGCTAGACAGAATTTACGACGTCCCAAAGTTAAAAACGTAAACCAATTAGTTGCCTAGCCCCTTAAAACGCTGATCGTCGAATAGCTAAACTAGAAATTTGCACGCCGTAAGGGTAATGTAAGCGTCAAAACTCATGCCCCAGTAAAATATCAAAGCTGTGTCACACCTGACCCAAGGCCTGAAAATTTGACCCCTTATTAAATGCCATGCTAAAATACAGTCCGCATTAAAAGAGGAGTGCAGTTAGTACATACAAGATACCAGCCGCGTAGGAAAAACGATATTTCATGTAGGTCACCAATAGAACTGCATTAAGAGAGTGGTGGAGGAACTACGAAAGTGTAGTCATCTAGTGGTAGGTTCTTGCAGAATTCTAACAATACTGAGATGTTCTACTGTACCATGTGCTTGCTTCACGCGTCGGTTTTATACACGACTGCATAACATTAAATTTTTTATTGATCTTAGACAATATAAGGAACAAGCATTAAGAATCTTGAGCCCTATACTAATGAGTATGAATTAATTCTTTCTCAGCTTGTGGGGTATTGTTTCTTTCATAATTAGTTTCTGCATCTTCGAGCTCATTCTTACAATTTCATCGTACGATCAACACTACAGTAGTAACACAGCTCTACGTAACAGGGATGTTTTATTCGGAATATAATTTCACACCACTTTATAACATACACCACAATACAAAAGCTTAAACCACATATCTCTTGTTAAGTATTTAACATGCAGTGCCTTTTAGTTGCATATTATTCATATGTACACTCAATTCTTAGCTATGGCATTCTTTTTTGGGGAACATATGCACAAAATCTGAACAGAGTTTTCAAATTCCAGAAAAGAGGCATAAGAATATTAACGAAAAATACTAGCCGAGCTCATTGTAAGGATCTGTTCAGAACACTGGGATTTTAACTGCTCCAGTCAGCTGTACACATAAAAAATAACATTGGTAATTACTGCACAAACAGCTCTGTCCATGACCACGCAACATCAGATAGACTCAATTTACATTTACCAAGAAAAAATAAACATAAAACTCAAAGCAGCATTTCCTACCAAGGTATAAAACTGACAATAAATTACCAAAAGAGATTAAAGTACTTGCAAAAATACACTTATTTAAAAAGGCAGCTAAAAAGTACCTGTTATGCAATACATTTTATACATTCAAGGATTACTTAGATAAAACGAAGTAGGGATTTGATAAAAAATGTTCTACAAATAAATAATAATAATAATGATTATTAAATATCCAACATTCCACACAACACCTCCACTTTATGTTTTTTTCCTTCTTTTTTTTCTTTCTAGAAATAATTACCCCCAAGCTATGCATGGCACAATACTAACAGCTCTTCCTCTTTCTGAGCTCAACATCTCACTCATTATGGAGGGATGCTGACTCAGTTTTTCAGGATAGCAGATGGGAAGTTGCGGTACAGAAAATGTCCCAGGGATAACCACTGTGTGTGTGTGTGTGGGTGTGTGTGTGTGTGTGTGTGTGTGTGTGTAGTGAGTGAAGTGTCATGAAACAATGTGTGTATAGTGTGTGCAATGACAAATAGTGAGATATGAGTGAACAATGTGGCATTACATTATTTAATAAGTTATTTGTAGTAAAAATGTATAGAAGGAGTAAATCTAATGATTGTCTCTAACTAGAAATCTGTAAATATATGCGTATACGAATTAGGTTATTTTAAATTGATCTAAATTTGTAAATACTTTGACATGTCCTATATCCTTATACAAAGAGATATACGGATGAATAAAGCTACAACTACTACTACTACTACTACTACTACTACTACGTCACCTAAGATAGCTATCCTGACAGTAGTTCCACCGGATTCCTCTCATTGATATTTTGTTTCGCTGACAACATTTCTCTAGTCTCTACAAAGTCCTAGTCTCAGCACTAAACGTAAACTCTACAGAGATTTCAAAGCTTTAGCTATAGTGTGAAAATGAGACAGCTGGATATATACGCACTGAACAACGTTCAAGAATATTTTACGTGTCACAAGAATAATATACTGCAGATTCGAGGTGAATTACAGAAATTCTACTCTGCTAAAGAGTCTTACTAGACAGATTCTTATATCGTTGATTTCTCTAAAGATTCACATTAGTATATCCATAATACACACTAAGACGAAATACAACGAGGTACCACAAAAGAATTATTCGAATGGAGCGGAAATCGGTGCATGTGATGTACATGTGTAGGCTAAAAAATGGCTACAGTTAAGAAAAATTGGAGGATTTGTTCAAGAAAATGAGCTTGTGTACAAGAGAAAGAGCTTCACAAGTCAATAAGGTGTTGATCCACCTCTGGCCTATATGTAGACAGTTGTTCAACTTGGCATTGATTCGTAGTGTTCTTGGATGCCCTCCTGAGGAATATCGTATGATGTTCTGCAAATTTGCGCTTTAGAGCGTCAAAATGCCGAGCTAGTTGGATGGTGTTTTCCACATAGCTTCAAATGACCTGAGTTGGTGGCAGATTCGGCGACATTGCTGGCCAAGGTCGGGTTTGGCAAGCACAAAGACTAACAGTAAAAACTCTCTCCATGTGAGGACAGGCATTATCTTGTTGAAATGTACTCCCAGAATGGCTTGCCATTAAGGGCAACAAAACCGGGTGTAGAATACCATCGATGTTCCGCTGTGCTGTAAAGGTGCGGCGGAAACAACGCAAGGGGTGTTGCTGTGATATGAAGATGCACACCAATGGCTGTCGGACCGTATGGCGAGCGATAATCAACACTGTACGAGGCTCCTCCAGACACTTCTTCGCCGGTCATCAGTGCTCAGTTCGAAGCGGGACTCATCACGAAAGACAGTTCAGTCAACGAGATTCCAGGCAGAATGTGGCCAACACCATTACAAACGCCCGGGACTCGAAGCGGGGGTCTCCTGCTTACATGGCAGACGCTCTATCCATCTTTTTTTTCTTTTCTTTTTTTGAAATTCTTTGTTTATCTCATTTTGTTCCATTATGTTCGTTGTATATGTTCAGGGCGGTCGTCTCATGACAACCGTTCAGGTTGTTCGTTGATCCGTTCACTTTGTTTTTTTTATTACAAAGGGCAGCTAACCTTCTGACTGCACACGCTGAGTACCGTGTCGGCATTCCCCGTGAAACCCACATCCCCAACATGTCCACACCACTACATTCGTAGTGAGCCTAATAGATTTTTGACCTTCATACGCTGTGCCCCAACTCTTATGGGACTTGGTAATCTGCCACTAGTAATCAGTGTGATGGGCAAACATCTGTTATGCGCACTACGAATGAAGTGGTGTGGACATGTTGGGGATGTGCGTCTCACGAGGAGCGTGCAAGGGATAAGTCCCTGCAGGCGCACTATCCTCTGTGCCCTCGGTGGCTCAGCTGGGCGCCGGCACGGTAGCTCAGCGTGCTTGGTCAGAGGGTTAGCTGCCCTCCGTAATAAAAAAAAAAAAAAAACTGAGTTCACCCATCAACAACGAACTAAAACGGGTGTCTTACGACGTCTACCCAGAGCAGATGCAACGAACGAAAGCGAACAAAATGAGATCTAAAAAAAAAAGAAAGATGGATAGAGTGTCTGCCATGGGAGTAGGAGATCCTGGGTTCGAGTTCCAGTCGAAGCACACATTTTCAACATGTCCCCAATGATGTATATCAACACCTGTTTGCAGCTAGGATGTCGATTTAATTGCCATTTCATCAATAATACTTTATGCCAGTAATATGGCTGATACGAACAAATGTGTAAAGCAGGAGAAGTGGGTACTGAAATATTGAATAACGATAATATTTACTATTACTTGTGTTGATTTGTATATGCATGTGAAAATTGGCTGTGTGAATGCTAGTGAACGTACCCGAATCTATCTTCCACCATGCCTCTTTCACTTCGTCAGCTTTCAGCCGACAAAGTATCTGCTGAAGCAACATACTGCGCCAGTATCGATACTCCTGGCCCAGGAAACTCTGTGGACACCAGGACCACAGGCGTCTTTGCAGTGGCGCGGGGAAGCAGAAACTGTGACCATAGATAGTACACCGTACGTGTTCCTCTCTTTGCCGTCTTGATGTGTGAAACCAAAATCTAAGTCACATGATGAAGGGCAGGGATCCAACCTTCTGTCACTACGCGCTGTGTGAAATGGACCTGTGCGTTACTCTTTTTGTCACTTATAGCTGAGATCAAGCGCTGACTGCAACACTTGAACAGACCGTCGTATCGCTATTACATCTACATCTACATGATTAAGTGCGTTGAAGAGGACTCATAGAAAGGCCTCAGAGTTATTTCTCTACCGTTCCACTCTCGAAAAGTACATAGCAAAAAGAAACATTTAAATCTCTCCGTAAAAGCTCTAATTTCTCCTATTCTTTATGATGGTCATTTCTACCTACGTTGATAGGTGCCAACAATATATTTGAAATTTCATGACTTGATCCCGCCGCAAAAAACCCTTTATGATTGCCACCCCAGTTCGCGTATCATATCCGTGTCACTCTCTCCCCTGGTTCGCGATAGTACAAAACGAGCTGCCCCTCTTTGAGCTTTTTCGGTGTCCTCCGTCAATCCTATCTAATGCGGATCGTATACCGCTAAGCAATAGCCTTTTCCTCAATAAGACGGACAAGCGTAGTGTAGGCCGCCTCTTTTGTAGACATGTTGCATTTTCTAAGTGTTCTGGCAATAAATTGCAGTCTCTGGTTTGTTTTCGTCACAACATCATCTCTGTGATTGTTCCAATTTAAGATATTCGTAATTATAATACCTGAATATGTATTTGAAATTTACAGCCTTCACCTTTGTATGATTATCGCGTAACCGAAATTTAGTGGATACCTTTTTAGTACTCACGTGGATAATTTTATACTTTTCATCATTTCGAGTCAACTGCAGGGTACACATATCTTGTCTAAATCGTTTTGTAACTTGGCTTGCGTATGTGATGTCTTTGCAAGACATTAAATGACTGCACCTATCTGCAAAAAAAACTAAGAGGGATTCTCAAATAGCCTCCTAAACTGTTTATGCAGGTCAGGAATGCCTTGGGGAATGCCACAGACTACTTTCGTTTTACTCTGTGACTTTACGTCAATTACTACGACTTCTGATCTTTCTGACAGGAAATTACGAAACCAAAAGCACAACTGAGACGATGCTCCACAGACATGCAATTTGATTAGAAGTCGCTTCTGAGGAACGGTGTCAGAATCGTTCTGGAAAACTAAAAATATGAAACCAGTTTTACACTCCCTGACGATTACACTCATTACTTCGTAGTAATAAAGAGCCAGTTGTGTTTAACAAGAACGACGTCAATAAATTGTTTTCTGCGAGGTAATTTATAGCGTTTGAATGCAGAGCATAATTCAAAATCCTACTGCAAATCGAGGTTACTGATGTGGGTCTGGAATTCAGCGGATTACTCCTATTTCATTTTTTTGGTATTGGTGTGACTTGTGCAACTTGCCAGAACTTAGGTAGGCACCTTTCGACTAGCGAGCTGTTGTATATGAGTACTAAGTATGGAACTACTGTATCAACATACTGTGAAAGGAACATAACTACTGTACAGTCTGAACCGAAGTGATTTAAGCTGTTTCACTACACCAAGGATATCTGCTTGTAAGGTACACGTCTCGTAGTACAGTTACGCCAATCCCTCCTCATTTCCTAATATTAATGTGATGATTATCGTTTTTCATGTGACCTGATGAAGCATTTAGTAATAGTTCCTGTTACAAGCTAATAATTTTTGAAAGCATGTTAGGAGGAGTAGCGATCTATAATATACACTCCTGGAAATGGAAAAAAGAACACATTGACACCGGTGTGTCAGACCCACCATACTTGCTCCGGACACTCCGAGAGGGCTGTACAAGCAATGATCACACGCACGGCACAGCGGACACACCAGGAACCGCGGTGTTGGCCGTCGAATGGCGCTAGCTGCGCAGCATTTGTGCACCGCCGCCGTCAGTGTCAGCCAGTTTGCCGTGGCATACGGAGCTCCATCGCAGACTTTAACACTGGCATCATGCTGCGACAGCGTGGACGTGAACCGTCTGTGCAGTTGACGGACTTTCAGCGAGGGCGTATAGTGGGCGTGCGGGAGGCCGGGGGGACGTACCGCCGAATTGCTCAACACGTGGGGCGTGAGGTCTCCACAGCACATCGATGTTGTCGCCAGTGGTCGGCGGAAGGTGCACGTGCCCGTCGACCTGGGACCGGACCGCAGCAACGCACGGATGCACGCCAAGACCGTAGGATCCTACGCAGTGCCGTAGGGAACCGCACCGCCACTTCCCAGAAAATTAGGGACACTGTTGCTCCTGGGGTATTGGCGAGGACCATTCGCAACCGTCTCCATGAAGCTGGGCTACGGCCCACACACCTTTAGGCCGTCTTCCGCCCCAACATCGTGCAGCCCGCCTCCAGTGGTGTCGCGACAGGTGTGAATGGAGGGACGAATGGAGACGTGTCGGCTTCAGAAATGAGAGTCGATTTTGCCTTGGTGCCAATGATGGTCGTATGCGTGTTTGGCGCCGTGCAGGTGAGCGCCACAATCAGGACTGCATACGACCGAGGCACACAGGGCCAACACCCGGTATCATGGTGTGGGGAGCGATCTCCTACACTGGCCGTACACCTCTGGTGATCTTCGAGGGGACACTGAATAGTGCACGGTACATCCAAACCGTCATCGAACCCATCGTTCTACCATTCCTAGACCGGCAAGGGAACTTAATGTTCCAACAGGACAATGCACGACCGCATGTATCCCGTGCCATCCAACGTGCTCTAGAAGGTGTAAGTCAACTACCCTGGCCAGCAAGATCTCCGGATCTGTCCCCCATTGAGCATGTTTGGGACTGAATGAAGCGTCGTCTCACGCGGCCTGCACGTCCAGCACGAACGCTGGTCCAACTGAGGCGCCAGGTGGAAATGGCATGGGAAGCCGTTCCACAGGACTACATCCAGCATCTCTACGATCGTCTCCATGGGAGAATAGCAGCCTGCATTGCTGCGAAAGGTGGATATACACTGTAGTAGTGCCGACATTGTGCATGCTCTGTTGCCAGTGTCTATGTGACTGTGGTTCTGTCAGTGTGATCATGTGATGTATCTGACCCCAGGAATGTGTCAATAAAGTTTCCCCTTCCTGGGACAATGAATTCACGGTGTTCTTATTTCAATTTCCAGGAGTGTAATTTAATGAAAATAATCAATGATCGTAAATGTTCCATTTCATTACTGGTGACGGAGCTCAATCTCAATAGACCATCTGAAACGTCCCCTTAGAAGAAACGTCCCCTTATATGAAAAGTCCCCTTAGAAAAATTATAAATGACTGTGCTGATAAACCTCTTACGTTATTTTATTTTCAAACAGATGAGCAAAATAGAACGTATTCAGACATTTCTCTCTTTATTTATTCTGATAGTCACTAAACTGACAGAATATTTTTAGCGCAACCCAATCTGACTTTCAAATAATCCATGCAAAATAATGGCCCTGACTAACAATACCCTATACCTGTCATAAATCACTTACCTCACAATGATCTTCGTTCCTCTAACCACTGCAATACAGCAAGCGCCAATGCTGCTAGTTAAATAAAAGATTCTAACTACTGAAGGCACTAATTACTGATAGGCATAGTTAGCAAATGAAAGATTTTGATAGAGAACAGACAATGTATTTACCTTAATAGTGTCAAAACTCATTATAGGTTTATATCAGTTCATTACATCCAATCTTACAAATTTACTCTTTCTGATGGACACAAGTCCAGATGATTCGCTCTCAAAACTCTGCCATCTCTCTTCCCACATCTACCACTGCTGGCGGCTCATCTCCAACTGGGCAACGCTACGCACTGTTCACATCCAACTGCCCAACACTACAATAGCAAATATTCCAACAATGCAAACCAACCACAGACTGCACACAGCACAGTTAGTGATTTTCATACAGAGCGCTACGTGGCGATACCAACATAAAACCTAAACAGCCCACTTACACATCTTCAGACCGAAGGGTGGCACTGAAACTACACAGGAAGTACATAGATATAAATATTGTACAGTAATCCATACACACTGCCGGAAATAAAATTACTACACCTGCAAAGACTATGTCGGTTTTGATCCGACGATGGCCTATGCTATGTGGGGATAGCCTAAGTACTGATTATGGTTTCAACATCGTCCGCCAAAAAATAGCATAGTGGCATAGCTACCTGGGTGCTATTTGTGTCTACTATTCAACAGAGAATGCTCGCAGCCACAAGGCTCATTGTGGTGCAGTCGTGTGAAGCAAGCAGGCAACCATGCCTCAGAGACGCACTCGTGCGTCCTATAGCCAACTGAGCGAGTTTGAAATGGGATAAATTACGACCTTCTGAGTGGCGGGATGATCCTTTCGGATAACTGCTACATAACTGGACGTGCTGCGTTAGTTGTGCAACGATGCTGGTATCAGTGGTCACGTGAACGCTCTCACAACCGTAGACAAGGTTCTGGACATCCACACAGCTCAGATGCCCACTAGGACCATCACATCGTACAGCTACCACAACACAGATAAGAGGGCTTGTGATCCCAGACGTGTCAACACGAACTGCTTCTAACCAGTTACTAGCAGTCGGACTACGGGTACGCACACCTCTAGCCCCTCTTCCACTCACGCTACAGCATCGACGAGCAAGGTTCGACTGCCGCCACCAGGTGGTCATTTGGAAGACGTAAAAGCGCGCCGTGGTCTTTAGCAATGAAGCAATGTCTGCATGCACTCAAGTGATGGTCGTTTGCACATACGACGTAGACCTGGTGAGGGTTGCCTCGTAGGTGCATTCATCCGAGACACAGTAGGCCACCCCAGGCCTTATGGTCTGTAGTGTGATAAGCTAAAGCTGTCGTTCACCTCTGTTGTTTCCGCGGGGGCACTAGCCAGCGCTCAGTACGTCTTGAATGCTGTTAGACCAGTTCTTTTATTGCTCTTGCAACAGAATGACTCTTGCCCAAACACTTGTCATGAAGATCAGTGTGCTCTGCAAGACGTGCAACAACTTTCCAGGCCAGTGCAATCTCCGGACTTGTCTCCAACCAAGAGCGTGTGGGACACTATGGGGCGAGAAGTGACTTTGACGAACAGGAGCGAAGTCAGCACGTTTCTTGATGCGACTGGCGGCAGGAGAATTAATATGGTGCACAACCATGGCAAATGTTGGGACATGATTTTCATCGCGACACCTTAATAAAAACGACAAAGCACATTGCAGTCTAATTCGACAGTTACGAAGTTTATCCAACTTAGGTAAACACCGATACATTTCCTCCCCGTTGAGGTAAACAATATGAGACCTAAGTTTCTCCTGGGGTATACAACGTTCAAATAACTTCCGGGAATTCAGCCAGGTAACACTTTCAGCGACCGCCGATATTTCGGCGGGAGAACACCACGCCGCTTTCAAGGTAAACTGCAACGCACAGGCGACGTACGTGCAAATTTAAAACCTCCGTTCTCGAACTGATGCAGGAAAGGTAACACACACACTGGACACTAGTGCTACCAAAGATGACCATAGTCAGAGATATCGATAGTGAGACTATGAACTAGCAGATCAGGTAGCATTGACTCTGTCCCTCTGTTTTTTGACAAGGGAGAGAGCCGGATTCCAAACAGAGTTTAAAGAAGAACCTCCATCCCTGTTAAAGGGGGTACTCGCTAATTTAATCTCAACTGCCTCCTCAATAACACTATTGCAATAGCTGGACGTGCATGTCAAAATCTCGGTGTTATTAAATAACATGGGGTGACCAGTATCCAAGCAATGTTAGGCAATAGCAGATCTACTTCGCTGCTGTAGTCGTGTGTGCCGTTTATGCTCAGTACTTCGGTCCTCCACGGTCCTGATAGTTTGACCAATATATGCCATGCCTCAGCTAGAAGGAAAGCGATATACACCTTCCTTACACAGACCAAGATCATCCTTAACAGAACTCAAAAGCGCTCTAATTTTAGATGGAGAACGGAAAACACATTTCACATCTTATTTCTGTAAAACAGGACCGATCTTGTTGGAATTGTTTCCTACGTAAGTTAAAAAGGCAGTAGACGTAGGTATCGAGTCAGAATTATCATCAATCACCCAATGTGCAGTTGGTCGACAGGGCAACGCACGTTCAATCTTGCTATCACTATAACCATTTTGACGAAACGTAACTTCAAGATGGGACAGCTCAGCTGGAAAAGTCTCAGCGTCGGAGACATGTGCCCTGTGTACCAAGGTATGAAGTACCCCTTCACGCTGAGCCGGGTGGTGACAACTATTAGCCTGTAAGTACAGGTCGGTGTGAGTACGTTTCCTGTAGACTGCATGTTCCAATGATCCATCACCATTCCTCCTAACCAACACGTCAAGAAAGGGAAGGCAACCATCCTCTCCCACCTTCATCGTAAACCGATTGTTCGTGTGGATCGAGTTCAGATGTTCTAGAAATTTGTTCTACAAATTTTCGATCACAGGAGACAACGGACTACCCGTCGAAACTCCATCTGTCTGTTCGTAATACTGGTCATTAAATAAAAAGTAAGTGGATGTCAACACACGCCGAAAGAAATTAGTTAATTCAGCACCAAACCTAGCCTCAATTAAACGCAACAAACCAGACAGAGGAATAGGAGTGAAGAGAGAGACCACATCGAAACTCACTGAAATATCAGAGTCATTCAACCGTAGTCCCTCAAAACGACGTAAAGGTATCGTCAGCATACCTAAAGAAACAGGTGCGTTTCACAGGCGCCGACTCCAATGCACGTTCCTCGAAGTCTTGCCATAAATTTACGATCACAGGAAGTTATTTGAAAGTTGTATACGCCAGGAGAAACTCAGGTCTCACATGGTAATGAAAGTTGGCCTTGCGCTTTCATAGAAACCATCCTGGCATTTATCTGAAGCGATTTAGGGAAATCACGGAAAACCTAAATCAGGAGGTTGAACCGTTGTCCTCCCGAATGCGAGTCCAGAGTGCTAAGCACTGCGCCACCTCGCTCGGTGATTGTGGAGGCTACACCACATACTAATGTGGATGTTTGAGCATGGGACGATACCTGGTACCTCACAACCGCTTGTGGTATTGATCTGTAAATGTAATCATTTCATGTACTCCATTGGCACTTTTCCAAATATTAATCTTGAGTTGTACAAAGTTTTACCGGCAGTGTACATTAAGGTTTCAAATGTAGAGTACCGTACAGTGACCTGTGTAGGTGATGGGCAGAGGTATGTCGGGAGGTACCAGTCAGGTCAACTGCTGAGCAGCATACAAATGCTGCGAGTTGTAAAAGAGGTTTTGCCCATCTCTGCATTGACGTTTATATTTCTTGTATTGTTTTACAAGACACGTATGCTCGATTATTCTTATGCACTACCCATGGGTGGCAGAACATGTTAGTATACCCGTTTTTAACCTTTTTTTTTCATTTTTAATTTTGCCTTTTTAATGCTTGTAAATGCTAGGCTACTTATCGTACCACACATAACACGACCTACGTAACTTATGTATTCTGACATGGTTATGTCACATTTTATTGTATTTTGATTTATTTTATTATTTATTTGTATTAGTTAATTATAAAAAAAATTCTTCCACTGGGCTCATGATTGTATACAGTACATTTGATTGTGATGCATGGCCTATTACAACTGTGTGATACGGAATAGTAGCGTATACAAATGCTCATTTATTATGCTATATTCGAGCAAAACAGTGAAAACTATTAATAACAGCATGACATAGGCAGAAGCATATTTGCTCTGATGTAACATATAGTTTTAATGATATAAAATACGTCCTTTTGAACCACTATCATAGTTAACATAGATACCTGTCAATTGTTAACGTGTGTTCTATATTTTCATAATAGTAAATTTGTTCTACTCATTGTACAGGGGCCAGAAGATGCCATCAATTTAATGCCGAAACTGGTTGCATATGAGAAGTTCATAAAATAAATTTCTACAATACATACGGCTGTTGGTTAAATTATTGTATCAAGAAGATAGGGTTTAGGGAGCGCGAGGACAAGCAATAAGACTCTCGCCGTGTGCGGGCGTCCATTATCTTGTTGAAATGTAAGCCCATGATGAATTGACATGATGGACAACAAAACAGGATGCAGAATATCGTCGACCTACCGTTGTGCTATAAGGGTGCCATGGATGACGATCAAAGCAGTCGTGCTATGAAATGGCACCACCAGACAATTTCCCCCCCCCCCCAGGTTGTCAGGTGATATGGTGCGCGACAGTCTAGTCGGTATACCAACCGCTTCATGGAATGTCTTCACACACGTGTGCATTGGTCATCGAAGCTCAACTCGAAGCGGGATTCATCACTGAAGACAATTCTACTCCCGTCAAAGAGATTCGAAGCCGAAAACATGTCTGTCTGAATATGACCCAGGCAGTGGTGGGATACCAGCCAGGAGTGATGGTCTGGGGTACCGTTTCCTCTGATAGCTGGACACGTTCGGTTATCGTCCGCGCCACCCTTACAGCAGGCCGGCCGCTGTGACAGAGCGGTTCTAGGAGCTTCAGTCCGGAACCGCGTTGCTACTGCGGCCGCCGGTTCGAATCCTGCCTCGGGCATGGATGTGTGTGTTATCCTTAAGTTAGTTAGTCTAGGCGACTTATGACCTCAGATGTTAAGTCCTAAAGACCCTAGAGCAATCTGAACCCTTACAGCACAGCAGTACGTCGAAGATATTTTAGGTCCCGTTTTGTTGCTCTTCAAGATAAGTCGTCGTGGACATACTTCTCAGCAAGGTGACGCCCGCCCACACACAGCAACAGATTCTTCTGTTAATCTTCGTGCTTGTCGAATCCAACCTTCGGCACAAAGGTCAGCGTATCCCTCCCCAATTGATAACGTTTGCAGCATTATGGGCAGGGCCCTTCAAGCAGCGCGGGCTTTCGACGACGTAATGCGCTAGTAGGACATAATTTGGCACGATAGCCTTCAGGAGGACCCTAACAGCTCTGTCAACCAATGGAAAACAGAATAATTGCTGGCAAAAGGGCCAGAGAGGGTGGTGGTGGTGATTAGTGTTTAACGTCCCGTCGACAACGAGGTCATTAGAGACGGAGCGCAAGCTCGGGTTAGGGAAGGTTTGGGAAGGAAATCGGCCGTGCCCTTTCAAAGGAACCATCCCGGCATTTGCCTGAAGCGATTTAGGGAAATCACAGAAAACCTAAATCAGGATGGCCGGAGACGGGATTGAACCGTCGTCCTCCCGAATGCGAGTCCAGTGTGCTAACCACTGCGCCACCTCCCGCCAGAGAGGGACCAGTGCGTTTTTTACCTCCTTACTTTATGAAGATCTTTCTCTAGAATAAATCATCCTATTTCCGCCTCTTTCGGATAATTTCTTCGTGGTGCGTCCTTTTCTTCCTCTCCTTAGCGTGTATGTGGTGTGTGTTATTTCCTTTGGGCCTGTTGAATATATTCAGAACTCCTTCAGTACAATGTAACAAACTTCCAGCCAACCGGTTGGAAACGGAATTTAAAATCCTTTCCCCCATCTGCTCCTACAAGGGCTATGCTGAAAGTTTTTAGCAGCGCATAAACCATAAGGCGGAGGACAATGGCGTTGTTTTCATTCGAAAGAGCGATGTTTCTCGACCTTGGGACGTGCGCGCGCAGCCCCTGGCTAGCGGTCACCCCCCACAACGCTGTAAGAAAGCACAGGCAGTACTGAGTCAGAGACGGTGCAGGATGGAGCTGTCGCGCCGCGACTTTCGCGCCATGGTTTTTTACGATTGTAAAAAGTGTTTAAGCGCCGATGAATGCCATTCTTCTTTGCTGCATGTTTTAGGTGAAGCTTCCTCTTCTAGGGCCACAGTTGGAAATTGGTTTCGCGAGTTTTCGTCTCGTCTCGGTTGGCCAGCAACAGCTGTGACTCCTGTAAACATTGATGCTGTGAGGAAAATGCTCAAAGAAGACCCACATCTTACATTTTGCGACATTAAAGAGACTCTAAATATTGGATCAACAGCAGCACAGACCATCATTCACACTCACTTAGGCCTTACTAAGAGATGTGCCCATTGAGTGCCACATTCCCTGACAGAAAGCCAAAAGGAGGCGAGAGTGGACTGGTGTCGTTTCATGCTCGAAAAATTCAATGGAGGGAAGTCCCAAGGCATCTACAATATCGTCACGTGGGTCTACCATTATGAACCTGAAACGAAGAAACAGTCTTCTGTGTGGTGCTTTCCAGGGGAGGAACCACCCACAAAAGTTCGATAAAGTCGGAGCTCTGCAAGAAAGATGGTGGCAACTTTTTTCACAAAGATTGGGGATCTCACCTCTGTGACCTTGGACACACGTCGTGCAGTCAATGCTGAATGGTACGTGAACGATTGTCCTCCAAACGTCGTCGCCACATGGAAGTCACAGCATCCAAAATCCAAGAGTGGGCACCTTCTGTTGCATCACGACAATGTATCTGCGCACAGGGCTGCCAGAATGGTGAACTTTCTGGAGAAGGAAAAAGTGCGAGTGTTACCCCATCCTCCCTATTCACCTGATCTGGCCCCCTGTGACTTTTTTCTGTTCCCTAAGACTAAGGAAAAAATTCGAGGGCAGTGGTTTTCATCAGATGAAGAGGCCATTGCAGCATACGACACTGCACAAAGTGACATCCCAAAAGAAGCTTGGACTGACACTTTTCTAAGTGGTTTCAGAGAATGGAAAAATGTATACATGCTAATGGTGAGTATTTTGAAAAGGTGTAAAAGTTCCTTTGCAAACAAATTTTTTTCACACATTCTGCTAAAAACTTTCGGCATAGCCCACGTATTCCTCGAACATCGCTGCACACTCTACACCTCCCGCCGCCTTGATCCCTCTCACCCCCTGGCTGCTCCTCTCCTCTCCCGTCCCCGCCCCCTGTCACGCCTTCACTGTTGTGTCCCCCCCCCTACCCTCCATCTCTACACCCCTCATCTCCATTCCCAAGGTGGCTTCCATCAACTCACCCTCCTATCAACTCTGATCCTCACCTCCCCTCCTTTCCTTCATCCTTTCCCTCGGCTCCTTCTTCCCCATCCCCCCTTCCATTATGTTTTCTTCCCGCGTACCCTCTCTGTACCTCCATTCCCCCTCCCCTGAGTCCTTCTGTATTCCCCTCCTCTGTCTTTCCCAACTCCCTGTTGCGTCTGCCCAGCACCCTCCCCCCCTTCTTATGGGTCATCGTCTTCCATCGGCTCCTTTCCCCTCTTCCGCCTCCCCCCTTCGTTTTTCCTCTTTTTTCTCACCTTTTTATTTTCCCACATATGTGTGTGACGTCCTTAGGTTGGTTAGGTTTAAGTAGTTCTGTTGTAGGGGACTGATGACCTCTGAAGTTAAGTCGCATAGTGTTCAGGGCCATTTGAACCATTTGTCCAGGTTCCCCACACCTGCCCTCGGCTATGTTATGTCATATTTGCCAACTTTTTAGTGCAGTTTTCAAGTCATTGTTCAGTGTTGTTCGTCTTTTCAAAGTGTTGCGAACTGAAATCATGCTGTCGCAGGGTGTGAATTATTTGTCTCTTGTGAACAGAAACCAGGCTTTCGCCATGTTTTGTAATTGTCTGTCTATTATCATTCGTTTGTTTCTATGTTTTAAGTTCCACGATTTTTTCCGCCATGTTACCATTTAAGTCTCCGATTTTATCACCTGTTTTTTATTATTTATTATCTTCCTCTTTTTAAAACAAATTCTATAGTCTGAAGAGCGGCGCACTAAGCTGCTGCCAGCCTGCACCTTTCGGGCGGAATCGAAACTCAATAAATGAAAAAAAGAAAAATTGTAAAAATTAAGTATTTGTTCAATGTCTACCTGTTATTAATGAACCTTCCTGTGAAATAGTCAGGTAAGGTAACAGTTTCTTCTGAAGAAGGCGACTGTAGTTGTGGTCGAAAACTAGTTAAAGAATTTTAAATTCTGTTAGCAACTGGGTGGCTGGAAGTTTGCGACATTGTAATTATTTACGGTTGCTGAACACTGCCATGTTCGAAACGTTTTCTAGAGGCTGTGTCAATGAATATGGTGTAGTATGCTGAATACCTACAACTTCCTACCTCTTTCTCAGTGTTTCTCAAGAATTTGACAACGATCAACACACTGTCTGTAGTTTATGATTTTTCGGCGTAACATTGCTTTCGTATTTAGTCTCGATATTCACATTTTAGTCTCGATATTCACATTCTCCTGCCTGTCCTTGTTAGAGTACGTTGCGTCGACGGACGTGTCGGTGTCGATTCGTTCCAGACCAGTCTACCAAACGTGGCGGAGCTGAGAGGCCCTCTGCTGGAACGGGCTGCAGCAGGAGGCGGGTTCCGGCTCCAGCGAGCACCAGTGGCCCCGTTTAATTTTGCTCGTCTCGCCAGCCACGCCACACCGCACCAGACCGTGCGGTCTCTCGCCAAAGGCATGCGCCCCACTTTCTGTAATTCCGTCCTAGCCTGTAATGGGAGGAGTGCCGGATGATAAGGGAGAGCAGCTCCGGGGGATAGCTGGAGGAAGGAAGAGGGGGGGGGCAGAGGCCACTGGGCGGGATAAGAAGGGGTGGGTTTGGCGGAGGGGTGGGGGAGGAACAAGTGACTAACAGACGCGAACGGCGGTGGCGGTCTCTAATCGACTCGCCGGCGAACGGCGTAATCTGGGCGGCGGCTGCGATCGCCCACTGCAGTTTGCTCGCAGTCTCGTCCGGAACAGAGAGGCATGGATGGCACTGTGGCGCCGGCTTCTCCCCGCGTCCTCCACAGAGGCTGGAAGAACTGGAATATGACGTACCTTTGATGGCATTACAGATGGAGTTGTAGCTCGACCCGGCCCTCGCCGATGAAGAAGACAGGCACTGGCTTCACAGAAGGATCACCCTCGTATTTGCACGGAATAATTTAGAGAAAAATTCTGGAGTGGGATTAAAATTTAGGGTAAACGAATATGAATCGTAAGGCTCAACTATGTCATTACTGGCTTAAGTGAAAGCGAAGAATGTGTCCTCAGTGAAAGCGATATACTAAATGAAATGAACAAGCTGCTGAGCATAGAATATCGATGAGATCAGTCTAAAGAATGACACAGGTGATGAGCATGAGCAGAAATAAGTTTACAGATAAAGTTGGCACATTCAAGACAGCTTCTCTCCTCTTCGATTATGTATGTGAACCGGTGATTTTTTTAGCAAATTTCAAGAATAATTATGCGATAGTCACGTACGTACCTTACAGGGGCACATCTACCATAATTTTAAAACTCATACTCTATAGATTAGAAAATGTTGTTGTTATGGTTTTCAGTCCAGAGACTGGTTTGATGCAGCTCTCCATGCTACTCTATCCTGTGCAAGCTTCTTCATCTCCCTTTACTTACTGCAACTTAAATCCTTCTGAATCTCTTTAGTGTATTCATCTCTTGGTCTCCCTCTACGATTTTTACTTTCCACGCTCCCCTCCAATACTAAATTGGTGATCCCTTGATGCCTCATAATATGTCCTACCAACTGATCCCTTCTGCTAGTCAAGATGCGCAACAAATTTCTCTCCAATTCTATTCAGTACCTCCTCATTAGTTATGTGATCTATCCATCTAATCTTCAGCATTCTTCTATACCACGACGTTACGAAAGCTTCTATTCTCTTCTTGTCTAAACTATTTATCGTTCATGTTTCACTTCCATACATGGCTACACTCCATAAAAATACTTTCGGAAAACACTTCCTGGCACTTAAATCTATACTCGATGTTAACAAATTTCTCTTCATCAGAAACGCTTTCCTAGCCATATCCAGTCTACACGTTATATCCTCTCTACTTCGACGATCATCTGTTATTGGGCCGGCCGCGGTGGTCATGCGGTTCTAGGCGCTGCAGACCGGAACCGCAGGACTGCTACAGTCCTGCCTCGGGCATGGATGTGTGTGATGTCCTTGGGTTAGTTAGCTTTAAGTAGTTCTATGTTCTACGGGACTGATGACCTCAGGGCCATTTGGAACCAGCAAAACTCCTTTACTACTTTAAGTGTCTCATTTCCTAATCTAGTTCCTCAACATCACCTGAGTTAACATTCCATTATCCTCGTTTTGCTTTTGTTGATTTTCATCTTAAATCCTCCTTTCAAGACACTGTCCATTTCGTTCAACTTCTCTTCCAAGCCCTTTGCTGCCTCTGACAGAATTACAATGTCATCGGCGCATCTTAAAGTTTTTATTTCTTCTCCATGGATTTTAATTCCTACTTCCAATTTTTCTCTGGTTCCTTCACTGCTTGCTCAATATACAGGTTGAATAACATCGGGGAGAGGCTACAACCCTGTCTCACTCCCTTTCCAACCACTGCTTCCCTTTCATGTCCCTCGACTCTTATAACTGCCATCTGACTTCTGTACAAGATTTTCGCTCCCTGTATTTTACCCCTGCCGCCTTCAGAATTTGAAAGAGAGTATTCCAGTCAACATTGTCAAAAGCTTTCTCTAAGACTACAACTGCTAGAAACGTAGGTTTGCCTTTTCGTAATCTAGATTCTAAGATAAGCCGTAGGGTCAGTATAGTCTCACGTGTTCCAGCACTTCTATGGAATCCAAACTGATCTTCCCCGAGGTCGGCTTCTACCAGTTTTTTCATTCGTCTGTAAAGAATTCGCGTTAGTGTTTTGTAGCCGTGACTTATTCAGCTGATAGTTCGGTAATTTTCACATCTGTCAACACCTGCTTTCTTTGGGATTGGCATTATTATATTTCTCTTGAAGTCTGAGGGTATTTCGCTTGTCTCCTACATCTTTCTCACCAGATGGTAGAGTTTTGTCAGGACTGGCTCTCCCAAGACTGTCAGTAGTTCTAATGGAATGTTGTCTACTCCCGGGGCCTTGTTTTCCCTACAGGTGTAAAGAAACTCCCCCCGCCCCCTTTCGGATAAAGTTCGGCACTTCCTCAAGAAGCTTACAAGTAGAAATAAAAGCAAAAAAAAAAAAAACCTTCACAAGTGGACATCATTCCCTATTTAATGACAAATAAATAATTATGTATTATTTATACATAACTTACATACAAATGATAGCCTTAAAAACGTTTTGGTACATTAAGTCCAACATAGCAGTCCTTGTGGCAACACCTACTTTATTTATTTATCGCTTTGCCAATCTCTTTCTTCCCTTTTTCATAGTAAAATTTACAGTAGCGCATGGCGTTTAACGTTTTGGTACATTTTCTGGAAAATGGAGCCCAAAATTTCTATGTAGGCTAGTGGCTGGTGTTGGTTGCAATGTGTCGTCCTGAAGCTACCAAATCCATGCTAACATTTGTTTATCCAGCAGAGAAATATTTTGCTTGGTAACATCCTTGTACAAAATAAATACATTCACAGCAGACATTGGGAAAACACGAGAGAAAACATTTTTTTCTAACGCTTCATTGTTTTGTTTGCGACTGGGCAGTAACTCTAAAACTGATTGTCACGGTCTACACCAGTCTTGCTCATGTTAAAATCTATGACAGTGTTTGCCTCTATTGTTCCTGTAAATCCTCCTTTTAACGTACATTTGCCGGGCGCCTGATGTTTTGCGGTGAGGCAGTATACATGACGTTATTTTTTCCTATTTGATCGATAGAACGGGATACCCTGAAGGGATCTATCACCCGTTGTAGGAAAACTGTCATGCATGAAGAACAGAAAGGGTGCATCAACAAGAGAACGGTCAAACATAGTGATCTGATGTTTTTATAAACATTCAGACAGATCATGCTGTTGTCAGAGGGAGTGACTTCAACCTGCCTGGTTAGTTTGGAAGTGTTATGCCATCAAAACTGGTTGTTCAAAATGGTTCAAATGGCTCTGAGCACTATGAGACTCAACTGCTGTGGTCATTAGTCCCCTAGAACTTAGAACTACTTAAACCTAACTAACCTAAGGACATCACACACATCTATGCCCGAGGCAGGATTCGAACCTGCGACCGTAGCAGTCGCACGGTTCCGGACTGCGCGCCTAGAAGCGCGAGACCACCGCGGCCGGCAACAGGGGTTGTTCTGGATATGTTGTCCGAAAATTACCTTCAGCAGATAGTTCAAGAACTAACTCATGATGGTAATATCTTAGACCTCCTGGCAACAAACAGACCTGAACTTACGGAATCAGTTAACGCAGAAGAAGGTAACAGTGATCATAAGGCTCTTATAGCATCTACAAGGAATGTCAAGAAACGTAGGAAGATATATTTGCTCAGTAAGGGAGACAGGATAGAAATTTCAGAATATTCAGCACTCAGCATCAAATATTCGCTGATGAGAACGAAGATGTGGAGAACAAATGGAAATAATTCAAAGACATATGCTCTAGACAAGTATGTTCCGAGTAAGGTTTTAGGGATGGGAAAAATAAGCCATGTTTAATAGCCGTGTTAGAAAAGCGCTAAGTATACAAAGAACACTTCATCTCAGATTCAAGAGAAGTAAAAATTTAGCTGACAAACAAAAGCTGAAAGAAGCGAAAATGAGCGTAAGGAGAGCAAAGAGAGGAGCTTTCAATGATTTTGAGAGTAAGACGTTTGTCAATCGACCTGATTAAAATCTTAAGAGATTTTGATCGTATGTAAAATCAGTAAGTGGGTCAAAATCATCTATTCATTCTCTCGGAAGATAACAGAGAGAAGGCCGAAATACTGAATTCGGTTTTATGAAGTTGTTTCACTGCCTGCAAAAGGCAGATATTGAGATAACCGATGGCGGTATTGAAAAAAGCAGCTACAATCGCTAGTTGTGGAAAGGCATAAGGACCAGGTGAGATACCTGTAAGAGTCTATAAAGATTATGGCAAAGAACTTGCTCCCCTTCTAGCAATAATTTATCGTAGACCGCTTGAGCAACGAAAGGTGCCTAACGACTGGAAGAAAGCTCATGTCATTCCCGTTTTTAAGAAAGGCTGTATGACAGATCCACACTATTACAGACCTATATCGTTGGCGTCAATCTGTTTTATACTCAAGAATTATACAGTTTTTAGAAAATGAACATCTCCTCTAAAAAAATCAATATGGATTCCGCAAATAGAGATCCTGCGAAACTCAGCTCGCTCTGTTCCTCTGTGAAATCCACAGCGCAGTGGATAACGGCGTTCGGTTTGATGTGTTCCTTGATTTCAGTGAGACATTTGACACCGTCCCGCTTTGCCGTTTAATGAAAAAATACGAGCTTAGAGAGTATCGGAGCACACTTGCGATTGGATTCAAGGCTTTCTTGCATCCATAACTCAACATGTCGTTCTTAAAACAACTAAGTCGACAGATGTATAGGCAATATCCGAAGTACCACAGGGAAGTGTGATAATAGCATCGCTGTTTACATTATATACAAATGATCTTGTAGAAAGCGTCGGATGTTCTTTAAGGCTATTCGCAGGTGATGCAGTTGTCTATACCAAAGTATCAACGCAAGAAGATAGTAAGAATTTGCAGTACGACCTGCAGAGAATTGATGAATGGTGCAGACTGTGGCAGTTTCCCCTGAACGTAAATAAATGAAACATACTGCGGATACACAGGAAAAGAAATCCACTACTATAAAGCTACACTGTTAATGACAAACGGCTGGAGACAGCGTCTGGTGTAAAAATTCTGAGCGTAACTATCCGGAGCGACCTTGTGTGGAATCACCACATGAAACAGATAGTGGGAAAAGCAGATACCAGACTCAGAATCATCGGAAGAAACTTAAGGAAATGTAACTCATCAACGAAAGAAGAGGCTTATCAGGCGCTTGTTTGCCAGATTCTTGAGTATTGTTCATCTGTCTGGGATCCCTATCAGGTAGGACATAGAGGTGATAGAGATGATCGAACGAAGAGTGGCGCGTTTCGTCACGGAATCGTTTCGTTGACGAGAGAACGTTACAGAGATGCTAAACAAACTCCACTGGCAGATCGTACAAGAGAGGCGTTGTGCGCAACGGAGACATTTGATACTGAAATACAGAACGGCACTTTTCAACAGGAGTCGGGGAGCATATTACTTCCCTCACATACATCTTGCGTATTGACCACTAGGAGAAAATTCCAGAAATTAGAGCCAATACGAAGGCTTACCGACAATCATTTTTCCCACGCACTATTCGCAAGTGAGGAGGAACCGTTTAGGTGGCTTGTGGAGTATGATGTAGATGTAGAACATGTTCAGTAGAGACACACTTGTAAATCGACTCTTATTGCACGTAGTTGACAATATATGAACTACTGCTAGCGTACAGCCGGCAGTCGTGTGGCATGCCGGAAAATTCAGTTCATGGAGTGGAAAAGCTGCACCTGTACGGGATAGCGGCGTCGTCCTCAAGGACGATAAATGATGCGCCCTTACGTGGACGAAGAAATGGAGTTCTGCCACCTCGGAACCAAAGTAATGTCTGACGGTCGACCCGGGGAAGACGTAAAAGACAGGCAAACAGTGCATTCCTAAAAGAAATCTATTAGTATTAAACATTGGGTTTAATTTAAGAAAGAAATTTACAGAATGAGCTTTTGGCATACAGTATTGCTTCGAAGTGAATCATTATTTGTGGGGAAACTTGAATAGGAAATCGAATCCTTTGAGTTGTGGTCCTAGAAGAGGATGTTGAAAGTTTAGTGGACTGATAAGAAATGACGAGGTTCTCCGTGGAATCGGCGAGGATATAAATGTGTGGGAAACACCGACAGAAGTAGGGAGAAAACGACAGGACATGTGGTACGACATCAGAATAACTTCTATACCAGTAGAGGTAGCTGTAGATAAGTTCTGGAATGGGATAAAAATTTAGAGTAAAATAATTTCAAGCATAACATTTCCCAATGACATTACTCTCCTCAGTTATACGAAATCATCATTATAGGACATGCTGAATGAAATGAACAACCTACTAAGCATAGAATAACAACTGAGAGTAGGCCAAAAAAAAAAACGCAGGTGATGAGAAGTAGCAAAAATAAGTTTGGATAAAGTTAACATCAAATTTGGACGCTAAGAAGTAGACAAAGTGAAGAAGTTCTACTACCTTGAAACCAAAATAACGCCTGACACACGAACCTAGGAGGACGTAAAAAATGAGTTACCACAGGCAAAGAGGGTTTTCCTGCCCAAAACAGTTTACTGTTATCAATCACAGGGATTAATCTGAGAAAGATATTTCTGAGAATATGCGCTGGAGCACAAGGGTATCACAGACCTTGGCGGGAAGTTGAGTGAGGACAGTCCAGATGTTTGAGCTGTAGTCTTACGGAAAGTGTGTAATATTAGGTTGACTGATAAGAAATAAAGTTATCCGTGGAATCGGCGAGGATGTAAACTTGTGAAAAACACTGAGAAGAGGTAGGAATGGGATGATAGGACGTTTGGTAGGACATCAGGAAATAATTTCCATACTAGTAGAAAGAGAAGTAAATGGTAAACACGATACAGGAACATAGAGATTTGAATATATTCAAGAAGTAACTCAGGATGTTGGATGCAAGGTCTGCAGTGAGATGAAGTGCTTGGCACAAGGGAGGAAGTTGTGATAGATCGCGTCAGAACAGCCACAGGACTGATGATCCAACAAAAGAGAGAGAATAATACAAACTAAAAATCATTTACTTAGTTTTTTGTTACCTGAATTTTGAACGCTAAATCGTAACAATACGGTATGAGTCGTTTTACACCCACATTGCGCATTGGTATGCTCATCACATACAACCGTCTTTTTTTTTTAATTATAGACGTGAATTACTAACTCTTCTGCCTCAGTCTGAACCTGTTTCTCAGCCATTTTTCATTTTGACATCAACATCTGCCCAATCTGAAGATCTGAGTACCCATTTAGTCGAAACACTATTCTCCTGTGTTGCGGTTCATCGGCAAATCACTCGAGCTCTATGGAAAACTACAACACCGAATTTCATTGTGAAGCTGACGACGGCACGAAGCGTAGAGGTGCAATCAGCGTGCGTGTGTTTCTATATACACTGTGACTCAGGGATGCGTCCGGTTTTCGCTTGACTAGCACATATAGGAAAATTAATTTGCCTTTAGGAGGGATAGAGGTTAAACGTTCCAGGAACTTTTCACGCTGTTTGTTCCATATCACCAGTCAAAAAACATGTCTACGTATCGACAGAAACTCTTTTGTCAGGCAGATTTTAACGCCTTTGATTCAGAGTTCGTTGTATAGGGTGCTAACGATAGACAATAATCGATTACTCTGGCCATGTCATCACTTGCTCGTAATATTTTCCGTGACATCAGAAACAGCCCAAAATATCAGCGAAGCAATCGATTTATAATTACGTAGAACAAACGATACACGCTGTTCAAGTCGGCGAAGCGACACAAGGCACACATCCGCAGCATATTATAGCTCAACTAAGCTGCAGAGCCTGAACATTGTATTTCCACTGGCCACTTTATGGACTACGTAAAAATCAAGATGCCCACCACAGCCTCATCCTGTTAGGATTGAATGGTCAACGAAGCTGTGGAAACACAGTCAGCAGACAACCTGCTCGTCCGAGAGGAGGGTTTCCCGTTCGAGAAATCCTGAAAGCCACTCATTTCGCCTCTGCGCTCTCAGAGTAGTTTTGTCGTGAGTCTTCGCTACTGGATTCCAACAAATGTCACACATTTTCATAGTTGGTGACATAACCTGGAAGCACTGTGGTTTTTACTAACTCGGCGCTTGCTTAACGTTTTTCCTTAGACGCATAAAGTTTTATCTGACTGACGGTCTTGTTATCGACACTGTTATCTCTGACGCCCGCGCCATTTCCCTTCAGTGAATTGTTGTGTCAAGTGGTTTTAATTCCGCCACCGACTCACTTCGAAAGTGGTTATACGATTATCAGGAGAAATGTGACAAGAACAAATAATACTGTCCGGATGCGTGCCAGAAAGTTGGTGGAATATCCCATCAGCCATGGAAACTTGAAGAAACACGCCGGTTACATCACGGAGACTACGTTGTTAACCACAAATTCCCTTACAGAGAAGAATAACAGATAGCTAGACAGAAACGGATGAGAGGAAAACTGCTGGAGTTTTAAACGGTAGTGTTATCCGTTAGTGCTACAGAGATTCAAATGGAACCTTACATGAAGATCAATAAAATCCTCTAGGTTTGCAAACCACGCAGTATGAAATAAAAGCTTGATGTCGTCATCAGAAATAAATCTTATAAATTTAGACAGCAGCTTAAGAATTACCGCTCTTTGGTCACATTTTTATTTTGAACGGAGAATCCCTTTCGTATTGGAAGAAATAGAAATCCATTCTAACTCCAAAAATATTGGTGCCTTGGTCTTCCGAGAGCCGGTTTCCAAGTCATGAAAAAATTCAAATTTTGGTTACGGCGAATATCTAGTGATTATTTAATCACATAATACCATAAAGGAAGGGGTACAGAGCCGTCCGTGATCAGACAATATGTTCACTAATGGGTTTCAGAACCTATAGCAGGCGATATACCAACATGCCAAACAAAAACGCTACGAACGCAAAACAAAAACGCTACGAACTTGCGCACCAACCTAATATATTGATTACAAAGCTCGCTTACTAGAAAAAGATGCTGTCGTTCTGCTCGATGATCGCGGACTCGGGTAGGGCGGTACTATGCTTGGCCGTAAGCAGACCAGCGGATTCGGTTGCGGAGCGAAACGTTTCTGGCCGTTGCTCATTCGTCCATGCGGCTTTCAGCGATTATCGTTTCTCCTTGTTGCATTTTAAGATACTAGCCTTGCTTTGACACACGCTCTTCGGACGACACCACAATATACACAATTTCCTGCACATCTTTATTACGGGACAAGCCTTGATGGTACCAGTTTCATCCAGAAGTTAACGATTTTGCTTACTAACTCCTCGCCAAAGTTCCAAAAAATACGCAGTAGTAGAATTCCATGAACCAAGTCAATGCTGAACACCTTTCCTGATAGCAGTGTTATCACCCACAAGGTAATTAGATTTGAAGTCTAACGGTAGCATTAAATTGTGTGACGTAGTTTAGATTTTGTTCGTGTTCTGCTACAATGGCACTAGACTGGGGTGACATTTTCCTTACTGGCGGCCACAGTTCTTCACGATCTGTACCGCTAATAATCACTTTATAGCTGCGATCATTCATTCAGTATGTACACTGTCAAATACTAGGGTTTCCTCCGTCAGCTCCATAAAATAGTCTGGGAAAACGATACTAAAGATTCGGATGATCCGAAGAGGAGTAAGTTTAGACACTGGCTAGCAGCAACAGTATCTCGACTAGGGTAGCGAACAGCCTTCCGGGTGAGGCGGGACGTCCCGTTTCCTCGGCCAAAATAATGCGTCCAGCGACGTGTGTTTGCGGGACGCTAACTTTCCCGCATTATGGTAAACCCGGCCTAGGTTAGAAAGAACGCTATGCGAATGAAGTACGGGCGGAGCGTTGCGTACGTGCCAACGCTTTCGGGCGCGGAGACAACTGACAGCTACCGCTTCTGGAAAAAGACAAATGAGTGTGGCACACGTTCGGTCGCTCGCTCGCTCCCCTCCGCCGTTGCTTTGCTATCTTGCGTTACGCCGGCGCCGTGCAGTTCATACTCACTGCTTGTCACAGAGTTTTTGTGTTTTTATGTGCTTCATGAAATAAATAGTTTTTCGCTTGTTGACACTTTTCTGTTGTTATTTTCGATCAGTGTGTTTGGTTTTGAGTCATGTCCGATTCAGGAACAACTGAAAGCGACAGTGAAAAAGTAAAATACAAAAAAATGTAAACGGATGTGCTCTTGCCGGCAAGAATAGGAGAACTCGTATAATTTTTTTTAAAAAAAGGTTGATACAAATATGCATAAAGATTTTTGCAACGTGTGTATGAAATCATTTATGACATTGCATGGAGGTTTGAATGGTGTTAAACGGCATGTTAGCGTCCCCGTACATCAACCGAGTGAAAGAGCTCGAAAGATTATTCAGACTTTATAACAGTTATAAAGCGCGATGTATTGACGACAGACGACGAAAATGTGATAGCTGCAGAGTTGACAAAAATTTACCATAACGTAAAGCATAAGATATACACTGCTACTGACTGCGATTCAAAGTTATGCGCCGTGATATTTAATGATTTCTAAATCGCATCAGAAATAACTCTCGGTGTAACTAAGAAGTCCTCTTTAATTTACAATGTTCTCGCTCCAGCATCAGTCGAAGATAGCGTGGAAAAATTATGGTCAGGCGTGTTTTACAGCATTTCGACACATGCGTCAAATCACGGACATATAAAATTATTTTCAATAATTGTCAGATTTTAATCTCCAAAGAATGGAGTCAGCACCCCCCTAACTGGTTTTTATGAAGGTCCGGGTGAAAAAGGATTCGATATTTATAATAATGTAAAAAATAGACTGAAAGCGCTGGATTTTGGTTTCACAAAAATAGTCCTTTATGTCTCTAGATTTCGCCTCTTTCTGCCTACATCACCACAAGAATGATTCAAAAATGGTTCAAATGGCGCTAATCACTATGGGACTTAACATCTGAGGTCACCCATGCCCGAGGCAGGATTCGAACCTGCGACCGTAGCAGCCTCATGGTTTGGGACTGTTGCGCCTAGAACCGCTCAGCAGGAATGATTCCCCATTTGTCTCTGCTCTGCATATTCTGACTTATTTGTAAGTAGCTCCGTGGTTTCAGAAGACGGCTGAGCTAACACTGAAAGATATACAGAAAAATGGCGGATATCAGTTAGTCGAGCACCTCAGCAACTTTTTATTTGGGATATTCCGATCACGTAGTTGCACTAGGGGCCAAGCGAGTCACCACGTATGGACAAATTACCCGCTCAACATTGTTCCATCGAACTGGTTCGCGGCCTCAGACGGGCAACTAAATAAAATATTGTCGCCCTTTCCCAGGAAATCATGTCGATGTGTTCAATGAGTAGAGTGCACATACCGATGTTTGCCACGTCATAAACAGTGTCCATATTCAGTACATATAAATTAAATAGATGAAGAGATGCTCTGTCCACCGATATCTATCATTTTCCTGTATGTCTTGTAGTTTTCGTGCAGTTGCTTTCTGAAACTTCAGAGGTACTTTTGAATAACCTTGTTTTTTGCTAGAGATATTCCACATGCTTACATGCTTATCGATAATGCAGTAGGGATACAGGAACACTTAATTTGATATGCGTCGATTACAGTGCCATCAAGCCATCTACAACGTTTGGAAAACATGTGCAGCATGGTGCAGAATCGGAATATGCAATAAAAATTGGGGATCTCCATTTGAAAACACCAAGCTGACAGGGGATGTGTTTAGGATGTGGCCCGTTTGCAAGAGCCCCCTCCCCCAACTTGTACTAAACCTCCAGAAACGACTCTGTTTAGCCAGTGAGTCCGTAGACGCATGGCGGATGATATAAAAGGCGTACAGGATGACTGGCCTCATTTTTCCACCCGAGTTCGCAGAGATTAAGACAATCCATCCTTGGATCGTCTTGGTGAGTCGTCGTATAATATTCCCTCTACCTGTTTTGCCGAGAAGCTTTAGAAGTTTATGTCCCTCGGAGACGCACATCAGCGCCCTAGGATTCTCTGTAAAATGTAATTCTGCTTCCTCTGATGAAGCGGGAAGCTATATTATTCGGAATAACGTTCAAAAGTATTGCCTTTATGATGTACTTTTGTACTAAACACCACAAACTGGTAGTATAGAAGCAATTACGAGAGTAATCCCAAAAGTAAGGTTTCCTATTTTTTGTATAAGTACAGAATTCTGTTTGCGTGGCAGTTGGTCACACTGTTGTGAAGAGTGCTTCATGCGCTCTCTGTAAACATGCGCACGCAGCGCTGAGGCGCTCAGTCTTGGCTTGGCAGCCGTTGAGAATGGAGCTCCCGTTGGATGTTACCGCCAAGTGCGAATTGCGCGCTGTTATTCGGTTTTCGAACGCAAAGTTCAGTGCGCCGATTGAAATCCATCGCCAATTGACGGAAGTGTACGGTGAGTCGTGCATGGATGTCAAAAAAGCTCGTAAGCGGTGGATAGAGTTTGCACCTGGTCGGACCGAAACTCACAACGAACAAAGGAGCGGGAGACCAATTTCTGAGGAGACAGTGTTGAAGGTTCAGTAAAGTACGCGTGAAGATCGGCGGATCACCCTGGGTGATTTCTGCAATTTGGTTCCTGAGGTTTCCCGAAGCACCGCTCACAGAATTTTAACGGAAACTACCGGAAGGTGTGCGCAAGAAGAGTGCCACGCACGCGGCAACGACTCCGCTGCAGAGTGAAAATCTCATTCTGGAAACATCCCCCCTGCTGCGTCTAAGCCATGTCTGCGCTATATCCTTTCTTTCGGGAGTGCTAGTTCTGCGAGGTTCGCAGAAGAGCTTCTGTAAAGTTTGGAAGGTGGGAGACGAGATACTGGCAGAAGTGAAGCTGTGAGTACCGGGCGTGAGTCGTGCTTCGGTAGCTCAGATGGTAGAGCACTTGCCCGCGAAAGGCAAAGGTCCCGAGTTCGAGTCTCGGTCGGGTACACAGTTTTAATCTGCCAGGAAGTTTCATATCAGCGCACACTCCGCTGCAGAGTGAAAATCTCATTCTGGACTTGTTGCTTCCCGTGCATTTCTTCACTGCCTTGCAGCCGAACAGGACAACTTTCTGAACTCAGTTGTAACGGGTGTCGAGACCTGGGCACACCACTTAACACATGAGAGTAGCAACAATCACGTCAGTGACGACATCCCTCTTCTCAACTTGGCGGCAAATTGGGATGACATGGGCACACAAAACCTGCCACAGCGTCTACAAAAATGAATCGCCAGAAGTGGTGATTATGTCGAAAAATACTAGATGTTCAAGCTTTAAACTCATGTAAATCATTGTAGAAATAAACCTTACTTTTGGGATTACCCTTGTAATAATGTTTAACTGAAAACTAACCTTTTGCTGACAGCGTGGTGTTACGATAGAATTAGATCGGAAGGTATCCTATCGGCGACTGGCGATAATGGCGGACAACCTGTACCTTGTACTTACATTCATGATTTTTTGTACCCATTCGTACATTTTTGTTATCTCAAACATTATTCATGTATTTATTAAAATGATCGATTTCTGTCGTCGTAATATTGTTGTAAGAAAGTACTTATTACCTGTAGGTTTCTCCTAATATCTGTATTGGAAACATCGACTTCCGTTAGCAAATATTTATTACGCAACATTTCTTGCTTCGCGACAAGATAGCCTATTTTCTTAGATACCTCGCTGCAGACGTAACGGGCTTCATCACGTCTAGACACAGTGCCACACATCAACCTTCATTGGTAACGCCATACGGTCCACCGGCTCCTTCACCGAGCGTGGGAACTGAAATCTTACTTCCGATTGGGGGCGTTCTGCAGTATTGCTTGACTGAGTGAGTACAACACGGTATCTGCAGATGCCATACAATTCTGTAAAACAGGAAAATAAGGAAATAAAATGTAGCTAGAACAGAAAGGGTATCTCAAAATATGTAGCACAGACAGTGCCCCTTTACTGTTTTTTCGTACGGTGCGACGTTTTCGGGATGTTTAGTTGTCTCAAGTTAAAACAGACGCCCCTGTATGTAAGATGTTTTCAGAGCAAAATGCAATGGAAGACCACGCTACGAGCGATGCCGCAAACATATAGATTTGAACAGTTTTAGTGTACACTTACTAACAGTAATTACTGTGAAGGAATAAGACCTTCCACAGTCATACAATACTTAAAATCGTTTTAAAATATTACGTTTGTGCTTCAGTATTTGGTTTATTAATGGAAACGTAGAAGTGAAATCAGGTATTCAGATTTACGCTTCCCAAGCCAATTTCAGAACTGAGAACGGTGAACCTAGTGGCCCCGTGAGCTAAGTTTCGCAAGCAGCCTTGGCGAGAGCGTCTGTGAAACTGTGAAACCGCAAGGCTGTGTTAGGAGGCAGGGTCTTAGACTACCCTTGGAAGCCGGCGTAACCTGGGGGCTTTGCGCCGGCCCTGCCTGAATATCAGCTCCGTCCAGAGCGCAAACTTCGGAAACTTCCTGATTCCTTCGAGATTACGGTTTTGCAGACTTCGAAAAGCCATTGAAGGTGAGCCTGCTATTAGTATTCATCAATGAAGAGTGTGTAACTGTTCTAGTGCTTATGGTTCACGGATGAACTGGACAATAATTAGCAATAAGAATTGCAGTCATTGCTTGAAAATACCGACATTATGTCTATTACTGTTCAATTTGTGCTTAGTAAAAGGTCATTGCTTTGTAAGCAAGAAGTTCCCCAAACTTTATTGCAATTGACACAGGCCTGACAATTCCAAGTTGTTAGTGAGGAACAGATATTTTGCTTAAAACAAGTACGTTAATAGCACTGACTCAAGATGACGTGACTTAACCTCACAGTTATTACTGTAGACTTGCGTTGGTTCAGTGAATAGCTGTAAAGCGGCGGAAAGTATTCACAGAATGTACCTATGGTACGTGTGACAGCTGTCTTAAAAAACGAAATAATTACGTTTGATAAATCACTTGAAAAGTGGATGTGTATTTGTCTGTGACTAAGAGCGTTCTAGTAGGCCATCGAAAACGGACAGCAACATCCAGCCAAAGGAGTGAATTATTCGTGATGATCTTCGTGACAGTTTCAATGGTACTGTGCACGATTTAAAAATTTGCCGTGGTTCTGTATTTTCAGTCGTCCAACGACTGCAGAATTAATGATCATAGGGGTACCATAACAGGAACATCTGGAAATGTGTAAATCATAACGAAGGCGTTTGAAAGGAAGGGGAACATTATACCAGTCCAGTAATTCTGTTTTGTAAGACTTGGGCCCGTCAGTAGGGACCTTTTCGAAAAGCAAAAACAGTTCAAAGGCCAAATTTCTTCAATTTCTGTAGCTTTGAACTGCTGAAGAACTCACTGTACAATACTAATTGAGTTCCGAGTGATTTTTGCCTTTTTAGTACGATGGAGGAGCACTTGCGTGAATCCAAGTTTTCATGCGACGATGGGATTGTGGAGATGGTGCAAGACTGGAGGCACACGATGCCACAAAGTTTCTTCCAAGGTGGAGCTAGACAGCTTCTCAAGAGATGGACTAAATGCATAGAGGATGAGGGAGTTGAGAAGCGATATTACTTGCCAACTTGTTTTCCCACTAAAAAGTATATTTATAAAAATTCTTATTTATTGATCTACCCACACGACATGGGTTACTTGTTAGGACGCATATATTTTCTAGGTTTTTGGTCTGTTTGCAACAATGCGATAGGCTGTGACATATAAGTCGATACTACGAACGAGATGGCCAACTGGTACAGGTGCTGGCTGTGTATTCGGAAGGAGCACGGCTCTAAGTTTCATCTGCCCAATCTGAGGTTTCTGTGGTTTTCCTACACCACTTGAGTCGAATGTTGAGTAGTTCCCACAACAAGGGTACAGGTGATTCCTTTTCCCATAGTTTTCCAGCTGATGTAGAGTTCTGTCTCTGTCGACTAGATCCTAATATTTAACCATCCGTAAATGGCAGCTACGAAAATCTGGCAACAGTAATAAGAAAAAGGGACAAGAATCGAGATCACCACCATATACGAGTAACTTCCTTGCTAGTCAGGTCGCAAATTAGACACAGTCTTGGATTTCCTGTACAACGTGTCTCAAAAATACGAAGATGAGAAAACCATAGCTGTACTTAATTGTGAAGCCATTAAGTGTACAGCACAGAGTAATACCTTACCAAGAGGATCAACAGTTTGTGTCCTCTCACGGTAAATAAAGTCTGTCATCTCTTTTCCGAGGTGATCTCCCAAGCTTTAGTAATCAGGACCCTCTAGAGACTGGACGAACATTTAATTTATCGTTTTATTTCAGATAATTTATGGGAATGTAGCCACTCGACGTCGGCAAAAAATTCGTTATAGGTACCAACTCCATTTTGGGGGATCATGATGAGACCATTCGACCTATATACAATTTGACAATAGGTTTACCTGGCATATCACTATCATTTGGACAGTGGATGTGGGGGTCTTCTATCCATCCCCACATTTGGGTCTCATTTGACGTAATTTTTGTGAATATTTGTTATTTCCGTCACATGGCATTGAGATAACATGCAGTTTTTCGTCGATATTCTGCCTTTCTTTAAACTACGAGACTAGCAGTCTATAACAAAAGCAGGACATTCATACAGAATCTATACTAGAGGATGAAGTAAACGGCATACTGAGAAAGGCAGTGGAAATAAGGGCCCCCCTCCAATGGCGAAATATGTAAATTGTTCAGTCACACCGTTAAGATCGAGAAAATATCAAGAGAGTGGTGTGTGTGGTGGGTAATCCACCCTAATCAGCATATTTCTGTTGAATGGGGAGGGCCCGGCCACATAAGCAACATTCACAGTTTATAACAACACCACTTTCATTAATTTTTCTTTGGCCAAATAAAATTTTACCTTTAAAATTCAAAATCCTTACAAGCACGGACAACCACCCTAACCAAGCATTAAGTGACTTGCAAGTTAATTAAATTCTATACATAGTAGAGCTCCCAAAAGGAGACTACGATAATGAAATGAAGTTTAACCAGTAATGGATATCACAATATTTTTTAAGACAAAAGAGAATACCAACAGATACACCCCTTCGTGACACATTTTCAAAACAGGTGACGTCACACAGGCACGGGCTCATTCAAGTAACAGAAGGGGCGCCCACTGGACCGAGACCAGAGGCGGCTAGACCCAGAACCCACAGCAAGCGGGCGAGCTGGACAGGGTGCCGCACACAGGACACTATAACACACAAATCTTTTACGAAATCCTTTACAGATAGAAATCACGGCCGCACGACTCGATTCGGGTAATGTGCCGAGTGCAGTTCCCACACTACAAGCCAGATTCGGTCTTGCAAACGTGTCAAACACACCACAACCTCTGCGACGTGCCCCTGCCTGTTCACGCTCGCCTCCGATTCTCACGCGCCGCGCGGCTCTCCGGCTGTCCCCTTTCTAGCCCCACGCCCGGCACGGCCAAAAGCCACGCCAGACGGCCGAGTCCAAAGATCACACGATGCCGACCCAATCGGTCAATCGATACGAGCTGGCACGGCTCAACCTCCCCCAGTAAAACCCAAAAATCCCCCCCCCCCCTCCGACCCTTTTAACTTGGGACACATGGACCCTTGGCACTTAACCCAAAACGAGATCTCGGACCAAGAGGCTCACTGGAATCAAAACTTGGATGACCTCACATGGTCCCAGAAATCAAGGGGTTGACTTTGAACCATGAATTTACTTCACAATCTTTTCTTAGAGAATTTACTTCATTTACTACTGATTCATCAAGAACATTAACAAATTTAATCACACTAGGTGAGCGTGGAAATAGTTGCCAGAGAGTAACTGATGAAAATGAAATTACCTTTAACAAATGAGGAGGAGGAGGATCTTAGTGTTTAACGTCCCGTCGACGACGAGGTCATTAGAGACGGAGCGCAAGCTCGGGTTAGGGAAGGATGGGGAAGGAAATCGGCCGTGCCCTTTCAAAGGAACCATCCCGGCATTTGCCTGAAGCGATTTAGGGAAATCACGGAAAACCTAAATCAGGATGGCCGGAGACGGTATTGAACCGTCGTCCTCCCGAATGCGAGTCCAGTGTGCTAACCACTGCGCCACCTCGTAACAAATGAGAATTTTATTCATAAAAGCCTTTTCAAAAAGAGATTTAAAATTTATGAGCAGAAAAGCACCCTCGAAATATCAAGTTACAATTTCATTTAGTGGCAGAAAGGACAACATTGACAGTATGAGCCTTCGGGCTGAGAAGCTGGCGGCTCCCTTTCAACACGGCCGCAGTCACGACCGCTCGCAACAACCTCTGAAAGACTACACTGGTGCAAATCTGCAACACACCAGATTACTTTAAACTAAAAATTTTACAACTCACAAAAACACATTAACTATGCACCCCGGAAGAGGGATGGAAATGGTACAAACAATGACACTGAGAAATTATTTGCCACTGAAGGTGCAATTTGTTTTTAGAAGGACTCTTACGGTGGAAGGGTGGCAACTTTATAAAAATGAATATTTAAATAAAACCCACGAAATTCAGACTTACATAAAATGTACAACATGCTCTACATTACACATATACCGCGTTGCAAGATGACAGGCAAGATAAAAACATATTTCAGAAATTCGGCCTTTACATCGAATCCAACAAACATGGCATAGGCAGTCATTAACGTATGGCTGATGGACAGGGGGATTACTGAACAACCTGCACCGCAGATTGCTCTAACCCTCCCAGACTCCACAAGGGAAAAATGGACCACCAAATTCACAAGTACGCTATGGTCGCACGTTCGAATCTTGCATCTGGCATGTGTGTGTGTGATGTCCTTAGGTTAGTTAGGTTTAAATAGTTCTAAGTTCTAGGGGACTGATGACCTCAGAATTTTAGCCCATAGTGCTCAGAGCCATTTGAACCATTTTTGAATTTACAAATAACCACCTTTCCGCGCGTGGGCAAACGGAGAAGAATGGTGGGACGACCCTAAAACGAAGCAGTAGTGACGTCACCAAGAAAACAAGTAGAATTTAACAAGTAAATGAAACGACATATCTCCAATCACTTAACTTCTAATAAACTGCTATCTCTGGCGAAGATCTGGCGCAGCACCCCCAGCGTTCTCCGACACCGTCCGCTGCCAGCCGCTTCAACGGACGCAGGAAGGCGCGCCCATCTCCCGTCTCACGTCGTCGAAGCTCACCCAGGCCAGCCCGATGTCATGGTTTCACTCCTGTTGCTCTGGTGTCAACCGCAAAGCGACTATCCCCTTCTATACGGCGCTGCCCACTGGACTAACGTGGCGACCTCATATGCGCTGACGCTCAGGGCGGACAAGTCATCTCGTGTCTCTGTGTGCGATCGACCAACTGACCGATCCAACCGCCAATGACCGTTGCCCGAGCAACTCGAGCAGACTGGCGGCCTAATGCGCTGATGCAGGAACTCAGCCCCGACCGGCCGACCTCTAGCTGAGTTCTATTACTGGCGGAGTGGCAAGACTCTCATTTTCTGGCTTAAAGTTTGATCCAAACAACAGACATACTCGCACTCCGACGACAGACAGACGCTAACTGCCCCACAAATGCGCCTAGCCTCACCCCGAGTGACAGACTGACCGACTCCCGAGCTCATAGCGCCCCTTAAATGCACGTGAACAGGCAACCTTTCCCCTTTGGCACCAGAGGGAGACACCAAAGCTGCGATTGCCACAGCGGCGCCACCTCCAGAAACGGAAGGCGACTGCTTTACACTACGCGCTGCGGCACGCTCTTCAAAACAGCAAATTTTACCAAGGCTCAAACATACCGGAGATGGCTGCGTCGCCGCTACCCAGGCCGCGAAAATTCATCACAAAAGCGCGATCGCCAATCTTGACACGGATTTTGCAACGACCTTTATTATAACGCTGGAGCTGTCTCCGGTGTGCGAGTTGGATGTTCTTCATAGCCCTATGCCCATTCCGTCGAATGACTTCCGGGACAAGTTTTACATATATTAAGGTATAAAATAGTTATTTAACTAATTAACTAAAATCTCATAGAAAACTGGATAAACAAGTTACACAAACGCAAATTTAAGTCACATTTACACTCCTGGAAATTGAAATAAGAACACCTTGAATTCATTGTCCCAGGAATGGGGAAACTTTATTGACACATTCCTGGGGTCAGATACATCACTTGATCACACTGACAGAACCACAGGCACATAGACACAGGCTACAGAGCATGCACAATGTCGGCACTAGTACAGTGTATATCCACCTTTCGCAGCAATGCAGGCTGCTATTCTCCCATGGAGACGATCGTAGAGATGCTGGATGTAGTCCTGTGGAACGGCTTGCCATGCCATTTCCACCTGGCGCCTCAGTTGGACCAGCGTTCGTGCTGGACGTGCAGACCGCGTGAGACGACGCTTCATCCAGTCCCAAACATGCTCAATGGGGGACAGATTCGGAGATCTTGCTGGCCAGGGTAGTTGACTTACACCTTCTAGAGCACGTTGGGTGGCACGGGATACATGCGGACGTGCATTGTCCTGTTGGAACAGCAAGTTCCCTTGCCGGTCTAGGAATGGTAGAACGATGGGTTCGATGACGGTTTGGATGTACCGTACACTATTCAGTGTCCCCTCGACGATCACCAGAGGTGTACGGCCAGTGTAGGAGATCGCTCCCCACACCATGATGCCGGGTGTTGGCCCTGTGTGCCTCGGTCGTATGCAGTCCTGATTGCGGCGTTCACCTGCACGGCGCCAAACACACATACGACCATCATTGGCACCAAGGCAGAAGCGACTCTCATCGCTGAAGACGACACGTCTCCATTCATCCCTCCATTCACGCCTGTCGCGACACCACTGGAGGCGGGCTGCACGATGTTGGGGCGTGAGCCGAAGACGGCCTAACGGTGTGCGGGACCGTAGCCCAGCTTCATGGAGACGGTTGCGAATGGTCCTCGCCGATACCCCAGGAGCAACAGTGTCCCCAATTTGCTGCGGTCTGGTCCCAGGTCGACGGGCACGTGCACCTTCCGCCGACCACTGGCGACAACATCTATGTACTGTGGAGACCTCACGCCCCACGTGTTGAGCAATTCCGTGGTACATCCACCCGGCCTCCCGCATGCCCACTATACGCCCTCGCTCAAAGTCTGTCAACTGCACATACGGTTCACGTCCACGCTGTCGCGGCATGCTACCAGTGTTAAAGACTGCGATGGAGCTCCGTATGCCACTGACACTGACGGCGGCGGTGCACAAATGCTGCGCAGCTAGCGCCATTCGACGGCCAACACGGCGGTTCCTGGTGTGTCCGCTGTGCCGTGCGTGTGATCATTGCTTGTACAGCCCTCTCGCAGTGTCCGGAGCAAGTATGGTGGGTCTGACACACCGGTGTCAATGTGTTCTTTTTTCCATTTCCAGGAGTGTATGTTGGTCTCTTCAAATGCGTCGTGAGTGATATGGGAGGTCCTGGTTATCGATTCAAACAAACCATGACTCAACCACGAGACAGCAAGGATTCATTTCTGATACAATCGGCTGAATATTAACACTGAAATGAACCCAACAGCACACAGCGGAAGAAACGGAAGAGATTATTAAAGCGCCTGATAGGAAGAGTCAACAGTAGTCACGACGAATAACCTCGGCAATGTGGCCGGGTTACTGAATCACCATTTTAGCGGAATGTGAATGTCAACCAACGCTGAACAAAGGTGTATGATAGGTCTCACTTTGATTGATGGACGCTCCGACGAATGGCTGCCGGTACCGAGACACAGTTCTGCTTCCATACTGACAACATAGAACTGATAGAAGTTCCATAACGGCTTCAATCAGACACATCTGTTCAGACCTGAAGCCAGGCCAAGTCCACACCAGGCATAGAGCGTCGACAACTGTCGCACTACTCGCGATCACTCGCTATTCCCGCCTTCCCGCTCACCCCCTGCTGCCCTTGCAATCGGGAATCGCTTCGCGTGGAGCACACTGCGCCCCCAGAATATGGTTCAAATGGCTCTGAGCTCTATGGGACTTAACATATATCTCATCAGTTCTCTAGAACTTAGAACTACTTAAACCTAACTAACCTAAGGACATCACACAACACCCAGTCATCACGAGGCAGAGAAAATCCCTGACCCCGCCGGGAATCGAATCCGGGAAACCGGGCGCGTGAAGCGAGAACGCTACAGCACGACCACCAGCTGCGGACACTGCGCCCCCCCTGGAATCGCTAGTAATCAAGCGATAGCGTGTGGTGGGAATTAACGCTGCAAACGACATTAAAAGGGAGAGGAATTGAACTGTGAAGAACACACAGTTCAGTATCTACTCATTATAACCACATACTGATTGCACAAATTAGAGAGGATGTCAAATTCATGTTAAAGAAGTCAATGGGAGCTTTTGAATGAGGAGGGCTTAGAGTAACTACGAGGTCAACAGAGTATCAAATAGTGGGAGGAGGTGGAAGGGATACTGTGATGTCACCGCCAGACACCACACTTGCTAGGTGGTAGCCTTTAAATCGGCCTCGGTCCGGTAGTATACGTCGGACCCGCTTGTCGCCACTATCAGTGATTGCAGACCGAGCGCCGCCACACGGCAGGTCTAGTCTAGAGACTCCCTAGCACTCGCCCCAGTTGTACAGCCGACTTTGCTAGCGATGGTTCACTGTCTACATACGCTCTCATTTGCAGAGACGAGAGTTTAGCATAGTCTTCAGCTACGTCATTTGCTACGATCTAGCAAGGCGCCATATTCAGTTACTATAAGTAATATCTTCAAGATTGTATTCTGAACAGATAATACTGTGAATCATGTACCGTCAAGAGCGACGTTCATCATTAATGGATTAAAGCAAGGTATCAAACTAATTACGTTCGCTTTCTGAGTTTTAATTCCTTGTCATGTTCCAGACCTCACGTCAGTATAGTTCTTCCCTCCTCACGCCAGCCTGCGTGAGCTAAAATGCGTGCATTTCGGCCTCCACTCGTAACACGGTTTTGGCTCTTCTGCTAACATTAAAGTTACAGTACTGCCGGAAGAAACTATTAAAGCTGTAAAGCAGTTTAAATACTGAAGGACGATAATCGATTCTCTGGGAAGCTGTGAAGCAGATATGGAACGAAGGATCCAGCAGGCAAGAGGAACAATTAAAACGCTAAACGGAGTTCTGTGGAGCCGGACAATATCAGAAGAAACAACGAAGAGGATTCTGCAAACGTAGCTGAAAGTATCGAAATTTATGAAGCAGAAAAATGGACCATGGGGAAGTGGTAGAGAATCAGAGTACATACAGTAGAGATGAATGGAATAAGGAGGGCAACAAGGATAAACAGAAGAGAACGGAGAAGAAATGAGGAAATCAGGGAGATAATGGATATGGAACAACCAGTCGTGCAAAGAATAGAGAATAGAGTTCCTCAATGTTATGGCCACAAACGGCGATTGGAGCAAGGATGAGGGTGAAAAGGGATCCTGGAATGGTCGCCGCCAGGAAGGAGGATCTGTGGACGGCCGAGATGAACGTGGAGAGCGGGAATAATTACAACGATGAACGGAAGAGATCTGGAAGAGAAAAACTGCCAAGATCGTGAAAGCTGGTGAATGGAAATATAGAGAAACTTCTAAAGATCTGAGAAGCGCTTAAATGTAAGTAAGCACTTAACTGTTTGCGTTTTGCTTGCACGAGGTGCAGTTCAACAGCTACTGTTGTCCAGAAGACAAACTTGTTGCAGTTTGTAGAAGTACAAGAATAATATACAGAAGAATGGAAAAGCAAACTACGGATCTAATAGATGACGATCGTTTGGTTTTAGGAAAGGTAAACACAGCAGACTGGCAATTCTGACGTTGCGATTGTTAATGGAAGCAATACTACCATAAAGAAAAATCAGAACTTGCTATTATTAATGGAAGCAAGACTACCACAAAGAAAAATCAGAACACGTTCATAGGATTTATCGACTTCGGAAATGCGTTCGACAGTGTGAAATGGTGAAAGATGCTATAAATTCTGAATAAAATAGAGGCAAGGTATAGGGAGAAGCGGGTAATTTACAATATGTACAAGAGTCAAGAGGGAATAATAAGAGTGCACGAATTATGAAGGATTTAAGCCAGGGATGTAGTCTGTCACCCCTACTGTTCAATCTATGCATCCAAGAAGCAATGATGGAAATAAAAGGTAGGTTCAACAGTGGAATTGAAATTGAAGGTGGAATAATATCAATGATCAGATTTCCTGATGACATCGGTATCATTAGTGGAAGTGAGGAAGAATTACATGATCTGCTGAATATAGTGAACAGTCTAATGAGTACAGAGCATGGGCTGAGAGTAAATCGAAGAAAGACGAAAATAATGCGAAGTAGCAGAAATCAGAACAACGAGAAACTTAAGATCACCAAGTACACGAAGTTAAGAAACATGATGAAGTGAAGGCATTCTGCTACTAAGGCTACAAAATAACCAGTGGCGGACGGAGCCACGAGGTTCTGCGTAGAACCGGAGAGCAAAAGAACATTTGGAAAACACTGAAAAGAGGAAGGGACAGGATGATAGGACGTGTGTTAAGACAGCAAGGAATAACCTACACAGTACAAAGCAAAGTAGCAGTGACAAAGACGCCAATCCAGATCAAAAAAAGTCTACTAGTATCAAACACGTTATGTCATCCTTTGCACGCTGTGTGGTTATTTAGTGGATACAGGGGTCAGGAACAGATGCCGTTCATGAACAGAGAATTTAGATATTCCCAGAATGAGATTTTCACTCTGCAGCGGAGTGTGCGCTGATATGAAACTTCCTGGCAGATTAAAACTGTGTGCCCGACCGAGACTCGAACTCGGGACCTTTGCCTTTCGCGGGCAAGTGCTCTACCAACTGAGCTACCGAAGCACGACTCACGTTCGGTACTCACAGCTTTACTTCTGCCAGTATCCGTCTCCTACCTTCCAAACTTTACAGAAGCTCTTCTGCGAACCTTGCAGAACTAGCACTCCTGAAAGAAAGGATATTGCGGAGACATGGCTTAGCCACAGCCTGGGGGATGTTTCCAGAATGAGATTTTCACTCTGCAGCGGAGTGTGCGCTGATATGAAACTTCCTGGCAGATTAAAACTGTGTGCCCGACCGAGACTCGAACTCGGGACCTTTGCCTTTCGCGGGCAAGTGCTCTACCAGGAAGTTTCATATCAGCGCACACTCCGCTGCAGAGTGAAAATCTCATTCTGGAAACATCCCCCAGGCTGTGGCTAAGCCATGTCTCCGCAATATCCTTTCTTTCAGGAGTGCTAGTTCTGCAAGGTTCGCAGAAGAGCTTCTGTAAAGTTTGGAAGGTAGGAGACGGATACTGGCAGAAGTAAAGCTGTGAGTACCGAACGTGAGTCGTGCTTCGGTAGCTCAGTTGGTAGAGCACTTGCCCGCGAAAGGCAAAGGTCCCGAGTTCGAGTCTCGGTCGGGCACACAGGTTTAATCTGCCAGGAAGTTTCATATCAGCGCACACTCCGCTGCAGAGTGAAAATCTCATTCTGGAAACATCCCCCAGGCTGTGGCTAAGCCATGTCTCCGCAATATCCTTTCTTTCAGGAGTGCTAGTTCTGCAAGGTTCGCAGAAGAGCTTCTGTAAAGTTTGGAAGGTAGGAGACGGATACTGGCAGAAGTAAAGCTGTGAGTACCGAACGTGAGTCGTGCTTCGGTAGCTCAGTTGGTAGAGCACTTGCCCGCGAAAGGCAAAGGTCCCGAGTTCGAGTCTCGGTCGGGCACACAGTTTTAATCTGCCAGGAAGTTTCAATTTAGATATTAATTTATTCTGTATCTCCTATCAAATAGTAAAAGTAATACATAAATTTGTTCCTGTATTAGCAGTGTCAGTTGCTCGCAGTAAATTTGAATGTAGAAATATATACACCTACAAAAGATCTGTAAATGTGCCACTCTTCAATACAATGTGTATTCAGAAGATGACGAGCCCTGGCCATTATGAAAATCTGGAAATGTTGTTCAACTGGAAAACACACAAAATAGACTGAGTTCATAAGTATTCTAACTTATGTACACTCGCCACTGGAGCTCCGGAGAGCGGGTTCTTGCGTTTCATTGGCACCGGCGTAATTGTCCGTGCGCTCTCCTGCCTCAGTGGCGGCTGCAGGAAACGCGGCGCCGTAGCTGGCGGTGCACGTATTTGAATGTGCGGCCGATCGGATAACGGCCGATACCCTAAAACATACACCTTAATTTGAGGAAGAAATTTCTGAGAATATACGTTTGAAGCACAGCATTGTATGGTAGTGAAACATGAACGGTGGCAAACCTGGGAAAGAAGATAATCGAGAAGTGGTACTACAAACGTATGTTGAAAATTAGATGGACTGATAAGGAATGAGGAGGCTCTGCGTAGAATCGGAGAACAAAGGAACATTTGGAAAACCCTGACAAGAGGAAGGGACAGGATGATAGGACATGTTTTAAGGCATCAAGGAATAACCTCCACAGTACGAGAGCGAGCTGTAGAGGAAGACTGTGATTTGAATATATGCTGCAAATAATTTAGGAAGTAGGTTGCAAGTGCTACTCTGAGATGAAGAGGTTGGCACAGGAGTTCCCAGCGGGCCGAATGCTCAAGAACACCCCAATATGGCTGTCCAGACCATCACCGAATCCCTGCTGTGTTTCACTCTCAGGGCGTAAACTCAGCCATAAGTTGGAAATAGTGTAAAACGAGACTCTTCCAACTGAATGAGTTTCTCCCATTGCTTCAACAGTTCATGTTCTATTCCTTGGGCACCATGCTTTCCTGTTACGAACTAATGAGAGTTCTTGGAATTACAGCTCACCCTGCAAATTGCAAGTTTATGAGTGCCCGTCGAGGTTTTTTTTTTTCTGACTGGTTTCGTGAGTGCAGAATTCAGTTAAGCAGAGAATTTTGCTGCATCCGTCCTCTTACTTTTCGTCATCATCCTCTTCAGTTACCACCTCTCCACGATCACTCAACACACGCTTCAGTTCACGTTGTGACTAAACGGATGGTGGTTTCCCTACGTGTGGTGTAATGTTCGATTCTGTGCCTCGCAAAACACTACACATCAGCTACCTTGGTTAAGGAGTCAGCCACAATTCGAGCACAAACAATTAACAGACGTTCGAATTCACTTAGCTTCAACATGATGCGCAATTACACAAAACACTGTTGTGGCCCTGGCTGAAACTTTCAACGTATTGAGATACCGCACGGGTGACGTTCTTGGCGGAATACAACAGCGCAATGCGCAGGCTTGGCTAGCAACTGCATCTGTGTTGAACCGTGCGTTTCTATTGGAGTTTCCGTAATATTATCCAACCAGTGTACAGAACACCCTATCAAGGTGAAGAGCGACTGATTCATACGATAATTTATTTTACAAATAGGGAATACATGCTCTCATAGACGCTGCCGTAAGGCTGTGGAGTGATGGGGACTATGTAGTAAAGATGTACGCGAGATAGAAATGTTGACTGGTTTGTTGTTGTTGTTGTGCTCTTCAGTCAGAAGACTGGTCTGATGTAGTTCTCCATGATACTCTATGTTATGCAAGCCTCTTCATCTCCGAATAACTACTGCAACCTATATCCTTTTCAGTCTGCTTACTGTATCCATACCTTGGCCACCCTCCACAAATTTTAGCAGTACCTGCCCCACTTTTCTCTTATATTGAACTGTGATCCCTTGATGTCTCAGAATGCCTCCTATCAACCGCTACCTCCTTCTGTGCTGTGCATTTCTTTTCTCCCCAATTCTCCTCAGTATCTACTCATCAGTGACGCGATCTACCCATAATAGTATTCAGCATTCTTTTTAAAACCCACTTCAAAAGATTCTCTCCTCTTCTTGTCTAAAGGATCTGTGGATCATATTTCACTTCCATATATGGCTACATTCCTTTAGGATACTTTCAGAAAAGACTTCCATACACTTAAGTTTATCGTCATTTTTTCTGTTTTCCGTCTTTCCCTTACTTTGTTTAAATTCGTGGAGGTATGTGCCGTCTATGCAACAAACTAAAGCCAGTTTTTTTATTGCCAAACTCGTTTCACTTCTTTTATTTCGGAAGCATCATCAGTCGCCTGTAGTACCTTCCTTTTATACATACAATAAACGTATTATGTGGTAGATATAATGTGCTGTTCCACAAATTTCGTAACGTTAACTTATCGTTCGGTGTTACTTATGATTTCCAGCGCTGTTAACTCATGTGTGTGGTCCTGGAGATGTATTAGTCAGGTTCCATACTCCAGCTGGTCGATTTCTTGGCTTTCATTCACCCTCATTTGTCACATCGCATATATCCCTTGCACTTTCCATTTTGTGATCAACATGTGTACGTTTCCGGTGTGTAGTGTTGCCACCTGTTGTTGTGTGTTTGTCTTTGTTTGAGTTGTGTTGTGGCTTGATATTTTTCATTTCTTGTGTGTGTGTGTCTGTATGTGTGTGTGTGTGTGTGTGCGTGTGTTTATTTCCTGTGTGTAGCTGTGAAATTCTTTCCTGAGAGGTTGCCTTTTTTTTTATATACTTGTGTGTGTGTGTATTTTGCTGTGTGTAAATGTGTGTGTGTGGGGAGAGAGAGAGGGAGAGAGAGAGAGAGAGAGAGAGAGAGAGAGGAAGGTTCACTAATTATTTATCCCGGCTACATTTCGGTGTGTTGCAGCTAGAATTATCAGAGAATTATTGCTTATAGGGGTTTGGTCGTTGAGTACCTTCTTTTCGATTGTGATGGTCCTCTGTATGAGAAAATTTTTTTGCAACGTCAGGAGCTTTTTGTTGTGATTATTCACTCTGATAACTATCATGTCACATTCTAAGTTGCATGGTTCACGTCCATGTTTCATCCGGCGTTATCGTTATATCCCAGAAATGTATTTGCTTTTATCTTTGTTTTTCAATGGTGAATTGAAAATGTTTATGTATGTTGTTTACATCTGTATGAAGTTTCTCAATATTCTCTGTCGGTTCATCTACCATATAGATTATGTCGTCCACAAATCTGCACGAGCAAACAATTTTGTATCCTTTCTTTGTGATGACTGTACCAGATATTGTGTTTTCCATGTTGTTGATGAATATGTTTGCAGTGTTTCTGAAATTGGAAAACCCACTTAAAACCCATCTTCTTGTAAATAAAATTCCTTTTCAGTTTGGATGTAATTGTGGGATGTGATAGCTTTGAGGGCTTTAGTTATTCCATTAATATTGACTGCAGGTAGTTTTTTGTATGTCAGTAAGTTTTCTTCAGTGAGTTTCATTGCAGTAGGTATTGAGGTGTACATGTTCTCTATGTCAAAAGATGAGTGATTCTGTTCGAGGGATGTATGTCTTTTATTTGTGTTACGATTTAATTTGTGTTTTTCAATGTTTCCCATTTTTTCATTTCATAATTTTGCTCAATGATTTTGTTCATGTGTTTTGGTACATGGTATGACCGTCCATACTTAATAACAGGCCACGGAATATGGTGTTTGTGGATCTTGGGTTGGATTCTGAGTGTTGGTGCTTTCAGGTTCTTCTGTGTGATGTGTTGTTTTTGTTCATCTGTGAGTATCTGTCTTCTGTCTTTGAGGTTGTTCTTTATGTTTGAGCCGGCCGGAGTGGCTGAGCGGTTCTAGCTGCTACAGTCTGGAACCACACGTCCGCTACGGTCGCAGGTTTGAATCCTGCCTCGGACATCGATGTGTGTGATGTCCGTAGGTTAGTTAGGTTGAAGTAGTTCTAAGTTCTTGGGGAATGATGACCTTAGCAGTTAAGTCCCATAGTGCCCAGAGGCATTTTATGTTTTTCTGGAAGCTTGCTGTTGGGTCAGATTTCAATTTTGTGATATTGTTACATGAGATGAAAAGTTTAGTTTTTTTTCCATATACTGTTCTTTTATTGATCAGTACTGTCCTGTTCCCATTATCTTCTCTTGTGACTATGATGTTGTTAGCTTTTCTTTTAATTTCTTAGTGATGGTGTTTTCGATTTGAAGTTTTATGTTTTGGTCTTTCTTTGATATCGTGAGTATGTTATTTCTTTTTTTATTCACTAGTTCTCGTATTATCCCAACGTTTATAGTGTTATTTTTTTTCTTATCTCCCTCCATCAGGAAGTTTCCTGTTTCTACAGTCAAGTTTTCTATGTAGTGGTTAACAACTTTTGTACTGGTGTTGTGTTTGAGCACTCTCTCTAATAACTATGTTTGTTTCTCTGTTAATTCTGTATCTGTGAGGTTTATCAATTTTGAGTGATAATTACACACAGCAAAGTACACACAAATACATGAATATAAAAAAAGGAAAAAGTCACCCTCTCAGGAATGAATTACACAGTTACACACAGGAAATACTCGTACACACACACATACACACACAACAAATGAAAAATATCAAACCAAAACACAACACAAACAAAAGATAGACAAACTCACAACAACAGTTGGCAACACACACCGAAAACACATATGTTGATCACAGAAAGTGCAAGTGATATGTGCGAGGTGACAAATGTGGGTTCTGCGGTATGGAAACTAACGAATACATCTCCAGGACCACACACGTGAGGAACACCATCCCGTAAGTTCACATTATGAACATTGTGCTAGCCGGTGGTTGTGGCCGAGCGGTTCTAGGCGCTTCAGTTCCGAACCGAGCTGCTGCTGCGGTCGCATGTTCGAATACTGCCTCGGGCATGGATATGTGTGATGTCCTTAGGTTAGTTAGGTTTAGGTAGTTCTAAATATAGTGAACTGATGACCTCAGATGTTAAGTCACATAGTGCTCTAAGCCTTCTGAACAATTTTTTTGAACTTTGTGCTACAAAAGTTGATTGGAACCTAAAAAACAAGAGAAAGGCATGGCAAAATGTAATATAGTAGCATATTATATCTACCATATAATATACTTATTGTATGTATAAAAGTAAACATATATTAGAGGCGAGTGTTGATGCTTCTGAAATAAAGGAAGCGAAATGCATATGGCAGTAAACGAACTGTCGTCAATTAGTTGCATAGACGGTACATGCTTCCACGAACTTAATTTTATATTTCATGTTAATAAATTTCTCTTCTTCAGAAACGCTTTTCTTACCATTGCCAGTCTACATTTTATATTCTCTCTGCTTCGCCCAATATCCTTAATTCTACTGCCTAAATAGCGAAACTCGTCGACCACTATAAGTGTCTCGTTTCCTAATTTAGCTGCCCCAGTATCACTTAATTTAATTCGGCTACACTGCATTATCCTCGTATTGCTTTTATTGCTCTTCATCTTACACTGACACGCCTAAGGATCTGGTATAGGCATGCGTATTCAAATACAGAGGTATCTATAACAGGCAGAAGACGGCAACAACTTTATAAGACAACAAGTGTCTGGCGCAGTTGTTCGATTGGTTACTGCTCCTACAATGGCACGTTATCAAGATTTATGTGTTATGGTGATATAGTCGGCGCACGAGCGGAGGTTCACAGCATCTCAGATGTAGCGATGAAGTGGGGATTTTCCCGTACGACCATTTCAAGAGTGTACCGTGAATATCAGGAATCCGGTGAAACATTAAATCTCCGACATCGTTGCGGGCGGAAAAAGGTCCTGCAAGGACGCGACCAACGACGACTGAAAATAATCGTGGAACTGTTCAGAAAATTGCAGCGGATTTCAATGCTGCGCCATCAACAAGTCTCAGCATGCGAACCATTCAACGAAAAATCATCGATATGGGCATTCGGAGCCGAAGCCTTACTCATGTATCCTTGATGACTGCATGACACAAAGCTTTACGTCTCGCCTGGTTCAAAAATGGTTCAAATGGCTCTGAGAACTATGGGACTTAACATCTGAGGTCATCAGTCCCCTAGAACTTAGAACCGCTCGGCCACACCGGCCGGCCACCTCGCCTATGCCGGTCAAGACCGACATTGGACTAAGGAAACATGTTGCCTGGTCTGACGTGTCTCGGTTCATATTGTATCGAGCTTATGTACGTGTACGGGCATGGAGACAATCTCATGAATCCATGGAACCTGTATTGCTGAAGCTGGTGGAGGCTCTGTAATTGTGTGGGGCGTGTGCAGTTGCAGTGGTATTGGACCCCTGATACATCTATATACGACTCTGACAGGTGACACATACGTAGCTATGCTGTCTGATCACCTGCATCCATTCATGTCCGTTGTGCATTCCGACGGACTTGGGCAATTCCAGAAGGACAATGCAACACCTCACGCGTCGAGAATTGCTACAGAGTGGCTGCAGGAACATTCTTCTGAGTTTAAACACTCCACAGACATGGACATTACTGAGCAAATTTGAGATGCCTGGTAACATGCTGTTGAGAAGAGATCTGTTGTTGTTGTTGTTGTTGTGGTCTTCAGTCCAGATACTGGTTTGATGCAGCTCTCCATGCTACTCTATCCTGTGCAAGCTTCTTCATCTCCCAGTACCTACATCCTTCTGTATCTGTTTAGTTTATTCATCTCTTGGTCTCCCTCTACTATTTTTACCCTCCACACTGCCCTACAATGCTAAAATTGTGATCCCTTCATGCCTGAGAGCATGTCCTACCAACCGGTCCCTTCTTCTTGTCAAGTTGTGCCACAAACTCCTCTCGTCCCCAATTCTATCCAATACCTCCTCATTAGTTTTGTCATCTACCAAATCTAATCCTGAGCATTCTTCTGTAGCACCACATTGTTGAAAGCTTCTATTCTCCTCTTGTCCAAACTATTTATCGTTCATGTTTCACTTCCATACATGGCTACACTCCATACAAATACTTTCAGAAACGACTTCCTGACAAATATATACTCGATGTTAACAAATTTCTCTTATTCAGAAACGCTTCCCTTACCATTGCCAGTCTACATTTTATATCTTCTCTACTTCGACCATCATCAGTTATTTTGCTCCCCAAATAGCAAAACTCCTTTACTACTATAAGTGTCTCATTTTCTAATCGACTTCCCTCAGCATCACCCGAGTTAACTCGACTACAGTCCATTATCCTCGTTTTGCTTTTGCTGATGTTCATCTTATATCTTGTCCTGTCCATTCTGTTCAACTGCTCTTTCAAGTCCTTTGCTGTCTCTGACAGAATTACAATGTCATCGGTGAACCTCAAAGTTTTTATTTCTTCTCCATGGATTTGAATACGTACTCCGAATTTTTCTTTTGTTTCCTTTAGTGTTTGCTCGATATACAGGTCGAACAACATTGGGGATAGACTGCAACCCTGTCTCACTCCCTTCCCAACCACTGCTTCTGTTTCATGCCCCTCGATCCTTATAACTGCCATCTGGTTTCTGTACACTTTGTAAATAGCCTTTCGCTTCCTGCATTTTATCTTGCCACCTTTAGAATTTGAAAGAGAGTATTCTAGTGAAAATTGTGGAAAGCTTTCTTTAGGTTTACGAATGCTAGAAACGAAGGTTGGCTTTCCTTAATCTTTCTTCTAAGATAAGTCTCCATCTCTTCGTATTCTCACGAATTTATGGATAGCCCAGCAGGATTCATTGTGTCAGTTTCCTCCAGCCTACTTTAGACTTCAGTCGAGTCCATGCCACGTGGTGTTGCGGCACTTTTACGATATGAGACAGGTGTACTAGTTTCTTTGGCTCTTCAGTGTACATCCCCCTTTCAAGACACTGAGTGCACTGGTATTCTGACCACATTCTAAATCTTAAGGCTTCATACATTATTTACGGTACGAGCCTGGTAGCTGGTGTGCGTCCCTCATCCTGAAGACCTGAGTGCGGGCTGCTGGACACCTAGCGACCAGCGTCTCGTCGCCGAGTGACGCCTGGCGAGCCGAGTCACCTGCCGCCGCCCGGCACCTGGCGGCGGCCGCCGTCTCCCCGCGGAAATCATCGCCGTCCCCGGATTTGGCGGTCACATTAATTTCCCCAGCGGGCCTCGAGCGGCTGGCACCGCCTGGCACCGGCCGACGCTCTGCCCGCGCTGCGCGGCGTCGCGGGCCGCGGTGCGTGACCGCCCACAGTGGTGGGGAGCAGGTGGCCGTCCGCCATAAATAAGCCCGGGCGCGGATTCCACAGTTGTCAGCCCACGGATCTAATCTGGCTGCTGGCCGTTCACTGTGAATGGGGGGCCACAATAAGCCCCACATTTGTCACGAGCTAAAACGGTCTGGCTGCGACTCGGAAGAGCACCGTCGTCTGTCGCTCGATCGTAATGAGCTACGAATTTATTCGGGAATTACGTAAGGCTATAGTCTCAAAAGCCTGAAGTCGTACTACAATTTTGATATACAGTTTAAGACACACAAAAAAGGAATTATCCGAACGTAGACAGTTAATGTCATGTACATATACTGACGAATTGCGTGAGTTACAAAGCAGGAGGTATTGAATAGAACTGGAGAGGAGTTTGTGGCACAACTTTACTAGAAGAAGATATCGATTGGTAAAGCATATTCTGAGACATCAAGCTATCACCAATTTAGTACTGGAGGGCAGCTTGGAGGGTAAAAATCGTAGAGGGAGACCAAGAGATCAAGACAATAAACAGATTCAGAAGGATGTAAGTTGCAGTAGGTACTGGGAGATGAAGAAGCTTGCACAGGATAGAGTAGCATGGAGAGTTGTATCAAACCAGTCTCTGGAATGAAGACCACAACAACAATAACATACAAGAGAAAGATCTTCACAAATTTCAGCATGTAAATAACGTCTTGGTCCACCTTAGGCCCTTATTCAAGCACTTACTCGGCTTGGCACTGATTGACAGAGTTTTAAGATGTCCTCCTGTGGGATATCGTGCCAAAATTTGTCCAATGGGCATGATAGACCGACAAAGTCCTGAGGTGCTTGAATTGCATTTCCCATAATGGTCCAATCGTTTCTGATTGGGGGGAGATCCGACGTCCTTTCTGACCAAGGTAGCGCTTGCCAAGTACCAAGACAAGCAGTAGAAACTATCGCCATGTATGGAAGGACGTTGTTGTTGTTGTGGTCTTCAGTCCTGAGACTGGTTTTATGCAGCTCTCCATGCTAATATATCCTGTGCAAGGTTCTTCATCTCCCAGTACCTACTGCAACCTACTGTATCTGTTTAGAGTATTCATCTCTTGGTCTCCTTCTACGAATTTTACCTTCCGTACTGCCCTCCAATACTAAATTGGTGATCCCTTGATGCCTCAGAATATGCCCTACCAACTGATCCCTTCCTCTTGTCAAGTTGTGCCACAAAACTCCTCTTCTCCCCAATCCTATTCAATACTTCCTCATTAGTTATGTGATCTACCCATCTAATCTTGAGCATTCTTCTGTAGCACCACTTTCAAAAGCTTCTATTCTCTTCCTGTCTAAACTATTTGTCGTCCACGTTTCACTTCCATACATGGCTACACTCCATATAAATATTTTGATAAAAGTCTTCCTGACACTTAAATCTATACTCGATGTTAACAAATTTCTCTTCTTCAAAAACGCTTTCCCTCCCAGTGCCAGTATACATTTTACATCCTCTCTACATCAACAATCATTAGTTATTTTGCAAAACTAATTTACTACTTTAAGCGTCTCATTTCCTAATCTAATACCCTCAGCATCACCAGAGATTTTGTTGCTGAAATGTATGCGTGGATTGCTTCCCATGAAGGGGAACAGAACAAGGCGTACAATGTCGTCGGCTTACCGCTGTCCCGTAAGTGTGCAGTGGATGAAAACCAGATGGATCTTGCTATGCAAAGAAATGGCACCCCCTTCTGGTTGGTTGGTTGATTCGGGGGAATGGACCAAACAGCTAGGTCATCAGTCCCATCGGATTAGCGAAGAAAACCGGGCGTGCCATTCATAGGAACCATCCCGGCATTTGCCTGAAGCGATTTAGGGAAATCACGGGAAACGTGAATTAGGATGGCTGGACGCGGGTTTGAACCGTTGTCCTCCCGAATGAGAGTCCAGTGTGCCAACCACTGCTCCACTTCGTTCCGCATTACTCCTGCCTTTGGAGTCTGAAGATGGGCGTTAGGTTGATATCTCACTGCTGTCCGGAGAGTCTCCAGACACGTCTTCGGTCTGGAATCTCATCGGCTGGAGCAGCATTGTCTTCAGTGTTGAATAACGCTTCAAACTGAGCCCCGATGATAAGTGAAGACGTACCCTGAGACGCCGCGGACGGCGGGGGCATACCAGTCAGAATGCTGCATGTCACACAGCCCGACAGCCGGGAGTGATGGTCTAGGGTGCCATTACTTTTCACGGGAGGAACCCTTTGTTGTTATCCGCGGCCCCCTTACAGCTCAGCGATGCATCGACGATATCCTACTCCCAGTTTTGTTGTCCTTCAAGGCAAGCCATCCTGGATTTCAGCAAGGCGAAGGTCTCTACTACCTGTCTTCGTTCTTGTGAAACCTTACCTTGACCAGCAAAGTCTCCCGGTCACACACTGGCTCGACATTTTGACGATCTAACGCGCCAATTGGACTAAAATTGGCAGGACATCCATAAGGAGGACATCCAACAACTATGTTAATCAACGCCAAACCATATAAATGCTCACTAACGCCCAGAGGTTGACCAGTGCGTTATTGACTTGTTCAGTTTGTGATGTTCTTTAACAAATCATCTAATTTTTCTGAAATTGTAACCATTTGTTTATTTGTATACATCCATCACATCTACTTGTTCCCGCCCGATTCGAATAGTCTCTTCGTGGAGAGTTTTTTTAATAATTTTTTAACTAAAATAATATATCTCGCCAAGCTAGGTGTCACAGTAGTTAAGATGTGGTATCGTCCGATGAGTGAGGTCGCATGTAAACTTGGTACCTCATAACGGAGCCACAAGTTAAGGACAGTCGCTGCCAGACGCAGCCATAAATGGTAAATGACCATGAAGACGCGCCGTGACGAAGTTCTATACGCCGCCGCTGCTGGAAGTCTACTTCAGCGCATCTCGCCCCACTCTGTGATAGCGCACTAGTTCACATCCGATAGCGAGTTAGTATCATTAGTCAGAACTGTGTACCACAGTTCATGATTAAATGCAATGGCGTATTTCACTGTCGTTTAATACAAGAATAACTATAGTTGTGACATTACAGTAATGTTAAAAGTAATGAACATTTATCATTGTCTTCTGTGCGATCGTATCCATACTACATGAAACAGAAAAGCTTATAAGGGTGTTGCAGGGTAGGTTGTGCTGAGAAATAAGGGTTAAGAAAAAAATCGATATGTTGCTCCTTTTCCGAGTTAATTAACATTGAAATTAGCCAATTAGGCTGTTCTGAGAGCAAATTCATGCGTCCCGACAGACAAAACTAGTATCAGTTGCTCGCACACCAGAGACGAAACACACGACACTACTCTGTCTTTGACGCTGCTTCGATCCTCTGTCCCGTGTCCAGTACTCGTATTGCTCTCCTGTTCGGTTTTAAGAAGCCAAACGAAGTACGCATTTGCCTATTTTGTCTCTCGCGAGCCCTGGAATAAAGTTCTTATAAACATTGGTCCTAAACCAAAGATTATTGGACTTATGGCCTGTATGGGTACAAAAAGCATATCTTGCACACCGAGCACACTGGCACGAGGCGAATGAGGAAATAGGGTACGTACTAGACATATATGCAGCACAACGTGCTTATATTCGTATCAAGCACGCACTCAACACAACAACATGTACAGTATTCCTCAGCGTACCACAGCGTATTTAGTGCATCTGTCAGGTATGTTATTTTCATGTGGTGCACTCATATGGCTGATATGGCGCAATGTTTGTTGTGACGCAACAGTATATTAATAAAATTGGTTTCCGTTCCGTCACTGCACGTACAGATCCAGATTCAACACAGGATATGCCACATATGATCTTCTGGTAGGGGCAGACAGGTGGAAGGACAAAACTCTTGTTCAACGCCTGCAACGCAATCCGACAAGACCCTGGAGAGCTCCAATGAATGCCTGATTCCATGAGATGTAAGGTTAAAGCTAAATTTGCAGTGGATGATAGTCACATCGAGAACCTGTTCTGTACAGTAGCGCAGAGATATGGTGATCGTTGACGATAGTGGTAGTAGGCCACAACTCCGAAAATATGATGTTTACAATCAGTGTTTATAGGAACTTTTGTTTTTCACTCGTTACATACTACAGCTTCTACAAATATTGGAACCGTTTTCCCGTACACGCTTTGTAACTTGACTGCTGTTCAGGACCGTGACGGATAAAATACCCACCCTTCATCCGGATATTTCCGTAAATAGCTTAGAATAAATACCCTCATGCTTTATTTGAAAAGGCATGGCCATTTCCCTGGGTACGCCACACATTCCAGTATACGATTTCGGAATATCTGTCTGGCCATAATGTACTCTTACTTATATCCTCCCGTAGCTCCAAGCCTCCAAGTATACCTCCTTTTGTTGTGGTTCTTGAACGGAGTGTTCGCTATTACCAGCTGAAATTTATCACAGAACTCAATCTTTCTGCTCTCTCATTCCTTGTATCACGACCATATTCTCCCGTACCCCTTTACTCTTCCCCTACAACTGCATTCCAATCCCTCGGTGCTACTAGTTTTTCATTCCCCTTTATGTACTCAATTACCCGTTCAATATTCTCATAAACTTTCCCTATCTCTTCATCTTCAGCTTGCGACGCCGGCATGAGTATCACCTATCGTTATCGGTGTTGGTTTGCTGTGAATTCTGATAAGAATGATCGTATCACTGAACTACTCACAGTAACTTTCTCTCTCTGCCGAACCTTCCTATTCATAACGAATCCTAGTTCCTTTACATCATTTTCTGATCCTGTTGGTGTTACCATATACTCATTTAACGAGAAATCGTCGTCTTCTTTCCATTTCACTTCACTGAACCCCGCTACATCTAAAATAAGCCTTAGCTTTTTCCTTTCTAAATGTTCTAGCTTGTCTACTACGTTCAAACTTTTGACATTCCACGCTCCGACTCGTAGAACGTTATCCTTTCGCTGGTTGTTCTGTCTTTTTCTCGCAGTCATCTCCTTCTTTAGGAGTCCCGTCATGGAGATCCGGATTGCGCACTACTCTGGAATCTATTGGCAATGTTGAGATCATCATGACAATTTTTCTATTACACGCCACACGTCCTGTGTATACACATTTGATGTCCTTAATGCGGTGGTTTCCATTGCCTTCTGCATCCTCATGCTGTTGATCACTGCTGATTCTTCCGCCTTTAGAGGCAGTTTACCACTCCAAGACCAAGAGAGTGGCCTGAACCTCCGTCGGCTCCTGTGCCCTCTTTGACAAGGCCGTTGTTGAAAGAGGGTGATGTTTGATGCCGGAAGTCTTCGCCACCTTTTCTGATGATTTTTATTCGAAATTTAATCTGTGGCGGGGTTCGAATCTGGGACTGAAGAGGTTTTGATTACTATTCAAAGACGCTACCCCTCTACTAGAGGGAGATATCAAACGGACAAAGACAGCTATACATAGAGCTACCTACAATGTGACGCGATTTATGGCCGTGACTCAAAAATAGAAAGGAAAAAAAATTGCAGATCTACACTCATTAAATAAATCAAAGTATAGAAGAGACACGAAGAGGTACACGAAATGAAATACATCATCTGTAAAATTTTGCACACTATCCTATAGGGAATGAATACACAAGAGCAGCAGGTTAAGTACAGAGGTAATAGGTGAAACACAAGGATGGGCGAATATGGCCGAGAAAACTTTGGAATAATGATGTTCAGGGATCATTGCAGAAGACAGAAAAATACTGACCGATGAACATGATTAAGATAGCAGTGTAACTTACAAAGACTGACACAAAACCTTGGTAAGATACTGTTCAGGGGGCGTTGTAGGAGAATGGAACCGTAGATAAGAGCTACATCAACCACGATCGGTAACTGAAATAGTTGATGATCCATACTATCGTACAGAACGTGTGGTAATTGAGAATAGTATTACCTAAGTGCGCAAGTGAATAGCAATATGAGTGCTAAACTCATCAATTTTTTTTAAGGAAATCCCTGGAAACATAACTTCAACTATTGTCTGTTGTCAGGTGGCTGCCCAGGCAGGTGCTGCAGTGGCGTCTGTAACGTTATGGGTCAATGGGTAAAAAGTACCTTGTGTCGATAGGTTTTCATGAGCAATAAAAAGGGCGGGAATGATGTTTGTGTTGATCTCTATTCCAATTTTCTGTACAGGTTAAGGAACTCTCAGAACCGAGGTGATGCTGAACTTTTTTTGATGTGTGTAGTTGTGGGCACGGGTGTTATCAAAAAATGGTTCAAATGGCTCTGAGCCCTGTGGGACTCAACTGCTGTGGTCATCAGTCCCCTAGAACTGAGAACTACTTAAACCTAACTAACCTAAGGACATCAGACACATCCATGCCCGACGCAGGATTCGAACCTGCGACCGTAGCAGTCGCACGGTTCCGGACTGCGCGCCTAGAACCGCGAGACCCCCGCGCCGGCTGTTATCAAAAGACGGAATATTTCAATGGTCTTGCCTATTTAATTTGGTGTCGGTTCTTCTCGATGAAAGTCATGTAATACAAGGAGCTTTCTAATCCGATACGTTGGTTGTTTTGAGTGGTTTTGCGTGACTTAGTTTCTTGTGGCGTGTAGCAACCGTATACACTAGTTCTGCGATTCAATTTCCGACCTTCAGCAATGGGTTCAATGATTTGGTAACTGTGTACACTGTTTTAAGTGCACCTTTGTTTAGCCTTAGACCAAGTTTTTGGAGGGGATAATCTGAAGTGTCCGTTGATCTGCACAACTACTGTGGTCATGGGGTTCCATTAAGTGAGAATGACAGTGGACTTTAAACGTTCCCTTAGTCTGTTCCAGTTTCCCACTGTTATGGGACGCTTTGACTGTCGCGGACTTGGACCCAGTGCGTGCTCACCGTATTGCGGCTCGTAACCTCGCCACTGTACTTCGGCTTCATGGAATGCACCACCACTGGCTACCCCCGAGGTGCCTTCATTCAAGTTATGTAAAGTACTGTTTGAAATTTCTATTAAAATTGTGTACATTTTGATGCTTGGGGCTTTGTTCAGTTCAGCGCTCTTGTTGCGCAGTGTCGAGCCTCGTAATGGTGGCCACAAGTTGGTCGGATGCATATGAATTGCACGTGTCGTATTGAGACATCGTCTGGACTTGTGAAAACATTGCCGGTTAATGACAACTAACTGCCACATTTGAGGTTCACTGGATGTAAGAAGCAAGAGGGTGTGAAACTATTAAGTGTCACTATTCTGTAAAAAATTCATATGTGCTCGTTCGCTTGCCATTTGTGAGCTGAAGAGTAAAAGAAATTTATCACTTGTCTCAGGGCTAGTTACAGCGTACTATATTTAATTGTTCAATATTTGTTATTTAAATGGTTCCATGGGGTGCCTTTTCTCACATTTTAATTATTAGTTTTTTTATTTGTGCAACTACCTTTTACTACAAGTTGGTTCTGAGCACTAATTATTGATTCTCTTCCTTCTTTAAATGGTGTTCTTGATCCTCTATGCATACACGTTCACTTGCTGACTCACTTAAGTACTGTCCTAAGGTATACCTTAAGAGAATTATCACTGTTGTCTGGAGGCAATTATGTCAATCTGAGCACACTCGATCTCTTATTATTTAATTAATTACTCACTGGGGAGAGACTTACGGAAATTTGTTCTGTCTGCCTGAAGGCAGCTCGATAAACTTGTGCACCTGTTTACTTTATTAAATTATCTACATGCCCTTGGAGCTGTATTTTGAGAATTTATTTTTCCCAGCTATCTCGAGGCAGCCGTAAGTTGCTCTGTGTTCCGGTACTGCTACAGAATTTTTTAATATTTTGAAGTGAGTTATGCTTCTACTTTCTCTTAGGGAGCAATCTGTCTCCAACTACGAATTATTTTTTCGTTTTTTGAAGCATTTTCTGGGTCTTGGTTTGTAATGATGGAAATTTCGAGTCTGAAATCTAAGAATCGCTGTCAGACACAGCTTTTGTCTATAACTATTGCTTTACTTAAATTGTCACCAAAGTAGTGTGTGTATTTTTTTTTTTACATTTGAAAACTTCAGATTGTTGTTTGTAAGTCTGTCAATTTATCAAATTTTAGTTATTTTCTCAAACTAATATGTTTTGATAAACAGTGGTGAATGGTGTGAACCCCAATCCGTCCTGTCCTTCCAATCAATGTCGTGTTAGCTTGCTGGAGGTCTGATATAGCACTAAATTCTTCCAAAATATGACTTGCTATTGTAATCATTAGTATAACATCACATATCCTGTAAACCCTATTTTGTTTCATTTCGTATGCTCCTCCCCTTCTAGATGCTTCATTTGTTTTGCCAGGCAGCGTGCGTGTATACAGAATATCGTAACGTGTATACGACCATCGAAAATCCTTACAAGAAGAAATTCGAAATGTCGTTTTATCGAAAAATGTTAAAAATTAAGTGGACAATAAGTATACGAAACAACAAAGAATAGTTTAGGTAAGCACAAGATTCTTACGAGAAGACATAGTTAGTGGGATATGTAATACAGTGTCCAGGAATACCTTACTTGATGCTAGAAGGAGGGGGTAGAAGGGAATAATACTAGTAGACTAAGGCTAGAGTATGTAAAACAGACGTTAAATATAGTAGCTACGTAGGAATCAATAGATTTGCACAAGGAAGAAGGAAGGACATATCAACACTCTCGATAGCTAGATGATGGATATCCAGTCAATTTTATTGAAGACTTCCTAGGAATCAGAACCCATTATAACCTTTTTCGGAGATGAATCCGAACTGAAGATTTTATTAGGAAACATGAGTACGACTTTCTTATGAGTAACAAAAGATATTGCCTCTTGTACTTCAAGAAAATGTGGTAAATTTGATTTTGTTCACGCTATATAAACGATCTTTCGCTTAACATTTAGGTCTTTGTCACTGCTGTTCGACCACTTACTTGTGTATAGCTGCGTCACTTCTGTAGGATCTTGTTGTCTTGTCATATGCAGGGAAACTGGAGGTTCTACCATGCCAGCTGACCCTATAATATATTTAAAGCTATGTGTATCAGTAGGCGACAAAATAAGATACCTTCTAGTTAAATTCTGTAGTTATTAAAAGTGATATTTTCGGGGAAATAAAACTTTTATGCTAATGGGAAATGGAGGTGATGTATTTGTGTCAGAAGACAAGACAATCAAATCCCTCTAGACAGAAACTGACGCTGCGTACGAGATTGTTTGGACAAGACTTAGCAGTGTTCATGAAATGGTAACTAGATCCTTCTACTGACCACTTGATGTAATCGTACATGTCAACAAAACAAAAACAAACCTTCAGTTGTTTCAGTTCGCTTGTACGTACGTCCCCTGTCACGCTGCAATCTTCGATGGAGGTTTAATTATCCAGCAATCAATGAAAAATTACAGTTTTAGTAGTAGTGGGCGTGACAAACTGTCGTGTGAAATATTACTCTGAAAAATACTTAGAACAGATAGTGCATAATCCAACTCATAATGGAAATACACTCCTTGAAATGGAAAAAAGAACACATTGACACCGGTGTGTCAGACTCACCATACTTGCTCTGGACACTGCGAGAGGGCTGTACAAGCAATGATCACACGCATGGCATAGCGGACACACCAGGAACCGCGGTGTTGGCCGTCGAATGGCGCTAGCTGCGCAGCATTTGTGCACCGCCGCCGTCAGTGTCAGCCAGTTTGCCGTGGCATACGGAGCTCCATCGCAGTTTTTAACACTGGTAGCATGCCGCGACAGCGTGGACGTGAACCGTATGTGCAGTTGACGGACTTTGAACGTGGGCGTATAGTGGGGATGCGAGAGGCCGGGTGGATGTACCGCCGAATTGCTCAACACGTGGGGCGTGAGGTCTCCACAGTACATCGATGTTGTCGCCAGTGGTCGGCGGAAGGTGCACGTGCCCGTCGACCTGGGACCGGACCGCAGCGACGCACGGATGCACGCCAAGACCGTAGGATCCTACGCAGTGCCGTAGGGGACCGCACCGCCACTTCCCAGCAAATTAGGGACACTGTTGCTCCTGGGGTATCGGCGTGGACCATTCGCAACCGTCTCCATGAAGCTCGGCTACGGTCCCGCACACCGTTAGGCCGTCTTCCGCTCACGCCCCAACATCGTGCAGCCCGCCTCCAGTGGTGTCGCGACAGGCGCGAATGGAGGGACGAATGGACACGTGTCGTCTTCAGCGATGAGAGTCGCTTCTGCCTTGGTGCCAATGATGGTCGTATGCGTGTTTGGCGCCGTGCAGGTGAGCGCCACAATCAGGACTGCATACGACCGAGGCACACAGGGCCAACACCCAGCATCATGGTGTGGGGAGCGATCTCCTACACTGGCCGTACACCTCTGGTGATCGTCGAGGGGACACTGAATAGTGCACGGTACATCCAAACCGTCATCGAACCCATCGTTCTACCATTCCTAGACCGGCAAGGGAGCTTGCTGTTCCAACAGGACAATGCACGTCCGCATGTATCCCGTGCCACCCAACGTGCTCTAGAAGGTGTAAGTCAACTACCCTGGCCAGCAAAATCTCCGGATTTGTCCCCCATCGAGCATGTTTGGGACTGGTTGAAGCGTCGTCTCACGCAGTCTGCACGTCCAGCACGAACGCTGGTCCAACTGAGGCGCCAGGTGGAAATGGCATGGCAAGCCGTTCCACAGGACTACATCCAACATCTCTACGATCGTCTCCGTGGGAGAATAGCAGCCTGCATTGCTGCGAAAGGTGGATATACACTGTACTAGTGCCGACATTGTGCATGCTCTGTTGCCTGTGTCTATGTGCCTGTGGTTCTGTCAGTGTGATCATGTGATGTATCTGACCTCAGGAATGTGTCAATAAAGTTTCCCCTTCCTGGGACAATGAATTCACGGTGTTCTTATTTCAATTTCCAGGAGTGTATATTAGATATAATGGCTCAAATAGACCTGGCCTATTTCAGGATGTCCACATCGAAACTGGTATCAGGGAGTATGAGGTGATTGTGACAACAGTGATTACCGAAGTACGAAGGGAAACTAAAATAAGTTGACTTACGGATGATGAACATTAATAAAACTGACAAACTGCAAGGACGAGTTTATGACTCGAGATAGAGGAAAAAATGTCCTATCAACGTATGTCTGGAGACGCATCGTTCCCACGCCAGATGGTGCTGAGGGATGGAAGTCTCCCTGACCACATGCCGTGCGTTCCTTGTGTGTCGCAGGCTCTGTTATTGTAGGCAGCACAATAGTCCAGTATACAAGTATGGAAAAAGCCGAGATGGTGTTTGTGTACAGCCGAGCAGGTGCAAACGGTCGAGAGGCAACGGGGCTATACCAGAAGAAGTACCCTTACAGATACCAACGACGTCACACAACACTTGAAGCCCTTTTTGGGCGTTTGCGTTAACATTGGTCCTTCCAGACAGACGGACGTGTACGAAGGTGGCGGACTGTGCATACTCTAGATTTGGATGACTAGGATCTGCAGAATATTGAGACGAACCCTAGTACATGCTCTAGACAAGTGGCCTGCCAACATAGTGTAAGCCAAATTTCGGCTATGAGTATCGTGCGTGGCATCCCACGGACGCCACTGTGAACATCTGGTGTGACGTGGATGCGGTGCATCTCTCTACTGTGTTCAAGGACTATCTGGTGTTGTTAAACGCGCACAGTCCATTTCCGAACACATGTTCGTGGGACCTATTTTCCTCCATTTCCAGATAAGAATCCGTCCCTGCATTTTGTCTATTTTGTTGGTGTCCACCTTGTGTATGGTCAGTAAACTAGAAAAACAGCACCAGTGTCGTGTCTCGATGAGGAAATGGAAATTTGTAGCACAGGACAGGAGATGTACATGAGCTGTGGCTCAAATTGAAAAGAACGGTTGACTATGCACTGATTAGATTTGTAACCAGTAGTTCTCAACGGGAGGCACGGACCATGGTATAAAGTCACTATAAAGAACTTCTAAAAAACAGAGACTGCTGCATAATAAATGCTGTAGATAGAGAGATAGTGAATCAAATTGCGTTTGACGGTCAATAGAGCAATGGGCGAATCATTCAATGACTACTGCAACAGAACATTATCAAGTGATCTTTCACAAATCCCAGAGAAGTTCTTGTTATATGTAAAGGCTGTTAGTGGTACCAAAGTTAATGATTCAGTGCTAAGTCAACACTGTAATCACTGATGCGTCAGAACTGTCACGAATGTAGGAGTGGAGATTTAAGGTGAAACGACCAAATGTATCTAACCACATTGAAAGTGGATGCCAGATTAAGATTTACTGTAAGTTGCCTAAGTACGTACCTTTCACCGAGGCAAGTCACAAAACAATACTTCGGTTGTTGCTTACGTATTATTCGCCAGCTGCTTCTCGTCTCCAAACAGTCCATTGGTACTGAATGATAGAATGTTACAAGGGGTCCATTACTTGTTCCCCTTCAGAGGTGAATGGTTTACCACGTGTACAGTACAGTGAACCTTCGTTGTTGTGGTCAGATGAGGTTGACCACAACCTTGGCGACAAATATGCCTGCTATCATGTTCCTATGTTGCCCAACATCTGACCACTGCTGCATCAGAATGCACTATAAATTTGCATACTGCACGATTTGACCAGTTGGCCAAATGGAGACCTTCTACGAAGCCCATCTCAAACTGTTGCAGGTGCTGGAAATGCTACCTCACACAATTACGCGGCGTCTCGGTGTCCGTCATAGTGATCACTAAAGATGTGACGATATTTACGCAATTTAGGAGCTCTGGAGGCGGCAGGAGTAAAATACAGGGAACGAAAGGCTATTAACAATTTGTACAGAAAGAGCAGTTATCGGAGTCGAGGGGCACGAAAGGGAAACAGCGATTGAGAAGGGGGTGAGACCGGGTAGTAGCCTATCCCCGATGTTATTCAGTTTCTATATGGAGCAAGCAGTAAAGGAAACAAAAGAAAAATGTGGGGTAGGAATTAAAATCCTTGGAAAAGAAATAAAAACTTTGGGGTTTTCTCACGACATTGTAAATCTGTCAGACAGCAGAGGACCTGGAAGAACAGTTGAACGGAATGGACAGTGCCTTGAGAGGAGGATGTTGGAATATAGTCGAATTAACATCAGGTGGTACTGAGGGACTTAGATTACAAAATGAGACACTTAAAGTAGTAGATGAGTTTTGCTACCTGGGAAGCAAAATAATTGATGACGGTCGACGTAGGGAGGATATAAAATGTAGGTTGGCTATGGCAAGGAAAGCGTTTCTGAAGAAAAGAAATTTGTTAACACCGAGTATAGATTTAAGTGGCGGGAAGCCCTTTCTGAAAGTATTTTTACAGAGTGTAGCTATCTATGGAAGCGAAACATAGAAGAAAAATACTTTGGACAGGAAGTGAATAGAAGCTTTCGAAACGTGGTGCTACAGAAGAATGCTGAAGATTAGATGGGTAGATTACGTAGCTAATGGGGAGGTACTGAACAGAATTGGGGAGAAGAGGAATTTGTGGCAAAAGTTGACTAGAAGAACGGGTCGGTTGGTAGGACACGTCCTAAAGAGTCAAGGGATCACCGACATAGTATTGGAGGGAAGTGTAGAGGGTAAAAATCGTAGAGCGAGACCAGGAGATGAACATACTAAGTAGATTCAGAAGGATGTAGGTTGCGGTATTTACTCGGAGATTAAGAAGCTTGCACAGGATAGACTGGCACGGAGAGGTGCATCAAACCAGTCTCTGGGCTGAAGACAACAACAACAACGACAACAACGACAACAACAACAACACGAACTCTACCAGGATCGGTAACAACGCTATTCACGACCAACACTAATGAACACTGGTGGCCCTTATGCCGGTCATTGGGAACTTTAACTTTATTAATTTACAAAAAATGGTTCAAATGGCTCTGAGCCCTATGGGACTAAACATCTGAGGTCAACAGTCGCCTCGAACTTAGAACTACTTAAACCTAACTAACCTAAGGACACCACATGCATCCATATCCGAGGCAGGATTCGAACCTGCGACCGTAGCGGTTGCGCGGTTCCGGACTGAAGCGCTTAGAACCGCTCGGCCACACCGGCCGGCTATTAATTTACACACTCCGCTGATGGTGTGTACGTCTATGAAGTTGTATTGATGTTCGACCATATCATCTAGGTACTTCACCTTTTTGTCGGGTGGTGTATTGAAAGATATTAACGATATTGTGTTCTGGGCTCTACCCGCGAATAAAACGGTAATTGGGTAAAGTAATTTTGGTACCCTCTGCAAGAAGCAGTATGTATGTGCAAAAGCTAGTAAGCGCCTTGTGTATGGTGCTCTCACCATATCCCACTGCAACTATGCCCGTCCGCTGTCTCTCTGCCCCCCCCCCTCCCCCCCGCCTATTAGAGGGTACTTCACTACGACGCCAGGGACTGCTCATCAGCGTCTACCTCCAGCCTTGACATTAACTGCCATGCCAGTATTAATTATGCTGAAATTAACCGAGGACGTTGTCGTATCTGGGCGTCAAAGTGGAAATGCGGGCAGAGGTCGCCGCTGATGCTTCAAAGGCCCTTCCTACGAAGAGACCTTAGTGGGCCCGGCACGAGAGCTGGCTGAACTCTGCTTAATCATTATACCGGCTACTAAAAGTGAATGTCTCATTGTGTGTAGAACGGGTATTAATTTTTTTCGCAGAAGCTACACACCACCCCTCACCTCCCCCCCCCCCTCTCTCTCTGTCTGTCTGTCTCTCTCTCTCTCTCTCTCACTGACATTAGTTGCCATTCCTTAGAGTGTCTGTGAGACCTTCAAAGATAAATGTAAGCATAGGATCACACAAATATTTTTTTTCTTTTCCAAAATAAGTACTACATAAACATTCCTCTGCAACGTAAATTAATTTGTGACTTTTTACAGTACTAAAGTTTAAAAGAAGAGACAATTCATGTCCATTTAAGGTAATCCCAAAATTGTTTGGCGTTTAGTGACTCTAGAAAGAACTTGCCCTGTTGTATTGCTCTAGCTTCAGTACAAATTTGCGATTTAATTTAGTGGAAGAAATCGAAATATAAAATGCCTGTATTTTTCTTTAATTTAATAATTTCAGCTATTGACTTCATTTCCATAATTTACAAGTTATTTCATTTTACATCGCTAAAATGTTGCACAAATACAAAAAAGAATGATATTATTTTTATGTTGGGATATTAAACGTATGTAAGACTTTGCTTAACTAGATGAGATCTAATCAAATAACCGTTATTAATGTTCGCCTTCGGTGAAATTTGACTCCAATTACATGGAAGCTTGGTCGAAGAGCTCACATATATTAGTACCTAATAGGACAGTAGGTTATACTGAAGTCAGTGGCCGATCATAAACACACATTATCAATTATTTCGCAAACTTCTCATTTGTGGTTGTTTCTGCTGTATTATTAACATTAGTAATTTTCATTTTCCCATGAGGATAATGAAAGAAAAATGACTTTTGTAAAAGTTATAGAAAAGCTAATTACAGTTAGAATAAATGTACCAAAGAGAGCAAAGGTCCAAACATAGCACGGCTCGTGTTCCTAACAGCTGACTAAGCTGATGAGTTCGCCACTTACATAGCTGTCTTGAGAGTGGACTGAAAAACACCTCGTAGAAGTGGCGTGCAAAAATCCTATATTTCCGAAGCGAAACGGGTAAGAATCACTTTTCAACTTTCTTGGTGTAATTCTGGTATCCTATCGCGTTATGTATTCACAGGACACACGAGAAATAGCCATTAATTCTTGACTGAATTCTGAATGACTGGCTTTCAGTCTACAACACAGTATCAACATGTTTTGGAAATGTTACATGTGTTTCCATCTGTTGACTCTGTTTTGGATCATTGTTACTTTACGAAAGAATATGCAAGGAATGTGTGCGGGCTCTGTAAGTAGCCTGTTTATTTGTTTGTATGTTGTCAGCGCCTTAGACTGCATTAATATCACTGACATCGCTGTGCGCTCTCTGTTAGAGACTCTGTGGCTGGTCGGACTCGCAGTTGGAAGTTAATAGCACTGATGGACGTTGAAGTTAATAGTTAGCAGTTATGGAGGTTAGAAGCAGTGTTCGCGCGAGCGGACGGTCTGGACGTGTGTCCGTCATGGATATTTGATATTGGTTGGACATGGATTGTAAAATGTGGGTAATGGAATTACATACGATTACATAATTTTTGAACTGGATGTCACTTGATTAAGGTAGGACCTGCCAAATACATTGTTTGCTCTGCAACAAAATCTTTCCTTTGCTAGCCACGTACCTATTACTAGTTAGAGCCTACGGTAGTTAGAATCTTTTTATTTAACTGGCGGTATACTTGCTGAATTTGCTGTAGTTCGTGTCATGAATATTTTCTGCGAGGTAAGTGGCTTACGAAATGTATGACTTATTGTTAAGATGTCTTTTAATTCAGGGCCACCCTTTGGTATTAATTAATAGTCAGACTGCGTTATCCTTTATATAGTGGGTCATTAATGAACAGAATAACTTTGAGCTGTAACTGTCAGGGAAAAATCTGTAGGTCAAAGTTCAAACCATAAAGACAAGCCAAGTTACCGTATGTCAGTTTCACTCAGCAGGTTTAGAAGGCTCAGTTGCATTAAGCAATTTAAATTAAAACGTAGACATTTCATCTTTACAGTTATGGCAGTCCAAGTAAAAACATACTTAGAAGTTTCAACTCTTTTGGGGCGCAACTGCAAGATTATAGCATCTTGGGTGTTTTGTAGACCCTAAAGGATAGTTTTTTTTTTTCAAAATGACTTCAAATTGGCCCGATAACGAATCCGAAAATGGAGAAAGCAAACGAAAGGTTGTTGCTGCTCTTGTAACGAAGAAATTTAAGGAAAAGACATGAAGCTATGAGCAGCGAATTTAAGTTTTTAGTGTTTCCTTGTTAAATATCCAATATTCAAATACGTAGGTTATGGTCGAAATATTCCGATTATAGGTTGCGTTTTCTTTTAGGGCACTGTACCATGGTCATACATTTAAGGAGGTATGAGATTTTCACTCTGCAGCGGAGTGTGCGCTGATATGAAACTTCCTGGCAGATTAAAACTGTGTGTGCCGGACCGAGAGTCGAACTCGGGAGCTTTACCTTTCGCGAGCAAGTGTTCCATCAAATGAGCTACCCAAGCACGATTCACGCCCCGTCCTCACAGCTCTACTTCTGCCAGTAGAGCACTTGCCCGCGAAAGGCAAAGGTCCCGAGTTCGACTTTCGGCCTGACACACAGTTTTAATCTGCCAGGAAGTTTCATTTAAAGAGGATTTTCTCAGATAAACTGGAAAAACACAACGCCAGGAATCTTTATACTATATTGTGCAGTATCAGCAAGAAGTATCTCAGGCAATTGGCAAATGAATAAACAGAGGTTGACAAGTTGAATCACCGTTTCAGTAAGGACACAAAGGCAAGTGGATTCAATATTTCTGCAAAAGACACCACCTTACACTTCGGACTACAGAGAAATGCAGTGTATGTAGCAGTGTTAGTTTGAATCAACCTCAAACCGCGAGATTTTTAGAAAATTTTAGGCAGGTGGTATGGTCACCTCAACTTACAGGAAAAATAATTATCAAAATCTGAACTGTGAAGTCATCCAAAATTCTAGTTGGAAAAACACACTCTCAATTGGTCACGATCCCACTTTAATTATGAACCGAAAACTCTAATATTCACGAGAAACTGCTCTGAAATTCACCATACATCTACCCACTTTTGAGTATTACCAGTGTCTCTTAATACTACGACTCGTAGCAATACAATATCAAAAACTTTTATTACTGAGTAAACAGTCCCTACGTGATTTGACAGCTGACATTTATAATTCACGCACACGTCAGGAAATGCACCAATACGGGAGTAGCAGCTTTTACGTTATTGGTCAGAACGCTAGCAATTATGGCGGTGGCCGTAATTTTACGTGCGACGCCATACTTCGCGACAAAATACTCTTATTAGTCACTGTCATATATCTAGTCTCATAACAATACATACTACATAAAATAAGTACAATAATTTTGACATGGGAGGAGAATTAGTTCTAATGAGAGGAAGAAGTTTATATTTACAGGTGTTTCAACAATGACTGTTAGGCAACTTTTAATTCACTGACTGTAATTTTATTTTCGTTAGCAGAAAGCAAACATAAACTAAACAAAGAATTTATTGGAATAGAATCTGTAATTCTTATACTTTTAATGGAGAAAGAAAGTTTCTAGGTCAGGGGGTAGCGTTCGGCGAAATCTCTTAATTTTTTGTTGCATACAAAGCGTTGCGATGGGCAGCACGATGTCGGCGGGTGACGATGATGAGAGCAGGATACAGGCACTTCCGCTGGTTAATCTTCTCTGGCGAAACGCAAATAAAGTTCCGGCACAGCTGTGTCATTAACCCCGTGGCGATTAACAAACCGCAAGACGCCACTATACGACCGTTGTTGACATGTCCTCTCTTTCAAAGTACATTACGTAGACATCGCTTGTTTTTACACTTTATGCACTGTCCGTGACGCTATCGTGCATAATTACACAGTTCGTCACATTCATATAGTCTTAGCCACAAATACACATTTCATACAGTTGTTCTTGTGTGTGAAGCACACCGTAAACAATGTCCACTCTGTTCTCGCATTTCAAACTTCCACAACATCACTGAAAGTCATTTATATTGCACAGTTAATTCACGGCTTGATAGAATGTGATAGACAACAGTTCCACCACCCAAAACCAATACCATCAAAGTTCATTCGCATAAAAGCACTGTTGGTGTCGGCCACAACAACAACTTTCACAGTCCGGTTTATTTGCTCTTAAAGTTCGCTGGCGATTGCATTACATACCGCAGTGGTAAAGAGAATTAACAATCTGATAGTTCGGTATCAATGTCCATACAATTATGTATGCTTTTCATAAAACACAGTACTATTTTTCCGCGCACGCTTCACAGACGCACCATCCACCATCCCCTCTACTACACAACAACCTTTCGACTATCGATATCACTATCTCTGTCCCCTGTCTATAGATGTTATATGGTTTTCGTAAATTACATAAATCTTTATAAATGTTATTGACTGCATTTTTCACAATTAATAATATTCCAAAAGAGAACTTTACAAACTTTACCACAGGTACAAAGCTAGAAACATATTTATCCATTGGCAAACGAAATAATCGCAATTACATTTAAAAACCACAGTATAATGTTACATAATCACAATTAGAAATGCCCATATGAACAAAAGAAAAAGAATATAAATCTAAAGAAAATCACGAAAAAAATTATATGCGTAATTAGCAATGCCTTCACAGTGGTAGAAAAGAAAACGTTTCTTGTTCATCGCATCTAGAACATGGGTAAGACAGGAATATCTTCTGTTCCCTATAAGATACGGAAGGTCATAATTCCAAAGGAGAACATTTGATTGGGAGGGTTGTATAAGCAGAAGGAACCCAAAACGTCACAGTTGACTGTGCAATGAATCCTGTCGTTTTATTCATATGCCTAGCCATAATCTTTCCACCAAAGAGAAGCCTGAGCTCTTCAAAGATGCACCCGAAGGAACTCTCTCAGTGATCTCAGAGAGAGGTTACATAAACTCTGATCTCTTCATTGACTAGCCAAAGCACTTCATTGACTATACCAAACCAACTAAAGACGATCCAGTCCTCCTGACAATCAACAATCGCATGCCACATAGTAGTCTTCAAGCTGTTCTGTCGAGATCGTCACATAACTTTCTATGCCTACCACGACACGCCAGTCATCACCTTCAGATGCCAGAACGTAGATTCTATGGACCTCTGAAAACTGCAGTTACACTAACACCTGCCCTGTATTTCGTAATGCCTATGAACAAGCTGCTACTCTATAGAAAGCCAAGCATTCCTTTCGATCAATAGGTATTCACTCATTTAAACCAGTTGTGTTTTCAGAGGACGAGGAGTTTCTTCCATCTAACGTGACTGATCAATCCCAGGAAGATATAATACAGAATTCTGGAGAAACAGAATACCTTCCATTTCAAGAGGTCGATTTGAATAGCATCTCCAACCCACATAGAAGCTCCCCATTTGCAGGAAGTGAGAACACAGCATGAACAGCAGTATCTATAGCAGGATTCTTACTTTTACCGAAAGCTAAACATGTTATAAAGCGGAGGCGTCAGACGATCAATGGTCATGACACGTTCTGCACACAAAAATTGAACAGAAAGCACAGACGTATACCAATAGGGAGCACTTACCGTCTTAGAGACCTAATACTGGAGAGTCATCCGGTTCCATGAAGAATTTGCTTCTGTGGAGGCATCCAATTCGAGACGGAACATAGGCATGTTTTGCGTACTTAAAGCGCAGGTAAACGAAAGAGTGCACATTTCCCGTTTTTTTTTTTTGTATTTTTGGGAAGTTCGATAAAAGTATTACCTCTCTCCTGCTATTGTTTTCTGAAGATGTATATATAGTGTTAATAAATAAAAACCTAAAAGGATCTGGTTTTCCAGATATTTAAGGTTATTCCTTAACTGAGCACTCTTAGGCAAATTCCCCCAAGAATTCGATCTAAATTTAAGGGCACAGTAGTTTCGTAGTAAATGGCCAGACAAACGAGTTAATTATTAATCTTATACTGTTAACATTTGCAAATCTGTGAGGTAAAATTTACACTAACGTTAGTTTTACAATTTTTAAATACAGGTCTAAGCCGGTGGCGTAATAGCTTAGTCAATGATGACCAAAAATAGACGAATGCGGGAAATAATTGATGTAGGCGCATTTTTTTTCTTACAATTGTAGGAGAGAGTGGTATTAACAAGGTACTGAAAATACTGAACGAGGTGGGCTGACTAGGAGAACGTGCATTTGAAAGTCACTTTTGCACATTTTTGTAGAATAACTCGAAAAATGGGGCCTCTCACGGAAGCATATCCAGTCAGAATTAAAATACATTAAATTTCCTGTAGAAAAGTTCCTATTCGTTTTAGTCTCTGTTAGTAATGGTTCGCGTGAGGAGATCGAGAGAATATTGGAAATTGGCTGACAAACCTGGATTTCCCGAGGTATTCATTTTGCCAATTTTCCATTAGAAACAAAACAATAGATGAACGTTGTTGTAACTCGATATCGAAAAAATTTCATTTCCATTTATTCGTAATAACACAGTTTCTGCGCGCTGGGCGCAACTGCTTCGCGTGTCTACGACGCGATGTTGTAAAAGTCTCTATGGCAACGACTCATCATAGCTTTATAGACGGCTGTTGTCTTCTGTTGTACCGTTAGCGCTTCACAGTTTAAAGCTGTTAAAAGCGCTGCCAGTTGTCAGGCATTTCCTTGAGATAACTGTAGGAGTGTCAGAATAAAAGTACTAAAACATGCATGATGCGGCCTTTTTTCTCGCATCTCAGCGTTTATGAAGTCATATCTCTTGAGCAATATGTCGTACAACGATACATTTGTGTATGTACATTCAGCGGCATATGTCGATACAGTATGCGAAATATGGTGGGAATGAAGTTCGCAGCTAAGAAGTATTAAATTTAAACGTCATGCACAAAACGACAGTGTTTCACGCATTTGGTTTTTATGACGTTACATTTCCTGAACTATGTGTGGTACCGTGATATAATTCTGTAGATGGATTTAGTGGTATATGTGGGTACTATGTGCGACATTTATTGCGAATAGCGTTAGTAGCACAGAAGCGATAAATTTACACACATCAAAAACAGTTTTGCATCACCGCGGTACCAAGGTAGACGTTAACTGTGGATATTGTATAAAATACACAGTCCCTTTGACTGTTCAGAGATTTCACTAAACCCGGCCAAAGATGTAAACAACCATGCGTGAGCACCGCCTATTAGACGGAGGGGATCCGACAGCCGATCAGTTCCAGTCATTCCACCAGGAAGGAGGTACACGGCTCTTGTTGTCTGGAGTTAAGTGTTGCCTAGAAGGTCAATACGGCGGTTCGTTCGCGTCCTCATTGTTACTTTGTGCCAGGAAGGGCTCTCAACAAGGGAAGTGTTCAGGCGTCGCGGAGTGAACCAGAGCGATGTTGTTCCGACATGGAGGAGACACAGAGAGACAGGAACTGTCGTGTCGATGACATGCCTCGCTCAGGCCGCCCAAGGGCTACTGCTGCAGTGGAACACCGCTACCTACGGATTGTGGTTCGGAGGAATCCTGACAGCAACGCCATCATGTTGAGTAATGCTTCTCGTGCAGCCACAGGACATGTTACGACTCAAAGAGTTGCATGTTGCGCAACTTCACACTCGACGTCCATGGCAAGGGTCATCTTCGCAACCACGACACCATGCAGTGCGGTACAGATAAGCCCAACAACATACCGAATGAACCGCTCAGGATTGGCATCACATTCTCTTCGCCGATGAGTGTCGTACATGCTTTAAACCAGACAATCGTCGGAGGCGTGTTTGGAGGCAACCCCGTCAGGCTGAACGCCTTAGACACACTGTCCAGCGAATGCAGCAAGGTGGAGGTTCCCTGCTGATTTGGAGTGGCACTATGTGTGGCCACGTACGCCACTGGTGGTCATGGAAGGCGCCGTAACGGCTGTACGATACGTGAATGCCATCCTCCGACCGATAGTACAACCTTATCGGCAGCATATTGGCGAGGCATTCGTCTTCATGGACGACATTTCACACCCCCATCGTGACAACCTTGGGAACGACGTTCTTCAGGATAACCACATCTCTCGACTACAGTGGCTAGCAAGTTCTCCATACATGAACCACTGTGTGGGATCCATGCCGAATAGCCATTGGGGAGAGGGACAACCTGGACCAACAGTGGCTTGATGTCACGACAAATACAGGCATGCATCAATGAAAGAGGACGTGCTACTGGGTATTAGAGGTACCGGTGTGTACAGTAATCTAAACCATCACCTCTCAAGTTCTGGCTGTAAGGTGATACAACATGTAATGTGTGGCTTCCATGAGCAATAAAATGACGGAAATGTTTACGTTGATCTCTGTTCCAATTTTCTGTACAGCTTACGGAACTCTCGGAACCGAGATGATGCAAAACTTTGTTTCTTATGTGTATACGTCACGTATGATGCGGCAGTTTTTCATGCTTCTCGTTGTTTATGTCGTCATATCTCCTAAGACAAGTAGGTGATTCTTACGCCCACAGCAATTGTTGTCTGACAGTAGGGGACATGTGTTTGGTTGAAATTGGTCTAGTGATTTAGGAGGATATGTGGATTGTATACGCACACATATATACATTTTTTATTTTGTTTGGATATCGCGCTGGGGGACAAACACCCATTTTTATAACATATCTGAATATTTCACAGTGCGCATGCGTTTTGGCGCAGGTCGTTTTCGTAGGACAGTTTGAGGTAGTCTGCCGACCTGACTGACCACAAGTGTTCAGTATCAAACTGTTTGTTTCCATTAGTTTGGTAGCGTATCGGTTTTGTTTTGCATGTATGTATTCCGGTTTCTATGGGTTTATTTAGCGATTGTCACTTTTATTTGCTGTTAACTGTCGCTGTTTGAGTTTATATATTGCCACTCTGTTATTTGTACACTCCTGGAAATGGAAAAAAGAACACATTGACACCGGTGTGTCAGACCACCATACTTGCTCCGGACACTGCGAGAGGGCTGTACAAGCAATGATCACACGTACGGCACAGCGGACACACCAGGAACCGCGGTGTTGGCCGTCGAATGGCGCTAGCTGCACAGCATTTGTGCACCGCCACCGTCAGTGTCAGCTAGTTTGCCGTGGCATACGGAGCTCCATCGCAGTCTTTAACACTGGTAGCATGCCGCGACAGCGTGGACGTGAACCGTATGTGCAGTTGACGGACTATGAGCGAGGGCGTATAGTGGGCACGCGGGAGACCGGGTGGACGTACCGCCGAATTGCTCAACACGTGGGGCATGAGGTCTCCACAGTACATCGATGTTGTCTCCAGTGGTCGGCGAAAGGTGCACGTGTCCGTCGACCTGGGACCGGACCGCAGCGACGCACGGATGCACGCCAAGAGCGTAGGATCCTACGCAGTGCCGTAGGGGACCGCACCGCCACTTCCCAGCAAATTAGGGACACTGTTGCTCCTGGGGTATCGGCGTTGACCATTCGCAACCGTCTCCATGAAGCTGGGCTACGGTCCCGCACACCGTTAGGCCGTCCCCCGCACCCCGTGCCACCCAACCTGCTCTAGAAGGTGTAAGTCAACTACCCTGGCCAGCAAGATCTCCGGATCTGTCCCCCATTGAGCATGTTTGGGACTGGATGAAGCGTCGTCTCACGCGGTCTGAACGTCCAGCACGAACGCTGGTCCAACTGAGGCGCCAGGTGGAAATGGCATGGCAAGCCGTTCCACAGGACTACATCCAGCATCTCTACGATCGTCTCCATGGGAGAATAGCAGCCTGCATTGCTGCGAAAGGTGGATATACACTGTACTAGTGCCGACATTGTGCATGCTCTGTTGCCTGTGTCTATGTGCCTGTGGTTCTGTCAGTGTGATCATGTGATGTATCTGACTCCAGGAATGTGTCAATAAAGTTTCCCCTTCCTGGGACAATGAATTCACGGTGTTCTTATTTCAATTTCCAGGAGTGTGTATAGTGAGTGGAGCTGTGGACGCGAGGAAATGGGGTGCGAAATGGAGAAATCGGAACATTTCCGACGTATTTTTCAGTTTGAGGTCAGTAGATGGACGACAGCAGAACGGGCAGCCAGGAACAACCGCGCCGGGTGTGAGGAAAATGCCATTGGACGGAGCAGTAAAATGGTTGTCTCTTTTTAAAGAGGATTGTTTTCATATTGATGATCTCCAGGAGAACTTCCGCGATTCGATGAAGATCTTTTAAACGCATTTATCAACAATGATCCACGTCAGTACAATCGAGAACTGGCAGATGTGATGGACTAAGATCATTCCACCACAGTGGACACTTGCAAGCAGTGGGGAAGGTTCAGAAATTGGCCATAAGGGTACCGCATGCACTAAACCAAAATCACGAAAATCAGCTAGTGGCTACAGGTGCTCCTCTCTTGCTCATCATGAATTGGCTCCTCAGCATTCCTATCCCGCCTCGTTACTGGTGACACGAAAAGTGTCTTTATGCTAATATAAGGAAAAGAAAGGAATGGTCGAGCCAAAACAATGTGGCGCGATGACGCCTGCCCGTATTCTGCTAGACTGACAAAAGCCATTGTCCAGGAGTTGGGTTCGGAAGTCATTCGGCACCCACCTTATTCACCCGATCTAGCGCCCCCAGTTTTTCACCTTTTCCGCTGTCTGTCGAATAACCTTCAAGAAACTTCATTTCTGGATGTAAACGAGCTCCGAACACAGCTCGATGACTTCTTCACCTCAAGACCAAGTCATTTCTACAGTTTTGGTATCAAGAAGTCACCCCTGCGCTGGCAGACTGTTGTAAATAGTGAAGAAGAATATATTATTGATGACTGAAGCCACCGTTGCGTGTATCTGTTGTGTTTATTAAACTTATTGAAAAACGCTGAGAACCTGTACATCAACTTAACACTTCCTCTATACCACTATAGTACGTTGTGAACAATTATCGTTCACCTCCTGTAAATCAACTTCTCGGTCAGTTAGTATTACACATCCTGAGGGAAGAAACTTGCAATAGTGTCCGTTAGGTCGGTGTATCATTTTACCACATGACATGGTCTACTACGCTTTGTTTTCCCATTAGTTTAACACACAAAAAGTTTATCTCAGTACAACTGTGATGGTTACCAAGGGGGATCAACTCCTTCGTTTGTCAATTCATTTGGCATAAATTTCTTAAGTGTTGTTGATAATATTTATTTGAACTCAAGCCATATCTGGTCTACACTTACACTGATAATTTGGAAGGTGTGGAGATTGTCTCTCAGGAAGAGTATTTTTATCTGCTTTTATGAGTGGGTATATTTTTCCTTAATTTGTGGAAGATATGCGAGTTACAGTATTCAGTTTCGCTACGACAGCCCAACATTCACGAATCCCTGTATCCATTTTGAAGCTCTTTATTAGCTCAGGATTATTTGTTACTAAGAGGTCAAGTATGTTTTCATAATAATTTACTATTCGAGTGGGCTCACGAACTAGCTGCTCAAATTAATTTTCAGAGAACTTTTTTAGCACAATTTCGATTGATGTTTTATGCGTAACTCCAGATTTAAACATGTATTTTCGCCAACATATCGAGGTTGAATTGATATCACTACCAACTATAACTGTATTAGTCGCGCATGTGTTTGAAATTAGTCTCAAGTTTTCTTTGAACCTTTCAATAGTTTTCATTTTAGTTGGGTGGTCGGTAAAAGAATCCAGTTATTATTTTATTCAGATTGTGAGAAATAACCTCTACCTATACCTACCCACAGGAACTGCAATTTTGCTAGAAGATAAACTACTGTCAGCAGCAAGTACGCCACCGCCAACTGTGTTTATCCCATCCTCTTGGAACAGCTTTAGGTCCTCCGCAAAAATTTCGTTTGAACTTCTCTCGGGCTTTAGCCAGCTTTCAGGCTTTCTATTAGCGTTTAGAGCTCTGGTACTTTGCTAATACAGCTGTTATACCGATGGTTTCTAGATCTACGTTCTTCCTGTGTTCGGTCTGCACCCTCTGAGACTGAAGCCCTTTTGTGTTTCCCCGAGACCCTCTAAGCTAAGAAACCGCCAGTGGAATACTAGTGGCCTATGTAGCCGAACCTGAAACCGCACCACACTATGGCGCAAGTCGAGAAAGCTGCAGCCTACTCTGTCGGAGAACGATCTGAGTTTCTGATTCAGAACCACCACTTGGCTCTGGGCCAGAGGTCAACAATCTGTCCTATCGACTATGCTGCAGATGGCGAGCTCTGCTTCCATCTCGCAAGACAGGCAGCGTTTACCACTTCTTATGACCGCTTGAAATCAGAGAGAACCTTTCCCAATCCAAAGCCAAACGCATCATTGGTACCGTGATGAGCCACCACCTGCAGTTGGCTGCACTGTGTGCTCTTCATGGCATCCGGAAGGACCCATTCCAAATCTGGAATGACTCTACCCGGTATGCATATGGAGTTCACATTTGCTTTCTACCTTCCTTGGCGGTCGTGTGCTAAAGTTCCCCATAATGCGCCTAACGTTAGAGCTCCCAACTGTTAATAATCCCACCCTCTGTGATTTGGATTCAAGGAGAGAAACCTCCACCATTGTGAGATCTTGCGATTCCCCAGTGCCTTAGGTTCGTGTTGCTGCTCATAGTGCTGCCGAGGTGAAGAGTAGTCAGTGGAGTGCTTGGCGAAGGCGGATCTGATTAGCTTTCCTCGACTTCTAAAGACTCTTCATTGCTTTCAATCAGCGGTATTGTTCCTGTCTCAAGGCTGCTAACGCCCCAGTTACCTGCCCTGGGGTTTGTGTATGTAACGGCAGTTTCCTCGCCTTGCCGCTGCTGTCCGGTGAGGCGCGTAGTTTTGACAGCTTTCTGGACTGTAGGTTGGTTGACGATTCTTCTACTCTGGTGGTAGTGATCCCTTTCTCGTTCTGGGCACTCTAAGCAGAGCATTTTGTGGGCGGAGTGCAGACTGCCGGTTCCGGCTTTGGCGTATTTTTACATCTTTGCATTTTGTTTATTAGACGTCAGGTAGCCTCAGTATGATTATCATTAGTCATTCGTTAGACTGCCACTAGTCTGAGTTACCATCTTGAAAAGTGAATGCAGCTCTTGGCTGCCTATCTCATCGCTCACGAAAGCGTCTTTTTTTTTCCAGACCTACTCAGAGGGCGATTCCTGGTGCACCGTCTGCGACTGGCCCTTGTGTTTCATTTTTGTATTTGCTGCTTCATTGTATCTTTCTAAATTATTTTTATATAATTGCCATTCTTGGTGTTACAGCAGATTTAAATGATTGTGCTACCCAGTTTACCACCATTTTGCCTCACCTGTTTGGTGATCAGTTGCTTGTCCTTTTAACCTTCACTATTGCATTACTATTTTACAGTGTGTATGTGTAATTTTCTTTAATAATTGGCGTTAAAGGCCTTCAGCCGTGACTGTGGTTACTTGACTTAAAATTCTAATTTCGATCACACTGGCTTGTTTTTAAAACATTATTTGCTGTGTCTGTATTTTATGCTCATGTAGTAAATTGTAACGCACTGAAAGCACTATTAATTACACAGTTGTTCATTCCTTCATTAATAACGTGTAATATCTTTGTTTATTACTGAGTCAGGAATTACCGTTTTAAAATAAATGTGTGTAATTGCTAAAGGGAACCGGCAGTAACTGATTACGGTCCTGTCCACAATCGTAACCGAATCCTGCCTTCCTTGATTTCCAGGTTTCAAGTACCTGGAATGTGTTTGTCAGGCTCACTGCGGAGGTCTCGCATTCGAAGTCTTTCACCACCTGCCACGCCCGTAGGCGTCCTCCCACTGGGCCACGGGTGAGGGATCAACCTCAGTGCAACCAGGAACTGGGCTGACAACCGCTATCGTGGCGGACTCGTGGGTCTGGGTGGACGTCGCTGAATCCCCACAGCCGGCTCACAACAGTAAAGTCCAGCCAGTGCAGCGTCACGCTGTGTAACCTAAGCCATCACAGCGTGGAGCTGAGAACAAAGTGTCACCAACTCGGCACGCATCCGCTCAGAGCAGTCACAGCCCATATCCGTACTAAAGGCCGTGGGAAAATACAATACACAGACAAACAAAGGACCACTAACACACGCTTTAGAACTCTAGAGTATACACTGACGACACGCAAGAACTGTATGTGATAACTAGAGTAACACACAGAGATTCAAAAACTAAACTACCAAAGCACTCAGGTGAGACTAAATAATTCGCACACAATTAGGAACGTATAATAGGTCACCAAATCGGTAATTTCAGATACAAACAAAAACGCGGAAGCTATTTCTATTGATATTAAATTAACAAGCAGGAATTCAAGAAACTATGAAAGGACACAGATGAAACTATAAAATTCGTTGCTGTTTAGGAACTCATAAAATGTCACAAAATCAGTTACTTCCCTGTTGCTGCTCGTTTCTCGACCAGTGTCTCCTGAGCGCTACATCCAAGATATGTCTAGGCTCCTTGATCCCAAGTCTATTAGCTATCATTATCACACCCGTTCATATTCAAGCCCTAACTGCGGAATAAACACAAACCCATTTAAGATTATCTAGTTCAATGTGTTTTGGTGTTGGTTCAGCCATTATTGCTAACGCAGTTATATTACTACATTAGTCTCGAAGTTGGCAACAATCATGTTCGTGATGTTAAGGCTCCCAAGAGAGTACTCCTCCAGCATTCTCCTTCTTTGTCAGTCAAGTATCGGCCGCTTCAGTCCTTCCACCGGCCTTCTACCGTTCAGTTGCACTGCAGACTCTCTGCTGGATAATCAGGACCTCGTTGCTGCTACGGTCGCAGTTTGGAATCCTGCCTCGAGCATGGATGTGTGTGATGTCCTTAGGTTAGTTAGGTTTATGTAGTTCCAAGTTCTAGGGGACTGATGACCTCAGATGTTAAGTTCCTTGGCGCTTAGAGCCATTTGAACCATATGAATTTGGTTAATCAGGTTCCTAGACGATTGATCAGCTGTACTTTTCTGGAAGACGACGGTCATTGCTCTGTTCAAATGGTTCAAATGTCTCTGAGCACTATGGGACTTAACATCTATGGTCATCAGTCCCCTGGAACTTAGAACTACTTAAACCTAACTAACCTAAGGACAACACACAACACCCAGCCATCACCAGGCAGAGAAAATCCCTGACCCCGCGGGGAATCGAACCCGGGAACCCGGGCGCGAGAAGCGAGACCACGAGATGCGCGCACTGCTCTGTCTCCAGGTGCACGTACATTCTACAAATTTAAATAAAAAAATGTATGGCTTAGAAATAACAGTGTAATTACATTCATAGATTTAGCAATGGCCGGCGGTTGTGGCCGTGCGGTTCTAGGCGCCTCAGTCTGGAACCGCGTGGCCGTTACGGTCGCACGTTTGAATTCTGCCTGGGGCATGGATGTGTCTGATGTCCTTAGATTAGTTAGATTTAAGTAGTTCTAAGTTCTAGGGGACTGATGACCTCAGATGTTAAGTCCTATAGAGCTCAGAGCCATTTGAGCCATTTAGCAATGTGTGAAACAGAAAAATTATGTCAAAAGCCTGCTAGAGAAACCAGAAAACTGGAAGAGGCTTTATGAGCGATATGTATCAGCACAAACGTTTCGCGAACGATAAGTAAGTTGAAGATGTAATGCATATGTTTGATTTACATTCCGTTTGGAGACTTGTTATACATATTGAATTTGCCTTACCATCAACTGTTTCGATAACAGTTGCTGCAGATCTTCGATGACTGTATTGATCGAGTGTGACATACGACAACTGGAGCAGATTTTGCAAGACTGAATGAGATAAAAGCATGTTCTAGTGACAGTAAGTAATCAGTAAGTGAAAAGAATACATGAGGGGCAGTGAAATGAAAACCACGAGGATCATAGAATTCCAGAATAAGATTTTCACTCTGCAGCGGAGTGTGCGCTGATATGAAACTTCCTGGCAGTTTGAAACTGTGTGCCCGACCGAGACTCGAACTCGGGGCCTTTGCCTTTCGAGGGCAAGTGCTCTACCAACTGAGCTACCGAAGCACGACTCACGCTCGGTACTCACAGCTTTACTTCTGCCAGAACCTCGTCTCCTACCTTCCAAACTTTACAGAAGCTCTCCTGCGAACCTTGCAGAACTGGCACTCCTGAAAGAAAGGATATTGCGGAGACATGGCTTAGCCACAGCCTGGGGGATGCTTCCAGAATGAGATTTTCACTCTGCAGCGGAGTGTGCGCTGATATGAGACTTCCTGGCAGATTATAACAGTGTGCCCGACCGAGACTCGAACTCGGGACCTTTGCCTTTCGCGGGCAAGTGCTATACCAACTTTTTTTTTTATTAATCTCATTTTGATCGTTGGCGTTCGTTGTATTTGCTCTGTGCCGACGTCGCGAGACATCCGTTTATGTTCGTTGTTGCTCGATTAACTCAGTTTTTTATTACAGAGGGCAGCTAACCCTCTGACCGAACACGCTGAGCTACCGTGCCGGCGTATCCAACTGAGCTACCGAAGCACGACTCACAGCCGGTACTCACAGCTTTACTTCTGCCAGTACCTCGTCTCCCGAGTTCGAGTCTCGGTCGGGCACACAGTTTTAATCTGCCAGGAAGTATCATAGAACTGTTCCACTCAAAATGAATCACCACACTTGTTGACACATTTATCCTACTTGCAGAATAGACGATCAATTGCTGTTTGGTAGAAAGCGGTCGGCCACTGACGTATCGACAACCACAGCCACTATTGCACCAACGCCATGCATGTGTTCCTTCAGGTCGTCAGCGATGTGAAAATCACGCTGTGAGAGATCCGGGCTGTCGGAGTATGCTGCAGTGTTTCCCAACCAAGTCACCTTCCTCGAACTGGAAGGGTGGGGACGGGAGTTATCATGCAGCGGGGCGACTACGACCGACAGCAATCCTGGGCGCTGTGACTTTGGTGGGCCGCTCATTCTGCAAAGTCTCTTATTAGTGCTGTACATTGATTTTGGATCCACTCGAAGAACTCGACAAGCAGAGGCCCTTGCAATCGGATAGAGAAGGTCCTCAGGACCAACTTTCGTCAACAAATGTGAATATCCTTGGGGTGAGGGAAAGCGGGAGATGTGAAATGTTACTTTGTTTTATTTTCAACAATTCGCGGCCCTGTCAGCAACTGTATAGATATTAACTTTAACAACAGCTTCAGTTGCAACGTTTACCTAGATTTACCTAGGTTTCAGTTGCGGAAACCCAACCTTCTTCAGAATAAAAGGAACTACGATTTGTCCATAATGGACAACGTCAAAAACTAAAAACTATAATACAGTAATACGTTGTCATATTGCAATAACTTCGCGACCGCAGTATGGCAGCATCGGATGTTGTATTGGAACTGGCTGTAGCCTCGAGAGCGCATGCGCGATAGTGTTTCATGCGTACTTGTTAACACTGATACCAACATGTACTCCTAAACTTAAAATTTTATGAGTAACCAGGTGCGGCTAACGAAATTGATGTATACGTTACCCCGTAAGGATCAAAGATATATAGACTGCCTTAACATTTGTAATAATTTGTTGGACGTCTAAAGTGAAGGGAGCAATTCGTTTACTATTTTAAGCCAACCTAACATATTCGGGCTAATCATCGAAGTTGACCGCATGAGGATAACTACGGGTTTGAAATGCCAGATAATCCCAGCCATTCAGCAAATGGGAGTGCTAACACATGTTGGCGAGGGTATAATGATTAGTCCCTAAAACTGTGGCGGATGGAACAACGGTTAAAAACCTCTAAAAAAACTTAATGTTTCGCAGCTGCAGCTTGTCGTTGAGAAGGTTATTTTTGTCATATAGTAAGTGTTTAAAAAATTGCATTTCTTCCAAAATATCCAACCACGCACCCTTCACTTTGGACGTCCAAAAAATTATTACAAATGCTAAGATAGTCGATATATCTTTGTTTTTTACAGGGTAACGTATACGTCAACTTCGTTAGCCGCACCTCGTTATTTATAAAATTTTAAGTTTAGGAGTTGGTACCAGTGTTAACAAGTACCATGACACACTATCCGCACATGCGCTCTCGAGGCTATAGCCAGTTCCAGTACATCCGTTGCTGCCGTACTGCGATGGAGAAGTGGGGCCGAGGCTGTTTCCCAGATAAGTTATTGCAATATGACCATGTATTACTATATTACAGTTTTTAGTTTTTGAAGTTGCCCATTATGGACAAATCGTAGCTCCGTTTATTCTGAAGAAGGTTGGGTTATCCCACTGAAACCTAGGAAAATCTAGGTAAACATTGTATCTGAGGCTGTTGTTAATTTAAAATTTTTTGAAAAAAAGATTGAGATGTTACTGTTGTCTTTGCCGTTTGCCCTTGGGCTGTCGGAATGCTGTTGGACGGAATCATTCTGTTGCAAGATAATACCGGTCCCACACTGCCAATCGGACGAAGGCTACGTTTCAGGGAATTAGTTCGGAAACACTGCAACATCCTCCGTACAGCCTGGATCTTTCACAGTGTGATTTTCACATTACTGGCAACTTGATGAAAGACAATCTTGGACGTCGGTTTCAGTCAGACGAGGAAGTGCAAGAGTGCGTCTGGCTGAGCAACCGTCAGCGGCCGATAGTTTTCTACGAAATAGGAATTGATCGTCTCGTCTCCCAGTGACGTAATTGTCTTAATGCATTTGGTGATTACATTCGGTGGAACCGTTCCACGGTTCCGTAGTGGCTGGTGTTCGGTTTATTTGACTGCCACTTACGAGATTGTAGATAGTAATATAATATTTGTCATACTTACAACTTTTGGAAAGTTGCTCGAGTGTTTCAAGAAGGAGGAGGAAGTGTTGAACAGACAGCTTTGATGGTTCAACATCAGTTAATAATTCGCGAGGAAAATGTCTGCTCCTGACTTTATAACCCCCTTCTAGATGAGTCGGAAACGTCTGACGTCTGGGCATGCCCATTGATGGAACACACTGTCTCAACAAGTCCCGACAAGTTGGGGACTGTTCAGAAACGCAAAAACGTTTAATCACTGAAATTGGGCGCAGAACTGCCGTATCGACATGCAAATAATATTACTGCGACTGGATGTGAGCAAGATAAGACTTACCGGAACAAGCAGAACGCTTAGTCAGCGCATTCATTCTTTCAGACGCCCAATTGGCTTTTGTGTTATTAGGTCTGCAACCTTGCTTCCGCCATTTTGCAATAGACGGCAGTAGCGGCAAGGGGGGTTCAGGTGGTTGGTCATAGGTGTAATACAAAAAGCTTAGGCACCTGTAAACATAATGCCATAAAAATATCAGTCGAGTTGTGATTGCATCACAAGGTTGTTCTCCATTATGTACGTCAACTTACGAACCCATTTCTCGCCATTTGCGGTAAGTTTTAATTTTCTGGTTTAACATGAAGAAATCTGGGGCTGTGGCTCTTAAAATGCTGTGTAAGACCAATGGTGAGGGAACTGTTAGTGGGAGAACGTGCAGGGAACGTTTTCCACGCCTTTAAGGACGGTGATTTTGATGTCAAAGCCCTGCATGGCGGTGGATGACACAACGTTTTCGTAGCTACTGAAACAGATGAAGACAGCCACAGCACATCATTATCGAGAGCAATTGATACGTTCGAGCTCAGCACTGAAACACAAACGGCCACAGTACAGCGTTAGACACGTAAAGGTAAGTTTGTAGCAGGTCAGTGCTCGACCCCATGTCGCAAAACCCGTCAAAATATACGTGGAAACGTTGAAATGAGAAGTCCTGTCCCTACCGGCGTATTCTCCATACGCTGCTCTCTCTGACTACCACCTTTTTCGATTAGTGGCTTACAGTCTGACCGACCAGCATTTCCGATCACATGAACAAGTGCAAAATTGAATCGATTCATGGATCACTACAAAAGACGCCTAGTTCTTCTGCCATGGGATTCGTATGCTATACGAAAGATGGGAGAATGTAGTGGCCAGCGATGGGCAATACTAGGAATCAAAAATTTTTTGTAAGTTTTTCACAATAAAACCCCGAACTTCGAGAAAAAACCGCGGAAGCAAAGTTGTAGACCTAGTATATTACGACAAGCCGAGAGTAAAATGCAGTGTCAAAAAGAGCGTGATCTGCATAACAATAGGAAGTAGTTTATGCAGACATTAAGCATTGTTTCTCAGTTATACAGTTAACTTACATCCAAGGTACGATTGTTGATTATGATAAATAACGTAAAGTTAGTAAAACATTTGACATATCGTTCGGAACACACTGGTACATTGTGCCAAGTTACATAAAAGTCTGATCTTTTGTAATCTGAGCGGTAAGTGCCTCGTCAAATTACGTTTGAAAAGAAGCTGCCAGCGCCGATGCGTGACTTTCTCTGACGTCTTAAGTCGTTGCAGCTCTTAATGCGGTCATCTCGCAAATGGCCTGTTTATTGACGCATGTTTACTGGAAACGTTTATGACAGTGAATTATGGCACATAAGATGTAATCACTGATTACAAACTTAGTTACCAATATAGACACTGATCTGGCCAGACACTCTGACAACCTGATATAAGAACATAGGCTTCCGCGGCCGGTGTCATAGTGATTAAAATTCTTCTGGGTATAATTCCGCGTCATTGCTAAAAAATAACAACAATAATAAACTAAAAGCGACGTTTCGGCCGAATTGTTACGGCTTTCCTCAGGGCACGACTGATTTTGCATGGGGATAGAAGGTTCTATTTATTACAGACTATCGATGTCTGACGTCAATGTTGTAAAACTTTTAAGTGTCCCTTTAATATGATTAGTTAGTCATGACGTAAGGGAAGATGGAAGGAAAGAGCCTTTTCGTGGGTATCCACATCGTCAACGATTGGTAGCTGTCCGCCAATCAGCGCTCGGCTTCTGGTCGGCAAGTTTTCCTCCTGGTGTGCGCGGAAGTGGACTGACAGTTGCTCTACAGCTGTTGGTGCAGATACGTCCGTGTCCCGTGTAGCTTCCGCCACGCGACCGCTCTCGGCCCGTTGGACTGGGATGGCCGGCAGCCAGGACGCCGGGAGTTTGTAGCCATCTTCTCTGTTGATGATGTCAGGCTGCTTAATAATTTCGATCGCCTCCCGTATTTTGCGTTCTCGCATCCACGATTCTTTCGCCAGTACTCGGGCTTCCTGGAACCTGATAGGTTGTCCACAGTCACGGTGGTGTTCCGCTGTGGCCGATTTGTTATGTTGTTGTAATCGTACGTAGCGTTCGTGTTCTGCTACTCGTAAGCTGACGGGTCGCCCTGTTTCTCGTATGTAGGCAACTCCGCACTCACACCGTAGTTCGTGAACACCTGCAGTGTTACGATTGTTGACTACATCCTTGGTGGAACCTATCATTTCGTGGATCCTGTGACTGATTCGAAACATCGGCCTGAAACCTCGTCGGCGGAAGACGTTGCCTAGACGTTCACTGAAGCCTTTTACATATGGTAAGTGTACCAGTGGAAGCTTCTCTTCTTTGCCTTCTTCTCGTCCTCTGCTCCCTTTGGTTTTAGCCAACTTTTCTTATGATGTTCTCATCATAGCCGTTGGCACGAACAGCTGTTGAGCAACTGCCAGTCCACTTCCGCGCACACCAGGAGGAAAACTTGCCGACCAGAAGCCGGACGCTGATTGGCGGACAGGTACCAATCATTGACGACATCGACATCCACGAATAGCCTCGTTCCATCCATCTTCCCTTACGTCATGACTAGCCAATTAAAAGCTTTACAACAGTGAGGTCAGACATCGGCAGTCTGTAATAAATAGAAGCACCTGTCCCCATGCAAAACCCGTCGTGCCCTGAGGTAGGCCTCCGGAGTTCGGCCGAAACGTCGGTTTTAGTTTATTATTGTTGTTAGTTTTTAGCAATGACGCGGCATAATACCCAGAAGAATTTTAATTATTATGACAACCTGTTTAATAGCGTGTCGTTCCACTTTTCAAACACAGCACAACAGAGATTTTGCTTGGCATGGGATCTGCAAGTCCTTGAGAGGATCCCAAAAGTAATTGACACCGGATGTATACGAACAGGACAAGCAGTTCCCGCAAATTACAGGACAGTGATTTACGGGCACGCAGCTGGCTCCCGATTTGTGTTCCAGTGGGTACGGATGAAGCAGATCAGGCACATTTACTGGCCAAGACATCAATGTGATTCCACTGTAACGTCCCCCAAACCACTGTAGCACGATTCTGTTCTAGCACCACGGACGGTTATCCTGCTGGAAGATGTTGTCACGTAGGGGAGACTTCAAGCATGAAGCGATGCAGGTGGTCCGCTATAACGTTGACGTAGTTCACTGCTACCAAGATGCCGTTTATTGCCGCCACAGGTCGCATGAAAGCCCGACTCAATGTACCTCACAGCGTAAATCTGGCCTCACTGCTTTGCATCTTTGGCGCGGTGCGCGCTTCGTGCTGCCATTTCCCTGGTTCCATAGCTGCTGACGACACTAGCACGCCAACAGGCGGCCCGACACAACAATGTGATCTTTATCAAAACTACTTGTATCATTGATTTCCCACACTTGCGGTTCCGTTCTTATCTATAATGACTGCGTGTTCGTCTCTCTTCCGCTTACCTTCTTTCCTTATGGCGTCACGTGGCCCCAACACCCCCAGGAGGTATTCAACATCGCGGTGGCTCATTAAGATACAACACTGTAGTATAAAGACTGCTGCCACCTACCGTGATATGACGATGACGTACCTCAGTTTAGATCGGTTAATCTCATGATTGTGTCTGCGCGTCCATGTCGTATCATTTCGATATGTCGCCAGAGAGGCGTTTCTGCGATGTGACTCATCCTTTCTTCACACAGTCTTCTGCATTTGTGTCTTCCCACGCCCGGGTTCCCGGGTTCGATTCCCCGCGGGGTCAGGGATTCTCTCTGCCTCGTGATGGCTGGGTCTTGTGTGATGTCCTTAGGTTAGTTAGGTTTAAGTAGTTCTGAGTTCTAGGGGACTGATGACCATAGATGTTAAGTCCCATAGTGCTCAGAGCCATTTGTGCCTTAACTGCGAGACACATCCATTTTCTGTCTTCCTGAAATTTGAAGGACCATTTTCCTACTCAACCACTAATGAGAGCTACAAAAGATACAACGCTGTGTAAAGAGCCTCAAAGAAGGCAAAATAAAAACACTGAAACTGGTACATGAGAACTTACAATGTTACATGGAGGAATAAAACCACAAATAATTAAAAACATCAAATATAGAAATTTGTGAGTTCCTGTTGAGATTTTTTCCCGCGATCTACAAAACGACCACAATGCATGAATCTGTATTGCCTTTGGAGCACCAACAGAGAAATAATTTTTCCTCACCATAATTTGCTACTATTGGTAAAGACTGATTAATCGAAATTCATACATACACAGGTAGTTTTAGACGACTTAGTAGTTTCATCAAGAGCCATGTCAAAGTCTGTCATCGAGTGGTCGCAGAATAATAATTTTCATTACATTCGTGGAGCGTCACAAAGTACTACGCCATTCTGGCGACAACAGTGAATCGCTGGTACGGGGATGTTCATCACTAGTTGAGATGCAAGTCAGACCTGATAATTTTGAAATGATGTGATGTTAAAGCGTAGTTCAAAGAAGATAACAAATGTTATTTGTAGCGTGAATGGAAAATAACAGTGTGTAACTACTGCGATAAGAATACACGAGGACACCAAAATGGCGAAAGCTAAGTTGAATTTTTAAAATGTTCGCAGCTTAATCGAATATTATATACTGATTGCTTGTAACAAAACTTTCTCGTTACGTGTATAAATGATAATGGAAAGCTGTCGGTGTCGTAGAGGTGTAAGCAAGCCTACATTTTAAATGATGGAACTTCTAACGCGCGCAGACATAGATTACCAGTGACATAGAACCTCCCATATTACATTGTTAGAGGAATAAACAGAAGGTGTGTATTGCTTAGCAAAAAAAAAAGGTTCAATTGGCTCTGAACACTATGGGACTTAACATCTGAGGTCATCAGTCCCATAGAACTTAGAACTACTTAAACCTAACTAACCTAAGGACATAACACACATCCATGCCCGAGCCAGGATTCGGACCTGGGATCGTAGCGGTCGCGTGGTTCCAGACTGAAGCACCTAGAACCACTCGGCCACAACGGCCGGCTATGTTTTAGTTGGTCTTGTGCATTTCATCAGATCATTTTCTGTACTGTAAATTCCTCATACATCTAAAAAAAGGATATTTATTTTAGTAAGAAAGTAGGAAGATGATTCTAGTAATTCCACATTACTTGTTATTAGGTGTTTGTTGAACTAGCCACCTGTATACTAATTATATAGCCAGCTGTTTGTTTGCTGTCTCTGCCCTCGAGGCTTAGCTAATTCTTCTTGTACATTTGTTTGGCTACTACAGCGATTCGGTTTCCTGTAACTCCATGAGATTGAGTGTTTCTCTTACTTTGGATTTCTATTTTCAATTGTATTTGATACCGGCCGCGGGTATAGAATAAGTTTACTAGTCTGGAGTCAGTAGTCATTGTGCCCTAAGGCTTACTGTGTTTATAAGCCTCATAGCCTGTTTGCACGTGATAGCGTGTTTTGACGTAGTCTTACGCTCCATTAAAATAACTAATAACGGGCATCTTGTATTCTTAACCAAAATCTGTGTAAATTCTAAAGCACATTCGTCCATCATGAAACTTGTTTGCATCGCTGCCGGCCCTTCGTTCTGTTACCCTGTTTCTATCTTAAATCATAATAAACTCTATTGAGCAGTGAATTTTCATTAACTTAACCATGGAGAGCGGTCTATAGGGGCGAGGCATCATCCTCCATAACGAAAATTTTGCGTAAAATTATTTACTTGAAAGGGCTTCGTTGTGGTAGGCGTTTATCATTGGACCTTTAGCCGTTTATACTGTTTCTAACTGTAGTTATTTATTTGATGAATTCCAGTTCTTGACCTGTGGCTACTGTTAACGAGCAATGCCATATGACAAACAATAATTATTGCTGCAACTGCATAAGAAAAGAAACACGTTTTTATTTTGGGTACACAGAGACCTCTTTTTTATGTTTTCTGTTTTTACGTTTTCTGTTTTACCTCAAAAATTATTACCTTAGACCCACCCATTTTGAGGACTGTGGTTCTTGATAAGGTGAGTGTTTGGTTTAACTGCCTTATTTATTAGTCAGCTGTGTTCCCAGTTTTAAATTGTGTATGTTACGAACTCTGAAGTGTTCCATTGTTTCTTGATAATATTCTACAGTTTCAGTATATACAGGTTTGTTGAGCAGCATGTTACCAATCCCCAGCCAGCTCTCTATCACTTCAACGACACAAAAATAAAAAATTAAAATGATAAATAATCTAATACCGCAGACTTGCAATGTGATTGGCTGAAAAATATTTCCCACCGGTTTACCGTTCTTTTTCTTAAAAATTTATTGACATTCTCCATTTTTAATTCTTAAATCTCCCACCACCTACAATCTATAATTTATAAATTTTCTGTTACCTGTCATTTTTCTTTGTGAAATTTTCCGCCATCTGCCCACATTATTTTTTAAATTTACCTCATCCGCGATCTTGGATTTTTAAATACTCCACGATCCACCATCTTGATGATTCAGACATTGAAGATCATTGATGATGTCATACTCGCACGTGTCAGGGTCATTGATTACGTCATGCGTTCAAAATCAGTGGCCATACGTGACATAATAATGGTTCGCGTTCCCTCAAAAGTGTTCCAAAGACCCCACACACATACCACTGTCGCCTCATCAACACTAGTTCGCCGTGAATAAATGAAAAAATAACAGCAACGATTAAGTAATTGTATCCTACGAAATTCTTAACAAACTGAAGGGAGTCTTGTACAAAACGTTGCTACAGTATGTCCTCCCATTGACTACCCAGAGGAATTCTACAGTTTATGTGGTTTCAACTTTACGGGATGACGTCACGCTTTGCACTCGACGTTATGAACCACATTGATGGTCAGTCTGTAAATGGCCGCGCTGGTCCTGTTCCATGGCCACCAGGGTGACACAGTGGACTCCATTTGCTGGGGCATGTGCAGAGCTTAGTTTACGACACCCTCGCCAACATTTACGTGGTCCTGCTTGCTAGAATCCACTCATACTCAGAGCTAGTGAGCCAAACTTGTTGAATTCTTGGGCTTGTAAGGCAGTCGATGGCGTACCGCTGCATTCTCTACAATAGGAAAGGCCGTTATCGTAACAACCAGTTTTCGCTTATACCGGTTTTTTATGTCTCCATTTTAAATTGATTGTTAAAAGCTATCAAAATAACCTATTTCTCAAATATCGATTTTCGGTTCTTTATTGCTGTTATTTCCAGTAATAAACGTATACTTCAAATAAAGACTGAAAAATTCTAGCCAAGGTGATCGATATTGTAATGACGTTATGGCAGACATTGATCTCAATGACAAAGATTTGCGAAAGTGAAGCGGAGGGGACCGGCGAAGGCGAGAGATAAAGGATACTCTGAATCGCCGCTTCTAGATTGTATCATTTTTTCAAACTGAAGTAACCACAAAACTAAGGATGAAATTACAATAAAATCCAAACCATTAGCTGCTTACAGGTGTTGAAAATATGTGCCCCAACCGGTACTCGAACCAGGAATCTCCTGCGAGAATGGCAGACTTCCTAACCCACTTTTTTTTAAAATCACATTTTGTTTCTTATTGTTCGTTGCGGACGTCCCTGACAAGCACCTAAGTTCGTCATTGACCTAGTCACTCAGTTTTTTATTACAGAGGGCAACTAACCCTCTGACCGAACACAGCATCGCACTGAGCCATCTAGGAAACAGATGATACTACCACTGCAGGGACTTACCACTGGCACACTCCCTGTGAACCACAGATTTCCAACTTACTGTCAACACACTACATTTGTAGTCTGAACAGAAAGTCCGGGAGAAGAGATACCACCTTCACATAAATAAGGCTTACCAGCCAATGATCTTCTTCAGTGCGGATGCACTCACATTGTCTGAGGTAGGATTCGAACCTGCGACCGTAGCGGTCGCGCGGTTCCAGACTGAAGCGCCTAGAACCGCTCAGCCACACCGGCTGACAGTGGGATAAAGGTTAGTCTGGTACAGATTTAATTTATTGGCGGACCCTCCTTCCACCCCAACCCATGTGGCCCTGGTACACATGCGGTAGTTTCACTCTGTTGATGTTATGGTCTTTCTTCCCTCTTCTGACCCCTCCCATCATCCCTCCCAACTACCGAGACCCCCAATCTCCATAACCCCTACCATTCCCGACTTGAAAAAATGGCGGGATAAATCGCCCAGTATGTGCTGGGCTGTTGGTGAGGAAGGATCCCTTTTTTTCCCTTTATTTTGGGTGTTATCCTGTCGGAAAGTGTGGGAAACGCTCGCTATGTGTTTGGTTGACGAGATGTTGGTGTTGAATAAAGAGGACATCAATAATTGTATTACCAGTAAGTATTTAACTGAGGGCTGTAACCATAGTGCCCCAAAGGAGGGTTGAAAAGGAAAGATAATGGAGGAGTGTAAGAAGAAGAATGATTTTCAGGAAATGAACGTGATGCAGCGGGATGAGCTGAAGATGCATTTCATAATTCCCGCTGACAACTGCTTGTGCTTGAACAATCTACTGTTTTTGAAATGGCCTGTCAATATGCCTTAGAGCCCAACTAACATAGTTCACAATACTACAACGAGACTGCACTCGAAGTGGTGATGTCATGGGTTAAAAATTACTAGGAAGCAATGGCACCCAATGGCATGTGATCATGACATCAGGGATGCAAGGCTGATAAAGGTAAGAAACAGAGTTCACTAGCTTTTAACTGTCTAGTTTTTACTACATTTCAAAGTCACCCAAAAAACCCTATACCCTCGTTAAAAAGACATACATGTAGGTCGTTGCATACAGGAGACTTATTTGGATTTCTTCTAGAACGTATCACTAGCCAGTCTTGTTACAAACTGAAGGATGTAGAGAGAAAATTCTCGCTGTTTGTCCAGCAAAAGAGAGTTGCTCCAACAGGTGATGGATAGTAATGACAGGATAGAAAATTATCACTGAAATGCAGGGAAGTAGCCTCCTGCCGATATACAAGTGAATAGCTGCTGGGAGAGAAATAAGGATGGGTAATAATATTGGGACAGAGACCCTGTACCCATGTACCAGTGTGGCTATTTGTTTTTTCTTTTATTGTGATTTATTTTCCTGCCCCATATGGGCAGTGGAGGGCTGGCAGCTGCACAATCCGCCACTCTTTACCTGAGGTACATTACAGTAATTACAAAAATGAAACAACACACATAGAAAGAGATATAAAGGGGAAACACACATCATAAGGGGAGACAGTGGGGTTAAAATATACGCTTACAAAGATACTTTCATGGTGGGACACAGTTAAAAGGTCCACATTAAGATAAAAAACATCAGTTTGTGATGTGCAGAGCATGTAAAGTACAAGCACAAACTAAAAGTGTTAAAAATGCCCCCCAGAACAACGGCACTATCATAATCACTGCATGAGATGGAGCTCACACAATAAAGAATAAAAACTGGAGGGACCTGCAGAGGGAAGAGAGTGAAGAGGTGGAGTAGAGGGAGAGAGAGGGGCTGGAGAGGGAGGGATGAAAAGAAAGGAGGTGAGAATGTGCACCAAAGGGCAGGAGACAGGTGGGGTGTGAGAGGGAGCAGAAAAGCAAGCCAGGAGGGAGGACAGAGATGCAGTAGGGGTGGGCTGGAAAGGGAAGGGTGTAGGAGGGAGGAAAAAACCACTCAGGGGAATGGAAAAGAAGGGGAGAGAGAGCTGTTAGAAGGGCGAACGTGGAGTGCAGTTGGTAGGAAGGGTAAATATCACTGTGAAGCTTGCCATATGGGAAGAGTAGGTGCTGGACGGTATGGCATGGAGACGGAGAGAGAGCAGGACACAATGGTAATGGGAAGAGAGTAGAGAGGATAAAAAACACCAAGGGGTCGGGGAGGATCGAGTCTGCAGAAGATTTATGGGTGTAGATGTGTTTGAGGAAAAGGAGAAGATGTATGAAGGGGATGAGGTCATATAGGATCTGTGTGGTGGATGGGAGGTGAAAATACACTCCTGGAAATTGAAATAAGAACACCGTGAATTCATTGTCCCAGGAAGGGGAAACTTTATTGACGCATTCCTGGGATCAGATACATCACATGATCACATTGACACAACCACAGGCACATAGACACAGGCATGCACAATGTCGGCACTAGTACAGTGTATATCCACCTTTCGCAGCAATGCAGGCTGCTATTCTCCCATGGAGACGATCGTAGAGATGCTGGATGTAGTCCTGTGGAACGGCTTGCCATGCCATTTCCACCTGGCGCCTCAGTTGGACCAGCGTTCGTGCTGGACGTGCAGACCGCGTGAGACGACGCTTCATCCAGTCCCAAACATGCTCAATGGGGGACAGATCCGGAGATCTTGCTGGCCAGGGTAGTTGACTTACACCTTCTAGAGCACGATGGGTGGCACGGGATACATGCGGACGTGCATTGTCCTGTTGGAACAGCAAGTTCCCTTGCCGGTCTAGGAATGGTAGAACGATGGGTTCGATGACGGTTTGGATGTACCGTGCACTATTCAGTGTCCCCTCGACGATCACCAGAGGTGTACGGCCAGTGTAGGAGATCGCTCCCCACACCATGATGCCGGGTGTTGGCCCTGTGTGCCTCTGTCGTATGCAGTCCTGATTGTGGCGCTCACCTGCACGGCGCCAAACACGCATACCACCATCATTGGCACCAAGGCAGAAGAGACTCTCATCGCTGAAGACGACACGTCTCCATTCGTCCCTCCATTCACGCCTGTCGCGACACCACTGGAGGCGGGCTGCACGATGTTGGGGCGTGAGCGGAAGACGACCTAACGGTGTGCGGGACCGTAGCCCAGCTGCATGGAGACGGTTGCGAATGGTCCTCGCCGATACCCCAGCAGCAATAGTGTCCCTAATTTTCTGGGAAGTGGCGGTGCGGTCCCCTACGGCACTGCGTAGGATCCTACGGTCTTGGCGGGCATCCGTGCGTCGCTGCGGTCCGGTCCAAGGTCGACGAGCACGTGCACCTTTCGCCGACCACTGGCGACAACATCGATGTACTGTGGAGACCTCACGCCCCACGTGTTGAGCAATTCGGCGGTACGTCCACCCGGCCTCCCGCATGCCCACTATACGCCCTCGCTCAAAGTCCGTCAACTGCACATACGGTTCACGTCCACGCTGTCGCGGCATGCTACCAGTGTTAAAGACTGCGATGGAGCTCCGTATGCCACGACAAACTGGCTGACACTGACGGCGGCGGTGCACAAATGCTGCGCAGCTAGCGCCATTCGACGGCCAACATCGCGGTTACTGGTGTGTCCGCTGTGCCGTGCGTGTGATCATTGCATGTACATCCCTCTCGCAGTGTCCGGAGCAAGTATGGTGGGTCTGACACACCGGTGTCAATGTGTTCTTTTTTCCATTTCCAGGAGTGTAGAAAGTGAGATGTATTACATAGCGTTCGAGATCTCGAGGGTTTTATAGAAACTGGATGGGGTGGGAATCCAGACAATTTTTAAATAGCAAAGGATGGGGTGGATCAAGGATATATAGGTGTGAAGGATGGTGGAAGGATGCAGTCCCCTTTCTGGCCAGTCTCAAATTTCAGGAAGCAGAATCTATTGCAGGCTTTGTGTTGGATTGTAATGTGATTGTGAGTCCAGGTAATGTGATGGTTGAGGGTGAGGCCAAGGTGTTTCATTGTAGGAATGAGGTGATTAGGATGACCATAAATGGTAAGGTAAAACTCGTGGAGCAGGAAGAAGTACAAACTATTATGATTGCCTTTTAGGGTTGATGTGAAGGAACCACTACTCGCACCAAATGGTGAGCTGATCGAGGTGGGTTTGAAGAGTATGGTGGGACTATTGAAGGATAGGATAGAGGGCCAGGAATATGATGTCATCAGCAAATTGGAGGAGGCCAACAGATGGGGTAGGTTTTGACATGTCTGCAATATGCAGGAGACAGAGGAGAGGGGAAAGAACGGAGTTCTGGGGCACACCTTCAGTGGGATTAAACATATGCGAGTCATTATTGTGAATAGTGACGTAGGAGGGACAGTGGGAGAGGAAGGAAACAACGAGATGGACGAAGTACATAGGATGGGCGTAGGTCTGGAGTTTAAATAGGAGCCCAGGATGCCAGACCAGGTCATAGGTGTTCTGGAGGTCGAGGGAAACGAAGATAGTGAAATTAAAGGAGTTATGTTTTAGGGAAGATTGGTAAGGTTGAGGAGATGTTCATCAGCACAGAAGGAGGGCTGGAAGCCACATTGCGTAAGGGGAAGGAGATGGTGCCCAGTGGGGTGGTTTAGCATGTGTTGGGAGAGGATGGACCTGAAGACCTGACTGAACACAGAGGTGAGCCAGATGGGAGGATTGGAAGAGGTGTCAGAAGGGTGTACAGGCTACAGGGAACAGCAGGATGCAAGAAGTCCTCCACAGGTTGATGTAAAAGCCAATGGAGAGAATGATGATATACCAGGTAGCAAAGACAACGAGGAAGGTGGCAGTAGGTGGTTACACTTCTGTGGCAATTTGCTCGATGCTGCACATCTTTAGTGTGGAATGTTCATTGTTTCTATTTTGCTTTTTTTCACAGCTAAGTACACCTTCTTCTTGTTTTCATGCTTGACCTGAGTCCAATTTTTGAAGGACTATCCACTGAGTCCTCTTACCTCTGCATTTGTTGGCAGGGAGGATGGGGGAATGTGATGGTGAGTTTCCCTTGTGAGACGCTCTGTTGAGGTAAGATCAGATATATCACACGATGTATCTCCCACATTTCTATTGATTAGGATGAGACTTCTGACTCATAATTAGGTATACGTGTTTTTCATTTCGCAATGATGTACCTACATGACTCTGTACATAGGGAACATGGATTTATAGTGGCACTGGGACAGTAGGTTGCTGTCCTAATATTATTACCCATCCTTATGTTGCTCCCAGCAACTATTCAGTTGTAGATCGGCAGGAGGCTATTTCCCTGTACTTCAGTGATGTTTCATTTAAATGAAAGAGCACAGCAATCAGTCATCTTTTTCTTTAAGGTTTCATTCTACAAATCTAGATGTCAACTAGTGCCTAGCCTACTAGGACATGCATTGATACTATAAAATGGCTAGGCACTAGCCAAAATCCAGATTTGCCGAATAAAACGTGAAAGAAAAGGATGACTGATTGCTGTGCTCCACCATTTGAAAGTCATATTACAGTCGTTGCGTGCACCCACAATTCTACTGGAAGATAACTTGACTTCAGTGATAGTTTGATGTCCCATTATTTTACCTCCCTTCCCACATAGGGCTATTGGCTAAACTGACTGGAGCAACTCGCTGGTATTAGAGGAATAGCAAAATATCCTCTCTACATCCACCAGTTATTGACAAGATTGGCTAGAGCTACTTTCTAGCAAAAATCCAAATATGTCTCCTATATAAAACGATGAACATATATGTGAATTGGGTAATTGGGTGACCTTCAACAGGAGTCAAAACTAGGTAGTTGAAAACGTAGCAAGCCCTGTTTCTTACCTGTAAGAGACTGGTGGGCTATTGCGTCACTTTATATCCTTGACGACATAAGCATGTGACTGGATGCCACATTATCATTGGTTTGCACCAGGTTTTCACACATGATGTAATAATTTTGAGGTCACTCTGATGGCGATGTTGTGAACTGTGTCAGTCGGTCTGGGATTGTTGCAGAGCACACATTCGTCTCCTAGACATATTGACTGGCTATTTGAAAAAAAAAGGTAGACTGTGTGATTTTCAAAATGTAACTTCAGTCCATTTCAATGGATCACCATTACTTGCTGAAAAGTATTTTTCTTCTTACACTCGATTATCTTTCCTTTCGAATCCTCACGTAGAGCGTTCGGGCGCTATGCTCACAGTCCTCAGTTGAATGTTTACAGGTAATATCTTACAGGTACGATTATTAAATTGCTCTGTGTTCAGCACAAAAATCTCGCCAGTTGGAAACATAGCGATCATTTTCTGCCAATTACCAACAGGATAACACCCAAAACCAAGAAAAAAAGAGATCCTTCCTCGCCAACACCTCAGCATAGATTGACCGATTTTCCCTGCCACCTCTCCAGGTGTATGAGGGGAGCGGAGAAGGGAGTGGGGTAAACCTATGATGTCATTGGTGCAATGCTGCTACATGTGCACCAGCGGGACAGGTGCAGGGTTAGAGGAAAGGTCCGCCATCTTGAATAAATTAAAACTGTGCCAGAATAACCCCTATCTATTGACAGTTGGTTTAACAAACAGTACAAACCATAAATATATTAGTACTTTATAACAAGACACCATAGAGTACATGTCTCTTATATCAAAATGGGCAGAAAATATCCCTCCAACACCGAAATTTTGTCGGTTGGCTTCGAGTCCAGCCTGTAAATCTACAATACTGATGTCTATTTCGTGTTTTGCTTGGATTACAATTTGAAGCTCCAACAAATGCTATGCAAAGTTCGCAAGCCTTGTTTCCGTTGTACGCGACCCAGAAGACGAAAGTAATTGAATTCCAAGTTAATGTTGTGATCCTTGACTCCCACAATTTCCCTACATCTCTGCACAGTTCCTTGCAGAGCAGAATACACGCTACATTATGTCTGGAGAGGTAACAAATTAAATATTCAATCTATGGACTTCCGTTACTTAATATGAACTTCACACAGTAGGTGTATTGGTTATTTTTTCAGCGACATCTACCTGTTTTATTACTGAAACTACAAGAGGAAGCTCCACAACGGCACACAGTAGACAGAGAATAATTAACCTTTTGTGAGACAAATAATTGCTATTCTCTGTAAATTCCTGTGACACTCGACGAGTTTTAGCTGCATTACGAACACGAACATTTCACAAACAGCAGTTTGTTTTGTCGTAACGAGGAAAAAAGAGCAAAAGATAGAGATACGCATCGCGAGCGACACGTTCATCGTGAATTACTTCTCAGAATCCTCGCTGTGCTTATGTCCCGTATCAGCTTTGGCGGACTGTTAGTCCACCGTCTTGGCAGCGCGGCCGCCATTGTGCATGGAAACGTTTTATAACAAAGCTTGCTGTATCCTACCAGAGTTCTAGTTTGTATTCGACGTCAAAGCGTGTTTACGTTTGAGATAACAACGTAAATGTTACAGTGCATGTGAAAGATACCATGCACGTAGCTAGTTATGTAATGTATTCAGTTACCGTTTGACTTTATGAACAGTTGCGGTTTGTGTAACACGTTACTTAATTTCTAAAGTTTCAAAACCTATACATTTCTTGTGTATAAGTTTTTCGCTTTATACATCCCTAAAATTATCAGAGCTTCTGGTGATTGTTCACCCTGTAAAACTGGAATATTAAAACTACATGATCGATGTTTATGAGCTTTAACAACATTGAATGTCTGATTTGGATATGGTTTTTCAGTATAAATTGACCCCGGCAGCATAACTTGATAGGATTCGGAATTTTTTCTACATCGATTTCATGACAGTTTTCCCCACTGACCTAGAATATCCTACAATGAGAATAAACTCACTGACACTTCTTGGAACAACAGAAGATCCTGAAGAACTTCACAGCAAAGTTTCGAAACGAAAGAAAACAGCTGGAAAGCTTACAGTGGGAAATGGAAACAAAGAGACTATTCACGATGTTGTGTACAATGTATGAGACTGGCGATGTACTATCAGACCTTCAGAAAAACATCACCTACACAGTTCCAAAGACAGAAAGAGCCACCAACTGTGAGAATTATTGGACAATCAGCATAAGTTCTCATGCACCCACGTTTCTAACAAGAATAATACACAAAAATATATATGATATAAAAGAATGGGGAAAAAATTGAGAATCTATTGGAAGATCGCGAGTTTGACTTTAGGAAAGGTAAAGGCATCAGAGAGGTAGTTCTGACATTGTGGTTAACAATGGAAACAAGTCTGAAGAAATAAGACACGTTCATAGAATTTGTCGGCCTTGAAACTATTATATCCTTGTTCTCTAACTTCTCCATCCCCTGTCATAATTCCAAATAATACCTTCTTGCTGTTGCTTTTTCATTAACATGATAATTAATTCTTCCCTGCACTCACCTAATTTTTCTTCCTGATCTAATCCTTCTGGCAGCCTAGATAGGGATTGTGCAATTTGATTGTTGATTGTTCTTTCCTTTAACATATTGTATGTGGTATCAGTGCTCCTGTAACGCCATTGTTCAATACAATAATCTCGGTGTCAGCACCTTGCACAACTCCAAGAAGGTGAGGTCTTGGTGATCACATTAGACTATCGTTTGTGCCCATATAACTAATAATGGAACTTCTTAAAAGCGCTGACTATAGATAATGCTTCCCGCTCAGTCGTTGTATATGCCCTTTCACAGCTCCACAATACTCTACTTACAAATGCTACTGTGCAAAACTTGGGTTGCCTGTTAATTGTCTTAATTTGGAGAAGACAAGATCCTAATGATGCAACAATTTCGCATTTATTAAAACGTATTCGATTTTCTCAAATGTATACTCACAGTCATTTGTGCATTGCCAAGAAAGGTTCTTTCTTAACAGATTTACTAATGCCTCTGCATTGATGACTTGATCCTCTATGAACTGTCAAAAAAATGAGGCTAAACCCAAAAACGCCTTGTTTCTTATTCCTAGGCACAGGAAAATTGTTAATGGCGCTTGTCTTGGCGCTGTCGAACAAAATTCCTTTGTCATCAGCTAAATGACCCAAAAAGTTTAACTTCTTCATCCCAAAGTTAGACTTCTGTAAGTTTGCAATTATTCCACATTTCCTAAAAGTTGATAATGATCTCTCTAATAAGCAGATGTGCTATTCCCATGTTGTGGTAGCGATTAAGATGTCATCGATGAACAGGATAAGCTGACTTCCTAGTTCTGGTCCTAACGCTGCATCTAATTAATCCCATCATAAAAGCTCCTGCTCTGGCATTCAGTCCTAAAAGCAATACTTTAAACAGGTAACTTCCTCCAGAAATATGGAGGCTGTATATCGTTTTGATTGTTCATCCAAACTTCATCTGCCAATAGGAAGTGCATAGGTCAATACTGGTAAAGTACTTGGCTCCATGAAACTTCTGAATGAGTTTACCTATATTTTCTGTGTGCATTCTCACTGGTACAATAATTGAATTGATGACTCTTGCATCAAACACCATTTTTTCTTTTCCCTTGGTTTAGGGACAACTAACAGCGAACTGCAATGTGGACTGACTGATGGTTCTATCAGGTCCCAGTTTATTATCCTGTATATTTCTTCACTTACTGATTTCTCCAGTCTCCACAGAATGGGATATGATTTGTTACAATATTTGTGAGGAAATACTTCCAAATGGTGCGTAAATTCCTTAAGGATACAGGGTACTTATAAATGATGGAAAAATCTAATTTTTTTATGCCTTTATTCAATTCTATAGTCTTCCCTTATTATATTGATATATACATTATAGGGTTTCAAATGAAAAATGGCATGTATACACCAAATTTTAAAATTACGGTAATGTATGCTGCCACGCCCCCTTTATTTTATGTACAGAAACCTGTATTATTTCGAAAAGAACTGTGAACTTCCTGTTCCCATCGATTATACATATGATATATTGTATGTGTTGGTAACAGTGCAGGTTTCTAGTGTCAGTAAATGATTATCTTAGCTAGTATTTAATTTTGTTTTGCTGAAGCAGTTTGCTCATGTGTTAGTCAGTGTTTGTTGCCCAAGTGCTACATATATCTGTAGAAGTACATATCCTTTAGTGTGCAATAAATACATACTATGCCACCCATCAAGAACTTCAATAAAAAGAAATTCCATGGTAACCTGTTTACAAACAAAGCAAGCCATACTGTTGAAAGTAACCTATGTATCGGTTCTTCAGATAAGAAACTCCCAAATGGCACACCTCCTGGCGATTCAAATTTTTGTGTTAGCAATGACGCTGTCTGTAGTGGATTTGTAGTTGTTGATGTGGGCATCTTGTCTTCTTTGATAAAGGAAGTGCCGAAATGTAAACAATGTGATGGTGTAGGCTGTCTGGAAATAAGTGAACAACAATGTAACAGGAAGGGTTTAGCGTCAAAATTAGTTGTTCTTTGTAGATCCTCCAATAAACCTACGACGAAAATGACTTCAAACATTGTGCATAATTATAGAATGTGAATTTCAAGTTAGTGTATGCAATGCATGCAATAGGAAAAGGAAAAAAGGCTTCTCAAATATTTTGTGGTTTGATGGATCTTCCTCCTCCTCCCAGTAAGTTCAGCAAGTACATAAAAATACTTTTAGGTGCGTTGACGGTTGTGTCTAAAGCATCTATGAAACGTGGAGTACATGAAACCCTAAATATTAGTGGAACCAGGGGCACTGCCAATGCACTTGATGGGACATGGCAACATTGAGGACATCGTTGCTTGAATGGTGTTGTAAGTGCTACTTCTCTGGAGAATGGAAAAGTTGTTGATGTGGACTGCTTATCTAAGTACTTCCACACCTACCATGGTAACACTGAAGGACATATTGAACATCAGTGTACTAAGAATTATGATGGTTACAGTGGAGGTATGGAGTTTGATGGAGCTCTAAAAATGTTTCAGACGTCGGTGCCCGTTTTTAACATTAGATATATGAAGTACCTTGGCGATGGGGACTCTAGAGCTTTCAATAAAATTAATGAGTTCAATGTTTATGGTGATACCTTGGTAATGAAACTGGAGTGTTGTGGACATTTGCAAAAGGGGACGGGTGCTAGATTGAGGGAGCTGTGAAGAGAAATTAAAAGCAGGTTAACAGAAACTGAAACAACCTTCTTCAGAGTTATTATGGACTGGCCATTAGACGATTTGCACCTCTGAATGATGTTTCAACAATGAGAAAAGCTGTACATTCATATGTAGTCCGCAGATGATCACCCTGTTCACGGACTTTGATTCTTGGTGTGGTTACAAAAAAAAAAAAAAAAAAAAAAAAAAAAAAAGAGTGGTCAAATATACCATCATAAGCTTCTCTTCCTGCACCTGTTATTAATGAAATAAAAGCAATTTTGTGAGACATGAGTGACCCTGTTTTGCTTAGTAAATATCTTTATGGGAGCACTCATAATACAAATGAAAGTTTCAACCATTGCATATGGGAAAGATTACCCAAGAATGTTTTTGTAGGACTAAATACATTAAACGTTGGTGTACTAGATGCAGTGATATGCTTCAATGATGGAGTGATAGGAAGGTTGGAAGTCCTGAGAAATTTAGGCAAAGAATGTGGCTCTAATATGAAAGATCAATTGCTTACATGTGACAAACAACAGGTGCATGAAGCTGAAAGATTCGCTCTTCAAGTTACCAAAGAAGCAAGAAGTGCTAAAAGGAATGCAAAGAGGAAGCTTGAATGTGAAGAAATGCTGCAGAATGAAGGCTGTGCTTAAAGAATGTTCTGAGGCACAGTTCAATTGGAATGATATCTTCATTCATAATTTCCCACAAGCTGTATTTTTCAGAAGTTGGGTACAAATATTTCCTAAAGTTCATAAAACATTGCTCTATATTTTTCTGTAATCTTCAATAGTTCATACCTATGTAGTCGACCTAAGCTTTATTGCCGATTCAACTAAATTATAGAAAAAATAACATTTTTATTATGAAAAATTTATGAAAATTAAACTGTATGATATGCAATGAGCGATATCTGGTGAATAAGGTGGCTCTGGAAGTACTGAAATTTTTTGAGGTTAAAAATTGCTATACTGACAGAGCAGTATGGAATGGTGCATTATCGCACTGTCAGTAATGTTGACATGGACACAAAGAACTCTTTTACGAAGTCTTTCTAAAATTTCTCTGTAGTAATATTGGTTAACTGTCTGTCTAGGAGGCACCCATTCTTTATCAACAATTCCCTTAGAATCAAAGAAGCACGTGAGCTTTTTTTTGGTCTGGGTGATCCATTTGCACACCACTGCGTACTTTGGCGTTTTCCCGACTGAACTGTTGCATCGACGTGCCGCTTGGACTAGAAGCAGCTTCTAGACCAAGGTCAAAGATATTGTGCCTACGCAAGCCTGCAGGGTTGCCACATCTTTCAAAGCAAATCAGTCTCATTACTTTATTGTCACACTTCGTACATCCGGTAAAAACTGTTAACGATGACAGAGATTTATCACGCATCCCTACTACAGCGCTGTTGACGTGTGAACAGCAACTGTGACAGCTATGTTGTTTGGTTTGTTAAATTCAGACGTAACGTCTTCTGTATGATTAGCAGCTTGTGCGTGACTGTGATGGCACTTCCATGGTGCAGTTGTCAAGAGTTGTGGTGAGAATGTAGCTTATTAGGATTGCCTTGTCGTAATTTTATATTACGTGATTTTCTACAATTGTAGATGTGTTCTCAGTGTATGTGAGATCAGGCTTATTGTTACAAACAATGTATATGAACCAATATGATTATTAATTAAGCGATCCGTTAATTTAGGACATTTGGTACGTTGCTTTCTGCCTAATTTCGCAAGACGATGAGTATTTCAGAATATATGGCAGTCTTCTCCGTGTTCCTTTTCTTTCTTTTTCGCCCTTTCGAGGTTATATTGTATTGTATTTCCACGCGGTCGGTTTGAGGACGCAAGCGCCATTTATTTGTGAATTTTCATTGATTCTTCTTGAATAACATGTGAATCAATTTCAAATTAATCTATTATTGGTCTTCTTCTGTAAATATTTCTGAACTATTACGATATTCCTGCTCACGTTGCATGTCCGTGTTTATTTTTTCTCTTAGTTTTTATCTAATGCGAGTACAACTTATTGAAAAGCTGCCTGTCTTTACCACAATTAATACAGCAAACACATCATTCCAGCAGATAGGATGTCTTTCATCTTTGGTTGCAATTTTCAGAAAATGTAAAATGTAAGTAAGCTGTTTAGGTTTTTATATTGGTAACGCCACGTAGCGCTCTGTATAAAAATCACTGGCTGTGCTGTGTGCAGTCTATGGCTGGTTTGCATTGTTGTTCGCTATTGTAGTGTTGGGCAGCTGGAGGTTAACAGCGCGTAGCGTTGCGCAGTTGGAGGTGAGCCACCAGCAGTGGTGGATGTGGGGCGAGAGATGGCGGAATCTTGAGAGCGGACGATCTCGACGTGTGTCAGAGACAGTAAATTTGTAGGACTGGATATCATGAACTGATATATATATATATATATATATATATATATATATATATATATATATATATATATATATATATATACTCCTGGAAGTGGAAAAAAGAACACATTGACACCGGTGTGTCAAACCCACCATACTTGCTCCGGACACTGCGAGAGGGCTCTACAAGCAATGATCACACGCACGGCACAGCGGACACACCAGGAACCGCGGTGTTGGCCGTCGAATGGCCAGTGTAGGAGATCGCTCCCCACACCATGATGCCGGGTGTTGGTCCTGTGTGCCTCGGTCGTATGCAGTCCTGATTGTGGCGCTCACCTGCACGGCGCCAAACACGCATACGACCATCATTGGCACCAAGGCAGAAACGACTCTCATCGCTGAAGACGACACGTCTCCATTCGTCCCTCCATTCACGCCTGTCGCGACACCACTGGAGGCGGGCTGCACGATGTTGGGGCGTGAGCGGAAGACGGCCTAACGGTGTGCGGGACCGTAGCCCAGCTTCATGGAGACGGTTGCGAATGGTCCTCGCCGATACCCCAGGAGCAACAGTGTCCCTAATTTGCTGGGAAGGGGCGGTGCGGTCCCCTACGGCACTGCGTAGGATCCTACGGTCTTGGCGTGCATCCGTGCGTCGCTGCGGTCCGGTCCCAGGTCGACGGGCACGTGCACCTTCCGGCGACCACTGGCGACAACATCGATGTACTGTGGAGACCTCACGCCCCACGTGTTGAGCAATTCGGCGGTACGTCCACCCGGCCTCCCGCATGCCCACTATACGCCCTCGCTCAAAGTCCGTCAACTGCACATACGGTTCACGTCCACGCTGTCGCGGCATGCTACCAGTGTTAAAGACTGCGATGGAGCTCCGTATGCCACGGCAAACTGGCTGACACTGACGGCGGCGGTGCACAAATGCTGCTCAGCTAGCGCCATTCGACGGCCAACACCGCGGTTCCTGGTGTGTCCGCTGTGCCGTGCGTGTGATCATTGCTTGTACAGCCCTCTCGCAGTGTCCGGAGCAAGTATGGTGGGTCTGACACACCGGTGTCAATGTGTTCTTTTTCCATTTCCAGGAGTGTATATAACAGTTCTATAACTAACAGACAAGTACTATTAAGAACCATCTACATCGACATTTACATCTACATGGTTACTGTGTAATTCACACTTAAGTGCCTGGCAGAGGGTTCATCGACTATTTTCATATTACTTCTCTACCATTCCACTCTCGAATGGCGCGTGGGGAAAAGGAATCTTTCCGTTCGAGTTCTGAGTTCTCTTATTTTAGTATGAAGATCATTTCACCCTACGAAAGTGGGTGTCAAGAAAATATTTTCGCATTGGGAAGAGAAAGTTGGTGATTGAAATTTCGTAAACAAACCTCGGCTCAAAGTAAACCACCTTTGTTTGAGTGACTGCCACCCCAACTCGCGTGTCATATCCGTGACACTCTCACCCCTGCCCTTCTTTGCACATTTTCGATGTCCTCCGTCAATCCTACCTGGTAAGGATCCCACATAGCGCAGAAATATTCCAGCAGAGGACGGACAAGTGTATTGTAGGCTGTCTCTTTAGTGGGTTTGTCGCATCTTCTAAGTGTTCTGCCAACAAAGCGCAGTCTTTGTTTCGCCTTCCCCACAATATTATCTATGCGGTCTTTCCAATTTAAGTTGCTCATAATTGTAATTCCTAAGTATTTAGTAGATTGTCAGCCCTTAGATTTGTGTGATTTATCGTACACCAAAATTTATCCGATTTCATTAGTACCCATGTGGATGACCTCACACATATCTTTGTTTAGTGCCAATTGCCACTTTTCGCACCATACAGTAATTCTCTCTAGATCATTTTGTAATTGGAGTTGATCATCTGATGATTTTACTAGAAGGTAAATTACAGCGTCTTCTGCAAACAATCTAAGGGGGTGCTCAGATTATCACCTAGATCATTTATGTAAATCAGGAACAGCAGAGGGCATATGACACTGCCTTGCTGAACGCCAGGTATAACTTCTGTTCTACTCGATGATTTACCGTCTATCACTACGAACTGTGACCTCTCTGAGAGGAAATCACGAATCCAGTCTGACAACTGAGAAGATACTTCATATGCGCGCAGTGTGATTAGTAGTCGCTTGTGAGGAACGGTATCAAAAGCCTTCCGGAAATCTAGGAATATGGAATCGATCTGAGATCCCTTGTCAACAGCACTCATTGCTTCATGTTGCACATAAAAGATATTTTCTGAATCCGTGTTGGTTATGTATCAGTAAGTCATTTTCTTCAAAGTGATTCATAATGTTCGAGTACAGTATATGCTCCAAAATCCTACTGCAAATTGAGGTCAGTGATATGGGTCTGTAATTAGATGGGTTTCTCCTAATTTCCTTTCTTGAATATTGGTGTGTCCTGTGCTACTTTCCAGTCTCTAGGAACAGTCCTTTCGCCAAGTGTGCGGTTGTATACGATTACTAAGAAAGGCGCTATTGTGTCTGCATACTCTGAAAGGAACCTGGTTCGTATACCATCCGGACCGAAAGACTTGCCTTTCTTAAGTGATTTGAGTTGTTTCGCATTCTGGAGTTTTTACTTCGTCTTCTTTCGTGACGGAATTACGGGACTGGCCCCATCACCGATAACATTTCCAATGCGATCGCGCAGTGACGGTATTGACTATTTTTTGCCGCTGGTGTACTTTACATACGTTTTTGGGTTTTCTCAAACCAAAATACTCAGCCTATTGCGCTGGAATGACATTTTTAATCCTACTGGCTGAATAAATAATAGCAGTTTGACTGCCGGTGTTGCTCTCCCTGTAGGACTTAATGATGTTCTACTAGGCGTTACGTATCGTAAAAACATTAGTGACCGGGTGTGTTGCTATTGTGCTGCACTTTGATCTGGATATGATTTATTGGTAAGTCGAAACCGATAAAGTGAGAACATGTAAGGAAAACATTTTAAAAGATACAGCAATTGCAATAGTCTCTATATGCTAAAAATAATGTAAGTCGCACAGATTTTAATTTCTCTTACTGCCTACTCCTCTGTAAAAGTTAATTTTAAGAAGTGCGAAAAGTAATGATGTGATAGCGGATGACGGGTCTTTGCGGGGAGCATTAAGCGACCAAGCAGAAGCTCATTATAAAATGGCTGCATGCATAAGCGTCTTGTTACTTTCTCTCCTGCGTCAGACTCTCGCTTAAAATGATCATTAAACGTGTGGGTCAGCTGCTGCCAGGCTTAGCAATCTTAATTAAGAAATCTCCGACTCTCATTATGTAGAACATTCCTGTAAAGATACCGTGAATACCAGTCCAAAGAGATGTATAACCACGGCTGACATTGGAGAGAAGGAATTACAAAGCGCGAACACAGCAGGTCTCTTTCATAGTACAGCGTAAGTTAACAGCACCAAAAAGGGAAGAAGCTATATGACCCACAAGAAGTATAATTTTTGTCCCTCTACAGGCATCTCTCTATTGAAATTATATTTTAATTGCCTCATCGTCTCGTCTTCTTTTCCCACTTCCCATTTCAAAAGTTTTCTGTGTCACCAAATATAATACCCCGATTCTTCATTATCCCCCTCAAGCCACATTTTATTTATTTGTTTACATGTTCATCTGCCGCCACTGCTGTTAAAATTAGTTATTACTGGTTTCCCCGTCTTAAACTTACTGCAATTTAATTAAAGAGAATTTTACAGCATGTCCCCTTTATTTATAAAGCAGTTTCTGTGGTTATTCTGCAAAGCGGATACATATGTTTGAGCAGTTTTGGTTGTTTTACATTAAAAAAAGCATTTTGTTGATAAAGTTGGTGTGAAATTTACTTACGGTGTTTCTGCCTCCTCTATGCAGATTTCCCAAACCACTGCTTCTTCTATCTTTGTTAGGAAAGGTTGGTGTAGGAAGACT